>NC_084483.1:184205317-184822817 GCF_030035675.1 Rhineura floridana | reverse complement strand
AATAGTAATAATAATAGTGTGTATATGGAACTTAAGAGTGTTCAACGTTATCAGAGTTCAAGGTCATATTCATGTCAGGCAAAAACACTCAAGGGAGATGTGAAACAAGGCCAGTGAGGGGTGTAGCCTGAGGAGAGAGGGTGTGGCCTGGGGAGAGAGGGTGTGGCCTGGGGAGTGGCCAAAGGGCCAGGCAGAGAGGGCAGCATTTGGCCACTGGGCCTGAGATACCCCACCTCTGCTGTACAGCTTATTAGCTCTTCTGGATCACTTTGCAATGCCCTATTAATATTCATTTCTGCTTCTTAAAAGGACTCCGAGATTCCAAGCACAAGGTCATGAAATGGTAGCTTGATTAACTAATAAGAGAAAGTGCTTTGCACTTTTCCAAATGTGTTGTAATTATTAAAATGTTTATTCCAAGCAGTTGAGAGAGAGAGAGAGAGATTGAGATTCAAGAACAGCTTCCTTGACTACAATAAACCAGCCCAGCTATAACCCCACACCAAAGAATAAACATCAGAGTGCGAAAGAACACTGGGCTTGAGCTCGTTCATTTATATGTGGTGTTCCAGCACCTTCGCTTTCTCTCTCTCTCACTCACTCTCTTTTTGTAGCTAGCTGGCAATTACATTTCTAAATTTATTCTAAAACTCACAACATATTTATAGCTTGCTAGAAATACACAGAATAAGACACACTTGCAAGCTTCCTGAAAATGAAGTGGCTTAATATTTCCTCACTGAACCGTTGTTAATTTCCCACTAAACGGCTGCAGCAGATACCAAACTACACCTATTTACACTGCTACCAATAGTGAAGAAATTATCCTGCCGGACTTCCACTGACAGTGATCTCATTCTAATTTTATTACTGTGCAATCTGAATGCACATAATGACTGTAATTATCGTATTTACGAAAGAAGCTCTCCCAAGGCTGAAGTATTATACTCTGCTGATGGAAGAATGCAGAGCTCCTGATAAATGATGGAAATCAGAGAATTTACTTGTGTAGAGTTTTTTTTGTTTTGTAACTGTTTCTGAGCAACAGTGACAGCTTATGGTATATTTTTTCCAGGTGACTACCAGTCATATATATCAGTCAGTATATACTCCACCATGTATACTCCAGTTGCTGTTGGTATCTGTTTCAAGACCTACAACTAAATGTTGCAGGGTAGGCCCAGCTTTTTATTCAAGGTGCAGCCCGCCAAACAGAAGCCTTGTACTGCTCTGCAGCAGCAATGGGAAACCTTCAGCCTTTGTGCCACATTAGGCCCACAAGGCTGTTTCAGCCATGCCACACCCACCTGCCCTATATATAAGACATCATATCAGATGTCAGGTACAGGGCAGATGAAGACACAGTTCCATGAAAGCGGGATTTGCAGGCACTGCCCACCAGCTGGTCCTGTGCCTTCGCAACCACTACTGTGATTGTGTTCAGGATTCAGCAGTGTGCTCAGGATTCTCCAAGGTGGTATGAGGAAAAAGATTTCAGGATAGGGGAAAGGTGAAAAGTACCAATTTTTTCCCTTTCCTACCCTCCTGAAACCTCCCACTCTGTGACGTAGCACCAAGACTTCAATCCGTTGTAGCATTAGTACTATAAATAAGTCTCAAACGCAGCAGGACTTGCTTCTGCAGGGCTGTGGAGTCGGTATGCCAGACCTTCGACTCCAACTCCTCTATTTTTCTACTGTCCGACTCCGACTCCTTCATAAATGGCAAATGTATATTAACTAGTAATAACAAATTTACTGTAGTAAAACGATAGCACAAGGCATTTCATCACCACCACGTGAATCATCAGGCTAGATTGATAGAACATAAAATATATTTATTTGATTAAAATCTCTGAACAAGAAAACTTTCCTAAATTCCTATGAAAGTTTTTATTTTGAAGCCGGAGTCGGCACATTTCTATCGACTCCAACTCCACCCAAAATTGCTTCCAACTCCGACTCCACAGCCCTGCTTCTGAGTACAGATGAATATGGTTGAGCTGTAAAGGACTTAGGTTCAGGACTGATTGCCAGTCCCAAAGCTGAGTGATTTATTGCTATATATGCAGAATGTGTCCTTTCCCCTTTCCTCCTTCCTGATACCTCCCCATATCAAGCAATAGAGAAAGCTGCCTTATATTGAATCAGGCTGTTGGTCCAACTAGCTCGGTATTGTCTACACTGACTAGAAGCGGCTCTCCAGGGTTTCAAACAGGTGTTTCTCTTGGTCCTACCTGGAGATGCCAGGGATTAAACCTGTGACCTTTTGCATTCACAGCATGTACTCTACCACTGAGCCATAGCCCTTCTGCATATAGTGCGGGGAGGATTTTTTTTAATCACCTAATGGTGACTGATCTCATCTGTCTGAACACTTTTCCAGAATCCTAAGTTTCCTGTGTAGTAATATGAGGAAGAGGTGTTAACTCTCTCCCCTTTAACGTGGCATCTGTTCCAGGGAAAGCTAAGGTGCAGGTTAACTGCCAGGCTCATGGCCCGCTACATATACAGCACACTTAGACTTCTACCCTGAACAGAGAAAATCTGTCACACTGTTTTACCTAGAGATTCATAAAAATAAAAATGCCAGAACAGACATGTTCGCCTCCAAGTCACCAGGAGAGGGCTGTCTCTGTGGCAGTCCGTAAACAGTGGAACTCCCCTCTCCACAGAGGAGCGTCTAACATCTTCATGGTACAGCTTCTGCAATATGCTGAAAATGTACCTCGTTACCCTAGCCTTGGACAATTGTGGTATTTTGTCTTGTGGCACGCACCTGTTTTGCTAACTTTATACTATTCTGTTCCATTTTGAACAGTCTTATCTGTTTATAATGGTAGCAGTTTTATTTGTTTTAATAACTATAGATTCTATTGTTGTAACTCATCCTGGGATCTTATGGTAAAGGGTAATAAATCTGATAAATATATAAATCAGTCAAAAACTGGATTGCACAGGTATATCACAAAATAAAATTCCCCTTGTTGGATGCCTTTAGTTTTTTTTTTAAAAAAAATTATAATAAAGCACTGGGTTAGGCAATACACTTCAAAGGATTACCCAGCATGATAAAATATTAGCAATGTAAAAAAAGTATTCCCCCTGGCATAAATGATTTAACTGTGCCAGTCAGTCGAGAGAAAGTGAGGTCTACGTGAGGTGTCCTCAAGGTTTTATCACCCGTGTTCTGATCCTGTAATATTTATTTCAACCTGTTAGTTATTCAGTCAAATCAATTAAAAGCAAGACAATTAATCAACCCCCAAGCACTTGACAACTGCCTATTTTCCTTCCCTGCAGCTTGCCACTTCTTATTTCACTTGATATTTCCAAGGATCATCCACTGCTGACTGCAGGGCCACCTGGTGGAGAAGGCACTGATGGAAGTAGCATGCTCTCAGCAGAGGATTCATTAAGAACCAAGCCGCTAAAGACTGGCAGATGCTTCTGCTGTTGAAGATTAGCGTTTTGCAAGCCACGGCTTCTCCCAATCATCCCTATTGCCGTGACTACAGAGTACGTATTAACAAGGCTGGCATTTTTTACACACATACACATACCCTGCCATTGTGACATCAAGAATGAGAAAAGGGGAGCCAGCTGATGGCTGGAGCAAAACAAGCTTTCTGGGAGGTAGACAAAGTCCTTGATTCATTTTGCCAGCAGTCCCCTGAAGCCCACCTGCTGGGTGTGAAGTCCCCCTATAGTCCTGTAGGGCTTTTTCCTACAGAAGCATGCATGAGACTGCACAGAAATGCACAGTGCTATTCACAGTCATTAGGACAAGAAAACCAATTATTTCGATTCCGTTTGGGGAAAAACGGCTTGCAAGCAGGCAGCTTTAGACTTGAAGTTTATGACAAGTCTGCAGAGGGCTTTTTCCACCCCACCCCCACTCCTACGAAGTGTCAGACAAACAGTATTTCTAGGATCTCTTGCACTGTTTTCAGTGTGGATCTATAATTCTGCAGCTGTTCCAGGGTTGTTCCCCCCTCACACCTCCCATCTCCTCCTCTCTTTAAACCGCACTGAAACACTGCTGTCAATGCGGCACCTAATGCATTATGTAAAAAGCACTGCACCAGCTTGCTTACCCAGTGCAGAGGCCCGATGCAGACCTTGGTGGCCAGGAGAGGGACAGTGGGATCTGCAGGACGCAGCTTTGCACATTCTTTCAGCACCGAGACGGCGTGTGCAGACTGGGCCAGCGAGGGAAGAAAGAGGGGGAGAAAGGGGAGTGGGGGAGAGATGGTTAGAAAAACACAACTCTGAAGTGCAGGCAGATTGTTTATGCCAAACGTCACCTCACCAATACTTAATACTTCTGTAGCATGAAACCATCTGAAAGGGGAGAATTGGGATTCAGCCCTTCCCAAGAGCCACATTTTCATGACTGAGAAAGCTTGCCTCCCCACCCGCTCCAAATCTCACATGCATCTGAGTAGTTGCTGAGAAGCAAGGCAAAGGCACTCTGCATTTGCTCAGAGGTGCTCCCCTCTTTGTTACCATTTCACATGTTCCACAGATGAACCCTAGCAATGAAAGGGCTTTGTTTCTAGTTGGATGGAAGAGCACTTACGGCATTCCTGTGGTATTTATTTACTCATATGTATGTATGTATGTTGAGCATGGAAAAGCAGGCAAGCACCTCCCCCCTCAAAAAAAGTCCACCCCAGTGCTAATATGTAGAGCATCATCAGTTTCCTCACCTCACCCCAAAAAAGCAAGCAGAATCTACTTTGAGACAAACCTCCAAAACACAAACAAAAAGCTTCTCTTTTCAGCCAGCTGCAAAAATTTTTGTTCTTCCTCAGCACATGGCAACTCTGTCAACACTCCTACACGTACATTATATTTTGAAGACTAATGCTCTCATTCTCACCCTAGGCAGTATGCGTTTCTTATATGGTAGTACCCACCAACCATCATGGGCCACAGAAGCAACATCATCATTACAGCCCATTGAGAAAACATCAACCTCATAACTGACAACTGTTAGCAAGCAATAATATACCAAAAAAATGGTCCTTACTTATGCTCTGGGACTGAGCTCCTGCACAGTGGGCAGCACTTCCAATCAGGACCACAGTGAAGGCAAAGGTCTGAAGCCCCCTCCCACACTAGCCCAGCTCTGCTACTCTTCACACTAGCCATGTGTGAAAGAAAACCAAACCCAACTACACAAAGGCAAACTATGTGACAAAACAACATGTATAGTTGGGCTCTCAGGCACAGGACTCGCTCACCACCAGCTATGTTTGGGGAACCTGTGCCATGTGTGTGTCCCCCACCTGGATATTGCGGGACTACAACTCCCTTCATTGCTGACCACTGGCCATGCTGGCTGGGGCTGATGGGAAGTGGGGTCCGAACACTGGCCATGCTGGCTGGGGCTGATGGGAAGTGGGGTCCAACAACTGGAGAGCCACAGGTTCCCTACCCATTTAAAGTACAGATGGCAGGAACTGTACCCAGGGCCTTCTGGATGCACTCTAACACCGAAAGGGCTTCCTCCTCCATTCAGGTGGGTACAGGCAGATACAGGCAAACATTTACCAAGCAATAATCTCATAGCGTTCATGTAACCAGTTAGCACACCGCTGGCCTCTATCATCCAGCTAAATAGCAAAGAAAATGTTTTTCCTGACATGGAGATGGGGGGAAATCACATGCTGGATTTCTGCTTCTCCAGCAGCTGTCAAAAGCACATGTGCTTCAACAGGAAAAAAAATGTTGTGAAATGTATGCAGTTGACTCTAAGTAAGAAAATATCCAAACTACACATTACACAATTTGATTTCCCAATTTTGTAAAAAAAACACCCTGAAACATCAATGCAGCTGGACATAGCCTGTAAATATGTTCACAGCAGCAGCAGACAGGAAGAGGTGTTTTAACTTTCTCCCAATCCCAACTCCCTGAAATTCTTCCTGATCAAAAAAATACAAAAGTATCCAACATGGCATTCAGTAAGTCTCCTGTCAGTGCAAGGATTTCCACTTGTGCAATGGGGCTCCCTCCTCTCCCCATACCACCTCCCCACTTTTATTTATTTATTATTTTATTAGTCCATTTAAGTACTACGTTTCCTCCAAGGAGCTCAAGGTGATGTACAAACATGGTTCTCCCACTCCTGATTTTATCCTCACAACAACCCTGTGAGGTAGGTTAGGCACCGTGACTGATCCATGGGTCATCCTGTGGCCTTCATGGTTGAGAGGGACTTGAACCCTGGTCTCCCAGGTCCTAGTCCTACACTGTAACTACTACACCACAGTGGCTCTCAATCTAACTGTGTTCTGGGTTTTTCTCCAACCCTCCAGAGCAAATTTGGGGAGGCTATAGGGAATGCATGTGAGGAGAAGAAAGGGGGATGTCCACTGCACAAGAGAAAATTCTCGCACTGATGAGGTATTTAGTATGGGAGATCCAATCATGGATCTCCTCCATGTAATGTTCATCTTGGCATTAGGTCACATACTGCAGAGAAAAGCAAAAAAACAAGAAACCAAGATTATTATCCAATCTGCTCTGGAGGAAAATTGCTGAACACAAAGCAATATTCATAGAACTAGGGAGATCTGCAACAAAATGTTGCCGCGTGGAGTGTCTTGTTCAGGATTCTAGCCAGAGTCTGTCAGCATTCCACGCTCAGTTAGCATAACATTTTCCCACTCCCCCTTAAGCAAACACTGAGGTTTGTCCAAGTCTACTGAAACATCCCTCTTGTGCGGGTGGGTGAGTGGTACCATTTTGTCTACATAAGCAACTGCACTCAGAGCCAGAACATTGAAAACAAAGGGAATTATGATTTCCAAAGGAAAATGTGCGGGGCCCGGGGCAAAAGCAAAGTTGGGGCCCCCCCACATTTGCTCCAGGTCATGGTCTTGGTCGAGTCGCCGCCGTAGGTGCGCAGGCACCAGTCCCGGAACTGCTGGCCCAGCTCGCTGTCCCTGTGGCAGTTACCGCTCGCTGACCGCAGCAGGAGCGGCGGTGGCGGCTTCGGCATGGCGGGCAGGCAGGCAGGCAGGCAAACGAGCCCCCGTCCCGGTCGCAAAGAGAGCAAGTGAGTGCTACACCCTGCCTGGTGAAGGCGAGCAGGCAAGGAGGGAGGAGCCGGCTGGTGAGCAGATCACCAAGCACGCCCCCCCCAAAGCGCAAGGCCCGGGGCAACTGCCCCGCTTCCCGATGCCTAGGGGCGGCTCTGACTAGGGCACAGGTCTACTTTCTCCAGCTTCCTCTCTCTAGGTGTAGCATTGCCTTAATGCTACAAGGAAGAAGTCAAGGAGAAACCTCAAGATTGCTATGCGTGGATTGTTAGCTGAGGCCACTGGATCTCTAACAGGCACAGTTTAGAGGAAGATACAGAATGGCTGAACATGTGAACAATCTCTACTGAATTCCACTGAACAAAAAGTAGCATTATACTGTGTAAGATCATTGGGTTATGGACAAAAACCACATGGATTTAGTTTAGGAAAAAAGGTAAGTGAGGGGAGTCATAATTGAGGTTTAATAAAATTATCTATGGTTTGGAGAAAGTGGGTAGGCAACAGTTTTTCTCATAATATCATGAATGTTGGAAGATTCAGGACAGAGAAAAGGAAGTACTTCTTCACACAGCGTTAAAGTATGGAACACTCATCCATAAGCTATGGAGAAGGCCACCAGCTTGGATGGCTTTAGCAAAATTCATGAAGGCTGTCAATGAGTATTAGTCATGATGGCTGTTTTCCCTCCAGGATCAGAGGCAGTATGCTTCTGAATACCAGATGCTGGGGAACTTGAGCAGGAGAATGCTACTGCTTTCCTCCCTTGCTCCTGGCCTTCCCAGAGGCATCTGTTTGGCCACTGTGGGAAACAGGATGCTGGACTAGATAGGCCTTTAGTCTGATCCAGCAGGGCTCTCCTTATGTTCTTAAGTACTGTTATGTTTCAGGACCTGCTCAAAGCATATCTGTTTAGGCAAGCCTATCCAGACATACAGATGCTGATGTGTTTTAATCTCTTTTCAGTTTACTGAAGTTTTAATTGTTTTTTAAATGTTTTAATTAACTTGTTTTTACTGTTTTATTGATAACATTAAATTTCTTATAAACTGATGGGGGGGTTACAGTCAAGTAGTATATAACTTGTGTTGAATAATAAAGTGAGGCTTTGTGTGTAGTTAAACAGGTAACTACCAAATCTCACATAAAGTGAAATTTTGAGGAGTGTGAAAGGGCAGCATTGGCAGTGGAAGCGCCGGGTGGGTGGAGGGATCTGAGAAAAGTTCAAAAGGAGCAAATAAAAGGGTTCAAAAGAGTACAGAAATTTCTTGGGAGCGGGGAGATGCTTCCACAAGGGATGGGGTCCGTTGGCTGGTGCCAGTTTGAAAGCATTCCGTCAATCTAATAGGCTGGCATCGTTCCTTATCTGCTGGCCACTGCTTTTACTGATCTGTGTTTTTTTCACTTGGAATATCAATATTTTTAACAAGGAAATATCAGTATTTTGAAGGAAATATTGATAAATGATCATTCTTACAATTTATGTTTTAGAGGCAGATTTTTTTTAAAAAAGTCCATTTTCAAAAAGAGCTGCAGAAATTCGCTACATTAAAATCCGATCCTCATCGATTGAGAATAAGCGAATTAATGGAAAATTCAGTACCAAATCAAATTGGGCAGAATTCTAGCACATCCCTAGCTTCCACGCATTCCCTAGAGAGGATCAGGCAGTCTGGTGGCAGGCCATCGGTGCAATGAGTCTCTCCAGGACTAAAAGAGAAAAAAGGAATAAGGAGGGGAGATGTACGGAAAAAATATCTTTTCATTTACACTGGTGAGTCTGTCAACATTGACTTTTCCATTGATGAAATGATGGATTCGTAATTGAAAGCAGCAGAGTTAATCAGCAAGGCGATCTTAATCCCCTGACAGTGAAGTACAGTAAAGGTTACATAGTGAACATTACAATAAAAGATTGCACACAATGAGAAGGGCCCATTGCCAAATGGAGCTCCATGCAGTGTCTTGGCACAGCTTTAAAAACAGGGTCCTTGGAAATTCTTAAACATTTTCTAGCAAATGTCAGAAATGATCAGAAACTTACCACGATGCCCTGATAAATGTTACAGCTGTTCACAAACAAGCAAAATGCATGTCATCATGATGGGCAGTGTGCATATGTGTAAGCATAGAAGGTACAGTTTGTACTTACCGTAAACGCTAGTTCTTCATGAATGACAGAGGTCTCCACGTGGGTTCTATAGCTCCCCCTACAGCTCAAAGACAGGAACACCGCAGGAAACGTTTTTTGCTCCTCCCTCCTTGCTGAGGCTCAGTTTTCATTCTTGTAAAGCTCTGCCAACAGCCTCAGCTCATTATTTTGAGAACAATATAGTGAAAAAACACAACAGGTGTTAAGAACATGCAGACATGTAACAGTAACGAAGGAAGTCAGAAATGTGCTCAGGTGTGGCACTGTAACTATAATCCCATATAGCCACTCATTTTAAGGAGGGCCATGGAGACCTCTTGTCATTCATGAAGAACTAGCGTTTACGGTAAGTACAAACTGTACCTTCTCTCATGAATGACAGAGGTCTCCACGTGGGACGTACTAAAGCTACGACCTAGGGTGGGTCAGATGGAGGCAAAACCTGTTGGAGAATTCTGCGACCAAAGGAAGCCTCCGCTGATGCATAGACGTCAATTTTGTAATGACGTGTAAAGGTAGAAGGGGAGGACCATGTAGCTGCCCTGCAGATCTCATCTATGGAGGCATTGGTGGAAAAAGCTGCCATAGTAGCTGCTGACCTAGTAGAATGAGCAGTAAGATGTAATGGAGAGGGCTGGTGTGAAGCCACATATGCTAGAGAAATACAGGCCTTGATCCATCTAGCTAGAGTGTTCTTTGATACCTTGTTCCCTAAGGTAGATGGATGGAAAGAGACAAACAAGGAATCAGATTTACGTAGTACGGACTTAGCGCGACAGCCCCTCGAAGGAACCGTTGGAGAAAAGGATGTGCTGCTAGTGAGGTATTGTCGTCAGGAAGCAGGATAGATGAGAGAGCTGATGTTTGTCGTTTTAGAGTATTTGGCCGCATGCCAGCCTGGAGGCCATGTTGTAGAAATTGCAGAACTTGAGCTACCGCAGCTGTCTCTGGATGGATATTTTGTTTGGCGCACCATGAGGAAAAGGCTTTCCACACAGATTGGTAGCTTTTAATGGTAGAAGGGTGCCTTGCAGACAGGATGGTAGACACTACCTCAGGGGAGAATCCTGATGCTAGCAGCTGGTTGCACTCAATCTCCATGCGGCTAATCTGAGCCATTGTGGGTTCAGGTGCAGGAGAGGACCCTGATGAAGCAGATCGTGGCGTACCCGTAGGTGAAACGGCGGGTCTTGTGCCAGGTGCACTATGTCCGAGAACCACGGACGTCTGGGCCAATATGGTGCCACTAGGACTACATGAGCTGTTTCTGACCTGATTTTCTTCAGTACTCTGGACAGTAATGGAGTCGGTGGAAATGCATAGAGTAGGCCTTCTGGCCAGGTTAGTGCTAAGGCATCCAGTCCTTCTGCTGTTCAACTGCTGAATCGAGAGAAGAACCTCTCCGTCTGGTGATTGTCTTCTGACACAAATAGGTCTACTTGGAAGTTTCCAAACTTCATTTGGAGAGACTGAAATACCTCCGCATTCAGAGCCCACTCGCCTGGGAAGAGCTGTTGTCTGCTCAACCAATCTGCCGGTATGTTGAGACAGCCTTGGATGTATTCTGCTGAGACTGATGAGAGGTGTTTTTCTGCCCATAGAAGCATTGAGGTGGCCTCGAGATTCAGAGCTCTGGAGCGGGTACCTCCCTGTTTGATCAGGTAAGCCCGTGTCGATGTGTTGTCGGTACATATGAGGACGTCTGGAAAGGGAAGGATTGGCGCAAAGTATCGGAGGGCCAGATGTGCTGCCCTCAATTCCAACCAGTTGATGCTCCTGGTTGCCTCTGTTGCCGACCAACGGTCTTGAACGTGTTGTCCCTGGCAGTGCGCTCCCCAACCCTGGAGACTGGCGTTGGTGGTGATGACTGTCCTGGGAGGGTCTTGCAGTGGAACCCCTCTGGATAGATTTCGAATAGCTGTCCACCAGATGAGAGAGTGTTTGACCGGAGCTGGAAAGGAAATGTTATGATGGGTGCGTAATGCAATGTCTGATTGAAACTGAAGTAGGAAGGTTTGGAGTGGGTGGGAGTGCAGGCACGCCCAAGGAGTAATCCCTATTGCTGACGCCATCATGCCTAGGAGTTTGGCAAGCAACATCACGTCTGGAGATCAAATCCGTGAGAGGGTTGTTGCTAGTGCTGTAATGTTCTGAACCCTCTGTAAAGTAAAGGTGTCCCCGCACTTGTAGTGCGAGTCATTTCCGACTCTTAGGGTGACGTCTTGCGACATTTACTAGGCAGACCGTATATATGTGGTGGGATTGCCAGTTCCTTCCCCGGCCTTCCTTTACTCCCCAGCATATGCCGGGTACTCATTTTACTGACCACGGATGGAAGTTTGAGTGGACCTCAACCCCTTTTACCAAAGATTCGACTTCCTCCTTCCGTTGGAATCAAACTCCGGCTGTGGTGACAGGGAAATAAATTGCTGAGCCATGTCTATATTTGCCCCAAGATGAAGCAGTTGCTGAGAAGGTATTAGGTGGCTCTTCTGATTTATAAAGAAGCCATGCTCGTGGAGGAACTTCAGTGCAAAGTGGACGTCCTGTTGGGCTTGTCAAAACGAGTTGGACCGGATCAGGAGGTCGTCTAAATAAGGGTAGATGTGAAGTCCTCGCATGCAAAGACCCACAACTAGCATCACCATGACTTTGGTAAATAGGTGTGGGGCTGACGCCAGGCCGAATGGTAGGGCCTTGCACTGAAAATGGTGACCGTTGTAGCAGAAGCAGAGCAGTCGCCTGTGGGACGGAAATATGGCGATGTGGAGGTAGGCCTCCTTTAGGTCTACTGACGCTAGAAAATCCTGTGGTAGGAGGGCTTCTGTTATGGACATCAGTGTCTCCATCCGGAAGGATGTGTGGGTCACAAACTGGTTTAGGAATTTGAGGTCGAGTACTCCGCGCCAGGATCCATCCTTTTTCCCGACCAAGGAGAAGATGGAATAAAGCCCTGAGAATAGCTCTTCTGAGGGAACTTCTTCTATGGCTGAGATATCCAACAGGTGAAGAATGTCGTCTGATATTGCTTGGTGCTTTTTTATGGACTTGGCTATGGGAGAAGGAAGGAATCTGGTGGGTGGGTATTCTGTGAGTTCTATCCTGTATCCGTCTTTGACAATGGAGAGTACCCACTTGTCTTGGGTCGTGTCTTGCCAGAGGGAGGCAAAGTGGGCTAGAAGGCCTCCTACTTGCAGGGGTGGCGGTGAGTCAGAAACGTTGGTTCTGACGTCCCTGTCTGGTCTGGTTAGTGGAGGTTCTGGAGGAAGGGTTTTGAGGCTTCTGTGTAAACCTCTGCCTGTAGGAGTGTCCGCTTTTGAAGTCACGGGCTCTATTGTTGAATCTGGATCCCTGAAAGGACTGAAAAGAGTAGGAGGGGGTGGAAGTGCATTTAAATATACGCTTGTCATCTTGCTTTTGGGATGGCATCACTTTCTTCTTATCTCTGGTCTCTACCAGAACGTCATTCAGTGCCTCATCGCCAAAGAGCTTGGCACCTGAGAAGGGGACAGAAGCTAAGTTAGCCCGGGAAGCTGCATCCACATCCTAGTGGTTGAGCCAAAGATGCCTTCTAGCAACTGCTGCTGCCATTGCCCTGTGGGAGAATTGGGAAGAATCCATGGTGGCATCCGCTATGAATGCCAGTGGTCTAGAAACTTTGAGAAGGGTTTTCCTGACTCTAGCTGGATCTCTATTCACGTCATCCAAAAGGTCTTCAGTCCATAACAGTGCTGCTCTCGCAAATACAGAAGCTGAAGTGGATGCCCTAACTGATAGCGCATTAGCTTCGTGGGAGCGCTTCAGGGCCGCATCAGACTTACGTTCTGTGGGGTCCTTTAACTGGGCATCCCCATCTCGCTGCAAAAAGGCATGGGATGGTAGAGCAGAAATAGGCCCATCCACAGCCAGAATGCGGAGTTGGTTCATCACTTCAGCATCTAGAACATAAAACTTATTGGCATAGTTAATACCCTTTCTGCACTGCAGGGGCAAGTCCCACTCTAACTTCATAATATTTTGGAAAGACGTGGGTAAAGGCATGGACCTAGTGGAAGGTTTAGGGATGAGCAGAACCATGGAGCTCTTAGATAGGGGCTCCTGTTGTTTCTGCGTGACCTTTAAATCCAGGGCTGCCACCACTTTACGGAAAAGGGGGGCAAAGTGAGCCTCCACGAACAGTCTGGCAGAACCGATGTCATCTAAATCTGAGACTTCGCTCCATTCCCCTTCCCCCATATTAGGATCTCTGTCCTCATCAGAGTGGCCTGTGTCTAGGGCAGTGATTCTCAAACGGTGCACCCAGGCACACTGGTGCGCCCTAAGAGGTGGCTAGATGTGCCTCAAATATTATGCAAGTATATTTTAAAAATGAGAAGAAACCCATTTGTATAGGGTAAGTAATATGTTTTCTATAGTTTATTTTTATTCATAGTTTAAAATACATTAATATATTTTTAATTTTGTACACGAAGTGCACCATAAAAATTTTATATGTTTTACAGTGCGCCGCGAACCAAAAAAGTTTGAGAACTGCTGGTGTAGGGAGAGGCCTTGCTGAGTGCTATGGCCTCTGGCCACATCATAAGGGGAAGGAGAGGACGCCCTATCAGGGTGAAGAGGCTCAGGAGCGGGTCTCTTGTTTGCTGGGGGGGGGAGCATCAGCATTTTCCCGCACTGAAAGAGAAGGCCGCTTAGATGGCCTGCTGCTAGCCAGCTCTGCAGCCAGTTCTCCAATCATGGCCTCTTTAAGTTGTTGCAGTATGGCAGAGGACAAAGACAATTGCTGCTGTTGAGGCATTACATTTGAGGCATGTTGGGAGTGGGGAGTGTGCATGCCCTGACTAGGAGGACCATACCTTCTCTGCTCCTCATCTTCAGATGACAAACACTCCAGTTCCCTAGGCCCGGCGGGGGCGATGGCAGAGGCTGAATCGCTGATGTGGTCACAGCACTAATTTCAGGCAGAAGTAAGGGCATATCGGGTGAAGCACCCACTTTAGTAAATGCCTTTTGCGATTTTTGTGCAGGAGCGGCCTGAAAAACGGAGGGCAAATGGTGATCCAAAATGGCGGCCGCAGCATGGTCCTCCGACAAAATGGCGGGCGCCATATCGCAAGCGGCCAAAGACAGGTCCGCAAGAGGCCTTTTTACTAAGGAGGTAATTTGGGGTGACTCACTGTCTCTGGAAAGCGTGCAGGGAGCCACAGAGTCCATCCGATGCGAAGTCCCTTCAAGAGGATCGTCCTCGCCAATAAGCAGCTGCTGCTGAGCATTGGTGGGAATCTTAGGCGTGAGGGAGCTGACTACAGCTGAGGCTGAGTACTGCATTGCTTTTTGGAGTATTTCTTCTTCTTTGAAGAGTGAGACGCTGCTCTTTCCATGTCTTGCAGGGAGCGGAGCAGGAAAAATGAAAGTGAAAGCACAGAAAGGTGGTAGAAAGAGAACTACCAAGCTAAGTATGTCGGAATTCTATTGAGTTGCGTAGCAGAGTTGCGTAGCGCTGCGGAACAGAGAGTATTGAGCGAGCTTAGTGTGTGTGTGTTTGAATCTTTGCTAAGATTCTACCTTCCCTGCAAATTAGTCAGACAGAGACTTTAAGCTTTAAAATAAGAAACAACTACTTCATTCTGGAAGTACATGCTTGATAGGAAAGAGTTCTATATCTAGCTAACTGGCTATGCTGGAGCAGCCTGAACTGGTCCCAGTGCTGGCCCTCATCCTGGTTGAGAGGAGAGACAAAGAGAAGATGTCTGCTCCCCTCTTGAGAGAAAGAGAACACTGAGAAAGGCGGGAAGGAGCTGGGATCAACATTCCTTTGCCTATCAGCCTAGCAGGAAGGGGAGAGACAGCAGAGGATCAAAGGGATAGGTATAGCCTCAACCAGCAAGAGGTCTAGCTCTCTAGCTACCCTTATTAACCCCATGCAACCTCAACCCACCAAGTTGGAGTTGAACCTCATACATTCCAACAAAGTAAATAGGTTAGTATTTTTTTTTTTTAATAACAGAATGATAGATGATTGAAAGGACTAGAAAGTAGGCAGTCGAAAGTTTGAAAGATCTACAGAGGGAGGAGAAGGCTAAGGTATAAGGGAGACAGCCAGAAAGGGTGTGCTCCGAGCTGAGACAGGCAAGAAAACTGAGCCTCAGCCAGGAGGGAGGAGCAAAAAAAGTTTCCTGTGGTGTTCCTGTCTTCGAGCTGTAGGGGGAGCTATAGAACCCACATGGAGACCTCTGTCATTCATGAGAGAAAGAAGATCCTTTCTGCTGGAGGAGGAAAGGCACTTCCCCACACACCATGTAGGCTAAATGGAACACATGAAGCTGTCTTATACCACATCAAATCATCGGTCCATCAAGCCCAGTACTATCTACTCTGACTAGCAGTAGCTCTACAGGTTCTCAGGCCAGGAGAGGTTTTTCACATCACCTGCTACCCAACCCATTTAACTGAGGAGGTAAAGAATTGGACCTGGGGCCTTGCAAAGCATGTGCTCTGCCACCAAGCAACAGCCCCTCGCTACCTCAGTCCTTTATTGTCCTTCATTACATGAACAGCAGCCGTTCACTTATATGGATGAAAGGAAAAGGGTACACAAAGAGGCTAACCCTATCCCCTAAGCCTAATGACCCCAGTTTCTAGGATGAATGACAGCTTTCACACCCCTGACTCTACGCCCCAGACTGTACCCTGTTTAATTCTACCAATGGAATTCATAGAAAACAGGGCAGAAATCACGCAATTATTTAGTTGAACACCCATTCACTATTTCTCCACAGTGCAGCTCTAGAACCAATGTGCTCCTTCTAGGAGAAAGTGTGGGATATAAATTTAATAAATAAATGGGTGAAAACTGCAGGAAAGCAGATCTCAACTAAATGTTAGGAGATAGGAGCTATTCAACAGTGGAACACACTGCCTCAGGAGATGGTGACCTCTCCTTCACTGGAGATGTTTAAGCAGAGGGGTGGATGGTCATCTTTCATGGATGCTGTAGTTCAGCATCGAGCTGATCCTCCTGGATCCCTTTCAACTCCATGATATACATGACTACAGACAGAGGGAGAGAGATGGATGCTTGGCACAAACTACAGATGTGATAATAGAGGGATATGGAGCTCCCAATTTGCATCAGACTGGGTTAGTCTCCAGTGGCAGTCGTGAGCATATCTATGCTTACCAAATCCCAGCTGCATTTACTAGCGTACGCGCACATACAGCGCATGTGTATACGACCTTGTATAATGTGAGTGAGAAGGAATGAATGATCATACAGCAGCCATATTAGAGTAATAACAGATTCAACACTGTCTGTGTAAGGTCTAAATAATCAGATAATTAAAATGTTAGTATTCCTCAGTCAGGCTGTGGGTGGAAAGAGCATTGTTTGCAAGATTCACTGCAAGATAGTAATAATTAGAACTTATTAGTGATGTGACTTTAAACTAGGGAAGAATTTCAATTCAAATTCTATTTCTGGATACGAAATTTAATATTTGGGATGCCTCTGATCAATGCAAGGATGAATGCCTCCCAATCCTGATCAATTTCAGCTTCAGATTGCAGCACCTGCTGTTCAGCCTTCTTACCAAAATTTTTACCCCACATCAATTTAAAAAGAAAAAAAGTCTCCACATTTTAGCAAGCTGAAGATGTGTGTGCACATCTCTCTCTTTCATGCTTGTGACATTTTTTTTAAGAAGAGGCCTGCTGGATCAAATCAGCATCCTATTTCCCATAGTGGCCAACCAGATGCCTACGTGAAACCCATAAACAGAACACGAGGACAAAAGCACTCTCCTGCTATTGCACCCCAGCAAATGATATTCAGAGGCATGGTGGAGTTACTATATAAGCCATCAAGCAGTAATCCTTGTTCTTAGCCTTGTCCTCTGTTGCTTCAGAGGGCAGGACTTGAACCAATGAACTATATTCATTGTACTGCTAGGTAAGTAGTTCCGTCACCTCAAGGATTTCTGCTTGCACAGTGGAACCTTCCTCCCTCTCCTCCTCCTGAGCGCCCCCTAAATCTGTTCTAGGGGTCCCAAAACCTTCCGGACCTGATTTGAGGAGGGCATGGGGCACGCAGGGGGAAGGGGAAGTCCCAATGCGTTAGCAGTAATCCTTGC
This sequence comes from Rhineura floridana, assembly GCF_030035675.1. Lineage (NCBI taxonomy): Eukaryota > Metazoa > Chordata > Lepidosauria > Squamata > Rhineuridae > Rhineura > Rhineura floridana. The sequence goes on along the minus strand of NC_084483.1, from coordinate 184,805,485 downwards.
ACTGACAGGATGGGTGAGACAAATGAAATGAGTGGAAATTGCAGGGAAGGAGATTTCAGTTAAGCTCTATGAGAAATTTCCTAAAGGTTAGAGCAGTTAGACAGTGGAATGGGCTATATGAGGAGCCGGCTCTCCTTCAAAGTGGGAGTTTAAACAGAGGCTGCACAGACATCTGTCAGAGATGCAGTATTTGCCTCCTGCACTGCAGATCCTACACTAAGCACCAGATGAGCTCCAAGGTCCCTTCCATCACAGACAGAAATTATATGAATAAAAATATACTAATATATTAATTTAAAGCATTAGCCGCTTTTTTAAGAATACTTAATTAATGACAGGAATGATACTGAATTACTGGAAATGAACTGATTTGATTAAATTAAGCAGAGATAGTGAATTTGTGATATGAATGACAATGAATTAGTAGAAATGAATTGATTTATTAATGAAGTTGATAAATTGGTGGCTTACATTGAAAAAAATCATGTTAGAATTTATTTGGAGGGATTAAATGGATGTAAGGTTTTTTTTAAGGAAAAAAACCACTGATGGAGTCATAGAAGAATCAACCAAACTTTATCTGGGGGAAAATGGCATCTAGAAAAACATGCAAAAATGAAGAGCAGAAAGATGGTGTGTCTAATTCAATAATTCTCTTCCTGACACATTTAGGAAAACTTTAGCAAGAGAGTTAAAACTTTTGAAGAAAGAAATCTGCAAGCTCAGGACAAAAAGAAAAGAAAATTGGGAATATGGCAAAAATTTAACATGTAGAAATATAAAAATGATTTCAAATCGGTTTTGAAGACACAGAGAAATTAAAAATATAATGGGAACTGATTGTCTACACTGGCTTTAATAATTTACAGTTAAGTAGTTTTCATAATAAACTATAGAAATGTATTCCACTTACAGGAAAGCATTGATTTCAAAATAATATATTAAACTGAAAGTAAAAAAAAATATCAAAGATTTTAAAATCTTAATTGTGTTTCTATTGTGAGGAAGAATATGCTATGCAAGCGCACATGCCTGACATCAATCAAGAGGGCGGTAGGGACATCAGCCCCTTAGAGAAGCCTCCGCTGTCACCTTGGTTGATGGCAGGTATGCGCACAGCAATGGGAGAGGTAGATGGGGCATGTGGACAGGCGTCACAGGCCCGAGCAGTCTATATGGGGGGGCTGGGAGCTCCCTCTGTGCGATCTGCGGCAGGGTCGGGAGTTGATGCTGCTGCAGATTGCAGAACTGGAGTGCTACCCTTCTACCCTAAGGAGGAGCTCTTCAGGGTCCCCTCTGGGCTGCAGGGGCCCTCGGCCAGGGCCCGACCTGGCTGTCCTCTGGCGCCGGCCTTTATAAGCCTACTCCAGGTATTTATAATGACAACCCAATATCCCACGTTCACCATTCAAGCCCCAGGTGCAGCGGTGACAGCTTTAGCTAGGTCACTGTGGTTTTGCTGAATTTTGAGGAATCTTTGGAAATTTCCATTTGCTGCACAGACTTAAGAGACATAAGTCTCACTCTCTCTCTCTCATGCCCTCAAGACAGCCTCATATCCCTCCTCTCAAGACACAGAAATCGACCCACAGAGTGTCCTCTAGCCGGCTGACCTTTGTAACTAAATCTTGAACCAATGGATGTACAATCTTTTTAACTTCCTTTCCCTGCTTGTGCTATTTAAGGAGCCATCTAAGGCCCCTGCATCTCCCAGGGCTCCTGACTGCAATGCAAAGACAAATGTGCGGCTGCTGCTGCGGATGCCTTTTCTTTTTTAAAGTGGGTTACTTAGCAACCAGGCTAACCTTTTGCAAGGAAAGCAACAGAAGGAGCATCCCAAATCATACAATTCCTTTGCTGCTACGGAATTACATCCCAGATATATTTATACTGGTCCCCTTAACTTTCTGGAAGGTTTGCGCCATCCTTGCAAGCTGGCAAGCAGCCAAGTCAAACTTGTCAAACTTGCCAAACTTGCCTTCAAGATGACAAGATTGTGTCATACCGTTGCTGCCTTTTTGAGCATTTGTGTTTCTGACATAGATGTCTATTTATATATCCCACCTTTCCTCTAAAAGAGCTCAGAGGAGTGTGTAGGTTCTCCCCTCTGTCCCTCCCCATCACTCCATTTTATCCTCACAATAAACCTGTGAGGTAGGTTTATTTATTTTGTGGCAGTTACAAATAATCTTTTCTCTAAAAGGAGCCCAGGGTGATGCACAACAAAAGATAAAACAACAAAACCCACCAGCATGTGGCTGAGACACAGGGCTAAATGAGACATGACAGGTCCCATCATCCAGATTCCAGCTCCTGTAACACTTGAAGAGTCTTACTTAAAAACATAGATACTGATCCCTCTTTTCCATCAGGTGTACAGCCTCTCTCAGTTGTTTGCTCAAGGCACCAATACTGTCCCCTTCTGTCTCCAACACAGGAAGCGATCCGGGAACAGAAAAAAAGGGGCTTGAGAAACAGACTGAGTGGAGGGCAGACACGAGACAGCACATAGCCTATTGAGACCCCAATCCTGAGTAGTGGCTAGGGCTCAGAGGAAGAGGAGCCAGCTGGATAAGGAGGACCAGCGGCTGAAGCCCAATACTGAGCATGGGCTGGAGCCCTTCAGCTGGGAGCCCCTTGTGCCAGAGATTCCTGAGCTGGGACACTAGAGACATCAGCCCAAAGCCAGATTCTTCTGAGATTGGCTCCTCTATACCAGAGGCCTCACATTCCCCAGTGCTAGTTTGCCAGTGCAGGCAACACGCACAGCAGGAGCTGACTGAAGCCACATTCACACCGTACATTTTATTCCACTATTATTCCACTTTAAACAGTCATGGCTTCCCCCAAGGAATCCTGGGAAGTGTAGTTTTTTTAAGGGTGCTGAGAGTTGTTAGGAGGCCTGTATTCGCCTCACAGACCGACTGACCTGCAATTCCCAGAGTTCCCTAGGAATAAGGATTAACTGTTAAACCACTCTGAGAATTGTAGCTCTGCAAGAATTGGAGTCTCCTCTCAGCACTCTTCAAAAAACTACGCTTCCTAGGATTCTTTGGGGGAAGCCATGACTGTTTAAAGTGGAATGATAGTGGAATAAATTTATGGTGTTAATATGGCCTGAGAGATGACAATGTGCTAGGCCCCAACCCAGGAAGGTTCCCTGCTAAGGTTTTTCCCACAATTCAAGAAGGGAAGGTGGCCCCAGAGGGACAGAAGGTCTCAGCTGGGCTTCAGATCTTATCCAGCAAGTTGACTACTTACACTGCTACCCAAGGGCCTGCAACTTCAGCCTGATCCTGCTTGCTACCTAACTGAGTAACCCACCTCTTAGGTGTCTGGTGTGCCCAGTGGATGCCTGCAAGTGCTCAGCTCAAGATAAATGTCCATTCCCTGTGCACTCCTTTTACTGTCAATGTAAGGCCCCCACTTTATATGCAAATAAGGCAGGCACATGAAAAGCAACATGTGCCCACCACCATCACATCTAGCTTGGCCCACAGTGACTGTCCCGTGGGCTTCTCTCCCAAGTAGGGGATATAAAGGCCTGCTCTTCCAGCTCTGAGTCTAATGTTCTATTCACTACGCCAGACTCACTAGGAAGCTGCTTAAAATGTGAAACGATCACACAGGCTACAACAATCCCATTGCAAACTCTGAATATCAATGCACTTGGCACACAGCTTATTAAATGGCAATGGAGCATCTCGCCTCTGCAAAATGCTGACTTTTTGGAGAGAGAAAAAGGTAAGGAGCTGAAAGCCAAATGAAATGGTGATAACGGAGAGCAAAGAAGCCTCGCTGTACTTTCTCTGCCAGACGCTCTGCCAAAATTTACAGCAGCACAGCAAACATCAGCTGAGAGCCATTTGATTCTCTCGCCCACACAAAGGCTCAGAGGAACCGGGGTGCTGGCAAGAGCAGAGTAGTTCTTTGCAAAGCCTCCCCTTCACTCCTTGTGCTGCCCAGAAAATATATCAAGTGTCAGGTCAAGGGAGGCAGAACTGCTGTCTTTTTTTCCCCACTACCTGCATTCACACACAACTAAAGAGAATCAGGATTAGAGCCTCTTACAGAAGATCAGATTCTGTGTTATCACTCACTATCAATTAATCCAGAATAACTGGACATAAGAAGAGCCCTGCTGGATCAGACCAAAGGTCCATGGAGTTCAGCATCTGGTTTCCCACACTGGCCAACCAGATGCCTATGAGAAACCCACAAGCAGGAGATGAAAGCAATAGCCCTTTCTCATTATTGTTCCTCAGAGACTGGTAATTCAGAGACAAGGTGCCCCTCTAGAGGTAGCCTATAGCCATCATGACTGGTAGCCATTGATAGCCTTATCCTCCTAGAATTTGTCTAATCCCTTTTAAAGCCTTCTATGGCCGTATCCACAGCATACATTTAAACCACTATTATACCCCCTTACCAGTAATGGCTTGCCCCAAAGGATCTTAGGAAGTGTAGTTTGTGAAGGGTGCTGAGAGTTTTTAGGAGACCGCTATTCTCCTCACAGAGTGGTTGATTATTAAACCATGCTGCCACTGTTTTCTTCTTTTCAACATCCCCTTCTCTCTCTCTCTCTCCCCCACCCCCACACACCCACACACGAGTGGGCTGCCGGAAGAGGGACGGGCCACTCTTGCCAGAGATCTGGTAGAGGGCTTTTGAAATTAGACTGCAAGTTCCCAACCCCTGATCTAGAAGGTACAGTCTTAGTTCAAAAAAGCCAAAAATGTCATTATGACTATAAATTAAATTATGAATATAAATGAACCATCATAGGGGCTGCCTTTGTATTGCACTAATGTGTTGACCAGCAAGAGGGAATTGGTGTAATTTTCTCTTTTTAAGAGCCTTGAAACAGCATTTTATCAAGTGCGAGTCAGCAGAGTGCAGTATCACAAACACAACGGCAGGACATGATTAATACAACAACAGATCCTCTTAAAAGATATTATTATCAAAGATTTTGAAGATTTATGGGGCAATCAGAGCACTTGTCAAACGGTGTTTCTATCAAACCACATATTTATGAGTCCCATTCCTGGTACTTCAAGTCTGAAAGAAAAACCTCAGGACGTGGGATCATGTTTCTAATGAGGTCAGGAAGTGGCTGTGGCCAAGTGACGTGTGAAAAGAGATCTTTTGCCTTGAAAACCTCACATGCCTTTGGTGGTCTGAAGAGATATAATCCTGCTTCCTCATCACTACCCATTAGTGAGATGATGGCATTGCAGAGAATATAACGGGAACCCTTTGGGAAAGCTTTAGGAGTAGGACTGAAATGCTGCACAGATGGAGAAGGAAATTGCTTCTGGCCAAAGAGTAAGACTCAGAATATTTACAGATCGTGGATCAATTTACCAAGATCATGCCATTTAATTCCCAGCGTATTTAACAAGCTAAGGTGGGAGACTAGCACATCTTTGCAATATAGGAAGCTGCCTTATATCATAGACAGTCGTTTTTTTAAAATTCACACTTTGTACTTCAGCAAAGCTAGGCCAAAGTATATAGAATACATCTTATTTGGGGGATGAGCCAATTGTGTGTCCATACTTAGACACTCAACCACCTGAGTTCAGTATTAGAATGGATTATACTTATAATAATAATTTGTACAACTAATAAATATACCACAATAATACCAACAACACTACTAGGCTCCTTGAGGAGGAAGCGTGAGATATATATTGGAATAAAAAGAATTAACAACAGTTCTCTGCCCGTCTGTTCCCTGACCTCAACTAAACCGCAGTCTCCAACCCATTGACATAATAAACCTTAAACAAAACTATGCAGGTAAGAATATGTGGCGGCTTTCCAGTGTTTTGCACCGCCTGCAACATGTACGACTATCTGCCTGTTGGACAGAAGTCGTGGGTGTGCTCTCGGTGCAATGAGCTCCTGGCTCTCCGGGAACGACTTCATTTCCTTGAGGCCAAGGTGGCGGACCTGGAAAAGCTGTGAGAGGCAGAGAGGTGTGTGGAGGAGGCCTTCAGGGACGTTATAGCTGTGTCCCACTCCAACGATGATAGCTCTCCTGCTATCATGGAGAACGATGGTCTCGGGGAAGGAGAGCATCCAGCTGAGGAAGAGGGAAACGATCCCTTAGAAGGGACCCATTCCTTGGGGGATGAGCAGCTATCCTCTCGTGCCGAGGATATATCTCCAGGGGGTGGAGGGATCCTTGTAGTGGGTGATTCGATCATTAGGAACATAGACAGTGGGGTGTGTGATGGGCGTGTAGACCGCAAGGTGTTTTGCCTGCCTGGTGCGAAGGTTGCGGATATCGCCCGTCGTTTAGATAGTTTGGTAGACAGTCCTGGGAAGGAGTCAGTGGTCGTGGTGCATGTTGGCACCAACGACATGGGGAAATGCAGCCATGAGGTCCTGGAAGCAAAATTTAGGTTGCTAGGTAGGATGCTGAAAGCCAGGACCTCCAAGGTGGCTTTCTCTGAAATGCTACCGGTTCCACGCGCAGGACCAGCCAGACAGGCCCAGCTTTGCAGTCTCAATGCGTGGATGAGACGATGGTGTCGGGTGGAAGGGTTCGGATTTGTTAGGCACTGGGGAACATTTTGGGACAAGCCGGCTCTGTACAAAAGGGACGGGCTCCACTTGAACCAGAATGGAACCAGACTGCTGGCACTTAAAATTAAAAAGGTAGCAGAGCAGCTTTTAAACTGACTGAGGGGGGAAACCCGACAGGAGCTGAGAAAGGTCCGGTTCGGAATAAACCTCCCCCCTGGGATAAAAACCAAAGAAATGATGACATTTTAAAAGGGGTAGGCCTAGAAGTAGGCATTGTGAGAGCAGGGGCACAGGATATAAATTCAGAAGAGCAAAATTACCACAGGCCTAACCACAAGTGCCAAAGACACTTGAAGAGAGACACTGCTTACAAGTGCCTGTACGCTAATGCTAGGAGCCTCCGAACCAAGATGGGAGAACTGGAGTGCTTGGTCTTAGAGAAGAGCATTGATATAGTGAGCATAACCGAGACCTGGTGGAATGGAGAAAACCAGTGGGATACGGTTATCCCTGGATATAAACTATATCGGAAGGACAGGGAAGGACGTATTGGTGGCGGAGTCGCTCTATACGTGAAAGAAGGCATTGAATCCAGCAAGCTCGAAACCCCAAAAGAGGCAGACTCCTCCACAGAATCGTTGTGGGTGGTGATACCGTGCCCCAGGAGGGACTTAATACTAGGAACGATCTATCGTCCCCCTGATCAAGATGCTCAGGGAGACCTTGAGATGAGATATGAAATTGAGGAAGCATCCAAACTAGGAAATGTGGTAGTAATGGGTGACTTCAACTACCCGGACATAGACTGGCTGCATATGTGTTCCAGTCATGACAAAGAAGCAAAGTTTCTAGATATTCTAAATGACTATTCCCTAGACCAGTTGGTCATGGAACCGACCAGAGGGACGGCAACCCTGGACTTAATCCTCAGTGGGGACTGGGACCTGGTGCGAGATGTAAGTGTTGTTGAACCGATTGGGAGCAGTGACCACAGTGCTATTAAATTAAACATACATGTAACTGGCCAATTGCCAAGAAAATCCAACACGGTCACATTTGACTTCAAAAGAGGAAACTTCACAAAAATGAGGGGATTGGTAAAAAGAAAGCTGAAAAACAAAGTCCAGAGGGTCACATCACTCGAAAATGCTTGGAAGTTGTTTAAAAACACTATATTAGAAGCTCAACTGGAGTGCATACCGCAGATCAGAAAAGGTACCGCCAGGGCCAAGAAGATGCCAGCATGGTTAACGAGCAAAGTCAAGGAAGCTCTTAGAGGCAAAAAGTCTTCCTTCAGAAAATGGAAGTCTTGTCCGAATGAAGAAAATAAAAAAGAACACAAACTCTGGCAAAAGAAATGCAAGAAGACAATAAGGGATGCTAAAAAAGAATTTGAGGAGCACATTGCTAAGAACATAAAAACCAACAACAAAAAATTCTATAAATACATTCAAAGCAAGAGACCATCTAGGGAGACAATTGGACCCTTGGATGAGAAGGGAGTCAAAGGTGTACTGAAGAACGATAAGGAGATTGCAGAGAAGCTAAATGAATTCTTTGCATCTGTCTTCACAGTGGAAGATATAGGGCAGATCCCTGAACCTGAACTAACATTTGCAGGAAGGGATTCTGAGGAACTAAGACAAATAGTGGTAACGAGAGAGGAAGTTCTAAGCTTAATGGACAATATAAAAACTGACAAATCACCGGGCCCGGATGGCATGCACCCGAGAGTCCTCAAAGAACTCAAAGGTGAAATTGCTGATCTGCTAACTAAAATATGTAACTTGTCCCTCGGGTCCTCCTCCGTGCCTGAGGACTGGAAAGTGGCAAATGTAACACCAATCTTCAAAAAGGGATCCAGAGGGGATTCCGGAAATTACAGGCCAGTTAGCTTAACTTCTGTCCCTGGAAAACTGGTAGAAAGTATTATTAAAGCTAGATTAACTAAGCACATAGAAGAACAAGCCTTGCTGAAGCAGAGCCAGCATGGCTTCTGCAAGGGAAAGTCCTGTCTCAGTAACCTATTAGAATTCTTTGAGCGTGTCAACAAGCATATAGATAGAGGTGATCCAGTGGACATAGTGTACTTAGACTTTCAAAAAGCGTTTGACAAGGTACCTCACCAAAGGCTTCTGAGGAAGCTTAGCAGTCATGGAATAAGAGGAGAAGTCCTCTTGTGGATAAGGAATTGGTTAAGAAGCAGAAAGCAGAGAGTAGGAATAAACAGACAGTTCTCCCAATGGAGGGCTGTAGAAAGTGGAGTCCCTCAAGGATCGGTATTGGGACCTGTACTTTTCAACTTGTTCATTAATGACCTAGAATTAGGAGTGAGCAGTGAAGTGGCCAAGTTTGCTGACGACACTAAATTGTTCAGGGTTGTTAAAACAAAAAGGGATTGCGAAGAGCTCCAAAAAGACCTCTCCAAACTGAGTGAATGGGCGGAAAAATGGCAAATGCAATTCAATATAAACAAGTGTAAAATTATGCATACTGGAGCAAAAAATCTGAATTTCACATATACGCTCATGGGGTCTGAACTGGCGGTGACCGACCAGGAGAGAGACCTCGGGGTTGTAGTGGACAGCACGATGAAAATGTCGACCCAGTGTGCGGCAGCTGTGAAAAAGGCAAATTCCATGTTAGCAATAATTAGGAAAGGTATTGAAAATAAAACAGCCGATATCATCATGCCGTTGTATAAATCTATGGTGCGGCCGCATTTGGAATACTGTGTACAGTTCTGGTCGCCTCATTTCAGAAAGGATATTATAGAGTTGGAAAAGGTTCAGAAGAGGGCAACCAGAATGATCAAGGGGATGGAGCGACTCCCTTACGAGGAAAGGTTGCAGCATTTGGGGCTTTTTAGTTTAGAGAAAAGGCGGGTCAGAGGAGACATGATAGAAGTGTATAAAATTATGCATGGCATTGAGAAAGTGGATAGAGAAAAGTTCTTCTCCCTCTCTCATAATACTAGAACTCGTGGACATTCCAAGAAGCTGAATGTTGGAAGATTCAGGACAGACAAAAGGAAGTACTTCTTTACTCAGCGCATAGTTAAACTATGGAATTTGCTCCCACAAGATGCAGTAATGGCCACCAGCTTGGATGGCTTTAAAAGAAGATTAGACAAATTCATGGAGGACAGGGCTATCAATGGCTACTAGCCATGATTGCTGTGCTGTGCCACCCTAGTCAGAGGCAGCATGCTTCTGAAAACCAGTTGCCGGAAGCCTCAGGAGGGGAGAGTGTTCTTGCAGTCAGGTCCTGCTTGCGGGCTTCCCCCAGGCACCTGGTTGGCCACTGTGAGAACAGGATGCTGGACTAGATGGGCCACTGGCCTGATCCAGCAGGCTCTTCTTATGTTCTTATGTTCTTATGTTCAGACTAATTTTGAAGAACTGAGTACAGATAATGGGAACATTTCCATGCACATAAATGTTCACTGGGTTTAAGCCTTACCTTGCCACAAGCTGTCATGGAAAGCGCCAACTGATACCAAAGGTGAAATTCACCAAATGCAAGCTTCATTGCTCTCTCCAAACACTGGGGGAGAAGGGGGGAAAGGTATAAACGACATCACTAGTAGATTCCTACCTTTTGTGGAGTTAATTACCAAAGGATGACACAAAATAGTAGAAGCTTTTCTTTTTTTAGCATGCATAAGAATGTCTATTTGGGATGGTTCAGGTTTTAGGTGCGCAAGAGGCAGCCTGATCCAGTGGGATCAAGTAAAGCGACCTCAGTACCACCTGTTATGCTTTCCTACTGTTTAGGAAAACACATTTTCATTAACATCCTGGTTTCAATCCTGTTTAGTTTTCTCTAAAAGGGGAGTTTGAGCCCCTGTTCATTCAAATAACATGAGAAGCTGGGCTGAGTTTTCATTAACGTGCTGGTGTTGAGTGCCTAATTATACTGGTAATATCTAAAGCCTCCTTCTTACATTTCACTGGAGAGCCACAGGAAAGGTGGCAGTGGTGGGTTGTTTCAGCATCAGGAGAGTTAGTTTGGTATAAGAAGAAGCCAATTTTACTCCAGAATCCTGCTTCCCACAATGGTCAACTAGCCCGCTTATCAGGGGCAAGACAACAACAGCCCTCTCCTGTTGTTGCTCCACAATAATGAGTATGAAGTGGTTCTATCACGTTTAATAGCCAATGACAAGACTGATCCTCTGTGAAGCCATCATTCCCTCTAATAACAAGCACAGACAGTAAAGCCCTTTGGAGAAGGGCCGTAGCTCAGTGGCAGAGCCTCTGCTTCGCAAGCAGAAGGTCCCAGGTTCAATCCCAGGTATCCACAAGTAGGATTGGGAGAGACCCTTGTTTGAAAACCTGGAGTGCCACTGCCAGTCAATGCAGAGAATACTGCGCAAGACGGGCTAATGGCCTGACTCAGTATAAGGCAGCTTCCTATGTGCCTATGACTACATTGGCAAACAGGGCCACTAAGAAACAAGAGGCATCAGTATGGCTCAGCAGAACACAAAGTTTGCAAAGTACAAAAAACCCTTTTCCCCAAAAAAAACCACCCAATGAAGACCAGCAGCGATGGAATGTTGAGTATCTGCTGAAATGGGGGACAGACAATTAGGGGGCTGAAATGGAGTATCTCTGATAAAGGCATGGCTGGCTGGCTGGCTGGCTGGCTGGCTGACTAGAACCCTAAACAGAAGCACCCCTGCTAGGTGAGGATGCAGTGCGTTTTGTCACAGATCACACTTCTCTCAGCTATTGGCCATCACCACAACCAGTGACAGCAGATTCCAGATGTTAATACTCCTATCACTGCAGTGGCATGGGGGATGAAGCCATACTGTGGGGGCTCCCACACTGCCTCCGCTAAGAAGGTGGCCTGAGGACTCTTAACTCCTTTGGAGTCATGTATATTGCATACAGCCCCAGGCTAAACATGTGTACTCCAATAAATGTTTCAGGTAGACATACTACCGCTTGGATACACTTCAACAAATATTATAGGCAAGTTACTGTATGTTGGATAGAACTGAGAGTGCTGCTTTAATGTTGTGTGTGGTTTTTTTTTAAGGAAAAGGAAAAATGTAGGAGCAGATACCTCAGAAAGCATGACATACTGCCCTCTTCTGCCCAGAGTGATACTCAGAAGATCGTAAACGGCCGATGCATCTTGGAAACTGATGGCTCGGTCATCTTTCTGGTCAGGGGCCCGGCTAATTACTGCATCCTGGTTTGCCTGATACCGAATCAGAATAAAAAGAGGTCAGGTCTAGCGGAAATGAACAAAGAGTGACGTGCATCTCAGAAATGTCTTCCAGCTGTGCACCACACGTCCAAGGAAACACCGTACACAGCCTACACATTCATCTGCAGGAAACTAATTCAGGGAGGCAGTATGCATTTTCACAGAAAGGCTGGAAGACCTTTACTTCAGGCTATCTCTCAGAACCTTTAGAACAAGAGATGACAGAGGCCCTTATAGGGCCAAAGTGCTTCAAGGCCTGAGGCCACACTTAAAATTGTGTGCTCAAATTACTTCAGCTGCCTGCAACTTTACAACGGCAATCCTTTAAAATAAAGCAAAACAAAAGAATGATGCTCCAGGTTTTCCTACGGTTTTCAAAAAGTAGGCTTATATTAAGAATTGTAACATCCTCTTTGGAATTTTATGCTGTTCTCTAAACTGTCACTCACATATCATCATCTCAAAACTCAGCAGCAGCATTTTTGACTGCAGCTCTGCATAACATTTTACCCCATTGCAGCGGGTTGTAGTACAAAACAGTCCAGCTTTAGGATGTTTCACACTGCAGCATGGCTGCAGAGAGTCCTTCTGAGGTTCACATTTTCTTGCACTTGTGTGGAGGAACACATAATTTTTAAAAATACACAATTTCCTGGTTACATGATATTCTAGCTAATTCCTGACACCTGAAAGATTGCCTCACCCCTTATACACCCAGGTGTTCATTGTGCTCTGCAGGTGAGGGTCTCCTGCAGATACCATCTCATCAGGAGGTCCATTTCGCATAATATAGGAATTGGGCCTTTAGCATGCTGGCACCTACTCTGTGGAATTCCCTCCCTTTAAATATTAGACAAGTGCCACCTCTGTTGTCTTTTTGGCACCTACTGAAGAAACTCCACTTCCAACAAGCCTTTTAAGCAGAGATCTTTATCCTAGTCTGCATCTGTATTGCAATTGTTTTTAAGATGTTTTACCACTTGTTTGCCACTCTGGGCTCCTTTTGAGAGAAAGGGTGGGATATAAATTTAAACAGCAACAACAAAAACACAATTCCAAAAAAGGGCAGTTATGAATGATTGAGTGAATCAATTAAATCAGTCCTCCTGGATCAGGCTAAAGGCATATCTAATCCCCAGAGTGACCAACCAGGTGACTTTGAGAAGCCCCAAACAGAACCTGATAACAATAGCTCTCTCCCACTATTGTTTCCCAACAGCTGGTATTAGGGGACATGCTGCCTCTGGATCCTGGAGGTAGCCTATAGCCACTCACAGGTTAAACCTTTGACTCCATTAACTGCATCCTTGATCTTGTAACAGGAGTATCTGCCATCAGTTAGTATCTCAGACTCTTGTTGCTCTAAGGTGAATTTTTTTAAAATGCCGTTGGTGGTTATTTCATTTCATTTCATTTATTTATTTATTTTATTATATTTGTATACCGCCCCATAGTCGAAGCTCTCTGGGTGGTTTACAGTAACTAAAAACATCAAAACAAATACAATTTAAAACAGATCTTATAAAAACAATTTAAAACACAATTTAAAAATTTAAACAGTATATGTTTTGTCAGTGTGTTGAGTACCAACAGTAACGCTGGAGTTCCCAGTTTCTGCTCTAATCCAAAATATTAGTCACTTAGAGAGTAGCTGGAGGGAAATGACCTTGAGATCCACACCAAATTCAGAAGCTTATTTTTAAACAAAGCTTTAGGCTACTTTGGATGCTCTAAAAAAAGTAATCACAGAAGGAAATGTGAACGACTTCTGCAAGATCTCGTGCAAAGAACTGTGTGTGTGTGTTTTCTGTCCCTCCATTAGGAGAACACACTTGTATCCACAGAGGAAATTTACTTATTTACAATTTTTCTTCCAAGGCAGTGTCAATCTATCGCCAAGTTATCCTCACAAGAATGCTACGAGGAAAGTTAGAGAGAGAGATTGACAGACCCAAGGCCACCCAGTGAGCTTCATGGCTGACGGAGGATTCAAACCCAAATCCCCCCAACCTCACTCCAACATTCTAACCACTATAACACACTGGCTCTCAAAAGCACATCTCCTTCAATTTGTGCACGTTTCATGAGTGGTGGAAATGAAAGCACGAGTTACTTTCTCTTAGCTATTGCTTCCTTAAAATGTCCAAGGCAAAAAATTGTGTTTTGCTAATCTGTGATGTTCCTGCAATCACAATGGGAGGAGTGAAGGGAAGGGCATATGAAATTGCTTCATTCCTACTCAGACCATTGGTCCATCTAGCTCAGCTTTGTCTACATTAGGGATGAGGAATCTGCGGACCTCTAGACGTTATCTGACTATAACTCCCATCAGCCCCAGCCAGCATGGCCAATGAATAGGGATGATGGGAGGTGGTGTCCAAACAACATTTGGAGGGCCACAGGTTCCTATCTCTGGCCTAGACCAACTAGCAGTAGCTCTCCAGGATTTCAGACAGGTTTTTATCCCACCTCTACTGTGAGATGCCGTGGATTGAACCTGGGGCATGCAAAGTAGATGTTTGACCACTGGCGCATGTGTGTATGCATGTGCACGCATGTGCGTGTTTTCAAAGGCAACTTGAACTTGGCAATCCATTCTCAGCAGAGAGATCCAAAGAGCAGAAAATAAAATTGATTCATAGCCAGTTGGCACCCTTGCTCCTAATCTGTTCTCAGAGGTGTAGCTAATATGCAGCTTGTTTGTTTTTATGCCCTAATACAAGAGAATCACAAAATCTATTCAATGAAGGACGAGAGGCAAACACTGTTTTTAGAAGTGCACCTTTCGTGTGTCAAAATCAATGGCACTGTCATGGGGTGCTCTTTTAAAAGGAAGATTAAAAAAGAGCATTGGGGAAAGCAGAGGTTTATGGAAGGATGTGCATAATCATCCTCATTGTCAATTAAATCTTTCCACACTGCATACTACGCTATTAAAAAGTTTCTGCATCAGTAATTCTGCTGCGCCATTTACTTGTGAAAAATAGCTGCACTGAACAAGCCCCCACATATTCTGAAAGCCAGTAATCAGCCTCACATCAGAGTCAGCTATTTTGAGCATTTGTCAGTGGGCCAAACTAGGAATCTTTAAATGATGCCTTAGCACAGATAGAACATTCACCCAAACTAGTACATTACCAAAAGAAAAAAAGAAAAAGGAATATATGTAACTGCATATACAGTCTTGTTAGCACTTCAATAAAAAGAAAACACTGCCTATATATTCCACATACAGGCAACGGTATCATACACCAAATGCAGAAGGACCACAACTCAGTGGTAGAGCACATGCCTTGAATGCAGAAGGTCCCATGTTCAATCCCTAGAATCTCAAAAAGAGATGAGGGAGCATGTAAAAGACTTCTGCCTCAAGGACCCTAAAGAGCGGCTGCCAATCAGAGTAGGCAATATTAGGCTAAATGAACAAATAGTCTGATCTGATATACGGCACCTTCCTGTGTTCTAAAAATTGACATCTTTAGAATTGCTGCTTTATTTTCTAAGAAAATAAGTTTCTAGTCCTTAAGAATGCACGTAGGGATGTTCAAATGAGAATTCACTTTTAAAAAATAGATAGTTAAATATTTTATATATATTTCAGCAATGTGTCACTGGACTGCTTCCAACACAGTATTCCATACTCACATAATGACCTTTTTAAAGCAATTATGCGAGTGCTCTACATACAGAAACATAATGCAGAGACGGTAATTTGACAGAATTACCATATGGTGCTTCCAAATTGGAGCCAAGCTGCAAATTCAGACCAGCAGCAGATCAAAATAAAAGATACTTCCACTACCCTCCCCTGTACATCCCTTGGCTGACAGGGGAGAAAAAACCAAGCAGGCAGACCACACAGCACTCTCTAGTATGTACAAAATCATCTCATTCAGGTATGTGGTTGGGTAAAGAATCAGGACAGCTCATGCCCTGAAGGGTCCAGAGCTCAGTTGCTGAATACATGCTTTGTCTGCATAATGTCCCTGGATGAATTTCTGGCATCTCTTGTTAAAAGAATATCGGAAACCAAGATTGGGAAAGGCCTCTGCCAGTCAAAATAGACCAGGTGTGAAGAAACTTTGACCCCAGCAAACATTGGCCAATGGCAAGGGGTGATGGGAGCTGTAGTTCAGCAACATCCGGAGGGCCAAAGGGCCCACACCTGAAATAGTCAATGTTGAGCTACGCAGCTTATGTTATGAGAACATAAGAAGACTCCTGCTGGATCAGACCAAAGGCCCATCTAGTCCAGCATTCTATACCCACAGTGGCCAAACAGATGCCTATGGGAAGCCTACTTGCAAGACATAAGCACAACAACTGCTGTTCCACTTCCACTGCTGTTTCTGGAAGCTGGTGTTAAGAACATACTATCTATAATACTAGAGGCAATATATTGCCATCATGACTAGTACCCATTGGTAGCCTTAACCCCCTTAGACCCCATTTGTCTAATCCCCCTTTTAAAGCCGTCGAAGTTGGTGGCTACCACTGCCTCTTGTGGTAGCCAATTCCATCGTTTAGTAGCCTGACTCAGCATAAGGCACCGCACGGGATGAGCTGAGCTGCATGAGCTCATTCAAAGTACAGAATTAAAGATCACTGTGATGGAAGAGTGAGTGAAACAATGACTGACAGCATGGGAGTGGGATGGGATGCTGTGTGGAGTTAGAATGAGTGACAGGAAGAGAGAGTTGGTTGGAAAATGGTAGCTGGAGTTGAGAGGACAGAGATTGTGAGGCACAGAGGGGAAGGGGGACTGAATGCATGGCTCCTGGTGCACACTTGTACATAAATATGTGAACCTTGAACCTGGCTCAGTAGCATATGGGCAGCCTGTGCAAGCTTTTGAGCACTGGAGTTGTGCTGGCAAAAATCTGTTACCATCAACAATCTAGCTGTGCATTTTGTGCCAGCTGGAGCCTCCGGACCAGGCCCATGGGTAGTCCCACATAGAGAACATAACAATAATCAAGTCTTAAGGTCTACAAAAGCATGAATCACCATGGCCAGACTATCCCTGTCCAAGAATTGACGTAGTTGACATGCTAGCAGTAGCTGGGAAAAGGCACTCCTAGCCACGGAGGATATCTGAACCTCCAGTAACAAAGATAGTTCCAGGAGCACCCCCAAAACTCTGAGCCTGTTCTTTCTGATGGAGTGCAATCTCATCTCCTTATCAGTTTGTTTTTGATTTATATTCACTAACAGACAAAAAACCTTGTGGTTTAAGAACGTGCCTATAGCCGAGAGATATTTCTATCAAACATTAAAAAGCAGGGAAATTGGACAGCTATAATGAATGCACCAGGGGAGCAGGAGACCTGACATCCTCTCTGAGATATTGTACCGCTCTACAAATTTGTCAAAATGCAAACACAATTTGGGTTGGTCTTTCACAGTCCAATCCACTGTCTGTGTAGCTTGGAAGAATTTGGTAATATGTGCCTCTGAGCATATGGTGAGTGGTGGCAACACCTGCCAT
Source organism: Rhineura floridana (assembly GCF_030035675.1). Taxonomy (NCBI): domain Eukaryota; kingdom Metazoa; phylum Chordata; class Lepidosauria; order Squamata; family Rhineuridae; genus Rhineura; species Rhineura floridana. Next base: position 184,788,237 of record NC_084483.1, on the reverse strand, counting down.
CTCCAAAGATGGAGAATTACATTTCTGTATGTTTGTTGGTGTTCTTACTTTGCTTCTTTTCTGTGTTACTGCTGTTTCTACTGGAAACTCCCCCAGGGCATTCAGGAATCCAGTGGATTTCATTAGTCTCTGGGGGAGGACCATCTTAATGTATCCATCACCACTGCAGGGAAGGATCGGAGCCATAAGTCTAAACTTCACTAGGAAGTGATCTGACCATGACAACAGTTGATACTGTGTACTTGGATTATATAATAATAAATAATAATAATAATAATAATAATAATAATAATAATAATAATAATAATAATAATAATAATATGATTTCTATCCCGCCTTTCCTCCTAGCAGGAGCCCAGGTTGGCAAACAAAAGCACTAAAATCACTTTAAAATGGGGTGTCATCCACACACACCCATTTCCAGACCACCCCTTCCTCCATCTGGAGCAAAAACCAAGTCGACGTTGTGCCCTGCCCTATTTCAGAAAGCTTTTGACAAACTATCTCACCAAAAACTCCTGAGTAAGCAGTCATGGAATAACAGAAAAAGTCCTCTTATGGATTAGTAACTTGTTAACAAACAGGAAGCAGAGAATAGTAATAACTGGACAGTTCTCCCAATGAAGGGATGTAGAAAGTGGAGTCCCTCAAAGATCAGCATCATCTGTGTTTTTTTAGCTTGTCCATAAACGAGCTAGAGTTAGGGGCGAGCAATGCAGTAGCCAAGTTTGCTGATGATACCAAATTCTTCAGCGTTGTTAAAATGAAAAGGGATTGTGAAGAATTCCAAAAGGATATTTCCAAAATGGATGAATGGGCAGCAAAATGGCAAATGCAATTAAATGTAAACAAGTGATGCACATTGGGGCAAAAATCTGAATTTCACATATAGGTTCATGGGGTCTGAAATGGCAGTGACTGACCAAGAAACAGACCTTTTGGTCATAGTAGGTGGCTCAATTAAGAGGTTAACTCAGTGTGCAGAAACTGTGAAAAAGGTGAATTGTATTCTAGGGATCATTAGGAAAGGAATTGAAAATAAAACTGCCAATATCCTAACATAACTCTATGGTGCAACTGCACTTGGAATGCTATGCAGAGTATTTGGTCATCTAACCTCAAAAAAGATATTGTAGAGTTGGAAAAGGTTGAGAAAAGGGCAGCCAAAATGATCAAGGGGCTGGAGCAACTCTTCTATAAGGAAAGAGTAGAACATTTGGGGCTTTTGAGTTCAGAGAAAAGGCAAGTAAGAGAAGACATGATGGAAGTATATAAAATTATGCATATTGTGTAGAAAGTGTTTAGAGAAAAGTTTTCCTCCCTCTCTCATAACACTAGAACTCATGGACATCCAATAAAGCTGATTGTTGGAAGATTGATGACAGACATAGAAGGCACTTCTTCACCCAAAGTTAATCTATGGAATTTGCTTGCTTAGGAGACAGTGACAGCTACCAACTTGGATGGCTTTAAAAGTGGATTAGACAAATTCATGGAGGATACGGCTATCAATGGTTACTAGTTACAATGGCTACGTTCAGCCTCCACTGTCAGAGCCAGTATGCCTTTGAATCCCAGTTGCTGGTTGTGAAAATACTGCTGTGCTAAGGCTCTGCTGGCGGGCTTTTCATAGGTATCTGGTTGGCCACTGAGAGAATCGGATGCTGGACTAGATGGGCCACTAGCCTGATCCAACGGGGCTTTGCTTATGTTCTTATTGAAGGAAAGGCAACATAAGATACTCCCAGTTCTGTTGCCAACATCTTCTGTCCTCTCTCTCTCAGACTTTTCCAGGTCAAATCCCATCTGGCCACTTAACTCAATAATAAGACGGTGAAGTATTATTTCTAAACTCTGTTACGTTGGGCACACTGTTTATTAGTCTTGGCTAAAGGCAGCCTAGTTTCCAATGCAGCTGAGGAGAGACAGAAGGCAGCCAAGCCTGTCCAAATGTGTTCCTGCACAACCTGTGGTATGTTTTGTTAATCTACAGCATGCCAGGGAGATGCCGCACTGAAGGGAACACGTTCTCTTGCCATTAAAAAACCAACAAACCCCCAAACAGCAGTGATGATGGTTTGGGTGACACACTTATGAATTGTACCAAAACCAACAATGGAATAGATCTCCTACGTGTAAATAAAATAATTTCAAAATAAACCCAGAGGGATGGGGGCTGAGGCAGGGAAGTTGCTGACACAAAAATGTTCCTTTCTTAGCTTAGAGAAAGCTCTCGCTAATATTAGGCAGCACTGGAAACAACTGCAGGAGAAAGCAGTCTGAAGGGAGTGGGGTGATTAAAACTGACCCAGGGATATTTTCAAGACTGTTCCCAGTCTGCCTGAACAAACTACATGCTTTCTTCAAGAATAGGAACTGAATACAATACTCACTGCGACATTTATTGAGAAATTCTTAAACGGATGTATTATAAAAAACTGAGTCAAAGCAACACAGAATTAACTAATGGATTTTCAACTTTTTACATTCAGGGAACTGTTTTCACACTGAGACACAGTGTAGTGTAGTGGTTAGAGCGTTGGACTAGGACTGGGAAGACCAAGGTTCAAATCTCCATCCACCCAAGGAGTCCAATGGCCAGTCACTCTCTTTTCTAGACTAACACCACTCACTACTGAGGAACTCTCTGCGTGTCTACCATGAAACTCCTATATGTCGGAGAGGAGTCTGGGGAATGTTCTGAGGCACCAAGGCCAACCCAAGATATTATTTCTGCCTGAGACACAGCAGCAAATGGCACTCCTCCTGCAAGTCAAGTTGCCCAAGGCTAGTTAAGTTATTTTGGCACCTGAGGCACAGGAAACCTAGAAAGCTGCCTTATACCATGCCAGACCCCTGGCTCATCTAGCTCAGGGTTGTTTACACTGACTGGCAGTGGCTCTCCAGGGCTCTCCAAGGGTCTTTCCCAGCCCTACTTGGAGATGTGAAAAGCTATTATTTCTTCACACAGCTCATAGGTAAAACTATGGGATTCGCTATCACAAGATGCAGTGATGGGCACCAACCTGGACGGCTTTAAAATCGGGCTTTCGGCCGGGGTTTGGTACAGAAACGGCCTTGGTCGCCCTGTATGATGACCTCTGTCGGGAGAAGGACAGGGGGAGTGTAACTCTGTTGGTTCTCCTTGTTCTCTCAGCGACTTTTGATACCATCGACCATGGTATCCTTCTGGGGCGACTTGCGGATTTAGGAGTTGGAGGCACTGCTTGGCAGTGGCTGTGCTCCTACCTCGAGAACCGTCTCCAGAAAGTGGTGCTTGGGGAGCATTACTCGAGGCCCTGGGTACTCCAATATGGGGTCCCGCAGGGCTCAGTTCTGTCCCCCATGCTCTTTAATATCTATATGAAGCCGCTGGGCGAGGTCATTAGGAGTTTTGGAGTGCGTTTTCAGCAATATGCTGATGATACGCAGCTCTATTTCTCCTTTTCATCTTCTTCAGGTGAGGCTGTTGATGTACTAAACCGCTGCCTGGTCGCAATAATGGTCTGGATGAGAGCTAATAAACTGAGACTCAATCCGGACAAGACTGAGATGCTGTTGGTGGGGGGGCCCTCTGCCCAGATGGTTGATGTCCGACCTACCCTAGATGGGGTTACACTCCCCCTAAAGGGGCAGGTCCGTAGTTTGGGGATCTTATTAGATCCGCTCCTGTCGCTGGAGGCTCAGGTAGCCTCGGTGGCACGGAATGCGTTCTACCAGCTTCGGCTGGTAGCCCAACTACGACCCTATCTGGACAGGGAGAACCTTGCCTCAGTTATCCATGCTCTGGTAACCTCTAGATTGGATTACTGTAATGCACTCTACGTAGGGTTACCTTTGAAGACAGTTCGGAAACTTCAGCTGGTGCAGAATGCTGCAGCCAGAGTTCTCACTTGGACTAAAAGATCTGATCATATAACACCTGTCCTGGCCCAACTGCACTGGCTACCAATACGTTTCCGGGCCAGATTTAAAGTGTTGGTTCTTACCTATAAAGCCCTTAACGGCACCGGACTGCAATACCTGATGGAACGCCTCTCCCACTATGAACCTACCCATTCGCTGCGCTTGACGTCGAAGGCCCTTCTCCGGGTTCCAACTCACAAGGAGGCCCGGAGAGCAATAACGAGATCCAGGGCCTTCTCGGTGGTGGCCCCCGAACTATGGAATGCCCTCCCTGACGAGATACGCCTGGCGCCTTCTTTAATATCTTTTCGGCGCCAGGTAAAGACCTACCTCTTTGACCAGGCAGTTTAGTTTTTGTTTTAGTCTTAGTTTTTAATTTTAATGTTATAGTTAATTATTTGTAATTTTTATTAATTTTGTCTTAATCTGTTTTTAATGTGTTTTTATACTTATATGTTGTATCCACATTCGCTGGTTTTAAATCTGTTTTTATCCTGTTGTACACCGCCCTGAGAGCCTGTTGCTATAAGGCGGTCTAAAAGTGCAATAAATAAATAAAAAATAAAATAAAAGGAGTTAGACAAGCACATGTTAGATCAAGCTATCCATGTTTACTAGTTATGATGGTTATGTACTATCTCCTATATCAGAGGAAGCAGGCCTGTGAATACCAGTTGTTGGGGATCAAATGGGAAAGGGCTACTGCACTCATATCTACCTTATTGGCTTTCTTTTAATAAGTCTTTTAAGTAGAGCCCTTATCCCAGTCTGCATCTGCGCTGGAATTGCTTTTTAAGATTTTTTTAAAACATGTTTTTAAGATGTTTTGTTTTAATATGTTTTAAAGTATTTTAGGATGTTTTAAAGTGCTTTTAGTGTTTTTGTTTGCCATCCTAGGCTCCTTCTGGAAGGAAGGGCAGGATATAAATAAAATAAAATAAATAAATAATAAGCATCTGGTTAGCCACAGAGAACAGAACGCTGGACTAGATGGGTCTTTGGTATGATTCAACAGGGCTCTTCTTATGTTTTTATACCAAAGAATCAACCTGGGACTTTCCACATGCAGAGCACATGCTCTACCACTGAGTTGAAGCCTTAAGGCAGAAAATCTCACATGCACCCAGCAGTAAAAATATCACTGGTCAACACTAATTTTATTGCCAATGATGTTTGATCGATTTTAGGGTAACTTTGTGTCGCTGATTCCAAATATGGCATCGGTTTTTCTAGATTGGCTCTATTTTTTGAGATAATGGATGCCCCCATTGAAAAACATAACAAATTCAAAACATTTAATGGTCAGGCATAGCCTACCCACAAATGACATGGAAACTGTCTCAAATCATACAAAAATAAACCCATGAAATACCTAATGGCGTTGTATTCAGTACAATAACATTAAAACAAAGTAAGCTGATTCAGATAATCACAATTAATGCATAGAAAAATGCTGTGTGTACGATTTTCTTTTATGTGGGGCATCAGGACAATCACGTTGGAGGCTCCAGCAGTAGTCTGCCATCATGTGTCTGTCCCATCTGCCTTGATACCTTTCCTCCATCACCTTTATATCCTGATGGAACCTCTCCCCTTGTTCCTCACTAAAATCACCAAGATTATCCGGAAATCTGTCTAAGTGGCTATGGAGATAGTGTACCTTTATGCTCATATTAGTACCCAAATGTTTAAAGTTAGCGAGCATGTTTTGCACCAATTCTTCACAATTGTCTGCTCTGTGGTTACCCAAGAAGTTCTTGACAACTGAGACATAACTGCACCAGGCAGAAGCTTTAACATCATTCATAAATTTAGTGAAATTCCAATCATTGATGAGTTTATGAATTTTAGGACTATCAAAGAGTCCTGCTTTTAGTTTTTCCATAGTCAGTCCAAGGAACGATCTACAAATGTATTTGAAGCAATCACCATCTTTGTCCAAGGCCTTAACAAATTGCTTCATCAGTCCAAGCTTGATATGGAGTGGTGGGAGAATGATTTTTTCTCTGTCAACCCATGGCTTGTTTATGATGTTCGCTGCACCTACAGTCATGTGTTCCCTTGAAGGCCATGTCACTTTTTTCCAATGATCTCGCTTTGCCCTACTATCCCACAAGCAGATGAAACAAGGGTACTTTGTGTATCCACTTTGCTGCCCAAGCAAGAAGTTCACCATCTTTAGATCAACACAAATAGACCACTGGTGCTCATGATAGCAGAGCTTCTGCAAGACCATTTTGATATTTTCATATTCTTCTTTAAATTTTGTTGAGTGAGCAATTGGAAGAGATGCATAGCGGTTACCATTGTGCAATAAAACACATTTCAAGCTTCTGGTGGAGCTGTCTATAAAAAGCCGCCAATCTTCTGGTCGATATTCCGGTAGTCCCATTTGGAGAAGAAGTCCAGGAATGTTATTGCAGTATACAAGTTCTTCATCTTGGCTGAAGTATGGAAGAAGTCCCTCCTCTCTTGTCCAATAAGCTGTTATGTTCGCTTCTGGCTGTAGATGGTTCTTTTCCATTAGCCTGGATGCTAAAAGTTCAGATGTTTGCTTTGACAGACTGAGGTCTCGTACCAGATCATTGAGTTCTTTTGGGGAGAACTGCTCAGGTGTTGAAAAGCTTTCTTCATATCCACTTCCAGGGCTACCACCTGTGCTACACTCCACGTCCAGCATTTCTTCAACATCTGACAATGGAAGGTCAGGCAGTGAGGTAAACAGTGGTATGGGAACGTCTTCGCTGTGTGGCACAGGTCGCCTTGCTGAGTCCAAATCAGGATACTCCCACTTATGTTTCTTGTAGAGATTGAAGCCTTTCACATTCACAACACAAAAATAGCAATCATCGTAATGGTTTTGTGGCTCTCTCCACACCATAGGCACACCAAAGTATCAATATGATATTATATGCAATGGATAAACTTGCCAAACAATGTTCAAGAGTAAAAAGACAGACCAAACCCTGCTGCATATGTCAGCAGCTACAGGTCGTATTGGGGTACAAACATCATTTGAGGGGTATCCATTATCTCAAAAACTAGAGCCAATTCGGCAAAACTAATGTCATTTTTGGATTTAGCACCCCCAAAATACCCTAAAGTCATTCAAACATCCTTGGCAACTAAAAAAATTTTTTTTTTGTTGGGCTGTGTTAAACTTGCATTCTTACAAGTACCATATGATGATCACTCCACATTTGTGAGAAGTCAAACATTCAGTATAACAGCACCTGTGCTTTAGAACTCTTTGCCTATTAATATTCAGCAGGCACCCTCATTGTACTTTCAGACACTTTCTAAAAACTTTTTTGTTTCAGCACACATATCAGGACATATAATCTAGCTATGTAGCCTTGTTTTTAAATTCTGCTGATGTTATTTGCATAGTACTGATCATTCTTTACATTGTTTTTATGCACCCTGCTTAGGGATTTTCTGATTAAGTGGTTTATAAAAAGTTCTAAATAAATAAATAATCAGCACATATGGAGGATGGGAGATTTTAAGTGGTAAAAGACGGGGAGGGTTAGACCCCCTCCCACAATACTGCAGCCCTGGCTGAAGAGAGAGAGACAGAGAGACAGAGAGAGAGAGAGACAGAGAGAGAGATTATAACCAAGGAAAAAGGCATCCAAGCACAGATCTCCCATGTTACATTTAGTTGGCCCTTTGTCACATCAGGCACACAGTGTCCAGAGACAGTGCCTTCTCAGTGATGGCATTCCGTTTGGGGAGTTTGCTTCTCAGAGAGGCTTACCTAATGCCAACATTATCATCTTTTTGGTGTCAGCCAAAGGTTTTTTTTTTTTAGACAAACTATATTGTTTAGACAGGTCTTTGCAATATGAACTTTCTCTTTTTAACTAATCTGTCTTTACTGATGTTTCTAAATGAAGTTTTATTGATGCTTTGCGCTGATTTTATTTTTATATGCTGCATGCCACCCTGGGCTCCTGCTGGGAGGAAGGGCGGGATATAAATCAAATAATAATAATAATAAAATAAATATACTGCCTTGCTCTATTTTTATGAAAGTACAGAGAGCTTCGGCTATGGGGCAGTATATAAATACAATAAATAAATAAATAAAATGAAACAAATAAATGATTTTTTTTAAATCCCAGGCTTTTTAACGCATTTTAATTTATTAGCAATTTTAAAATATATTGCTTATATTTTTATCTACATTTTGTTTTGTTTTTGTAAACAGCTCTGCTGAAAGGCAATAGAAATCTTTTAAATAAAGCAGCCAACTCTGCTCTGCCTACCTAAACAATTCACATTTACATACATGCCCATAGACATATATACATACATACATACAAGCACACACAATTTCTGCTCTAATACCATGTTTTACAGTGCAAACATACACCTGTATACTCTGATAAGACCTTCTGATTTCAATGGAACATAATGCCCATGTAAGGCTGCAAACCTACAGCCAGCCAGCGCCCATTTGAGGGGCCTTGGAAACATGTAACTGCTTCTCTGTTGGTAGGACAGCATCTACTTTCCCAGAGGAGGTCCCTGAACACCCACAGAAACCTCTACAGGTGAAAGACTGACAACTACACCAGCCCTGGAGCTGACATAGTTAATTTCCACTCCCTAGCAACAGAAGTGGAAATTAAAAGAAACAGAAAAAGGGAAAGCCACACACCCCGGCCAAGCTGGGAGGGTATATTGATTGACTGATTGATTGCATTTGTATACCGCCCCATAGCCGAAACTCTCTGGGCGGTTTACAACAATAAAAAACATTAAAAACAATTTAAAAACACATTTTTAAAAAAAGCAATTTAAAAACACATGCTAAAATGCCTGGGAGAAGAGGTAGGTCTTGACCTGGCACCGAAAAGATAATAGTGTTGGCGCCAGGCGCACCCCATCACCAAAATCATTCCATAATTTGGGGGCCACCACTGAGAAGGCCCTCTCCCTTGTTGCCATCCTCCAAGCTTCCCTCGCAATAGGCACCCGGAGAAGGGCCTTTCATGTTGAGTGTAGTGTACGGGTGGGTTCATGTCGGGAGAGGCGTTCCATCAGGTATAGGAAATAGTAGCTCAGCCATAAATTCTTCCTCTTCCCCCAGCACAATAGGATTGCTCCGTTGGCATGTTTGGGATTTCAGCTTTAAGAACACAATAAAAGAAAATAAAAACAGTCCTGCTGGACAGGCCAAAGGCCTGTTTAGTCCAGCATCCTGTTCTCACAGTGGCCAACCAGGTGCCTATGGGAAGCCAGCAAGTAAGACATGAGCACAGCAGTCCTCTCCCTACTTGTGATTCCCAGCAAATGGTGCTCAGAGACATGCTGCCTCCAACAATAGAAGGAGAACATACCCATCATGGCTAGTGCCGTTGATAGCCTTGACCTCCCTGAGTTTATCTAAACCTCTTTTAAAGCTGTCCAAGTTGGTGGCCATCACCACCTCCAGTGGGAGCAAATCCCATAGTCTGACTATGCACTGTGTGAAGTACTTTCTTTTGTCTGTCCTGAGTCTTCCAACATTCAGTTTCACTGGATGGCCCCAAGTTCTAGAGTTATGAGAAAGGGAGAAAAACTTCTCTCAACCCATTTTCTCCACACCATGCCTAATCTTATACACCAATATCATCAACTCCCCTTAATCACCTTGCCCAAATGTTATAATCGTTAGCCTTAGTGATTAAAAGTGAGATTATGTTAAATCCCTTGGAGAGTCACTGTAAATTCACTTGATTTTACTGTGCATTCTGCTGCTGTCCAAAACTGCTTATTGTTTTGCTTGTTACTTGGTTTTTAGGTTGTATTTTCTTCTTAATTTGTATTATATTGATCGTAGGAAAGCTGTCTTTTTATATATATATAAATAAAAGGAGGGTATAAATTAGTAAGTCATCAGTACCACAAAAGTATCTCCATAGCCCAGTGATCTGTGGCTTGTAAACAGGTCCACTCTGAGTGGCTTTAAAATGATGTTCAAATAACAGAGTGAAGAAAATACTGCTTTCTCATTAAGGCTGTTTTGCAAAAGAAAGAAACAAAATTATATTGTCCCTAAACCACATTAAGGGTGAGTCACAGTTTTCTATTACATTTCTCAGACTGTTCACTGAATGTTTGCTTAATCTGTCATCATCAAGAGATGCTACAAAAAGCAAACAAACAGCTTTCTCTGTTTTAAAAGACAACTGCTTTATTCCCTTCTGAATAGGAAAGATTTTTGTGAACATAAAGCCAGTTTGCAGTTCATGAAAGAAACCTGAAGTCCATATCAGGTATAATCCTGATGATTATTACATGCTTTAATGATTATCCTTCTATATAACAATTAGTATTTGGCTTACCATGGATTCACTAATAAGTAAAAGGAGGAGAGCCTCTTCAACGTTGTCATGAGGGCTGTAGATACTGAAAGACAAACAAAGTTGTTGTTTTAATATAAGCAACATCAGCAACTTGCTCACGGGACACTCTTGTTAACACCACCAGAGGACTAGTAACTTGAAACGTCTCATGCATGATTCATATGTTATATAATCATTTCTTCAGGCCAGAATGACTAAAAGCTGTGGGGTGTATCTTAGGAGAAAACTCAGCTCTGACTCAACAAAGCAGATGCTGTCTCTTCATGAAGCAATTTCTCTCCTGGGCAAAATGGATCAAAAAACTCCAGATATGGAATTAAGTTTATACAGCCTGAATTTTTACTAGAATTTTTTAAAAAAAATGAAAATAAAAGCAAATTATATGGGCCCACAGAGACCTACAACTAAAGATCTTCTCTGTTGTTTTGAATTAAAGAGTTGTAGTCAACTAAGTCCTACTCAGAGTATACCCAATGCAATTTAAAAATGCCTTTCCCTTATGACAGCGTTTTTCTAATTTTCTTTCCACATTTACTTGTTTTTCAGGGATCAGAAGGTTTTTTCAGTACTTTTAAGAGCCCCTTATTACAGGCAGAGTTACATATTTTGCCAGCTTTAGAGGTATGCAAATTACAGTTTTATTTACTCTTTCCTTAAGCATTATCACGGAAGACTTAAAAATACTGGAGACGCTTCTAGGACTTAGAATCAATATAACTATTATTGCAGGTTTTTGGCTTGAGAAATAAAATCTTATTCAGAGTAGATCCACTGAAATTAATGCACCTAATGAGTTATGTCCAAAGGGTCTACTCTGAGTAAGAGTAGTGTTGAATACCTCCCAATATTTGAATTCAGCACACACCTTATCACCCCTTTGCCCGCCTCCTCAGTCTCTTCACTCCATAGTGCTCATCTTTCAAACCCATTTCAGACCCCATCAGTTAACACACATCCTTTCCTGCCCTTGAGTCCTCAGTCTAACTGATTTCAACTTGCCTCATAGCACAAAGATATCAGAAATCTACCCACTTTAAATTAGGGATGTGCTAGAATGCCGCCCAATTTGTATTTGGCACAGAATTTTCTAATAATTCACTTATTGTTGCGGATCAGATTTTTATGTAGTGATTTTCCATGGCAAAAAAAAAGCCATGTCTTAAAACAAAAACCTGTCTAAAATATTGGTATAAATATTTTTAGCAATGTTTCCTTCAGTTTATCAATATTTCCTTTAATTTATTGACATTGCCTTTCAAAATATTGATATTTCTCAGGCAGGGGAAACAGACTGGGAAAAGCAGCAGCTAGCAGACAAAGAACGAACTCGAATTGATACCACCCTGGATGGTGTTGACCCATAGGCTATACTACCTCTGGTTGTTTTTCATCAAGTCTGGAGCAAGGAAGAGTTTTTGTTATGTCTTTGTAGGAACTTGCAGGCTGCCAAGGTCAACTGGTTCCTAGGCAACGGGAGATAGGGCTGGAGTGAGAGCAGCCAGTTTCTCTGTGTTTCTTCTGTGGGGGGTTTTGTTCTTGAAGGAGCAGCAGCTTTCTGTGTGAGCTCTTGCTATGTGTGAAAACGAAACTGTTTAATGCCTTAATGTCCTGAGTAAATGGACTCTTAACACTATGTCGTGTTCTTGGAATTTCTTGACCACTTATACTCTAATGTAACAGCGCTTACAACGCAAATACCGCATACATCAACAGGGTTATGGGCCCAGATCCAGCACGCGTTACAACGACGTAAGTGGTCTGAGCTGCAGACTGAGTTCCAGAGAGCAGTGTGATTGATTGTGCCAGACAGAGGTGAGCAGAGATGGCTGTAAACATGTCTGGAGGCATGCCAATGGAAAGGCTTACGGAAAATAATTACGCCAGCTGGAAGATGAGAATGCGGGCTTTCCTGATAAAAGAGGAGTTATTTGCTGTGATTGAAGGGACCCCACTGGTACCACCAACAGCAGCCTGGACGCGCAGAGATGAGAAGGCGCAGGCTTTTATTACCTTGGCTCTATCCGACTCTCAACTGCTGCACGTAAGAGATGAACCCACAGCCAAATGTATGTGGGACGTGTTGCAGGCTCTTCATGTGTAACAGACAGCGGGATCCAAGCTGTGTCTGGCAAGGAAGCTGTACCAGATGCGTTTCACGGAAGAGTGCACCATGAGTGAGCATCTTACTGAATTCAGGCGCCTATTTGCTGAATTAGAAGACCGAGGCGTGGAACACAGTATCCTTCAGAAGACGTATATTATCCTGGCTTCACTCAATGGAAGCTGGAATAATTTTGTGATGGCAATGGAAGCAATGCCAGATGGGGGCCTGAATGTGGGTTTTATTGAGGAAAAATTGACCCAGGAGTGGCAGCGGAGACAGGAGGCGAAAAAGGCCGAACCGAAGGAAGCTGTCAGAAGCAAGCAGGCAAACTACCAGGAGCAGCAACGGCTGAAAACTTATTTTTGCGGAGCGCGTGGACATATTCAAAGAGACTGTGCAGTCAAGCAAAGAAGCAGAGATGGAGGCTGGAAGCAGAGCAGTGTGAACTTTGTCAGCGCAGAAAAGCCTCAGTTTATGGAGACAGACTGGATTTTGGACAGCGGAGCGTCCCATACCCTCGTAAAGGACTTACGTTTATTGCACACATCAAAAGAAGTGCAGGACTCTGTTTTACTGGCTGATGGATCGAGACGAACTGTCAAAGCGTGAGGGACGTTGAAACTGAGTAAGATTGGCATAATTTCTGATGTATTGTATGTCCCTGACTTGTCTAGTAATATTTTGTCTGTTCGAAAACTGACCAGCATTGGGTTTTCAGTGGTGTTTGACAGAGACAAATGTTTTGTGAAAAGAGGGGGTGTAATATGCATGCAAGGGAGCCTGAAAGATGCACAGTTTGTAATAAAAGGCAATCAGGCAGGGTGTGTTGTGTTTGGTGCTGAGGCACAGACACATAAAGGCTGTGTGCATGATTGGCACAGAAGGCTGGGGCATGCAAACTACGAAACAATTAAGAAAACCCGGAGTCTTAGTGAAAACATGAAATTGACAGATTGTGGTCAGTTAATTGATTGTGATGCCTGCCATAAAGCTACAATGACTATTGCACTAATAAACCAGGAGGCGGAAAGCTCGACAACCGCTCCCTACCAGCTTATTCATGTTGATTTATCAGGACCAATAAACAGTTCACGAGGAGGTGCAAGGTATTTTATGGTCATAGTAGATGACTTCTCGAGATTCACTCATGTTTATTTGCTCAAGAGGAAAGATGAAGCAGAGCAGAAGCTGAGACTGTTCATCAAGAAAATTCAAACGCAGCATAATGTCACTGTGAAGGCGATACGATCAGACCAGGGGGGGGGGGAGTTTACAAGCAAAGCATTACATGAATACCTTGAAAGTGAAGGTATAGAACAACATTACACAGCTCCATTTTCTCCGTTTTCTAACGGGATAGCGGAGAGAAAAAACAGGGTGCTTCAGGAAGCTTTGAGAGCCATGTTGGAGGATTCTAGTCTCACACACTCTTTCTGGGGAGAATGTATTCTGTATGTGAATTACATACACAACAGGGTGTTACATAGTGCCATTGGAATGTCACCATACGAAAAACTCACTGGGAGAAAGCCGAGGGTGCTGCACATTGAGAGATTTGGAGCCCGTTGCTGGGTCCATATTACACAAGGGAAAAGATGTGGCAATTGGCACCTAGAGCACAGGAAGGGTTTGTGCTGGGTTTTCAGAATGCATATTACAGAGTGTGGATTTCAAAAACACAGCAAGTTGTTCTGAGCAGAAGCATTAAAGTCTCAGACAAGCCTCGGGATCAAAAGCAAACAGTTATTCTCAATGGATCAGATGACACAACACCTACACCAGGACCTACACCTACACAAGGGGTGAAAGTGGAAGGAACAGATATTCCACTGAAGGATGCATTAAATAAACTGATATGGGGCAAACGTAAAACAAAGGCTGACGAGATGACATATCCTGAGCAAGCCATGCCAGGAACAAGTTCAGGGGGTGCAGCAGGAGCCGAAGCTCCAGTTCTTTTAAGGCGGTCTGAGAGAGCTAACATTGGGAAACCTCCTGACAAATTTACTGTGGGTTTAGTCAGCAGCCCAGGTATGCACCAAGTCGTGGAGATGGATGCAGAAACGTTATATCTGACTTGTGTACAACCAAAGTTTGATTAATAAAGTTTGAACTTGGAAACTAATGTATGACGCAATGAATTGAAATGTATTATTGGATGCAAATGTATAACCATGTATTGTAGAACTGTACTGCTGAAATGGAAATGTTATAATTGCAAATGTTATAGATACAGTCTTGATGAAAAAGGTGGGAACTGTTGACCCATAGGCTATACTACCTCTGGTTGTTTTTCATCAAGTCTGGAGCAAGGAAGAGTTTTTGTTATGTCTTTGTAGGAACTTGCAGGCTGCCAAGGTCAACTGGTTCCTAGGCAACGGGAGATAGGGCTGGAGTGAGAGCAGCCAGTTTCTCTGTTTTTTCTGTGGGGGTTTTTGTTCTTGAAGGAGCAGCAGCTTTCTGTGTGAGCTCTTGCTATGTGTGAAAACGAAACTGTTTAATGCCTTAATGTCCTGAATAAATGGACTCTTAACACTATGTCGTGTTCTTGGAATTTCTTGACCACTTATACTCTAATGTAACAGCGCTTACAACGCAAATACCACATACATCAACAGATGGATGGATGGATGGATGGTTTTAATATTGTAAATAGTTTGATTCTATTTTAATTTAGACTTTTGTACGTTTTTAATTATATGTGTTCTTTTATCTGGAAGCCGCCGTGAGTTCCAGTTTTGGAAAAAGGCCGGGGTAAAAATAATGATAATAAATAAATAAATAAATAAATTTCAAACCATCACCAGCCAATGGATCCCATCCCTACTTTATGTGTTACTCATGTGAACAGGGCAAGTGTGGTGACAGGGGCTGTGGGGGCATGCATTTAGCCCAATCCTAACATAGCTCTCCCTATCCCTGGCAACGCCATGCTCATCATAATGTCTGTAGCAAGAAGACTATTCTGGACACACAGGCTCTTGGCACAATGTAGAAACATGGATGAAAGGGTCCTAAATTGCACAGGGAGTCTCCATACATAGAGAACCCCCTCCCCCGCCTCAGCCCCTCTGCAGAAGTTATAACACTGGTGAGGATGACAGCAGAGAGAGGACTAGGAATGGAAAGATCTTGTCAATTTCGGTTCTCTGTTTCTTTTTTTTCCAATCTTAAATTTGGTTCTCCACATTTCTGCAGCAATCTGCAATTTTTTAAAATAAAAACTCCTGAAAATTCTTCAGCACTTTAGTGTGCATTCCTCCTAATAAACAAATTTTTGACTGATGTACACATTTTTGCAAGCCATTTCTTGTCATACAAAAATGCATTATATTTTATTTTCACTCATATATTTATTTTTATGCACACTTTCCCCTAACATATACATTTTTGTAAACTTTGGTTGGTTGGCAAAGTGTATCACAAAATTCAAATACATGTGAATTTCATGTGATGGCTGTGTGTCAATTCTGATATTGTTTCAGAAATTGCAAATTTTATAGATTCAGCTTCAAATATGAACTGATCAAAATTCTCGCCCATTCCTAGAGGGGACCTATGTAACTTTGAGGGATGGGGCTAAATGCACGCCATGCAGACATTGCCATGCTCACCTTCTCCACACAACGAAAGTGTGAAAAGGGCTTCTTTCTCCTTCAGTAACTAGAATGTACTGAAGATTCCATGACATCACACCAATGAACTCAATGATTGGGAGGATTTGTAAGTAGCATACAACAAACAGTATAAGCCAGAAGTTGTAAAATGTCTTAATCGCTGTGTGTGTGCATGTGTGTGTGTGTCTGTGGCTCCAGATAAAATAGCCCCAAAGTACTGTACGCACTTATCTCCAGTGTGCAGCTGAAGTCTTCGACGCAGAGTAGTACAAATGTATGAATTGTCTTCTTTGTTCATGAACTCAGGAAGAGGATCGGATAAAGGGCTCCAGTAACAATCTTCACTCAGGGAGTGGAGGAGCAGCTCTGCCAACTGTTTGGCAGCTGTCTGGAGAAGAATAGAAAGAAAATGGGGGAAACAATTTTTTTAAAAAAACAGAAAGATGCTTATCAGGATTAATGATTCAACTTGCTAGAAGCCAGTATACATGATATGTCAGGGCTGCATTGAGTCAGATGGCCACATCTGACTCACCTTTCTGATTATCCTAAGTACCCAAAGAGAGAAGCTTTGTTTTGAGTATGGCTTTCATTCTTGTATTCTGAGCAATGGCAATGTATGGGTAATATTTGTGAATGAACAGCTAAGCAACTGTAAGTGGGACCCATAAAACAGCTCTCACTTATGCCACATGTGCTCAACACCAGCCAGAAAACAGAAGGAACTGCATTCTACTAGTTCAGACTATTTGCCCATAGAATCACAGAACAGTAGAGTTGGAAGGGACCTATAAGGCCATTGAGTCCAACCTCTTGTTAGGTGCAGGAATTCAACTTAAAGCATACCCTGCCCTTCACCCAAAGGCAGGTCACAGGGCAGGTCACAACAGTTTTAAAATACTTCATGAAAAACAATTAAAAACAACCTAAAATCACATCACAAAAAATAGGGTGGGGCCTAAAAA
This sequence comes from Rhineura floridana, assembly GCF_030035675.1. Taxonomy (NCBI): domain Eukaryota; kingdom Metazoa; phylum Chordata; class Lepidosauria; order Squamata; family Rhineuridae; genus Rhineura; species Rhineura floridana. The sequence goes on along the minus strand of NC_084483.1, from coordinate 184,771,289 downwards.
TTTACTTCTCAGGTGTCAAAGGCTGGGGTAAAGAGGTGCCTCTTCAGCTTTTGCCGGATGCACCTTTATGGGGAGGATTTGCACCACTTAGGGGCCACCACTGAGAATGCCCTTTCCTGGACCCCCACCACGCAAGTTTCTGAGGGCAGTGGAACTACCAAAAGGGCCCCCTCTGTTGATCTCAACACCCAAGAGTCTCTGTAGGGTAGGAGTCTTTCAGATATTTGGGACCCAAGACATTTAGGGTTTTAAACACTAGAGTGAGCACCTTAAATTAAGTCCAGGAACAAACTGGCAACCGATGCAGCTGTTTTAAAACAGGGGTTGTATGAGGTCTAAATGGAACCCCAGCCACTAATCTGGCTGCTGCATTTTGGACCAGTTGAAGTTTCCAAGCCGTCTTCAAGGGCAGCCCCACTATAGCCACCATCATCCATTAGCCATGCTGGTTGGAGCTGATGAGAGTTGGAGTCCAAAAGGATGGGGAGGGCCACAGCTTCCCCATCCGTGCCTTAGTCCCTCTATCACAGGTCTGAAAGCATATAATAGCCAGAGCCACCCCTTCACAGATTGACCATACCGATTCCAAAAGTGAGTCAGAATCACAGCAAAGTGTGGTCCTAAGCATGTTTTATTCAGAATTAAGCCTCTTGGGGCTTGCTTCCAAGTAAGCATGCTTACTACTGCCCTGTGAAGGATTTACCCTTGATTAGAGATGTGAAGGCCTGGAAAGAAACTGGAAAAATTCAGGAGGGTAAACAGGGTTTTTCCTTTTTTTCCTGGGCCTTCACATCTCAACCCTTGCTTTGTTTCTCAAAGGACAAAACAACCACCACCACCATCATCAGGGTTCCTTGGCCTAAAATGGTTCACATGAGGCTACCTGCACTAGGGGAATAAATGATAATAAATATCAGTCATGACAGCACCACAAAACATCAAGATAATGATCTCTGGTGCTCTGCATAGAACTGGAACTTCACAGTTTGACTGAAAATAAAGCCCTGCTTCCAGAGAAAGAGAGAGAGAGAGATTGCGTGCGTTTGTTTTATTGCACACTTCACTAGCAATGTCAATTAGTTTCACTTTTGTCATGAACAAAACCGGACAAATTAGAACAGCCCAAGCCTTTGATTTATATTATAACAGAATTTGGCAAGAAGAAAAAAAGAAAAGAAAAGAAAAGAAAAGGGGTGGGGAGCATTATTATTGCTTGGTATACTTTCTCTGGGCACAAGTAAAATGCACTCACAGTTTGCAGTATAGTGTTCCAAATTAATTTAATTACACACCTTGCCATGTTAATCCTGCTATCTAAAAAGCTTTTCTGTCATTGATTATTTTTAAACATTATTAAAAGAATTAGCAATACAAGATAAGAACCCACAGCCTCATCATTCAAGAGAATCAATATAGCATAAACATCAAGTTATGCAAATAGGCTGTGAGATATGTCTTATTGTGTACTAGCTGTTGAGACTTATGGCTAAAACCATTATGGCTTATGGCTAAGCCATAAGCCTGGAGGCAATGATAAGCTGGATGTGGGCCAATAAACTGATTCTAAATCCTGAAAAGACAGAGGTGTCATGTGTCCAGAGTTCTTGCATCCAGGTGGGGAGACAGCCTGTTCTGGATGGAATTGCTCTCCCCTGGAAGGAGCAGCCCCAGATCTGGGGGGTACTCCTGGATCCAACATTGTCACTGGAGGCTCAGGTGGCCTTGGTGGCTAGGAGTGCCTTTTTCCAGCTTCAGCCCCTTTTAGACAGAGATGACTTGGCAACAGTACTCCATGCTCTGGTAACTGCAATGTGCTCTGTGTCAGGCTGCCCTTGAAGATGACTCGGAAACTTCAACTGATCCAAAATGCAGAGGCCAGATTACTGGCTGAGGTTGCTTTTAGAGCTCATATACCCCTGTTCTAAAACAGTTGCATTGGTTGCCAGTTCATTTGCCCCTAAGTTATGGAACTCCCTCCCCACCAAGGTGCGTCTGGCAACTTCACTGTACAGTTTTCAGTGATTGCTGAAGATGCACCTCTTTACCCTGCTCTTTGCCACTTAAGATATATATATTTTAGGACCCACCCTATTTTATTTCTTTAAAACTGGTTTTAATGATGTATTCTTAAACTCTTGTGACCAGCCCAGGGACCTTTGGGTGAAGCATGGGTAAAAAAATTTGGTTGTGGTTGTTGTCAATAACAATAATAAAGATGATGATGTTAGGATAAGAGGCATATCAGCCTCTGAGTATACCAGGAATCATGAAAAATACAGCCTCCCATAATATGCAGTGTCCTCGGATGCTGCTGCAAGTAGGCATGGCAGCACCCTGGGACACTATGAACCATAGTGAATTTAATTCCTGGACACTGCAGCACATGTTCACAGCAACATCTAGGACTCTACAAACCATGGGAACTATATTCCCCATGGTTCCTGGTATCTCTCAATGCTGCCACAAAGCACATGGGGCCCTATTGCAGTAGTTTCCTGGAGCAATCCTCTCTGTCCCCAACCAATCTTGGGGAAATTTGGGGATTAATGGATCCATTTCCAACTTCATGCCCCCTTTTTCCCCAATTCCCCCTTCCACCTCTCTAATCTATTACCACACTGTAATTCTGTGGATTTTGTTTCCACAGAATCACAGCATAAAAAGAGCTCTATGAAATAGGGCAAAGCTAAAGAAAACAATTTAGCATTAGGCTAAGAAGTGCCAATCATAAAGAATAGATTTTGTCACCAGATTCTGCAATTGCTCTCATGCAGAAAAGAAGCTAGTAAGCAAACAGATACACAAAAGTGAGTCTAAATCTGAATGCTGCTATGAGCATTTATCTGAATTACATTCCATCTGACCTTGTTATCCATCTAGAATAGATAATACAGAATTGCAAGGCCAGATTCACACTGCATAGCAAAGATACAAAAAGAAATACATACTAAAGAACCCCAAGTGTTTTTTTTGTTAAATGCCATCTGCCACAAGAAGGTCTGTTACATGTACTGATGAATTGGGCTTACCATTCTGAAGCTCTGGGTAGCCTTTGTTTCCATGGTCCGTAAGAAGTCTCGGAGGTTTCTTATACCTTTTACAATGTTGCTAAGAGGAAGGAAAAGGCAAGATATGATTGTGAACTAACACTACGAAGAGATAAAAAGGAAGTAAGGAAGAACATCTGACATTTAAAAAAAAATACCCACGCATGCTCAGGTTGAGCTAATGGTAATAAAGCAAGAGAATGAGACCTTCAAAAAGATTGCTTCTCGTGTGCCTTATCCAGATGGTGGCCTATGGGAACAGCTCTGATGAGCACAGGAGACATCTGGAAGCTTTTCCTGGATCATATCGTAGAGTGCTGTCAAATGACAGCAACTTCTCTCTTTATGCTTGACATATAAGAATAAGTGTGGTATAGTGGTTCAAGTCGTGGCCTAGGACTGCAGAGACTTGGGTCACATCCCCACTCAGCCATAAAGGTCACTGGGTGACCTTGGGCCAATCCCAACTTCTTCAGTTTATTCTACCACACATGTAGAATAAACTTCTGAAGTTTAAAATAAAATAGGATTGGGGCAGAAGCTATGTATACCACCCTTGAGCTCCTTGGAGGAAGTTAAGATATAAACACTGCTTTCTGAGGTTTCGGAAATATTACTTGGTACATAAATGCTTTTAAATTAAATTAAACAAACATAAACATAAGCATTTCCCAACTCCCATCATCACTGACCATCAACCATAGTGGCTGGAGTTGATGGGAGCTGTAGTCCAAAACTTCTGAAGGGCACTATGTTAGGAAGGCTGCTACAGTTTGTACAATGCTCTACACTTCTTCCTTCTTGCAGGCCAATTTTGTTAACAGAGTGCAAGCATTAGCCCAAATGGACTATTGATTATGCTACAGTGTACCAATGAATGTGTCCCATCACTGCCATGAAGTTTGACCGAGAATGCCCCTTTCACCAAGCATAACCATGAGTATCTTTCATTTATATCCCTAGATATATATAGGGCAGAGGCATAGTTTAGCCAGCACTTGATGGACTTGCACATACAACCCAAACCTAAATCACAGAGTTATAACGTTAGTTGCTACCCTCCACCCGTAACAGGAAAGACTGCAAGCAAGCAGAAAGCAAAAAGGCAGCGAACATAGTTGATATAGTTCAGGTATAGGGAACTTGTGCACCTCCTGATGTTGTTGGATGACAGCTACCATTAACCCTGACCACTGACAGATGGAAATAGGAATCCACCAACATCTGAAAGGCCACAGGTTCTGCATTCCTGGTATCTACTATATATTTTGGAAAATGGTTTGTCTCTTTGCTATTCATTTGAACATCTCTTGCTATCATAACCACATCTTACATAACAGTTCCTGAGATCAAGGAGCAGGTTTTCATCTATGTTTGGATACAATTGGAAACCATTTTGAATCAAGATGGCAGACTAAACTTTTCAAAACTGCACTTTTTTTCTTTCTTCCAAGCAATGCTGGGTATGAGGCTGCTAGTAGTTCATATTTTCAGTTCATTGTCTGACTATATGTTTAATATCTGTGTCAATTGTTTTAAAAAATATATGGAATTCCATGTTATTTCTGTACATTATGTGGAATTTAAGTCATGACCTGTAAGGAAGTGTGTGTGGGGGGAGATTTGTTCTCTGCCTCCCCAGAAGGCGGGACTAGATCCCATCGCCTTAAGTTACAGGAGGGGCATATTTCACTTGCACATTAAAAGCAACTGTGGGTCCCCCCAGACATCCTTTTTATTGTGCATTGATGATGATTTGTGCTCATGATGGTATCGAGCCAGTCACATGTGATCCTGCTTTCAATACTGTTCGCTTCCAGTCACTGCCTGCCTCGTAGTGAAATCCTTTAACCTTTCATATGTTCTGGGTTGTTTTTGTCCCACTTTTTTTGTGCTGCAGCACAAGATGGCAATAATGTGGTAACACTGGGAAAGCATCACAGAACAACTGATAAAGCAGAATGATGTGTGGATGGTCCAGTATAAATCCACCAACTATGCACTATTATTATTCTGCAACAATGGCATGATGAGGAATACACCCACACACAAAAAAACCACCAGTGTGGAGGGGCCCTGTGTGATGGCAACAGCAATTTGATAATGAAACCAACTGCCTAGAGGCAGTAGGAGCCAGCAGGGATGAGGGGAGCGTAGGTGGAGCAGTGTTCTCTCCTGGCTTCCCACCACTGCAGCTCACTGCTGCTTACCAAAAGGGGGAGGGGGAGGGAGACGGGAGCTCGGTGCGGCACACAAACTCAGTCCAATGCATCTCACCACACCAAGCTCCCCACGCCGGCCTCGACCCTCCCCCTCTTCATCCACAGCAACAACCCAGTGGTGTTGGGAAGCCAAGAGAGTAACACAGCCCCACCTGCACCACCCTACACTGCCTAAAGGAGTGTCAGGATCTCCCTAGCTGGATAGCTTCAAGTAGAGCCAGGACAGCCATCTGTTGGCTTTCCAGGCTCTAGCTCTGGATTTCCTGCACTGAGTAGGAAGTTATACTAGTTGGCCGAGAAAGCCCCCTCTAAGTTTCATGATGCTATGATTTGTTCTCTATCTACTGTGTTGTGAAATACCTTGGGTCTCATGGGAGGAAGGACAGCATAACAACAACAACAACAACAACAACAATAAAATTCCATCTCCTTGGAAGAATCCTACATACTTCTATCAATACACAAAAATAAGTGCATTTCTTTCTAACTCATTCAACTTCTGGAAGCAGAAACCACTCCACGCATACCATAGTGATCACAGTCAAGTGCCTCTCCCTGGTTCTAAAATGTTAGATGCATGAGTTGTTAAGGGATCTGCTTGTGCCCCCTTGTGGGAGAAAAAGAAACACATTCAACCCAACCTGCACGGCTGTCTTCTCATACTCTGAACTGAAAAACGAAGTTTAAGGCTGCATACGCACCATACATTTAAAGCATATGACTCCCTCCTGCAAACAATCCTGGGAAGTGTACTTTACCCCTCACAGAGCTACAATTCCCAGGACCCTTAACAAACCACACTTCCCAGGATTCTTTGAGGGAAGTCATACACTTTACGTGTGGGCGGCATGCAACTAAACAGTTGCACTAGCGCAAGGATTAGTACAAGCACAATGGGATTTCCCCACCTCTCCTCCCCCTGCGTGCACCCCACACTGTCCCCAAATCTGCTCCAGAATGTTGGGAGAACCCCAAGATCAGATTTAGGGGGTGCACAAAGGGGAGGAGAGGGAGAGAACATTCTGTTGAGAATGGAGACATGCTGACTCTAGCAGAACACTTACCTTAGCACTATGTTGAGTACAACTCTATGGAACTGCTTCTCTCTCCCAGTGCTGCTCTTTGAACCTACAAAAACGGGACGTTCAAAAAGCAGTATGGGGTTGTTTGAAAGCCCTTTGTAAACATCCCTGCACTTCTCTTCAAACTTCCCATTTTCAGAGGTTTAAGGAGCAGCATGGAGCTCTTTGAAAAGGGCTTTCAAACAGCCCAGCACTGCACTTTCAACTTCCAACAACTGGGGCTTCAAAGTGCAGCATCACCTTATGTTGCTATGATGTCAGGTGGCTGAGAGGTGGACACCCATGCCCACCTGTCAAATTTGCCCCACCAAGCATCAGGAAGATTAAGATCTGGCCTGTTGTCCAGAAAAAGTTCCCCAGTCCTATGTTACATGAATGTCCTGTTGTTTTGCAGCAATGCATAACATTACACTAGCTCAGTGGCCCTTGCATTAAGCATCTGCTTTGCATAGGATTGTGTCATAAGCCTGTTACGTGAAACCACAATTCAGCATCAGTCATCTGGAATTTCAGGCAACTTATGTCCACTTACCCCCTTTTCAAGTGAGCCACGTATGCACTCTGCAGGGCTGCTTCCAGGAAATAAGGAAGTTCAAAGTCCAAAGCTGACGCATGGATGCCTTTTATGCCTCTTGAATGCGTGTTGCTGAAGCTCTGATCATTGGAGGAAGAGGAAATGAGGCACCATTGTTACAGGTGAATAGGAACAACAATTTGGTTAAAATTTTATCTATTTTTCCCCAAAAAACGACAAAGAAAATGGCTAACATTTGAGAAATGGAATGAGACAGACAGAAACTGAAAATTACATTTAACTATCCATGTTACTACTTTGCTGTTTCTCTTAGCTATTTTTGCCGTTTTCATGGGCAAGATGCCTGCGTTTATCTGAAAATTTCCCCATTGTGGTAACTTGCTATACAAAATATAGGCCAACAGAAATTGTGATCCATCAAACTGAGCAGACCCATAGCCCCAAACCACAAATGACAGCCAAACAGCAGCTCAGTAAGCCCACTTTTTGCTGCCTGCCCGGAACAACAACAGGAGGGTTGTCAAGCACTTTACAGGCAATACACGGCTAGTGGGCTCGTTAAGGTGAGTAGGCCCAAGCCTGGATTAACCATGTGAGGGCTCTACAGATAATAGGAGAGAATTGTCTAAATAGTATGCTCTATATACTCTCTCTCTCTCTCTCTCTCACACACACACACACACACACAAATAAAGAAGTCATTAAAAATTATTTAAAAATTAACAAATATATTCAATTCAAAAAAGAAAATCTTCATTCACTGTACTAGGGTTCCCAGGTTCATGGCCTGAGACTGATCCTGTATCTTTAGGAGAAGAGAAAGTCAGCCAAGTGCAGGTGTTCTTGCAACACTGTAATTAGAAAAACCACAAGGTAGAATTCTCCCTTCCCCCTGCACAACTTTTAAAAATACAGAAGACCTCTTGGAGGCTGGGCCTGTCAACCAAGAGATCTTCTGTGTCTTTAAAAGTTGTGCAGGGGGAAGGGATAATTCCACCTTGTGGTTTTTCCCATTACAGAGTTGCAAAAACACCTGCAGTTGGCTGGCTTTCTCTTCTCCTAAAGATACAGGATCAGTCTCAGGCCATGAACCTGGCAACCCTACACTGTACCCATAGGAAGATGAAAAGCTGCCTTATACCGAGCCAAACCATTGGTTTATCTAGCTCAGTACTGTTTACACTGAATGGCAGTGGCTCTCCAGGTTTCAAACTGCAGTCTCTCCCAGCCTACCTGAAAATACCAGGGATCATACCTGGGATCTTCTGCATGCAAAGCAGATGTTCTACCACTGAGCTGCAGCCTGTCCCCAAAGGCCTAATCATTTCTTCAAACATTAATTCTTTCTTTTCCTGGCTTTGGCTGTGGCAAAGTCATGAATAATGTCATTCCTCCAAGGGGCTCAAGGTGGCATAAACACATGGATTTCCCATCCCTCATAACAACAACAACCCTGTAAGGAAGATAAAGCTAAGGGAGTGCAACTAGCCTAAGGTGAGCTTCCTGGCTGAACTGGGAGTTTGAAGGCCTATATATGCAGGCCTAACATTATAGCTTATTAGCCTAATGCAGGGGTTGCCAACCCATTACCCACAGGTGCCATGGCACCCATAATGGCCTTCAATGGTGCCACAAGCAGGTGGCCCAGAATCTTAGCTTTCGTTTGTAAAAAAAGTAAGTCTCTAGTCCTCCTAGAAAGTAAGTTATGAAGCAAAATGTGCAGGTATTATTTTTCTAAAGTGATTTCTGTGAAATGAACCAGCCTGGCTGCTCCTACGTGTTAGCATTATTAGCCAATGAGTGAAGTCAAAGCTATGACTGACAAGTAAGTTTGTTAAAGAGCTGCTGTTTTGCCCTCTCTTCTATTCTGTCTCTTTTTTTCCTTAATCCTTCCTTGGAATCTCCATAGTTTATCCTTCCTTTTTCCATAGCAACTAGGATGCATCTGTCTTGTACTGAGTTTGCCTGAGTTCATGTAGTGCCTAGAAATTATTTTCTGCAAATATTACTACACAAAAAGTGTGGGTGAATGTTGGAAGAATCCCCTTCCGCACAAAAGGCAAATGTGAAAACTTTGCAAAGAGGCATAGGCATGTCTCCCGCAGGGACTCATTAAGAATTCACTGTATAGTTTGTTTGTTTATTTAATTTATATCCCACCCTTTGTCCCAGAAGGAGCCCAGGGTGGCAAAAAACACTAAAAGCACTTTAAAACATCTAAAAAACAAAAGACTTTAAAACATATTAAAACAAAATACCTTCAAAATATCTTTTTAAAAATCTTAAAAAGCAATTCCTGCAAATATGCAGACTGGGATAAGGTCTCTACTTAAAAGGCTTGTTGAAAGAGGAAGGTCTTCACCAAAAACATAACAGAGATAGCACCTCTCTAATATTTAAGGTAAGGGAATTCCAAAATATTGCTGCCACAACACTGAAGGTCCACTTCCTGTGTTGTGCAGAACAGACTTCCTAATAAGATGGTATCTGCAGGAGGCCTTCACCTGCACAGCACAGTGATTGACTGGGTATATAAGGGGAAAGACGATTTTTCAGGTATCCTGTTCCCAAGCTGTGTAGGGCCTTGTACACCAAAACCAGAATCTTGAACTTGGCCCGGTAGCTAATGGGTAGCCAGTGCAGTTCTTTCAACAGTGGGTAACATGTTGGAGATACCCTGCCCCAGTGAGCAGTTGTGTCGTTGCATTTTGCACCAGCTGCAGCTTCCGGACCAACTTCAATGGTAGCCCCACATAGAGAGCATTACAGTAATCCATCCTGGAGGTTATCAGTGCATGGACAACAGTGACAGGTTATCTGGGTCCAGAAACAGCCACAGCTGTCTTGCCAGCCAAAACTGGTAAAAGGCACTCCTAACCACTGAGGTCACCTGGGCCTCTAGCGACAAAGATGGATCCAGGAGCACCCCAAGACTACAGACCTGCTCTTTCAGAGGGAGTGCGACCCCATCCAAAGCAGACAACTGACCAATTATCTGAACTTGGGAACCACCAACGCACAGCACCTCCGTCTTGCTAGGATTCAGACTCAATTTATTGGCCCTCATCCAGCCCACCACCCAGTCCAGGCAGTGGTCCAGGACTTGTACAGCCTCTCCTGATTCAGATGTTACAGAGAAATAGAGCTGGGTATCGTCAGTGTATTGCTGACACCTTGCCCCAAATCTCCTGATGATGGCTCCCAAGGGCTTCATATAGATGTTAAACAGCATGGGGGACAAGATGGTACCCTGCGGCACCCCACAGCTCACCTGCCAGGGGAGCGAAAGACAATCATCCAATGCTATTCTCCGAAAACAACCCTTGAGATAGGATCAGAACCACTGTAAAACAGTGCCTCTGATACCCATCTCACCAAGTCGGCCCAGAAGGATTCCATGGTCAATGGTATCAAAAGCTGCTGAGAGATCAAGTAAGAATAACTGGGTTGCACTCCTGCTGTCCTTCTCCCGATAAAGGTCATTCATCAGGGCGACCAAGGCCAATTGAGTCCCATAACCAGGCCAGAACCAAGATTGGAATGGATCAAGATAATCCGTTTCCTCCAAGAGTATTTGCAATTGCTGTGCCAAAACCCTCTCAATCATCTTCTCTAAAAGGGTAGTTACTGCGACCGGGTGGTAGTTGTCAACAAGCAGTGGGTGGGCTTTTTCAGGAGCAGTCAGATCACCACCTCATTCAGGGCAGCTGGGACCACACCCTCTCGCAAAGATGCATTAACCACACCCTGGACTCAGAAGTAAGTCTCTTCGTGCTTAATGGGGCTTAGTTCCAAGTAAGTGGGTATAGGATGGCAGCCTAGGTTTTGGTTTAGGCTTGGCATTAGGAAAAACAGGGTTCTTGTGCCTGCAACAGCTACATGGCAGACAGAAATTCAACAGAACAACCCTTTTGTATGAAAATGCAAATGGGAAAAGTTTCACCATGACTACTCTCTAATTTTGAGCTATGCCCCCAAGGCAGGCATTTTGGGTTATGTCATGCCCCCAACGCAGTCATTTTGTGACTAGTGTCCCCAGCACTCTCTCAAAATTTGAAATGTGCCCTCTCGTCCAAAAAGATTGGCGACCCATGGCCTAAGGGTTAATCCAGCCTTGGGTTGGTCACACTTCATACAGGCCTGGTGTAGCTTCTGCATAGGAGACAAGCCCCATGTCATATTATTCAAAAGGGGACCAAATGGTATGCTTCTAATTTGGTTCTGCATAAAGCAGAGTTGAAACATGACATACAAATTAAAAGCTCACCACCACTACCGCTGCAAACAAATTCAGGATCTTGTTTTACTTTTGGAATTTGAAACACATTTTCTAACTTGGGTTCTGAAATGCAATTTAGTGTGAGAGCCAGTCTTGTGTAGGCTTATAATAGAGGACTCACATTGGGAGGCCCAAATTCAAATTTCTGCTCAGTGAAGTCCATAAAGCTCAACTGAGTATCCTTGGGCCACTTACTCTCATTCACTCTAACCTACTTCGCAGGGTTGTTGTCTGGCTACAAGGGAAGCTGGCACCCTGAGCTCCTTGGAGGAAGAAAAGGATAAAAATGTACCCAGGACATGGTTTGAAAGAACATGATGCAGTAACCTTGCTGAAACAAAGCAGCTTAGCTTAGTAACACCTTAAAGACTAACAAGATATGCCATGCATGAAGCAGCAACCACTAGTTGCTTCTGGCGTCTTGTGAAGACTTATCTTTTGCCCAGGCTTTTCCCTGATCAATAAGACTGGACCTTGTTTGATACAATTCTGTTTTATTTACTTTTATAAGCTTTTGCGTGTTTTTATACTGCTGCTTTATTGGTTTTAGGTTGTGTTTTTGTTTTTATGTTTCAATGTTTGTTTTTTTAGACTGTATATTTAGAGCTTTTTAACTATTAAGTGGATTATAAATGCTTTAAAATAAATAAATAAGATTCTGGTCCAGGAAAGTTTATGTCATAATAAATGCATTAGTCTTTACGGTACCCCAAGACTCTTTGTTGTTTGTATGCCACAAAATTATTATTATTAATATTCAGTGGGTCATCTGGGCCAAAGAGGAGAACCACTCACACTCTACCAAAAACAGGAAATGCATCACCAAAAAAGGACAAAAGAGAAGAGTGACTTACATAAATTTTGCATACGCAAATATATAGGCCTATGTGTATAGTTGCTAATTTAAGTAGAAATACAACACTTAGGTGTAGATGCAAACTGAGAAATGATTATTATAATTTATACAAAAATACATCTTGCCATATCAGAGAAGACTGTGACCAGGCGAAATGTGGGCCTGCTCAGTCTGCTGTTCAGGTGCTGCTAAATACCAATGGAAAACGTCATAGTCACCATTCTTCCTCCTTCCGATTCTTTGCTTTGAAACCAGTCAGCCCTTTAAACAGAGGACTCCTTCAAAGCGAGGACTGTAACGCAGGGCACAGGCCTCAGGGCTATCAGGGCCAACAGCTGCAGGAGCCTTGCATGTGCCTCATCTCCTAACATTCAGGAAGTGCTAAGGGACACTTCAAGTAGACTTCCATTTACCTTCTCGAGCTCTTGTAGAAACACTTGAGCCATCACACATGCCTTTTCAAAGTAAGCCATGACTTCCTCCTCCCTTTCAGATAGCCGAGCCCGGGAAGCGATGGAATTGGGCGAGCGTTCCAGTGCCAAGCCTGCAAGGATAGTCAACAGCATCCTCTTTAAGCCAAGATGAAAAGTGCCCATGAGCAACCTGAGTTATCACTTAAATGCATCAAGTTATGTCACCTTCCCTCCATCCACCCCTCACAGACACATGCATACTCACTCTGCAACCTCTCAGGAAACCCACTCTTACCCAGTTCTCATGGTTTGAGCAGGACCCACACAAAAACTTTATTATCCTCCTCCCCACCCCACCCCCCCAATATTTCTAAATCTAGCTAGGATATGTTCCCTGTAACTCCTGGATCAAGTTGGCATTCAACAGCTTCCGGAAACCCACAGGCTAATCACCCCTGGTGCAGGCATGCCTCAGCTAGAAGGACCAATGGTCTGATCCAGAACAAGGCAGTTTTCTATGTTCCTCCTCCTGACTGATTCAGCCACTCACATCTCGGCACCACACACAGGCTATCTTCCTCCGTCATGACTACTGAGCCTGGATACTGCACAGAATGTACAGAGGAGGTGTTGGGAACAGGAAAAAAAACCCCTTCCATTTATTCTTCCTGTTCCTGCAAAGACTGAACTCTGCAAAGCAAAGCTGACTTGGGGGCAAAGGATCCCGTGGGTCATGTACGCACGCACACACACACACACAGAGAGCTGATGAGAGTTGGAGTACAGCAACATTTGGAGGGTCAAAGCCTCTCCACCCCTGACAGAACATTCTGTATAGCATTGGGCTGAAGCAGAGGTGAAGGATACTTTTTGGCCCAGGTGCCACATTGCCAGTTAAACAGGCCATTGGCCTGTGTAAAGCATCTACATACTTTACCGTTTTTCACATGTAGACGTATATGCATTCTCTCCCTCTCCCCCACATATACACAAGCATCCATGCACACAGAGACATTTAAATCTATCCCACAATGCACAGGTAGAGAAAAGCATTTTCTTAGGGCTAAAAGTGGGACGTTTCAGCTCTCGATGCAGCTGCCCCATGCAGTGAGCTATCAGAACTGCCGCTTGGATCATTCTCCTGGAAGTGAAAAATGATCAGGCTCTGAACTGGCCTCACCCACCCAGTTGGGCCCTCCTTGACAGGAAGGGCTATAAAAGACTTCCTGTTTTGGCTGGGAACTTGTGTGAACAACATCAGTCTTCCTGCCATGTTCTGTGCATTCCATGGCCCTGGCTCACCTCTGACAACTACCTAGAATCTCAGCCCTGACATACTTCTGCCTTCAGCAGGCAGTGATAGAAAGGACTAAATGAAATCCTAGTTCTCTCCTTGGCAAGCCAAAGCAGTACGACAAGGATGGGGAACTTGTGGGCCACCAGATATTCTTGACTCCAGTTCCCATCGGCTCCAGTCAGCATGGCCAACATTCAAGGATGATCAGAGTCGCAGTCTAACAACATCTGGAGGGCCTCATGTTTCCCCCAACCCTGCAGTACAGAAAGTCAGATGAAGTCCTGTCTCCTTCCCACCCGTATGTAGTTTCTAGGTGAAGTTGCTTTGGACTGGCTGATTGTAGCCCTAATCACACATTATTCACATCGAGGGCATAAGCATGTAGAGCAAGCTCCCCCAGCAAAAAAGTTATGTCTCCTCCCTCCCCCCCCCCAGTTAACTGTATGTTGCGCACAGTCATGTAAGCAGAAACCCCAAAGTGCGAACTCCTGTTTGCGAGTAGCAGCTCTGTACAATCAGAACACCTGAATACTCAAGTGTCCTGATCACATGGACAGGGCCAGCACCAGCCTGCCCTGGGCCCTGGCACATGCACGCACACCCCACCTACCTACCTACCAGGCAGGCGGAGGAGCGGGAGGTCAGGCGGAAGGGCGGGCGAGGGAGGGAAGGAGGGAACGGGTGGGCGAGCAGCTCCCTCCCTGCCATCCACGGCAGGGAGCCTGCTGCTGAAGGGGAGTGCTACTCCCCCATCATAATGAGGGGCCCTCGGGATGGCGGGCAGGCAAGCTGGCAGGCAGGGGGAGGGTGAGCGGCAGGGGGGCGAGTGAGGGAGCCGGCAGGGGCGGAGGGCAAGTGAGTGGGTGCAGGTGGGCCGGCAAGCGGGCGGACAGGCTGGCAAGTGGACGGGCAGCTCCCTTCCTGCGATCCGCGGTAGCCTGCCGCAGAAGGGGAGTGCTACTCCCCCACCATAACGAGGAGCCCTTCAGGGGCCCCTGTGGACCACGGGGCCCTCAGCCAGGGCCCCACCTGGCTGCCCTTTAGAGCTGGCCCTGCACATGGAGACCCTACTCAAGCCGCCTTGAGTTCCACTTTGGAAAACAGGGCAGGGTAAAAATAAAGATAATAAATAAAAATAAATTAATTAATGGGCTGGATGTTCCACTTACACAACCTCACACAGCAGACAGTTCTGGAGGTAGGGTGGGGAGGCACAACATTAGAGGCTGGACTAAAAGTGTGGCCCTGCTCCCTGATCTTCACATGCCTTTACATGTGAGTAACATGTGAACGGTGCTCTTGTTTTTATGAATTGGTACGTTCATCCCTAGAAACAGAATTACCAGAGCAACTCTAGAGCCTACCCAGGTTGCTACCAACACCATATTGTTCCCCTGCAAACACAAGATGGGGGCTATCCATCTCTGACAATGCATGGGGACAACTTGCAGGGACTTGACCTCATTTTATGTGGCCCCTGATCTCTCCTGACAGTGCCCCATTCTTCCATCCCATCAGCCTTCCTCCCCTCCTGGCTGTTTCCCCCTTTTTCCTGGCTTTTAAAAGTGTTTCCCCTAGAAGACCTAGAAGGTGGAACTACAGAGTAGTTTCAAGGCATGGAGGGACAACTCAACTTCGTCCCAAGGCTCTCTCTCTCAGTGACAGAGGAGGGAATGATTCCTCCACAACTTCAGGTACCTTCATCAAGGCCTTGGATGACACTGCAGCTTGAGCCACTTTAGTAAACTAGGTTAGTTTAAGGAACTGGGCCTTCCACAACAACATCTAACACCTGTGCCCCTCCCTAGAGATCAGCTATTTTTTCCCTTCATTGCTTGTTTGTTGCTCTGGTCAGGATGTAGCAGCTCCCCAGAGGGTGCTAAGAACAGCTGCCTGCTACAAGCCAGAACTAAATGGACCAATGCTCTAGATCGGGGGTGTGGAACCTGTGGCACAAGGGCCATGTGTAGCCCTCAGCCCAATTTCATGTGGATAGCAAAGGGAAGAATTGGGATAGGAGAGGGGGTTGCATAAAGAGATAGAAAATGGGGCCTCCTCTCCACTTCTGGCTCTGACTCCACCCTCTCGTTTGACACCCTGCCTACCAGAGAGAGCCTTTTCAGTTGTGGCTCCCCCATCTGTGGAATATGCTTCTCACCGAGGTCTGCCTAGTGCCTTTGTTGACATCTTTTTGGTGCCAGGTAAAGAAGGATCTTTTTCCCCAAGGCTTTTGATAGGCTAAGATGATACTGTTTGTTATTAGTGTGCTGCCAAAGCTTCCTGTGGCCAGGGCTGGCTCCAGGCATGCTGGGACCCTTGGGCATCAGCTTGCCCTGCGCCCCGACGTGTGCGCGCGTTTGCGTGCGCACAGCCCCCACCCCCACCTACCTGTCTCCTGTCTTTTACTATTGCCATTAACCAAGATAGCGGCCGCGGTTTCCCTAAGGGGATGAAGCCTCCCCTGCCATCTTCGTTGATGGCACGTGTGTGTGCTACGCGTGCGCATCTCTGCCATCAACTAAGATGGCGGCAGGGGCTTCAGTACTTTAGGGAAACCACGGCTGCCATCTTCATTAAGGGCAATACTAAAAGGCAGGAGACAGGTAAGTAGGAGGTGTGGGGGGGACACGGATCGACACGGATTGTGGAAGGGAAGCGGAGGGGCCGCTGAGGGGCCCCCTGTTACCCTGTAGCTCCAGGGGCCCTCAGGCCAGTGCCCCACCTGGCCGCCCTGTAGAACTGGCCCTGCCTGTGGCTGTTATGGAGTTTGTGGTTTTCTTACTATGGTATAATATTTATTTCTGTTTTTAATAGTAGTGTAAGTCACTTGGAGACCTTGGAGTAACAAGCGACTAACAAATCTAATCCTTCTTCATCCTCCTCCACTTCCTCCTAATTCCACCACTGGCTTCAGTCCGTCCCATTGTGGGCATTCAGCCCCCTATTGATTACTCCGGGCAAAATGCAGCCCTCAACAGCAACAAGAGAAGGTCCACAGCCATTGCTCTAGTTCCTTACAAGACACTACGCTTCAGGGTGCCTATCATTATACTTTTGTAGATATGCAAGTATGAAATAGACCTGGGCACTTACAGATGTGAAGGAAGCACACATGCAAACTTAGACATGTGTGACTTTTAAAAATTTAGATGTGGTGATAGGCTGGATGTTCTCTTTAAAGACCCTCACCTAATTCTGCTTGTGTATGGGCTTCACTCTCGGCCAGGCACATGTTCAGCAAAAGAATCGCATCCAGAAGACTAAGCGGGGAAGCAAGGAATGTTGACTTGCTGTTAAGATTGATGTATCACAAGTATGTCATGACTTTACAGTTGAATTCCATGGCTACATCCACACTATACATTTAAAGCAGTATCATACCACTTCCAACATGCATGGCTTCCTCCAAAGAATCCTGGGAACTGTAGTTTTTATGAGTGCTGAGAGTTGTGAGGAGATCTCCATCCCCCTCACAGAGCTATAATTCCCAGAGTGGTTTTACAACCAGTCCAATCCCATTTCCCAAGGAACTCTGGAAACTGTAGCTCTATGAGGGGAATTAGGTCTCCTAACAGCTCTCAGCACCCTTTACAAACTAGTTTTCAGGATTCTTTGGGGGAAACCATGTCTGCTTAAAATGGTATGATACTGCTTAAAATATATAGTGCAGATGGGGCCAGAGAGAGTTTTCCAAGTGCTTTATTACAACTAACACACAAAGCTGTCCCTTCCTGATGACATTATCCAATAAGACAGAAGCTTAATCCCGACAATCACAGCTGTTCACCAAATACACACAGAAGAGATACCCCCCAAAGCCAGCAAACTATCAAGCAAAGCTATGGCCCCTTGAGATCAGCAAGCAATTACCAAAGTGACCATGATATGATATACCGCCTTCAAGTCAATCCTGACTTATGGCAACCCTATGAATAGGGTTTTCATGGTAAGCGGTATTCAGAGGGGGTTTACCATTGCCTTCCTCTGAGGCTGAGAGGCAGTGACTGGCCCAAGGTCACCCAGTGAGCTTCATGGCTGTGTGGGGATTCGAATCCTGGTCTCCCAGGTCGCAGTCCAACATCTTAACCACTACGCCACACTGGCTCTCATAGGTGCACTAAAATGTTCATTCCCATGGTGTATATGTGGAATTTAGTTTCAATCTTTACATACCAGTTGAAGGTATCTGATCATCCCAGAGCTCCCATCCACCTAACAAGCTGGTAGGCATGCTGAAAAGGAGTAGAACAGGATAGATAGACAGAGAGCAACTATTTCAGCAACATTTATAAAATAAAAAGTACTGAAAGCAAACACAAGATGAAGACTGCAAGAGGATTTTAAAAACGTTTCTCCAGAAAAATAGCTGAATGATTGCCCCAGCAAACCTGCGGCACCTCACTCCCAGCAAATAAAATAGGATTATAGGCATCAGAGATATTTTTTTTCTCACCATGAAGCCTGAAAAGACAGCA
The DNA here is from genome assembly GCF_030035675.1 of Rhineura floridana. Lineage (NCBI taxonomy): Eukaryota > Metazoa > Chordata > Lepidosauria > Squamata > Rhineuridae > Rhineura > Rhineura floridana. The sequence continues at coordinate 184,753,083 of NC_084483.1, read as the reverse complement.
AGGACAAATGTAAAGTGTTACACATAGGGAAGAAGAACCACATGCTTTAGATAACTGGCTAGGCACCACTGAGAAAGATTAGAGGCTATAGCAGAGAGCCAACAATGGAAGCTGCAGCACAAAAAGACAATGTCATTTTAGACTGCATAAAAAAAAGGGATCATACCCACAAGAGACAGGTGATGTTGCCCCTCTCACTCCATACTGGCAAGGTATCATAAAAAGCACTTATCTTCAGCCTTTTCAGGTCTAGGGCTCTCTTTTAACCCCAACTTGCGACATGCCCAATTATTTTTAACACACACATTTCCCTTATTATAACACATTGTGTTTTTATTCTAAGAAATGGATTGCAGTGACTCAGTCAAAGACTTTTTCTTTTTGTATTCATTCATACACTTTGAATCCACTTCCATGCTTTCTGGATCTCTTCCTTCTACATGCCCTCCTACAATTTCTTTAAGTCATTTCCTCATTATTATCTGCGATGTACTAGGCCAATTGCTATCTCATTTATTCAAGCATTGCGGCTTGATATCCTCTTGCCATTAGCACCTCAAGACTTTTGTATGTCTACAAACTCAGATAATACACAATTCTTTCTCCAAAGGGAAACTTGAAAATTGTAGTTCTGAGTATACATGGAGAGTAGGGTCAAACTCTCTCTCTAAGAGAATTCTTAATACCAAACAGCCATGACACCTAAAACAACTACAGAACTAATACAAAATTGTAGTGCAAACTCATTTACTTTCAACATCCCAACTTTGTATTTTTTTAAAAAAGCAAAATGTCATGGTGCTACCAGTATGACCAACATTAGGTGAAGTTGTGACCAACTTTGGATCACAACCCACTAGTTGAAGACCAGAAACCTAAAGTGTGGGGTTAGAATTATAGCTTTGGAAGAGACCCCAAATGTAATTTGTCCAACCCCATGCCAATGCAAGAAATTTGCTGTTACAGCATCTTTGGTAGCCTCTTGTTTAAATTTATCCAGTGAAGGAGACTCTACCACCTTCCAAGACAGTCTTTTCCACTGTCAAACAGTTTGTACCATTAGCAAGTTCATCCTAATGCTTAATCAAAATCCCCTTTCTTGTCATTTGAAACCATGGGTTCAGATCCTACCCTCAGGAGCAACAGAAAACAAATTTGCTTCATCTTCTGTGACAGCCTTTCAAATATTTGAAAATGGCTATCATTTCATCCATTAATAATCTCATCTCTAGGCTAACCACACCCAGCTCCTTCAAAGTTTCCCTTTAAGACCACAGCTGCGTTCACACCACACAATTAAAGCACATTTCCTCTCCCACCACTGCAAGAATCCTGGGAACTGTAGTTTAGCCCTCCCAGAACTACAATTCCCAGCACCCTTAACCTACAGTTCCCAGAATTCTTTGCGGGGGGTTGTAGGATATACTTTAAATGTATACAAGCTGTGGTATCTAGACACCTTATTGTCTTGGTGGTCCTCTAGACACAGTCTACTTTCTCAATATGCTTCTTAAACTGTGGTGTTCAGAACTGGACACAGAACTCCAGCTGTGGTGTGACCAAAGCAGAACAGAATGGCAGTACTATTGTTTATTGTGATTTGGACATTAAACTTCTCGAGTACTGTTTATTTGTTCTACAGGCCAAAAAGGATTCAAGAAAACTACATGGATGCCCACTTGTCTATGTTTCCAATCATAGGCCTCAATAGGCTATGTAAGGATGGCCCTTATGCCAACATTTTCAAACCACTTTTAGCCAGATATGTGTACACGATATGGATTAAATAGCTGTATGCTTGTACACAATTATTGGCCAGCTTTTCAGAAATGAGTCAAACCCAATACAAGTTTCCATTATAAAAGGTGTCCAACTTCAGAAAGGACAAAGTTTAGATTTGTGTGAGTTGATTTTGCACATCATCACCTTCATCAAATATAGAAATAGTTCCAGCAAAAATGTGGGCAACCTGTTACCTTTGATTACATAAGCTTCCGTTAGCAGTCGCAGCATATACAGAGGCTTTTTCTCTACCACGATGTCATCAAGACCAGCTCGTGCATACATGCTGACAGTGTCCCTGTAAGCGCCCTCCACATAATGGAGCTTTGCTAGGATCAACATTGCTTCTGTCATACCTTTTGGCTGGAAAAATAAAAAAATTTTCATCAAAAAGCATGCATACAAGGCAGCACATGTAGTAATTGCATTTAAACAATATAGTAACCATGTAAAATGCTTTCATGAGGAAGTGGAGAGTGCTCTGCTTGTGGCCAACATCAAAATTAAATTCATCCCGAGAGAAGGTGTGAACTGCAGATTCCTGCGTGGTTAATTTGGTTCTCTCTCATTAACACAAACATGCTTAAAATTAGCAGTTTCCAAAACAGAGGTGCCTCAGAGCAGCCTTCCTCAACCCAGTGCTCTCCTGATATTCTGCACTACAACTCCCATCAGCCTCAGCTGGTACAGTCCAAAGCACCTAGAGGTCACCAACTTGGGGAAGGCTGCCCCAGAACATGGGGTTTTATACAAGCTTGAAAACAGCCATTTGCCTGGCCACCTCTGCCAAGGAAGAATTTGTTCCAGATTACTAGACAGAAAAACTGACAAGTCACAAATGACTATCACAGTTATGTGGGATCAGGTAGGCTAGTAACATTTCTGGACCTATGCATAAGGCTGGTTTTGTGCAACATTTCACTCTATAATATTTGCCATCTGCACAACCTGGTAATTTATCAAGTCTGCTGCACAGACCCACAAGGGTGAGGTCTGGACCCGATACAGAACCTTGAAAGTTACTCATGTTGAGAATGGAAACTGATACAGAACTGCAAAATTCATCTATGCTGAATCTGCAGCTGTGACCCTGGGCAAAGCAGTCCCATGTAGAAATTGCCTTAGTACAGTGGAAAGTGACGGGTTATCAAACAAGTCTGGAGCCAGACTGCTCTGCCCACGATATGGGGTCCCAGTTTAAAAATGCAAAGATGTAAACCTCAGGTCCCTTTGCTACCACTAAAACAGGTCTACAGACACTGCCTGAAAAATAAAAAAAACTATGGTTTACTGTGAATGCGCAGCATGCTCGTGTATGCTTCCAAAATGTTCTTGCTTCATTCCTACCCTACCTTAGCTGCTGCTGCTGCACTGACACAAAACAAGTCAGAAACTGATTTATCATGACATTTGAATCTGGGCTCACAGTTTGTTTCTCTTCAAACAAAACATAAGCAGTAATTCAAGAACAAACCTTTGTTACCGCTTATGGCTGGGTTGGAGAGAAACAAACCATGAGCGGTATTCAATGAAATACTTGTGCTAGTGAAAGGATTAGCACCGGCATAATGGGATTCCGCCCCCATCCTCCTCCATCCATGCCCCTTACTGTCTCCAAATCTGCTCTGGAGAGTTGGGGGAACCCCTAGAACAGATTCAGCATAAGTGCAGGGGAAGAACGTTCCATTACACAAGAAAAAATCCTTCAGCTGATGGAAGGCTCACCTAAGTGATATGTCGAATACAGCCCCGTGAGCCCATGTTCAATGCCATGATAAGCCAGACTCTGGCTTGTTTCCACGTAGCACAACCACAGGAGTGGAGGAAGGAGCACAGTGAGAACTTTTCAACACTGTGCACCAGCACACGTCACATTCACATTAAAAACCAGAGTTTGTTTTTAACTATAGTTAAATGTGATACGTGAACCAGGCCATAGAACTGTGCTGCAAGTTCAATGGATTAGATCCTAATGAAGTGTGTGTATATGAAAAAAGACTGCAGAGAGAAAGCAAACGGCACATTAATTGAAGTCTTTAAGAAACACAGGACTGAGTGCAGAAGAGACAGATGGGATTGAAGGCCTTCAACATTCTGTATCAGAGCCTTGTAATTGTGCATCATTAGCAGCATATTAAATACTCATGTTTTATGGCAGCAGAGAATGCTTACCAGCAACTTCCCTCGGTTTAAAATGCCCGTCAAATGCTTTTTGGCATCGCTCATTTTGGGCTCGGATTTTTCTATTAATGGAATAGCATCCTTGATTTTGGCAAGGTTCTCTTTCAAGCAAAGTTCCAGCAATGCCTCTGCAACTAGTAGGTTCCCATAGTCTTCTGCAATACAGAATGGACGGAGTAAAGAAAAGTCACACCCACAATGTCATGTTCCCATATATAGCAGGCCACAAGATAAACACAGAACATTAACCATTATATAAACATTCCCTTACATAAGAAGTTCTAACACGGAGTGCAAAAGTTACCCGTCTACAAAGCAACAAGCGTAGATGATTCTCCACTCAGTTCTGGTTGTTGTTTTTTATTATCTCATTTTCATTTAAATGTTTTGCCAATGCCATGCTGATTAAGTTCTATTTTTGTTATTAATAAGCTTATCACAGAGCTATAATTCCCAGCACCTTTAAACTACAGTTCCCAGGATTCTCTGGGGGAAGTGATGCCTCTTAAAGTAGTATAAGAGTGCTTCAAATGTATGGTGTGGATATGACCAATCATTAGTTTTGTTCCAATACTGTAAACTTATTTACAATATTGTAAGCTTACTTGCAATATGAGAGGGATGCAGAGCTTGTTCAGTGCTGAAAACTATACTAGAAATAAATCATATCTTAGCTTTAGGGAATGGGTATAATTTTCTTGTCTTTCTAAGAACCTGACTGATGTCAAATATTATGGGTTCGTTTTAGACTTGGGCTGCAATACTTGAGAGTAACTATTGAACTCAGTAGGACTTGCTTCCGAATAAACATACATAGAATCATATTGTAAGTTAGCTGCACTTATATTAATTTAAATCAGACTGATTTCAATGGGAACTAAGTCATGACTAATGTGCTCAATTAGTTTCTGAGGGACCCAAGTACAACTGACTTATTCTGCCTCCAACCTTATGAACTTTTATCTTCAAATTTCCTAGCCTGCCCAAGGAGTCTCACTGGCAGCTTACAAGCAAGTAACATGATAAACTATATATAATATAAGAGGATAAAGCACAAAGATAAAATCACTTAAAACAATCCTAATAGCAAAAACAAAGCAGACAATCAAAACAATTATCTGTCTTCCAAAACAACATCAGTATCTGCCAGCAATCACTCATCACAAAAGCTTTACAAAATAGGAAGGTTTTTACTAGTTTCCTAAAAATCTCCAACAAGCTATTCAGGTAGGTATCCTAGAAAGGGAACTCTAAATTACAGTTGGTGTACAAACCTCAGGCCTAGGGGCCAAATGTAACCATGCCTCTCCATTTCCCAAGCCATGCCTCCTCTCCACAAGTCACATTCAACTGTGTTTGCCTGACTGGAATGTCTCCTAGAACTGCAATAACAACCTCTGACTTTTGCATGGCTAGAATGTAGCTCACTGTACAAATAGGAGTCACATCTGTTGCTCCACCCACTTTTGCCTCTAGCCCCACCCACCACTGCCATGTGCCACCCCTCACCCACGAAGGAATGCAGCCCTCCGGCTGAAAAAGATTCCCCAACCGTGGTATACAAATTACACTAATCTGCAATATATTTTCATGCTGAATTATAGCCAAATGTAAAAAACTTTATCCAAACCGTTGAATGATTCCTCTGACTTTAACCAAAATTAAAATCCACATTTCCAGTCTGTGCCTAATCAATTGCTTCATTAATCATACAGGTTCATCTATTAATATTGGCCATCCTCGGCCGATATAACTCCAAGTTGCTCTCTATGGGAGTAGGATGCACTGAGTAGCCTTGCCCACTAGCATCTGCACAAGACAGCACAAACCGCTGTAGCGGCACAGCTTTTGTGCATGTAACGGTATGCACAAAGGCTACATCACTGGACTACATCACCAGGGGGCAGGGGTTCTCACTGCATTCCCATTCCCTTGTAAAGCATGGGTGGGGTACCTCAGGCCCAGGGGCCAAATGCAGCACTTGACATCTCTCCATCTGGCCCTTGGGACTCTCCGCAGGCCACATCTCCTCCCCAGCCACACCCCTCCCCAGCCCTGCTTTGCACCCTTCTTGAGTGCTGCAGTGTGTCCTTGAACTATGATCATGCCTCTTGATTGCTTGGATGGAGGATAGAGAGGGGTGTGCAAGTGTGCATAGAAACTAGCCTCCGGTACAAAGATAAAATTTCACAGTAGTCGCTCTGCCCACCTTTATTTTTGGCCTTGCCCACTACTGATAAGCGCCCTCCAGAAGATTGCCCCAGAAGGGAATGCAGTTGTGGGGAATCTGAAAAAGATTCCCCACAACCTAGAGCAACGCAGGAGCTCTAGCTACAGAAGAGGGCTACTGGCAGCCCTCAAAGGCATGTACAGGCCACTGCAGTAATCTGGCATGTTACAAGAACATGACAGTTCTCATGCACTTAAGTCTTACTAGAATGAATAAGCACAGCCCCATTACTCCTCCCTTCTCAGCTCAACCAATCCAATCAGGAAGCTTGTAATTATTCACGGTCTCCCTACGTAAACTGAGAACATGCTCCAGAGCAGCCTTCATGAACTTGCTGCCTTCCAGATGTTTTGGACTATGACTTCCATCTGCCCCAGGCAGCACGGACAGGTAGTCCAAAACATCTTAGGGCGTCAGCCTGCTCTAGAGCACCCACCACCCCGGTGGCTGAACATTGTTGAGAAGCTGGAGAAGTTCCTTTTCAGTAAAGTTTGTCTGCCATTCCTGATTTTTCTCACTGTGAAATCTCTGGTAATCTTCCAAGGATTCCCTGGAACGCAGTTTGAAAGCTACTGAAACAGTGGCGCTCTAAACTTCAACAGCAGTTTCCTAGCTGAACAGAACACCATCTTTGTGACAGAAGGAGAGAAGTAGCAAGAGGACACAGAATAAATGCACGCTGGCTATTTATAATGCATTGGCCACTTACACAAAGTTGGATGAGGGGCTGGCCAGTGTGTCAACGCAGAATTAAGAGGAGCTCAAAAACAGGAAATGCTTTTCACAAAGAGCCCACAGTTACCTCTTGTACAAAATAAAGCCAGTGGCAGGGAGTCCTCAATGCCTACTGAAAAGAGTGTTCCACTCCAAGGAACAGAAGAAGGTCAGGAGGGCAAGCAGAAAAATGGGCTGGAAAGCTGAAATGGATAGAGTGATGGAAGCAGCGGTGGTTGGATTTATATATTCTGAATGCTTTTAAAAGGCAGTCCAACACAGAGCACATTGCAATCAGCCAACCTGCAGACTAGTGGTGTGATGTAGTGGTATTAGCATAACACCAGGGAGACCCAGGTTCAAACCCCACTCAGCCATGAAGCTTACATTCCCTCAGCCTGACCTACCTCACAGGGTTGTTGCGAGGATAAAATGGAGAAACCATGTGTGGTGTCCTCAGTTTCTTGGGGGGGGGGAAAGGTGGCATAAAAATTAAATAGTAGAAATAAGTATATACACCATAATACATTTCCACTATCTGAGCACCACCCTGAGGCATTGCGTCTCCCCACCCCACACCCCAGTTTAATTTTATTTATTTATTCATGCATGCATTTAAAATACTTATATCCAGCTTTATATCTGCAAGAGGCTCTCAAAGCGGTGTGCAAAAGATCTGCATAATGCAGTTGTACTCAAAAAGTGTTGCACATATGATCAGAAATATGGTGCCAGGTTTATGCAGGCAGCGTTTTTGGTCCTCATTCTTGGTCTTCCCTGGTGTTGCCAGGCAGCAGGCCCACTAAGAATCTCTGCTGAGAAGCAGGACCTCGCTCAATCCAGGACAATATCCGCACCATGCATTTACAGCACTATGATACCACTTTGACAACCATGGCTTCCCCCAAAGAATCCTAGGATCTGTGTCTCTATTCAATTACCGGATCATGAGAATATAAGAAGAGCCTGCTGGATGAGGTCAATGGCCCATCTAGTCTAGCAAACTGTTCTCACATTGGCCAACCAGTTGCCCATGGGAAACCTGCAAGCAGGACCTGAGTGCCGTCAGCACAAGGATTTCTGCTTGTACAGCAGGACTTTCCCCTCTTCTCCTCCCCCATGTGTGCCTCACCACCTTCCAAAATCTGCTCAAGAGGGTTGGAGAACCTCTAGAACAGATTTAGGAGGCCCGGTGGGAAAAGAGGGGCAGAACATTTCATTGCAAAAGGAGAAATCATTTTGCTGATGGAACGAGAGAATTGGCACTACAAAGGATTCATTTGTTAAGGGTGCCGAGAGTTGTTAGGAGACCCTTAATCCCTGCACAGAGCTACAATTCCCAGAGTTCCCTGGGAACAGGGATTGACTGGTAAGCCACTCTGGGAATTGTATACCTCTGTGATGGGAATAGGGATCTCCAAACAACTCTCAGCACCCTTACCAAACTAAAGCTCCCAGGAGTCTATGTGGGCAGCCATGACTGTTTAAAGTGATATAATACTGCTTGAAATGTATGATGTGTATGTGGACCAAGATGGGACCAAGCCTCTCTCTCTCTGCAGACTCCTTTTCTTTCTGTACACTCTCTCTCTCTCTCTCTTGTCCCAAGGCCTACTGGCAACTGTCACTGCATGCAAGAAACAAGAATAAGAGGAAAAATGTGTGCCAGTAGTACACTTGCGTGTGGTGGATAAACACATATGCTCTTGGGTGGGGCCCACTGGCCCATTTAAAATTGGCAACGCAGGCCCTCCAGAGAAATAAAATGGCTCTCTAGCCCTGGTTTGAGGCAGAAATTTTAAAAAGGAAACACAAACGCCTGGTGATAATTTACTTCTTTATCCCAGACCATTTTTTAAAAAATTCAGAAGTTACTCTTTAAAATATAACTTAAATTAAGTAAAAAATGCTTCCAAGATAAACACAGTTGTTACAATGTTTCCAAAAGCTGAAGAAGAGACCACGGAATATTTTATTTCTTCTACCTCAGCGATGCTGGGCAGGCAATTTTTAAAACAGGATGGGAGAACATGAATCATCGCCCACTTTCTCTAATTTCCTCCCTGCTGAGATGAACGGGCTACAGGAGAAGAGAAACATCTAAACTTTTAAAGAGGCACATACCCTTCCTGAACTAACTTGTCAACACCCCAGATTTAAATATGATCAAAACTTGTTTGAAAACTGTTTTTTGGTTTCCCCCAAAAAGTGCTGAGAACTTGGCTCATTGAGAAAGGGTGGAGTATTAAGGCTACATTCACACCACACATTGAAAGCACTATTATTCCACTTCAACAGTCATGGCTTCCCTCAGAGAATCTAGGAAATGTAGTTTTTTGAGGGGTGCTGAGAGTTGTTAGGAGACCCCTATTCCCTTCGCAGAACTACATTTCCCAGAGTTCTCTGGGAAGAGGGCCTAACTGTTGGGCCACTCAAAGAACTGTAGCTCTGTGAGGGGTAATAAGGGACTCCTAACAACTCTCAGCAAACTACAGTTCTCAGATTCTTTTGAGGAAGCCATGACTGTTATAGTAGTATTTTAAACGTATTGTGTGGATGTTGTGGGCTAAGGGGTTGGAACTTCATATCCCAGGATTCCTCAGATAAACAGGGTTGAAAACAATGGTATAGTGGAGAGGGCACGCATGGAGTGGGGGACAACAGGGGCAGTGATGTCATCTGCAGAACCCTCCTTGCTCTCACAAGTGGTGATGACAACGCTTTCAAGGTTTAACACTGTCCATTACACACTGGCACTGAGGAAGCCAAAGAATAAGGCTAGCTCATTATTCTATGATAGTCATCTGATCCAGAGAAAAAAGCTAGCTCGTTATTCTAAGATAGTCATCTGATCCCATGCTATGTATTTCAGCTCCTTCGGGAACAGGGAAGCACAGCCACCTGCATTTTTGGACTCTCCAGGAGGGGGCATGGTTATGGTTTGTTGTTGTTATGTGCCTTCAAGTCGATTACGACTTATGGCGACCCTATGAATCAGCGACCTCCAAGAGCATCTGTCGTGAACCACCCTGTTCAGATCTTGTAAGTTCAGGTCTGTGGCTTCCTTTATGGAATCAAGCCATCTCTTGTTTGGCCTTCCTCTTTTTCTACTTCCTGCTGTTTTTCATGAAAAGCTCCTGCACTTCAAAAATGTACCACTACACCACTGTTTGAAACTTCCTCAGAAAAGGATCATGGTAAATAGACAGGTTTGAAACTGGTTTTAGTGGACAGTGCAGTGGACAGTGCCCAGGAATCAACCCATAGCTGGATGGGTGTGGCAAGGCAGCACTGGGAGAGCTAGATTAGCCTCACTGGTGCATCTAGGCATCCCCAACTTGGCTGCCCTGCCCCACCTCATCTCCACCCAAGTAAGCTGTAGTGATGCCAGTGCTGGGATGACAGTTCCATCCCAGCATACTGGCTGCTACTGATACTTACTTGCCCAGGCATTCAGGGCTCCCCGAATGTTTTACTACCAGTTTGAATCCGTTCTTGGGTGTTATAGCTCAGACATGGGGAATCTCTGGCCCACAGGCCTAAATAGGTCCGTCAGGCCTCCCTATTTGGCTTCCAAGGCCATTTTAGCAAAGGCATGCCCACCTGCCCTTCACTTGACATCATATATGGTGAGACATCCAGTGCAGAGCAAGTAAACACCTGGGGCAACCAAAATTGAGCTTGTGGAAGGGGCTTCCAAAGCTCTGTGCAAAGCACTCTGCATAGGGCTTCATAAGACCAAATGATTAGCTGATCATCAGTGTTTTGTGAGCAGTGACTTTGTTCACACTGTTTTGACTTCAAGAAAGGTTTGCCTGATGTTGTTGTGACATCAGGTGACTGACAAATGTGCTGTGTCCAACAGCCAGATCCAGTTCTCCAACCCTACTATATAGGTGCATATTTTATTGTGTTGTGAACTGCCTTGACATTATTTTTACTTAAAAAGCAGTATATAAATGAGTTCAGTAAATAAATGGCAGCCCGAGCCACATCCAGGCCTCAGAGCTGCCTTTTACTTTCCCCCTCCTTCGCAAATCCTAGAAGCAAAGAGAGCCTGTTGAATAGCATCATTTGCAGCAATAGGATATATATATATATATATATATATATATATATATATATATATATATATATATATATATATATATACACACATACACACACACACATATACCACCTCATAGCCAAAGCTCTCTGGATTGTTTACAACAATTAAAACATTAAAAACTAGTATACAAATTTAAACCCTGCCAAATTAAAACCCATAAAAACCGATAGGCAAGTTAAAACGCATGCTAGTCAAATGCTGTTAAAAAATGAGATCTTTCTAAGTCAGCCTTTCCCAACCAGTGTGCCTCCAGCTGTTGTTGGACCACAACTCCCATCAGCCTCAGCCAGCATTGCCAATGGCTGAGGTTGATGGGAGTTGTGGTCCAACAACATCTGGAGGGCCACAGGTTCCCCACTACTTGCTCAATGGCAGCTTTTCCCAACCTTTTGGTCCCCAGATGTTGCTGGACTACAATTCCCATAATTATTGGCCACCACCCATGTTGGCTGGGACTGATGGGGGTTGTAGTCCAACAGTATCTGGGACCCAAAGGTTGGGAAAGGCTGCTAGAGCCATTGTGGGGAGCAACTGGTAAGCTCCACTGAACACAACTGGGATTTACTTCTGAGTAAACAGTGGATTCTCTTTGAGGCTTTCCTCTGGAGTAGGGCAGCCAGTGATTCACAAGAGTATTGATTTCCCCAGTGGGGAATGGTGTGAGAAGAAATGATTTAGAGCAACACACAAGACTACAAGGGGAGCATTGAGCAACAAGTAGCTGTGGGGTGCAAATCCGATTCCCCACTGGGCTTGCATTTTGCTTAAAAGCCTTTGGCTCTCATAATGCAAACCCCCAAAAGAAACTGACGCTGTATCCACAGGCATTAGCGGGATGTGTGTGCGTAACCCTACGAATGAGCCCCTCCTCCAAAAAAAGACCAAGCGTCGGATCTTGACTAAGCTTGTTGCGCTTAGATTGAAATCAATGCGAAAAGTTAGCTCATGACTTTGGAGTTAAATCCTGTTGCTTTCAGTGGGGGCTTACTGAATTCAACTAAACTTACTCTGGGTCCTACCGAGCAAGGTCCAGGCAGAGAAAAAAGAAACGCCAACAAGCAGCAGAGGGAGACGCTCAAAATTCCAGCACATCAGTGCAAGGCAAGCCTCGCAGGAAAAGAAGGACCATCACGGTTGGCGGCGGCAGCGACCGTGGCAACAGCATAGAATTAGCTAGGCACAGATTTTGCAACTTTTCCGACCGGGCAGGTTTCGCTTTGTGAGAGCAAACAACGACTCCTTAACAAAGAGACAGGCAGGCGCCGCGGCTGCTGGTTGCATTTCCTGAGGGAAAGAAGCTGGTCGTTGCGGAATCAATCGCCCTTTGAGCGGCGGGACACTCCGTGACTTACCGGTCTGTTGAGACCCGACGCCAGCTCCTTTGACCCCTTTGTGCCGGGGGCTGGACGCCCGCACCCTCATCTGCTCCACCACCGCCAGCTGCATCTCCCACTGGCAGTCCGCCCGGCACCTCTCGACCGCCTCGTCCATTTTCAGGTGAAAATGCAAGCCTTTCGCAGCCATCTTAGCGTGGGTGGGTGACTCGTGTACAACAGGGAAGTCCCGGGCAGCCGTGCGCCTGGGGAACAGCCGGGTTCCCCTCCCCTCCCTGAGCATGTGCAGAATCTCCAGTTCCCGTGTGCATGTTGGGAAGGGAAGTTCCAGCTTCTTCAGCCCTGGCCAGTGTGCAAAAAAGAAACTAAAACCCAACCCCGATGATCAGATGTGTGCTAACTGGGCGAAAGCGCCCACAAAAGTATACTAGGCGCCTTCGAAAGAGAGGGTTGGTAAAGTTGTGACACAGAAGCGAGTGGGTTAAAATGGGAGCAAAATGGAACAAGAGACGGGGTGGGCTTTAAGACCCCTCTTTGAAGCATGCGACATGTGAAGTTTATGGACGGTCCCCAAGGAGGGGGCCGGACAGGGGCTCCTCTATAAATGGGCGGAGGTTTTTCTCAACGTTAGCCCCGTCGCTTTGTCCCAGGTAGGGGTCTTCGGATTTGGCCTGAAGTTTCAGACTTGGATTTTAACTGCCTTCTCTGCAAAGGGAGTACAATCTTAGTGTAAAAGGCTAACAATTAAAAGTGAAGCTGTTCTCAGATTGGGGTGAGTTTTTGCTGTTTGCTCCACCCCATATCCATCAAGCTCCACCCCCAAAGCAAAGCACAGCTAGGTTCTCACTCTGCCCCCACCAAGTGCTGCTGGGGGCTCTCACTTCCTGTTTCTCAGCTGTCAATACTATGCCTGATCTGCCGCCCTTTAGGTTTTAGGTTCTCTTCCACCACCACCCACAGCCTCAGGAACCTTGGCAATGCTGCTCCCTTTTGTGCTTGCCACTGCCCTGCTTTTGCCTATGCCACTGCCTTTTGGGATGTGGTTGATTGTGATTTGTCGCAGGACCTTTTTTGTTGTAGCACCAGGAAGAGAACTTCCGGCCATGGGAGTCTAGGATGGCTCTTCCTTTGCTGCCTTTCTTTTTGTTTGTCAGTTGTTGTTTTCATTGTGGACTGGACAGCTCTCTGCTTCTTCTCCTTCATGTGCACATTGTTGCCCCATTAAAGGACCTCCAGTATTTGTGTTATATAGGCAATGTGAAGACCCAATAAAAGACTACTATTTGCATTATCTGTGCATGATCTAGAAATTTGTGCAGCCCTTCAGACTTTCATTTTTATTCCAGGTCGGATAGAGACAGTGGTCCCATCAGCACTACAGTTAAAGCAGTACCATACTACTTTTCAAAAGTCATGGCTTCCCCCAAAGAATCCTGGGAACTGTAGTTTGTTAAGGGCTTCAAGAGTTGTTAGGAGGCCCCTTTTTCCCTCACAGAGCTACAGTTCTCAAAGCGATTTAACGATCAGTCTTTGCAGGGAACTCTCAGCCCCCTTAACAAAATACAGTTTCTAGATTTGCCCAAATGCTTGATTTATTAGCCACCCTTCGCCATAAGGTCCCAGGGCAGGTTACAACAATATAATACACAATGACAAAAAGCAGATGAAACAGTTTTAATTACAAAAACAAATAAACCTGTTCCACATAGAAAAGTATAGTTTCTTCAACATGATTAGTTATTGTAAACCGCCCAGAGAGCTTTGGCTATGGGGTGGTATACAAGTTTAATTCATAAATAAATAAATGATTAACCAGTCAGGAAGAGCTAACAAGATGATGATTGCTTGTAAATGTCAAAGGACTCAGCAAGTCCCCTTAGGGTCCTAGAAGAAACTAAGGATGGTATTGTTATGGTTTTCGGGTTCAGATGGATGATTTCTATGAGTCCCCCCCAGCCTCTGATTTGGGACCCTGCACCTGGAGGTGAGAAATTGCTCTGCTGGCCAGATCTCCCTTTGTTAGTCTAACAGAGTGGCCAGGTGAGTTAATGGGCCTATCAAGTGCCCATTAACTGGCGAATGAGCCAGGGTGATCGTATTGTTATTGAAACTCTTCAGGAGCCCCCCCCCCTCCCGAGGTCAAGGAGAGGCTTGTGTTTTTAATTGAGTGGATGAAAGGCTGGGAACTGGAGGCAGGCAGAGAGGCTGGCTCTCTGCACCATGGCTTTGGGGTGCCTCCGGTAAGCCTAATGGAAAATGCAAGGTCTGTTGGCCTGCTGGTGCCTTGAACCTCTCCACCTTAAGCTCAGGTTGGAATGTGTGTAAATAAATAAACCATATTTCATAAAGACACCACAGCCTCCGCTGACCTTCTTTCCAAGGAAACCAAACTCCTGCGTGAGTGCAGGGACCAGTGGAAATCTCTCACTACTTGGAGATTGGGGTGGTGTGCGACACTGGTGGTAGCAGTGGGATTGAGTTTCCTGGAAGAAGTGGTGGGAGCAAGGTGTGCCTGAGTTAAAATGGAGGGAGAAACAGCAACTCTCCTGGAACAGATAAAATCGATGTTCCAGTAGCAAAGCCAGCAGGACCGGCAGCGAAGGCAACAAGAGCACTGGGAGGACCAGCAGCACAGGCAATAAGAACAGGAGCAAAGGCAACGAGAGTGCCAAGAGCACTGGCAATGAATGGGGGAGATTTTTGGAAGCTTCTTTGGAGAGCCAGTGTGGTGTAGTGGTTAAGGTGCTGGACTACAACTTGGGAGACCAGGGTTCGAATCCCCACACAGCCATGAAGCTCACTGGGTGACCTTGGGCCAGTCACTGCCTCTCAGCCTCAGAGGAAGGCAATGGTAAACCACCTCTGAATACCGCTTACCATGAAAACCCTATTCATAGGGTCGCCCATAAGTTGGGATCGACTTGAAGAGAGTCTATTGGAGAGGAAATGGAGACCCCATGTGAGGAATAACCTTATCTCATTTTTTGATTGGGTAACCTCCCTTGTAGACTGTGGGAATGCTGTGGACATAATATATCTCAACTTCAGCAAAGCTTTTGACAAAGTGCCCCATGATATGCTGATTAACAAGCTAGCTAAATGTGGGCTGGATGGAACAACTATCAGGTGGATCCACAGCCGGCTCCAGAATTGTACTGAAAGAGTGCTTATCAATGGTTCCTTCTCAAACTGGGTGGAAGTAACGAGTGGGGTACTACAGAGCTCGGTCCTCGGCCCAGTGCTCTTCAACATTTTTATTAATGACTTGGATGAGGAGGTACAGAGCATGCTTATCAAATTTGCAGGTGATACAAAATTGGGGGGCATAGCTAATACCATGGAAGACAGAAAGAAAATTCAAAAGGACCTTGATAGGCTGGAGCATTGGGCTGAAAACAACAGAATGAAATTCAACAGGGATAAATGCAAAGTTCTACACTTAGGAAAAAGAAACCAAATGCACAGTTATAAGATGGGGGATACTTGGCTCAGCCATACGACATGTGAGAAGGATCTTGGAATTGTTGTTGATCACAAGCTGAATATGAGTCAACAGTGTGATGTGGTTGCAAGAAAGGCAAACGTTATATTAAGTTGCATTAACAGAAGTATAGTTTCCAAATTGTGTGAAGTATTAGTTTATTTATTTATTTAGTTCCCCTCTATTCAGCACTGGTTAGGCCTCATCTTGAATACTGTGTCCAGTTCTGGTCTCTGCACTTCAAGAAGGATGCAGACAAAGAAACAGGTTTAGAGGAGGGCAACAAGGATGATCAGGGGACTGGAAACCAATCCCTATGAGGAGAGAGTGAAATAACTGGGCATGTTTAGCCTGGAGAAGAGAAAACTGGGTGAAGATATGATAGCACTCTTCAAATACATGAAAGGTTGTCACACAGGGGAGGGCCGGGATCTTTTCTCAATCATCCCAGAGTGCAGGACACAGAATAATGGGCTCAAGTTGCAGGAAGCCAGATTTCAACTGAACATCAGGAAAAATTTCCTAACTGTTCAAGCCATACGACAATGGAATCAATTACCTAGAGAGGTAGTGCGCTCTCTGACACTGGAGGCATTCCAGAGGCAGCTGGACAGCCATCTGTCAGGAATGCTTTGATTTGGATTCCTGCATTGAGCAGGGGGTTGGACTTGATGGCCTTATAGGCCCCTTCCAACATTACTATTCTATGATTCTAAGTGAGAGCCCTTAAAGAAAAGGGATGAAAGAAAGATAGGTCCAAACAAGATTAGAAATTGTATGGGATATGGGAACCTTCTCCCAATGAGAAGTAAGCATCCCAAACAGTCTTCCACTCAGACAGAAACCTAAGAAACATGCGACATGCAAATTCGTGTATTGAAGCTGCACACTTTTTAGCACGGGGTCAGCCTTATATATTCACTAGAGAAGACAATAATGCTGGGGAAAACAGAAGGGAGTAGGAAAAGAGGAAGGCCAAACAAGAGATGAATTGATTCCATAAAGGAAGCCACAGACCTGAACTTACAAGATCTGAACAGGGTGGTTTGTAACAGATGCTATTGGAGGTCGCTGATTCATAGGGTCGCCATAAGTCGTAACTGACTTGAAAGCTAATTGACTTGAAGGCATATAACAACAACAAAGCTTTATATGCCCTTCAGATCATTCTTGTGTAGGATGAAAGCATTCACAAGTTATTTTATTTATTTCAGTTATTGATATGCCACCTGTCAGGATAAAAATCCTACCAAGGTGACATACAATTACATACAGTAAGTATAGTAACCTATTTTTTTTAAAATCTGCATCCTTCCTACAAGGCAACTGATAGCAGCTTGTCCTGTACGAAGGGGGTGAGGTGGAAAGTCCAGCTAGAGCAGGCCTTCAGGAGGCCTTTGCCCACCTGCCTCCCCATCTAACAGAGTATAAAATAATCTAATTGTGTATAAACCACTGTTCCTATATGGCAAATTGAATTCATCTCAGTTCTGTGTGATTTGTGTGGGCTGAAGACTGAGTGAAATAAAAGGGATATTATGAAACACATCAGAATGAATGTGTGTCAGGTAATTGGAGGCACACCTATATTGGCACTGCTGAAGATCCAGAGACTGGATTCCAGGCCATAATGTTCTGCTTGAAGTCCTTGGAAGTAAGTCCTGTTGAAATCTGTGGTATTGATTTATTAAATTTAGATCTCAGCTTTTTCTCCAAAGAGCAGGCCAGCAACTGCTACCATCACAGCAAGGTAGGGTACAGTCAGGGCCAGTGCCAGGCATGACTGGGCCCTTGGGCACCAACCTGCTCCAGGCCTGCGGCACCTGCCCTCATGTGCCACCTCCGTCTTCCATTGTGGTGAATGCTGGCCGCACCGCACATGCATGCCTACCATCAACCAAGATGGCAGCAGGAGCTTCCCTATGGGGCTGATGGCTCTGCTGCCATCTTGGTTGATGGCACGCACATGCGCTATGTGCTCAATGCCTGCCATCAACCAAGATGGTGGCAGGAGCGTCAACCCCTTAGCGAAGCCTCTGCTGCCATCTTGGTTAATGGCAGGTATGGGCATGCAGCATCCACAGCATTCACCACAATGGGAGAAGTAGGTGGGGTATTCAGGATGGTGTTGCAGGCCTGCGCGGTTGTATAGGGGGTGCTTAGGAGCTCCCTGTCTGTGATCCCCAGTAGGGTCAGGAGCCAATGCTGCTGCAAATCTCGGAACGGGAGTGCTACCCTCCCACCCTAAGGAGGGGCCCTTCAGGGATCCCTCTGGTCCCAGGGGCCCTCACCCCAGCCCCGACCTGGCCACCTTCTGGTGCTGGCCCTGGGTACAGAGTACCCATGGCCAGCCAAGTTATTTGGCCCTTCAAGCAGAAAATCCCATGTGCTCCTCTCCACTTCCTTGGCAATAAAAACCCAACAGTAATGACTAACAAGTTGCAGCCTTTTTATGGTACCCAACAATAGCTTCCTGAGGCAACTGCCTCACTCTGCCTAATGGTAGAACAGGCAGCATCAAAGCATAATACAGTATTAATGAAGTACATGCATTCCTGGACATTACTTCTTTAATAGAAACTTTGGTATCAGCTAGGAATAACATGGAAATAGGGATAGGTTCCTACACTACAAAAAAGAGCAGTTCAACATATTTCAGCAAACGTTTTATTCAAAACTAACAATATGCATGTCTGAAATGAAACAACCAGGTCAGGTGAGCCTTGTATACAGACCACTTGAAGGCTTCTTCCAAAATGCCTGCATTGCCTTTTTGCTTTTATTCTAGTAGCATCTTGCTATAGCAGTCTAAAGCTCTGGGCACAGTTCTCCTCCCGTACACTCAAGCAGGCAGGCAAGGGACAGCACCCCGTGCTTGGTCTCTTTCCTGCTCTGTCATCCTCCCCTATACTCGAGCAGACAGGTCTACAATAAACGGCACTTGCAGAGCACCTGAAGCGCAGCTTCCTGCAAAGATGTCTGCACCACCTGGCAAGGAGCGCCATTCCAGCCACATCTGAGAGAGCTGCCTGCAGCAGCCACAATCCAGTAAACAAGGAGCCACATTCTGATTATATCAGACTGTGCACCCCCACACCCAAAAAAGATTTTGTTAAAAGGAGCTTCTTTCCTTGAGTATTTGTTAACTGAGGTATTACTGTAGAGTTCTTCACTCCTATTTTATCCTCACAACAATAATGCGATATAGGTTAAGCCCAATATGTTGATTGGCTCATACTCAGTCACACACTGAGTTTCTTAGCTAACCTATGTTTCCCAGTTCATTGACAATGTAACCATTCCGTACATTGTTACAATGTATTGTTACATTGTTCCAATGTAATATTGGCTGTCATCTGTTATTATTATTATGTATTAGATTTCTTACCTGCCCTTACATACTTTATGTATGGATGTGAAAACTGGGCAATGAAAAAAGCAGATAAGATAAAAATCAACTCATTTGAAATGTGGCGTTGGAGGAGAGCTTTGCGCATACCATGGACTGTGAAAAAGACAAATAATTGGGTGTTAGAACAAATTAAACCAGAACTATCACTAGAAGCTAAAATGATTAAACTGAGGTTATCATACTTAGGACACATAAAGAGAAGACATGATTCACTAGAAAAGATGATAATGCTGGGGAAAACAAAAGGGAATAGAAAAAGAGGAAGACCAAACAAAAGATGGATTGAGTCCATAAAGGAAGCCACAGGCCTGAATTTACACGATCTGAACAGGGTGGTTTATAACAGATGCTATTGGAAGTCGCTGATTCATAGGATCGCCATACGTCTAATCGACTTGAAGGCACATAACAACAACAAAACCCACCCTTCACCATATTGTCCCAGGACGGGTTGCAGCAATGTAAAAATACAATATTAAAATCAGTTGAAACAATTTACGATCAAAAGAACAGCGTTTGTCCTAAATACATATACTGCTAATTAAATATCCAAAAAGTTCAGGCTACATCGTGTTCTTTCCCAAGACTCTTGTTTATTGAATACCCGTCCCGTTCACACAACCAGTGCGATTCTCCAAGGGCTGTTGCTAGTCGTGTGAAAACGACTCGAAATTGCCTAAAGACATGAATGAAACACCTCGAGGACAAGGAGGGCGGGATTTAACGTAGTTTTGTTACGATTGGGTAGTTGATTTCTTCAGGCAATGACTGAAACAGGACGCCGCGTATCAGACGCCGCGTATCCCCTTCCTTGGAGCGCACTCTCGGAGAAGAGTGAAGCCACGTCATAATACCAGAGGGAGGGGCGTGACCATGAAACAAGGAGAAGGGGCGTGGCAGCTTGCTGTCGCACCTGAGTGTTTTCCCCCCTCCCTCCATGCGTGTGTTTTCGTTATACGTAGAACTACAAGAGGGCTAGCCAATAGCCGAAGAGGTGGGAGTGGCAGAACACACGCGTGGAGAGTTCAGGGGTGACAGAGAGAGGCGGGGATGGTGGCCGAGTAGATTCAATTTCATTCACACCGCTGCCCCTTCGCCGGGACAGTGTCATCTTGGAAGTAGCAGCTGGTGACGCCGGGAGCAGGTGAGGCGGGCCGGTCATTGTGGGATGAGCACAGAGGCGGGGAGCGGCTGGCTGGCTAAGAGAGGGTGCTTGTTCTGTTTGTGTGTGTGTCCTGCTGCTTCGCTGACCCCAGCTTTGATCCTTTTAGCCCTGAGCTGGCCGGCGGAGAAGGATCGGAAGCTTGTAGAGTTCAGTGGGAGAGGCTGTAGGATGGCAGCCCAAGCCCAAGAGTAAGTCCTATTGAGCTCTATGGGGCTTGCTTCTGAGTATGCATAGAGCTGCGCTGTTAGAAGCTGCGGTCTTTGTCGAATGGTGTTTAAAGAGGTGTAGAACTTACTTTAAAAACAAAGCAAACCAACCATAGGGCAAAATATTCTGCACGAGGTGAGGAATTAAGTAAACAGATTTTTCAAAAGTTTCTAACACCTTAAGAGCCTTTTAAAAAAAAGCTCTTAAAAGCAATCCAATAGATGTGTACTTTTCTTCGGTTATCTTAAGATATTGCAAAGCTGCATTGATGGGTACTTTGCTTAGAAAGCTGGGGCATAAATTTTAATATAAATACATTGTTAAGTCAAAATATGACTAAGGAAGACTACAAGACATTCTTTTCACAATTGCTTTTAGCATGTGTATGTTTTGTTAAAAGAACAGAGAAGCACTGCAGATGAGCTGGATGTGGATATATATTGTGTTGTCTCTTTACTGCTCTTGTAAGCTGTCTCTCCCCCTGCCCTCTCCTTAGAAAGGCAGAACAGAAATAGTATTGCTCATCTTATTGGTTAATTAAAATAAGTAAGATATAGAGTAAAGTTCACACTATGATAGGTATAAGCTCAATGAGAGAGCTGTTCCCAAACATGTATTGTAGATTCTATTTTTTATACCTCCACCAAATCAAATAGTACCCAAACATTTAGACAATACTTGATCAACAGGAATCAGTGTAAAAATAAAGTTCAAAACTTTTGAGGGGGGGATCTTTGCTTTCCTTGTCATTTCTTCACATTATGGTATTCTTGTTCCAGCTGTCGCTAGGATTTGTGTCAGATTTGTTTACCAAGCAGCACTGGAGGGTGGTAAATGAATCGGTTATAAAAGTAATGTTTTATGTTTGATAAAATTCTTTTTAAAGGATTAAGCAGAGAACGGGCAGAGGTAAATAAGTTACCATAGGGCTCAAAGTGTAAGAAAGGCCAATGAGTGAATGCTTTCCAGAGGTTTGTTTTTCCATTTCAAAGTCTAAAGGTTTGTTGATAGTGCCTTGCAAAGTCACAAATCTGGGATGAAGCAAATAGAAACTGCTAGTAGTACTTTTATTTGGCATATGCTTTAGCACCCACCATATGCTGAGATCCACAGCTACTTTCACACCACGTTTTGTCTCCACTGTATTAAAATGGTTAGAAATTCAAAATTTACTGCATCCACTAGTCAGTTTTGAGGAATGATTCCGACATGATTGCCTGAAAATGTGTGTTTGGAAAGTAAGCTTCTTCTGTAGGCACACATGTAGTAAGTGACAGCTGCTGTAACCATAGTGAGGAAAAGTTAAGGTAACACATTTTACATTTAAATCCAGCCTTATCCCAGGTGCTGTGTTGCAATGCTGACAACCAAACGTAAACATTGGTATTACACTTTTAAAATCCACACTCTTATCCCAGTAACTGATTGCCACTCAGTGTGCACTGAATTGCTTAAGGGCTGTTGGTGGTGGTGGTGGTGGTGGTTAGAAGAATTGATTACCCGCACTTCACCCAAAGGTCCCAGGGTGGGTTACAACAATTTAAAAACTCATAGTTAAAAACAACCTAAACAACATCAGAGAAAATAGGGTCCTAAAAATATACATCTCAGGTGTCAAAGGCTAGGATAAAAAGTTGTGTCTTCAGCATTCATGGAAAGTTGTAGAATGAAGTTGCCAGACGCACCTCGATGGGAGGGAGTTCCACAGCTTAGGGCCTTCTCCCAGGCCACCAATCCCCAAACTTCCAAGGGTGGTGGAACTACCAAAAGGGCTATTCAAAATGTGTTTTCACAAGGTGGCGTACAGTATAAAATAATTAAAAATGGGAAAACAGGAAATATGGGCATGCTTAAATGTGAGATGAGAGCCAGTGTGGTGTAGTGGTTAAGGTGTTGGACTACGACCTGGGAGACCAGGATTCAAATCCCCACACAGCCATGAAGCTCACTGGGTGACCTTGGTCCAGCCACTGCCTCTCAGCCTCAGAGGAAGGCAACGGTAAAACCACCTCTGAATACCGTTTACCATGAAAACCCTATTCATAGGGTCGCCATAAGTCAGAATTGACTTGAAGGCAGTCCATTTCTATTTATAAAACATATTGGGTTAGGCTGCAATCCAATACATGTCTACTCAGACATAAGCTCCATTGGGTTCAATGAGACTTACCTCCAGGTAAGTATGTATTGGACTGCAGACTTAGTCACAATAAATTAGCTAGTCAAACTTTGACATCAAGATAATTAAATAGAACTTATGCAATAATAAGCTTGATGTTATCTCGAGAAATGCAAATACTTCCTGGCAGAGAGATGTGTTCCTTGATCCCTTACATTACATCCCAGACTGCCTATTTCTACCTTTATGGAAGTCTACTTTCAACCATACCAGCTGTTTAGCTAAAAGTTAACTATTAATCCAGCTTCTAGTTACAGATGCTGTGAACTCCCTACTGAAAATGGGGTTTAAAAATATGTAATCATGGCATGGGTTACAGCTACTTTCTAAAGTAAGATTAAAGGAGAAGTAGTGGCTAGGTGGGTTGCTTCAGTACTGCGTATCTATGAACATTAATCAATATTTAGTTGATACCTTAGAACAGTGATTGTCAAACGGTGCGCCGGGGCACACTGGTGCGCAGCAAGAGGTGGCTAGGTGTGCCGTGAATATTATGAAAGTATATTATTATTATTAAGTTATTTTTATTCATAGTTTGAAATATATTAATATATTTTTAATTTTGTACACGAAGTGTGCTAGAAAACTTTTATATGTTTTACAGTGCGCCGTGAACCAAAACAGTTTGAGAACCACTGCCTTAGAACATCCTTTCATTGTAACTCTTCAGTGGAACTCAGATTTGTTTGTAGAAAACAAAAATGCAGGAGGTAGAAGGCACAAGGAAATGGGGATGGTACAGGGTGTAAAATGCCTGTTTGCCACGAACAGCTGTTGTTGTTGTTGTTTGGTTCTTTAAGTATAGCAGGTTGTTCAATGCTCAGAGTAGGCCCATTGAAGTTGATAGATGTGACCAACTTAGATTCATTACTTTAATGGGTCTGCTCTGAGAAGGACTTAGTTGAGTGCAACTCATCATTTATTAGTTGCCTTTCCAACTAAATGCTCAAGGTGATTTTTTTTATTTGTGTAATTATTTAAAACAACTGATAGGTTGCTTTTCAAATAAAATGTTTCGAAAAGCAATTTACAAAATCACAGAATCGTACAAAATCAATAAAGGCAAAAATAGCTTTATGTTGTACATTATGCAATTTTCAGTTAAGTATTCTTACCCTGATGTTGGTGGCTGTCTTCCAAACCTGGACAAATTTGTGGTTGGTCTTAACTATGGTTTCTTAAAACAATCAACTTCATAATCATATTTGAAGAAGCTGGCTTCTTTCAATAAATCTTAATTGGGCATGATTAGCCTTGAGAAGAGAAGACTGAGGGGAGATAGGATAGCACTCTGTCACACAGAGGAGGGCCAGGATCTCTTCTCCATCATCCCAGAATGCAGGACACGGAATAATAGGCTCAAGTTAGAGGAAGCCTGATTTTGACTGAACATCAGGAAAAATCTTCCTAACTGTTAGAGCGGTACCACAGTGGAACCAATTACCTAGTGAGGTGGAGGGCTCTCTAACACTGAAGGCATTCAAGAGGCAGCTGGACAGCCACCTGTCGGATCTGCTTTAAGTTGGATTCATGCATTGAGCAGGGGGTTGGACTCAATGGTGTTATAGGCCGCTTCCAACTCTTATTATTCAATGATTCTGTGAAAAGTTAGAGACAAAACACCAGCTCTGAGAATTATGAAGGCAAGATAAAACAACAAATTAACTAAGACTAGCTCTAACATACAAACTAGCATAGCTTAGGAAGATGGACCCCACCAGGAACAGCATAACTCATCACCCAAGATGTAATCTCATGGAAGGTGTGAATATGAGACAGAATCTTACTTTTTATAGAAAAAAGTATAGCAACTGGATGGAAGCCTCAGGGCTAATCAGAGGACCCCTGGGATGGAACTTTCCAGGGGCTCCCTGGCCATAGCATACATGTATTCCACGGCCAGCTAGCCTTCTCAGTTAACAAGCTTCAGCTGTGGCCTTGAGCACAGCTTGCAAAGATAACATTGATGACTACAGCTTGCTTATTTCTTTACTGAGGAGAGCAGACTCTTCCCAGCAACAGGATCTTTACCCATAATTTAAAATAGGAAAGCCATGTTTTTAGGCCAAATAACAGGATTTCTTTACACTCACCTCTTTCAGTCACTTCCCCACCTCTTACCTGGGGAAGTAAAGATTGCCAGTACATCAGGCCTCACGTAATACGCACGTACCCTCACAGTTTTGATATTGTTCGCTCTGTCTCCAAACATCCCTTGTAACACTCTCCTACCTAAAGTACAGTCAGTTTGTTTATTTATTTATTGAATTTATATCCTGCCCTTCCTCTCAAAGGAGCCAGGGCAGCAAACATATCAACAAAAACAACTGAATTACAAGAAAAAGAAAAGCATTCTGAGAACAGTTTAAAACATTCTAAACCACAGTTGCAGTTGAAAACACTCTTTCATCAGTGATCTTCAGGTCACCAAGAACAGTCCCCTTCGGCCATCAAATGCCTAGGTAAACAGGGATATTTTCAAACTACTCCTGAAAATCACAAAGTGGCCTGCTCCACCTCATACTCCATCCTCACATTTTCTGTCAGCATCTCCCACTCCAGCTGCTCACCCTTTGGTGGAATGCCACAGGAGTAGATACCTTTTGCTTTTGCCCTTTGGTGGAATGCCAGGCACAAGCCTTGGTTACGTGGTGAAGAAGGGGAGAGCATTTTTTTGTTAAAAGTTCTGTTTTTTTAATAGCACCTGAGCAGATCTTGGGAACAATGGCTATGAACAGGTGCAAAGCAGCATGAAAAATGGACTGGTAGAATTCTGGAATGCATGCACTCAAAAGTACACTTTTTACCTAAGTAGATTAGGGTGAAAATTCTGCGCAGCTCTAAACAGTGCCCATTTCTTGTTACAGAACATCTAGGTTTACACTCTAGTGTGTTAAAAAATACATTGCAGTTTAATAATTTTATTTTTATATATATGTGTGTGTGTGTATGTATATATGATATTCTCTTTTTTTGCTAGGACCATGGCTATTATGATACATCCAAGGATTTATAAGCTATATTGTCTCTGCTGCCTAGTCCTTGCGTCCTCTGTCTCCTCTTTTGCAGAGGACCACACAGGTGGGAGTCATCAAGCAAATGTGCGTCTTGATAAGAACATGGTGCAAGATAAGGAGTATGTATTCTCTACATTTACATCTTGTGCAAACAAGTGGGGGAAATGAGAATCTGATAATACGAGTCGTCTGATATAATAATAGGATAAAATGATATGTGGGACCTTCAAGAAAATGCTCCAGCACAGAGTGCTTCTGCTCAGAGTTCCAGACAGCCATGCTCTTTTCCATTCCATTCCCCTTCCCACATGGTTTTTTTGCCTCCTCTCTTCTACACACACAAACACACCAGTCAGCCTGCCATGGGTACAGAGCACACTCAGTTCTCACTCGGTTCTATTTAGGGTTTCTTCCCATTAGGGTTTTTTTCCCTATCACGTCTGCTCGTACCGCCCTTGTATGTGCAGTCAAAAGGTTACAAAACTGTTGCAGGCTTTCAAGTTCTGCAGAGCACTTTATCAAGCAAGATGTTGGGCAAAGGAGAGGGAAAGGAGAGGAGCACAAAAATTAGGCTGAATGTTGGAGCCATGAAGTTGGCTGGTAGACTCGGTTCCACCATAGAGATTGCAGGCTGAATAAATCCCTCTCAAGTGGTACAGATATCGGGTTATGATTCTAGGACTCTGAGATAAAAATGGGGAGAAACCATTGCATCTTTGAGAAAATACAATCCGGCGTGTAACCCAAATAGGCTAGGGATCATTAGGAAAGGTATGGAAAATAAAACTGTCAATATCATAATGCTATTTTACAAATCTATGGTGCAGCCACTTTTAGAATAGTGTGTACAGTTCTAGTCGTCTCACCTCAAAAAGAATATAGTAGAGTTGGAAAAGGTTCCGAAAAGGGCAACCAGAATGATCAAAGAAATGGAGTGACTCCCCTATAAGGAAAGGTTACAGCATTTGGGGCTTTTTAGTCTAGAGAAAAGGCGTGAGAGATGACATGATAGAAGTGTTTAAATTATTCACGGCATGGAGAAAGTGGATAGAGAAAAGGATTTCTCCCTCTGTCATAACAGTTGAACTTGTGGACATCGAATGAAGCTGAATGTTGATTCAGGACAGACAAAAGAGTACTTTTTCACACAGCGCATAGTTAAACCATGGAATTTGCTTCCGCAAGTGGCAGTGATGGCCACCAACTGGGATGGCTTTAAATGATGATTAGACAAATTCATGACGGATGAGGCTATCAGTGGCTACTAGCCATGATGGCTCTGTTCTGCCTCCATAGTGGGAGGAGGCAGTGTGCTTCCAAATACCAGTTGCTGGAAACCACAGGAGGGGAAAGTGCTCTTGCACTCAGGTTCTCCTTGCAGGCTTCCCGTGGGCATCTGATGAGAACCAGATGATGGACTAGATGAGCCACTGGCCTGATCCAGCAAGCTCTTCCTGTGTTCTTAATGTCATGTTCAAATCTGTCCTACATCTGGAGAACTTGAAATGTGAAGTTCTGGAAAAATTTGAAAGCTTGCGACATTTTGATTGGTCTTATTGTCTACTTGGATTTTGGAGGGTTTTTTATGGTTTTGCTTTTTATTTCCCTTTGTGTGCGAGAGCTCCTGTTTTCAGCTACATAAGTAACAACGCTCACTCTTAAACATTCAAAATAGTGAACGATTGGGCTCAGCATCTTAATTTTTACCATGTATGTAAAGTAGAGGTCCGAAAATGCACAGCAAGAATGTACAGCCTGTAGACCACAGGCTCATCTGGCATTTATGAGAGTTACAACTTACATTTTTAAATGAAAAAGAAAAAAATAACAGATGTGGAGAACAGTTTGAAAAAAATGGGATGACAGAAAGTCTTAAGAAAATATTGAAAACTGGAATTATTATTTTTCTTACATGGGGTAATCCTTCCATTAGATGCCAAACTATTCTTGGCCATCAATGCCCACAAACTAATATGCAACCATGGTGATTAAACACAGAAGGAAATGGAAACTTGTTGACACTCTGCAACTTAATATACAGTTTCAGATATATTTTAAATGCCAATGTGATTCCCCTCTGCCATCTCGAAAGAGTTAAGTTTGTGAAATTATGAACAGTATGGGGAGAAAGAAAATTCTTTTTTCCCCAATTTTAAGGCATCCAGTGAAACTGACTAGAGGCAGGTTATGAACATCACTTAAAGGAAAAGCTTAAGACAAATCTTTAGTGGCTGCTAGCCATGATAGTTAATTGGGAACTCAATGTTCCATAACAGTATACCTCTGAATACCAAATCCTGAGGACAAATGGAGGGCTGATGCCTCTATGCCTTTCTTGTTAGCTTATTTCAAACAGCTGACAGGTGCCTGCCGGTGACAGAACGTTGGGCTAAGTTGCAGGTGAGAAACCTGTTGCTGGACTACAGCTCCCATCATCCACGAACACTGGCAATGCTGATGGGTGTTAGATTCCGGCCGCAGGTTTCCCATCCCTGTAGTAGATGACCATTTGTATGGTTCCTGGTCTGATCCAGCAAAACAATTCTTAGGGTGTTATCAAGAGTGTTTGAATTCAGGGCTGGAGCTCGGTCTGGTCCAGTGACTGGTTTGGAGGAATGGTAGATTGTGCTGTGGAGTTGCATTGCCCGTAAGACCCAGCAAATTCTTTTAATTAGCAATAGTATCTAGAACAGTGACCCCCCCAGCTTTTTTCCCCCTTGGACCACTTGAGAATTGCTGAGGGTCTTGGTGGACCACTTAATTATTTTTCTGCCTCTCGTAGCAATTGTAATGTGCTGGGCTAAGTGCTGTATGATTTTTAATTGTATTATTACAGAGACCTCACAGACCACTGGTGGTCCACAGGCAACAGTTTGGGAACCCTTAATCTAGAGTAAAATGCAGCCATTCCTACAGAGCAATCTTTTAAAACTCTTCCTAAATTATTTTCTATAGATTCATGTTGCCTGAACTGCCTTCAAGTCAATTCTGACTTATGGCGACCCTATAAATAGGGTTTTCATGGTAAGTGGTATTCAGAGGGGGCTTACCATTGCCTTCCTCTGAGGCTGAGAGGCAGTGACTGGCCCAAGGTCACCCAGTGAGCTTCATGGCTGTGTGGGGATTCGAACCCTGGTCTCCCAGGTCGTAGTCTAGCACCTTAACCACTATGCCACACTGGCTCTCATCATGTTGCCTATGAATCCTAATAACCTCTGTGTTAGGTTGTCCACTAGCATGACTGCAATTAACATGCATATTTTTTGTTATGTAAATCATATCAGGGGAAGCTTGAGCAGTCTTGGGATTGTGTGGAGGAGTAATTTAGTTCTCTTTTTCTCACCTGTCCAAAGAGGCTATTGCATTTCAAGGGAAGACCTTCCTTGAAATGCATATAGTCTCCCCGGAGAGAGAGGATTTTTCTCAGGACCACACTGCCTGTATTCACACAGTTGCACATTAATTGCATTCCAGTGGTGTGTGGCTGTATCTCTCTGTGTTGAGATTTGCTCTATTCTTACTATGCAGCCACATCATGGAACATTTAGAAGGTGTAATTGACAAACCAGAATCTGAGATGTCACCACAAGAACTGCAGCTTCATTACTTCAAAATGCACGATTACGATGGCAACAATTTGCTTGATGGGCTTGAGCTTGCCACTGCAATCTCACATGTACACAAAGAGGTGAGCGCTAGACCATACAGGAAATCTGATGGGGCAGTTGGCAACACCCAGAAGTAAGGGTATTTCTAATGTTTCTGGCTTTGAAATATCTGTAATACTTTGAATATTTTTAATGGCAGGTTAATCCCAAAACAATCATAGAATCATAGAGTTGGAAGGGGCCTTGTAGGCCATCGAGTCCAACCCCCTGCTCACAGCAGGAAATCCACAGCTAGAGCATCTCCCGCAGATAGCTGTCCAGCCTCTGCTTGAAGACATCCAGTGAAGGGGATCCCACCACCTCCCTAGGCAGTCGGTTCCATTGCCGAACCGCCCTTACTGTCAAGAAGTAATCATTTTGGGATTGGCTGTCTAAAAGATCCCACGCTGGACTGAATTTTAAATAACCTATAGTTGACAAAACTCAGGAGTGGCTTTAAAGTGGGGGATGGAGTGGGTGCAAAAAGCTGCAGTCTGCTTTGAGAGAAGAAGGTTAGATTGAAAATGGTGCATCGTACCATTTTGAGTCAAGACCTGCTTGGCCCACTTAACTTTTTCTATCCTTCTTTACATGGTTTACAGTAAAGCTAATAACCTCCTAAAGCAATCCTCAAGGGCAAAGTACTGAGGGGGGCAGTTCTGATTTTTATACATCCCCAAATGTGCTGCTGTATTAAAACAAATTCATTTTTTTTCTTTGTAGGAAGGTGGAGAACACACCCAGACAATGAAAGAAGAGGAATTAATTAGCTTGATAGATGGTGTCTTGCATGATGATGATAAGAATAATGATGGATACATTGACTATGCAGAGTTTGCAAAGTCACTGGAATGATGATTTTTTAAAAAACATTTAGTTCATGTGACCCAGTACAATGTGATTCTTTACTGTAAGTTTGTCTGTTCTCTACCCTCTGGGCTGCAAAGTTAATGGTAGCAAAATGTAACAGCTAGAATTTGTTCCTTACATGTTGAAAAGCATGATGGGAACTATTATTTAATGCTATCTTGTTAGCAAACAACATTAAGCAATATTGTACATCTGTGTTAGCAAATTGTTTGGCAGTTAGCTTTTTGAAACAAGTCTTTAAGCCAGGATCTAAGTCACTTTACGCCAGGATAGCTTTTGGATAAGTCCAATAAACATTCATCATAAAAGGTCATAGCACTGTGAAGTCTGAAATGTCAAAATTAAATGCTAAAACCAACACTATGATTTAGTATTTATGCTTACTCTTGTTTTGATTTCAACATTCATTTTTTGCAAAAATGGAATATAGACATGATCCAGAAAAAGCTTAAATTCTTTCAAGATCTGCCAGTAAAAGGATTAAGTACCTAATTAAATCTCCTCCGTTAAAATTGATGTGAAGTTAACAGTGCTGAGACTTTGACTGCCTTGTGGAGTCAATCTTTAAATACTTGTTTACCAGTTAGCCAAATGTCTTTCAGTTATCTCCTTTTATTAATCACTACTTTGCTAGGTTTTGCTGTGCCCTTCGTTATTCTTATAAGACTTGTTGTTGTTGTTATAAATTAAGTATATATATACTTAATATATTAGTTGTGTGTATTATACACCATCAATACAGTATTTTACTTCAGAGTTCATTTTCAGAAAGTGTAGGTTAAATACTGCTGTTCAATAAAGTAGTAATACTAAGGACAATGCAAGCAAATTGAATTTTATAACTATGCTAAAATGCTGCCTTGTGAAGGTTCTTGCCAATGTACTTTAAAAAGAATTCATGGTGTTAGCTATGAAAAATACTTTCTATTTTTTTTCTAAAATTAACTCTTTGAGGAGAGTGTTTTAATACTTGAATGGTCTGCGTATTTAAAATGGTTCTGGAAAGAAATACATCTATGTTGTTCAACAGCCTTGTGCAGATCTAAGGTGATACATAACTGTCCTGTTTGCCCTGTTGTATAAAACAAAATGGAAAGCTTACATTTCATCAAACTTACTATATTCACAAACATAAAACCAAAATGCTCCTCTGTAAATTGTGTAAGAGACCTATTTTCTGTATTAAAAATATTCTTATATGAAGTGTGTTTGTAAAAATGGCTTCTTTTGCTGTGTAATAAAAAACATTGCTTGTACTATGTTCTAACATCTGAATTATTAGGCAGATTTTTCATCATTGTTTATGCAATAGCATTTGAAGTACTGGAAGTCTTTCGTTAAACGTGGTAAAATGAAGAGGCTTGCATGATTTTGCAAAAGGAAATTTCAAAATACATTTGATGTCCCATTGCAATGAAACACTTACTCTGCCTTACCTGAGGCCCATTTTTATGTTGCCAGAGTAACATAGTTGCTGATTTCCAGACAGTTGCTCCCCACAATGCTCTACTATTGAATGTGCTGCACCAGGGAAGAGAATGTGGGGAAAGTGAGTGATACGACTGGTCTTTCTCCTACTAAAAAAGGAAGGGGAACCTGTAGCAATCCTTGCTGCTGTTGGACTACAATTCCCATCATAACCCTGATTGTGCTGGCTGGGGCTGATAGGAAATGGAATCCAAAAGCATCTGAAGGGCCATGTGTTCTTCATCCCTGCACTCAAGGGAGATGGAAAGAAGCCATCACAAGAAGAGTGTCCTGAGATTTGTAGCGCTGCCTCCAGCAAACCACGACCCCGAGTACAGACAGCTTCTCTGAGTAGAGGACAAAGAAAATGGTCATCTGAAAACCCCAGGTTTTATTTAAAGTCTTCCGAATAATTAACTGAGCATAACTGACTCTTTTTTTGGGGGGGGGGGGTTCAACAAAGATCTAAACCAATGCTTTAAAAAAAATCATTTGATGCTTTAATGTTGACAGTATTTTTTTAACCTAAAAGCAGTGTGTTGGTTTTTTTCCCAATCTCCTTCATCCATAATCAGAACAGCCTGCTGGATCAGGCCAGTGGCCCATCTAGTCCAGCATCCTGTTCTCACAGTGACCAACCAGGTGCCTGGGGGAAGCCCGCAAGCAGGACCCGAGTGCAAGAACACTCTCCCCTCCTGAGGCTTCCGGCAACTGGTTTTCAGAAGCATGCTGCCTCTGACTAGGGTGGCAGAGCACAGCCATCATGGCTAGTAGCCATTGATAGCCCTGTCCTCCATGAATTTGTCTAATCTTCTTTTAAAGCCATCCAAGCTGGTGGCCATTACTGCGTCTTGTGGGAGCAAATTCCATAGTTTAACTATGCACTGAATAAAGAAGTACTTCCTTTTGTCTGTCCTGAATCTTCCAACATTCAGCTTCTTTGAATGTCCACATAATCCATAATAGGAGGAATTTGTGAGGGAAGTTTGAAATAGGGTAGAAGCAGTAGGGTTGTGGCAAAAATTAAAAAGAGAGGATGGAATACGTACTGCTCCTGAAGTAGCCGTGAGATGGAAATGTACAACATGAAAAGGCCTGCAGCACAGTCCTCACCATGTCTACACAGAAGTAAGTCCTGTTGAATTCAATGGAGCTTGCTTAACAGGTTAGGACTGCAGCTTAAAGCTGTAATACCATATTCATTTTTCCATATTCATTGTGTTCAGTGGGGCTTGTTTCTGAGTAGACGTGTATAGGAATGCACTCTTAAGCTTGCTTTTCTGCCGTCGCTCAAATCAGGAATCACTGGCTTACCCTCTCAACCAGGGATAGCCTGGTGCTCTGCAGATGTTCGTTGACTACAGTTCCCATCTTCCCTGACCATTGGCCATGCTGGCTGAGGCTCATGGGTGTTGGAGTTCAAAAAAGTCTGGAGGGCCCATGTTAGCTATCCCTGCCCTCAGACTTCATTCCTTACTGTAACCAAGGTTTAAGTATGTGTAGCAATATTTCCCCACCCTTCTTCCTGTTCTTGTCTGTTGATCTCCCTTCCTCCCCCATGCATGTTAGACTTTCTTGGAAACAGGCTGGCCTGTCTGTGTTGCTCATGTAGCCCTGCAAGGTGCTATGTATACTTACTGAGCCAGATGAGTAATAACTAATGGCTATAGCTCAGTGATAAGAGCACATGCTTTGCATGCAGAAGGTCCCACATCCAATCTCAGGCATCTTCAGGTAGGAATGGGAAAGACTCATGTCTGAAATCTGGAAAGTTGCTACCAGTCAATGTAGACCAGAGCTTGGAAAAGTTACTTTTTTGAACTACAACTCCCATCAGCCCCAACCAGTGCCGTGCTGGCTGGGGCTGATGGGAGTTGCAGTTCAAAAAAGTAACTTTTCCAAGCTCTGATTGTAGACATTATGAGCTAGATGGACCAGTGGTCTGACTCAGTATAAAGTAGCTCTGTATGTTTCTAGGCTAGATTTGAATACTGCCAAGCCATTTGGAAGTGCTGGGGAGGGAATGTTATAGTGCAGGAGTATCTTGAGCAGGAATTCTGGGCCCTGGCACTATAGCATTTGGCCCGATATATCAGTTTGCCTATTGTGATGTATATGTGGGTGGCGTGTATGGCTTATACCTAATTTATCTGGATCCATTTCAGTTCGGCTTTAAGCCAGATCATGGCACTGAAACTGCCTTGGTTGCCCTGGTTAATTGTTGAGAGAGAGATAAGGGGAGTGCAACTCTGCCCGCTCTTCATCTTTCAGCTGCTTTTGATACCATTGACCATGGTGTCCTCCTGGAATGGCTTAGGGAGGTGGCGATTGGGGGTACTGGACTTCAGTGGTTCTGCTCCTACCTCCAGGGATGTTTCCAGAAAGTAGTTATGGAAGGCTTCCATTTGACACCACAGGTGCTTTCCTGTGCTGCCT
This sequence comes from Rhineura floridana, assembly GCF_030035675.1. Lineage (NCBI taxonomy): Eukaryota > Metazoa > Chordata > Lepidosauria > Squamata > Rhineuridae > Rhineura > Rhineura floridana. The sequence continues at coordinate 184,718,850 of NC_084483.1, read as the reverse complement.
CACAAGGTTCTATCTTGTCCCCCCTCCCATTCTATTTAACATCAATATGAAGCTGCTGGGAGTGGTCATGAGGAGTTTTGGACTGCAGTGTCACCAATATGCAGATGACACTCAGCTCTGCCTCTCTGTGCCATCAGGAGAGGCAGTTGAGGTGCTAGAGGTGTCTGGAGGCAGTGATGACTGGATGTGGGCCAAGAAACAAGCTGAATCCTGAAAAGACAGAAGTGTTATGTGTTCCAAGTTCTCGAAGCCAGAGATGGGAAGAAGGCCTGTTCTGGTGGGGTTGCAGTCCCCTGGAAGGAGCAAGTTGTTAGCTTGGGGATACTCCTTGGTCCAGTATTGCCACTGGAGGCTTGGGTGGCCCAGTGGCTAGGAGTGCCTATTTCCAGCTCTGGCTGGTTTGCCAGCTATGGCCCCTTTTGGAGAGAGATTTAGCAAAAGTACTCCATGCTCTGGTAACTTACTGGATTATTGCAATGTGCTCTATGGGGTGTTGCCCTTAAAGACAACTCAGAAACTTCAACTGGTCCAAAATGCAGCAGCCGGATTAATGGCTGGGGTTCCCTTTAGACCCCATATAACCCCTGTTTTGAAAACAGCTGCATTGGTTGCCACTTTGTTTCCAGGCCTAGTTAAGGTGCTCGCACTGGTATTTAAAGCCCTAAACAACTTAGTCCCCAAATATCTCAGAGACCATCTCCTTCCCTACAGACCCTCTTGGGTGTTAAGATCAGCAGAGAGAGCCTTCTTGGTAGTTCCACCTCCCTTAGAAGTTCAGCAGATGGTGGTCCGGGAGAAAGCTTTCTCTATGACAGCTCCTAAATTGTGGAATTCCCTTGGTTCAGAGGTGCATCTGGCACTTTTGTTATTCAGTTTTCAGCAAATGCTAAAGACACACTCCTTTCCCCTAGCCTTCTGCTCCTGATATGTATGTTTTCAGAACCCGCCCTATTCTTGTGATTGAAATGTGTTTTAACTCTTTTTAGTATTGTATTTGAGATTTGGTAACCTGCCCTGGGACTTATTGGTGAAGGGCGGGCAAATCATCACCATCATCTCTCAAGTCAGAGCCCAGATATTTGGACTGGATGGTAAGCAGGGTTGTGTTGATCATCCCATGTCTATCAGTCAGGCAAATGTTTCTTGCAACATGTTTCCTGACCTAGTAAGGGAGATCCATGCATTACACAATGGCTCACAGATTCTTCTTTTGGAGCAGGAATTCTGCACGCAGGATCTGGATGCATTGCAATGTGCATCCAGATGCGAGAAGGCATGCAACAGGACTCCCAGTTGGGCTATAAGGTGTTAATGTTGTGCATTCCTCATCCACATGACATAGCTGCAGATGGATGTCATGGGCTGTGTATGTGGAAAATGGGGGCTGCATCAAATAAGCAGACAGAAAGAAAGCCCTGAAAATGTCAATGGACAAATTGGATTTATATAACAGTAAAATGCCAAACAAGTTTTGGTTAAAGCCTTCTCCAAGACTTAAGGATGCAGTTTTCCTATTAAGGCAGGGATGGGGAACCTGTGGTCCTCCAGATGTTGTTGGATTGCAGCTTCTATTATCCTTGATCATTGCCTGTGCAGACTGGGGCTGATGCGAGTTGAAGTCCAACACCTTCTGGAGGGGCACATGTTGTGTGTCTCCCTTCCCGCCCCCTGTAATTAAGGCAACATTTCCCTGGGCTTAAACAATGCAATGATTTAGTGCCATGTAAACCCCAGCTTTAGCCACTAGATGGCATGGTAGATCACATTTGCTACCTTAAAGGTCTGTAAATTAGAACTGTTGGCACCAGAACAAAAAACTTTTTATTGACTTTAAGAAGGCCCTGTGTTCATCACCTGTTACTATTGTAACAAGGCAAGAGATTATCTTAAGTCTACTCACTCTCAACCTTTCTTGTGTTGGGAAAATGCAACTCATGCCAACAAAAGGCATTCAGAACTCCGCACAGAAATCATCACACAGCACACACCCCTCTTTCATTAACTTAATAATTCTGTCACTAAACAGGCCAAAACTCTTCAAAATCACCTGTCCTTGCCAAGACCAATAGATGAAGCCAAATGTTTTGTCCAGAGTCCAAAGCACTTGAGTTGTGACATGCCAAAGCAACTTTAAAAAAAAAAATGAGGTGACCTCATTTCCCCCCCTTTCCCTTGCATCTCTTAAACACCTTGTCCAAGTTTCTGCACCTCCTCCCTCACTCTCTGCCCTCCATTTTCTGGAATATGATCCTATCTGTGATATTTCCAAGGTGCATTGGTGACATTTTGCAAACTTCTGAATGAGGCTTGCTTTAAATTAGTGTGCGCACGAACCACCACTTCTTCATATAATACAAAGCACTCTAAAAATGTTCTGTACTCATTACATTCATTATCTCAGTAATCTTTACAACAGCCCTGCAAGGCAGAGTAGGGAACCTGCGGCCCTCCAGATGTTAGACTCCCAGCTAGCATCAGCCCCAGCCAGCATAGCTAATGATCAGGGATTATGGGAGTTGTAGTACTGCAACATCTGAAGGACTACAGGCTCTCCACCCCTGGTGTGGCCAGTACTGAGCTAGATAGACCAGTGGTCTGACTCTGTATAAGCTGTATACAGAGTCCACCATAGGTCTATCTAGCTTGGTATTGCCCATAAAGGGCACTTATTTTTCCTATCCCCCTGACAGACATGTGCAGCCAAAGAGAGCAGAATTTAACACCCGCCCGGCATGTGCCTCCCAACTTTGGGAAGCACTGATCGTAGGACTTGCAACGCAGGAGGCGCATTCCAAGTGGAGGTTAGAAGCCTGCATGTAACAGGCTTTGGGGGGGCTGTGTGTGCCTGCTCCCTACTGAGCCACTGAGCAGATTTTAACCCCTGCTTGTCAGCTGATGGGAACAGGCACCTGAAGCCAATACAGAATTCAGCTTCACCCACCCACCTAAATGACACCAGCTGATTGACAGGTGAGTGGGAGTGGTTTGAGGAAAATGGCCTTGTGGGCCAAAATGGACCCCTGGTGGGCGTGGTGCTGTGAGAAGGATGTGCCAGGTAAGGGGAACGCGGTCCAGACATGTTGTGGCTGTGCCTTGTTCCGGTCCTTCCCACACCCGCAAAGTTGTTGGTAGTCCTCTCTGCCAACTCTCAGATCTCCACTTGCTGTTATTAAATGCCAGATCGGTATATAATAAAACCTCCCTCGTCCACGATTTGATTGTGGATGAGGCAGCCGACCTGGCATGTATAACCGAGACCTGGGTGGGTGAGCAGGGAGGAGTTGGTCTCTCTCAGCTCTGCCCACCGGGGTACTTGGTTCAGCATCATGGCAGATCTGAGGGTCGGGGAGGTGGGGTTGCTGTCGTCTATAAGAGTTCCATCTCACTCACCAAGCACCATGTTCATGCAGTTACTGGCCTGGAGTATTTGCACCTTGTGTTGGGCCAGAGGTACAGGCTGGGAATCCTTTTGGTGTACCGCCCACCTTGCTGCCCAACGGCTTCCCTAACTGAGTTGGCGGAAGTGGTCTCGGATATATTGTTGAAATCCCCCAGACTATTAGTACTGGGGGATTTCAACTTCATGTTGAGACTACTTTGTCTGGCGCAGCTCAGGACTTCATGGCTTCCATGACAGCCATGGGGCTGTCTCAATATGTTAGTGGTCCAACGCATGTATTGGGGCACACTCTAGACCTTGTTTTTGCTACTGAGCATGGGGATAGTGATCTGGATGTGGGGAGTCTTACAACACTCCCTTTGTCATGGACAGATCACTGCTCGCTGAAGTTTAGACTTTCAGTAACCTCTTCCCTCTGCAAGGGTGGGGGACCTATTAAATTGGTCTGCCCCCGGAGACTAATGGATCCTGAAGGTTTTCAAAGGGCTCTGGGGGATTTTCTGGCTGATAGGACTGGCGCTCCTGCTGAAGCCCTGGTCGCTCTGTGGAATGCGGAGATGACCCGGGCTGTAAACACGATCGCTCCTGCACGCCCTCTCCTATGTAGAGCTCATACAGCTCCATGGTATACTCCGGAGCTGAGAGCGATGAAGCAAGATAGGAGGCGGCTTGAGCGGAAATGGAGGCGAACTCTGACGGATACAATTATGCGCTGGTTAGTGCTTCGACTAAGCTCTATGTAGGAGCGGTGAAGGCAGCTAAAAAACATCATTTTGCTGCCACTATTAAATCATCTCTCTGCTGCCCAGCGGAGCTTTTTCGAGTTGTCCGGGGGCTTCTTCATTCAAACCCTCCGGACACGGTGGAATCATCGGAGGCCCACTGTAATCAGTTCGCCGATCACTTCCAGAATGAGATCTCATGTATCCGCCGGGACCTAGACTCTCAAGTTATAGCAGTAGATCCTAGTGAGATGTCCGGAGCACAGTCTTGTCCTGTTTTGTTGGATGAGCTTCAGTTGGTTCAACTCGAGGACGTGGACAAGGTGCTTGGACAGGTACGTGCAACCACTTCAGTACTGGATCCTTGCCCCTCTTGGCTAATAAAAACTAGCAGGAATGGAACAGGTAGCTGGGCCAAGGAAGTGATAAATGCCTCTTTACGAGAGGGAGTGGTCCCGGGCTGTCTGAAAGAGGCAGTGGTGAGACCACTCCTGAAAAAGCCTTCCTTGGACCCAGACAATTTTAACAGCTACAGGCCAGTGGCGAATGTTCCATTCCTGGGCAAGGTCTTGGAACGAGTGGTTGCTGGCCAGCTCCAGGCACTATTGGATGAAACCGATTATCTAGATCCATTTCAATCGGGTTTTAGGCCCGGTTTTGGCACCGAGACAGCCTTGGTCGCCCTGTATGATGACCTATGTCGGGAGAGAGACAGAGGGAGTGTAACTCTGTTGATTCTCCTTGATCTCTCAGCGGCTTTTGATACCATCGACCATGGTATCCTTCTGGAGAGGCTCGCGGAGTTGGGAGTTGGAGGTACTGCTTGGCAGTGGTTCCGCTCCTACTTGGCGGGTCGTCTCCAGAAGGTAGTGCTTGGGGAACATTGCTCGACACAGCGGGTTCTCCGATATGGGGTCCCGCAGGGGTCGGTTTTGTCCCCCCTGCTTTTTAATATCTATATGAAGCCGTTGGGAGAGGTCATCAGGAGTTTTGGAGTGCGTTGTCATCAGTATGCTGATGACACGCAGCTCTACTTCTCCTTTTCCTCTTCTTCAGGTGAGGCTGTCGATGTGCTGAACCGTTGCCTGGCCGCGACAATGGACTGGATGAGAGTTAACAAACTGAAGCTCAATCCAGACAAGACTGAGATGCTGTTGGTGGACGGGTTCTCTGATCGGATGGTGGATATATACCCTGTCCTGGACGGGGTTACACTCCCCCTAAAGGACCGGGTTCGTAGTCTGGGAGTCTTTTTAGACTCTTCCCTTTCACTTGAGGCTCAAGTAGCCTCGGTGGCTAGGAATGCGTTTTACCAACTTCGGTTGGTAGCCCAGCTACGTCCCTATTTGAGTAAAGAGGACCTTACATCAGTGGTACATGCTCTGGTAACCTCACGTTTGGATTACTGTAATGCGCTTTACGTAGGGCTACCTTTGAAGACAGTTCAGAAGCTACAGCTAGTGCAAAATGCGGCGGCCAGATTGCTGACAAGGACCAAGCGGTCCGAGCATATAACACCTGTTCTGGCCCGCTTGCACTGGTTGCCAATATGTTTCCGGGCCAGATTCAAAGTGTTGGTATTGACCTATAAAGCCTTATACGGTGCAGGACCACGATACCTTGCGGATCGCCTCTTCCGTTATGAACCGGCCCGTACACTATGTTCTGCTACGAAGGCCCTCCTCCGGGTTCCAACTCATAGGTAGGCCCAGAGGGTGGTGACAAGATCTAGGGCCTTCTCAGTGGTGGCCCCCGAACTATGGAACAGTCTCCCTGAGGAAGTACGCCTGGCGCCGACTTTGCTCTCTTTTCGGCGCCAGGTCAAAACCTTCCTATTCTCTGAAGCATTTTAGGCTAAATTGATTTACTTTAAAAATGTTATTGTATTTGATTTTTCACTGTATTACTAGTATTATTCTGTTTATTTATTGTATTTTTATGCTATTTTTATGTTCACCGCCCAGAGAGCTATCGCTAGTCGGGCGGTATATAAATCTAATAAATAAATAAAATAAATAAATAAATAAATGATTGGCCCACAGGCTGCAGGTTTCCCACTCCTGATATAAGGCAAGCTTCCTTCCAATTAACGTGCCCCAGCACCTGGTTTCTAAGGCATATCCACACCACCACCACCTACATGTAAATCGACCATGCCTTCTCCAGAGGCTCTCAGGAGAGTTAGTATAGAATAGGATTTGGTTTGTCCAACCTCAAGAAGGGGCAATTATAATTAGTGAAACCTTATGAAGGCTTAAATGCTCCATTGTTATAGAAGATTAACCAATGAAAGATCTTACCTACATCAACTTTGAATCTAGGTAAAAACTAGGATGTGAAGCAGTTTTAAGTCCCATTTATTTTAAAAGGAGAGATTTAGCCCAGCAACATCTGGAGGGCCACAGATTCCCCATCCCTGGGCTAAGTCCAAAGACACAAGCCTAGGGCTGATGCAATTGCAAATTCTGGCTGAGAGTGTGACTTGAAGTCCTTGTGCTTTTTGTCCTGTGACTACAGGCGTGCCCTGCAGGAATCCTGTGCAGTATTATCAGCCAAAGTCTGCAAAATCCATTCCGTTCTACAACATTTTTTCACATGCTCCACAATCCAAGACCTTTAGCCATGGCTGCAGAAAGAAGGTACAGGCAGCAGTGAAGGAAGACATGGAGAACTCTCCCAGCTAATTTTGATGTCTCTCTAGAGAAAGGGGGAAACCGGCTAATTCCCTATAGGGTATTTTCATATTTGATGATGTTGAAAAATGAAAAGGTTGGAAGAAATGATCTGATGCAACAATTATATAAAACTGGGATGGGGAACCTTCAGCCTGCAGGCCTAATTATTTATTTTCTTATATTTATATCCTACTTTTCTTTCATCAAGGAACCCAAGGCAGCATTACATGTGGTTCACAGGTGGTCTCCCATCCATTAATTGACCAGACTCAGACCTGCTTGGGTTTAGCAAGAGTGGTGACTTCATATACCGTCAGACCATACCCTGACACCCTGCAAGGCCTCCCCATTTAGCTGACCAGGCCATTTCAACCAAGCTGCACCCATCTGCTCCACACCGGATATCAACTTGTGAACTGTACCTAATCTGTCAGGGCAAAAGGAGGAAATTATCCATCGAGAGCCAGTATGGTGTAATGGTTAGAGTGTTGGACTCCATCAGGGGCATTTTAAAAATGATTTTTTTCATTTAATTGCTATAATTTTGAACTGCGTTGAGAACCATTGGAGGTAAAAACCATTGTAAACAAATATTTGAAGTAAGTGAATACATCAGTGGTGGGAAACCTCAGGCCCCGATGTCAAATACGGCCTTCCAGGCATCTCTACTTGGCCCTTGGAACTCTTCTCAGGCCATATCCCTCACTGGCCCTCCTTCACACCTTTGCCTAACTGGAATACGTCCTTGCTTGTCGGAGGATAGAGAGGTTTGTGTAAAAACTAGCCTACTGCACAAAAGTAAGATTGACATTTGTTGCTCCACCCACTTTTGCCTCTGTCCCCTCCCCGCCCACCACTGGCATGTGGCCCTAAGAAGGTTGCCCAGAAGGGAATTTCAGCCCAACCTCAGGAGCCATAAGCAAAGACCACGATCCACCATGAAATAAAGTGCAGTCAAACCTATTGAAATCAACAAACTTAAATCTGCTTAATGTTAGGTTGTAGTCAAGGCCTTAGGAACACAGGAAGCTGCCTTCTACTGAGTCAGACCAGAGCTCAGTATTGTTTACACTGACAGGCAGTGGCTCTACAGGGTTTGAGACAGAAGCTTCTCTCAGCCGTACCTGGAGATGCTGTGGATTGGATCTTGGACCTTCCGCATGCAAGGCAGATGCTCTGCCACTGATTTACAGTCCTTCCCCAAGAGTCCTTTATCCGCGACTCTTCTTATGATATGATTCCCATCTGATTACCCATGAGCAAAGCAACTCTGAATATCGACAGAGCTCTCTTCCATGCCACCATTAGGGCCAGAGTTAAGGCTGGACTTTGCCAGAAGACATCCAGCCGCCTTGGGAGGACTGTCGAGAAGGGCAAGGCTGAGGCTTGACACCTGGCTGATCAGATTTATTAGCTTGGCTCCTTTCTCCGACTGGAAGCCAGTGGCAGTTGAGAACTGAAGCCAGCTTCATATTTTTATTTTTCTTACTGCCATTAATAAAAAACGATATTATACAGACGAGCAAGTAAAATACACGGGCCGGATGATTGCACAGCCCTCAAGGTTAGTTGTTGCCAGAAATAGAAAAAAGCCAAAATTTCCATTGGAGGCGGGGGGAAAAGTTCAGCTTCACAGATGTTTGTACAGAACTGGATTCCTATATCTTGAGCCGTGTGTAAAGGGCCTCCCTCCTATCTTAAATATCAAGCTTGGTTTCGCCTCTGCCAAAGGAGAGGCAGCAGGTACATATAGGTGCAGCTGCAGGGATGTATGAAGCCCTTGCTTCCCTCTGCTCTGAAAATCTTAGCAGTTTTTTTCCTCTCTCTCTCCCCCCCCCCTCTCGTTTTGGCAAGACGACCGGCAGTTGAGCTAAATCTCTCTACATCTGGAAACTTGAATGGCTGCTCCTCCCTGTCTGTCTTGTAATGAGAGAAAAAGACATGATGTTCTCAACTGCAGGAATGTTAAAAAGAGCCCTGAACAAAGGGAGGAATACTCAACCCTCCTTCCCTCCCTCTCACCCAGCAACAGCCCGCAGAGGCTGGTCCATTAGGGAAAATGAGGCACTGCCCCACTGATGTCAGTGTGGCCTGCCTTCGTGGGCTCCATCTTCAACCGTTTAAACTAGTTTCACACCACTTTAAACAGCCATGGCTTCCCCAAAACAATTTGGGAACTGTAGTTTGTTCAGGTTGCTTAGAGTTGTTAATAGACCCCCTATTTCTGTCTCAGAGCTACACTTTCAAGAGTGGTTTAACAATTAATCCCTCTTTTCATGGAATTGTAGCTCTGTGAGGGGAATAGGGGGTCTCCTCTCAGCACCCTTCACCAACTACCCTTTCCAGGATGCTGGAGGGGAGGAGCTATAACTGTTTAAAGTGGTATAATACCGATTTAAATGTATAGTGTAGAGGATAAGGTTGCCATATTCCAGTTCCACAAATCCGGGATGGCTAATTTGCATTTTATGCAGTTATGTAAATTAAGTATATTAATGGTTGCATTGTCCAGTTGTTTTGTTTTTGTGCCTAGCAATTACCACCAAAAACTGGGGGAGGATATGTGGAATCTTTATTAAAAAAACTTACATTTTCAGCCTTAAATGCCTAGGCTTTAGTTTCCAATACTATGGAATATTTATTTATTAAGAGGATTTATATCCTGCCCTTCCACTGTTAAAAACAAGTCAAAATTCAGATAATAATTTTAGAAATACTATAAATTCTAGATCTAAATCCGTTGTGCTACTGGTCCAACTTTGTAAATAATATTTCCCTGCTGATTTTGTTCCTTATAGTTCTTTAACATCTGTTGTAGCTTACTAATTCTGTATTGCAATACCGTGATGTTGGTCTGTACAGAAGACTGTAAAATATATGAAATATCTCTCACTGACTTGTGAAACTTTACACTGAACATCTATGCTAAATGAGGCAGACAGAATAGCCTTAACTGGGAACAATAGCAACATATTCCAGGGCTATGGGAAATTCTGATCATATCCTCAGTGTGAAGTAGTGAAAGAAAATGAACAAAATCTATTTTAATTACTCCACATACCTCTTTTTAAAAACAATATACACAGAAAATCTAACAAACACAAAAAATAATTAAGGCTGCAATCCAATACATGCTTACCTGGGAGTAGATCTCATTGAACCCAACGGTGCTTACTTGAGTAGACATGTATTGGATTGCACTGTAATTGATCCAAGTTTACTAGTCTCAAAAAGCACATCTAAAGTGTAGATATCACGACACAGTGAGACACGGTGAGACCAGAGTTCAATTTCGGAGCCCCCCTCGTAATTCTGGTCTCCGCTTTTATTTTACCTCCGCCTGGAGGCGTGGATTATTTTTTCTCCATAAACAGCCTATGACCTTTAACTATTGTATAACATCACGTACATACATAGTACAACAGCATTATCTACGTGGCAATATGCAGGCAGTTATTTAACCACTACAGATGTCAGTATCGTTTACAGCCATAAAGTTAACCACATCCTGTTTTTCCACTGGTCAGATCGCAATGTCTTGAGAGATAGTGTACTGAGAACAGCAGCGTGGTTTGCCAACGTATGCTGTTCATTCAGTCCACCCCACATCTCCCCCTTTTTTATTTTTTAGCAAAAAGTAATTACTACGTAATGGTCGCGGAGCAACAGGTGTACACGTCTGGAAAAGGTATTGTAAAAAACAGCATAAGCCTATACTTAAAATGAGTAAAAGAATAGCATATCTAAGAATCTGACTTAGCCATCCAGTGGGCAGCCAACTCCAAAGCCACTGCCACCAAGTTGTAGGGGCGTCCTGCAAAATGTTATTAGCTAGATCCTTCAAGTTTTTTACCTGTGCTCTGATTTCAAAACTTTTGTCAGTTAAATTAAAACAGCACATATTCTTTATAGTTTCGCACCCCAACTGATGTTGTAATAGCAGGTAATCTATAGCTGCACGATTATCCAAGATAGCTTGTCTTAATATACCCTGCTCTTCATTTAACAAAGCAATGGCTCGAGAGGTGGCATTTATCATCTTAACATAATTACAGGCTAATTTATGTAATTGATTGCTGTTACTTACTGCCAATGCAGGAAGTCCAACAAGGGAGATGGCTAGTGATACACTTTCTGCTTTATTAAGCAATTCCACCTTGTCATTACAATCAGCCGGCATGGCAACAGCTTCTCTTTTCCTACGTTGGGCTAGCAACTCCCTTTTATGAAGGAAAATGGGAACCAGTCGACTCAGGCAACAGATGGTATCAGAAATATTAGCGGGAACATAATTAAAAGTGGTTTCTCCACATGTCCAAAACCATCCACCTGGTAAAGGAATGTGTCCGTACATACTGGATATGTTAATGTGCTGTGTACAATTCCATGTGGGTCTCCCAACCTTTAGACATCCCTTCTGCACCTTATGTCGACTACAATTAACCATCCGAGCACACGTATTATTAATGGAATTTGCAACATGTGATGTAAATAATTGAAAAGCATTAACAGGCAGCTGGAAGGTTGGAGTTCCCCAATTCGAAACAGTATGATATTTAATCTCTGAAGTATTCATGAACCGCCCAAGTCCTGTAATGTTCCCAATATCCCCAGGTGCTTTGCATACGGGTATTAAACATGTTCCCAACATACCCATTTCCTGTACATGTTCAGTCATGCAAAAGTCACTCACATTTGTCATTCTTGCTAACTGAACCCAGATATTGTGTTGAAACCGCATCCCCAACTCCTGCCCCAACCTGTCAGCCCCGGCGCTTCCTAAAATCCAACAAATGCAAAGTACAAAAATAGAATTTGTATTTAAAGACGCAATTAAAGCAAGAATGGTATTCTCAGTTGTCTTGTCCACCCCGGCTTGTTCCATTGCTTTTTCTGCTTGTGTTGCTAAGTTCTTTATTTGGCCCCAAGTCACGGGAGGTTGCGGAACATTCCGACCACGCTTCCTGGAAGACATCCCAGTATCCTGAAGTTGCAGAGAAAAATTAGGGATGGGATTCTTAAGATTATCGTGCCAGGACATCGTCTTTCCAGGGCCGGATACACCTAGCAGGTACCCACACAGGACCGTCAGGCGTAGACACAGCCGCGTAACCTCGACCCCACGTTATAAGCGGAACTGGGCCTTTCCACTCTGGATTTGGTAGTTGCCGAAACTGCACCCGCGGGGCAGGTAGAGACTCCGACTGCTGAAAATGCCGCTGCGCTCGAGTAGAAAAGGAAAAATGAGTATTGGGAGATTGAGACAAATTTAAATGATTAATGGTAAACAACACTTGTGCCAGCCACTCCTCTTTGGTGGCCAATCCCAGTGGTACTCCTCCTTTTTGTTTTTGTTTAAGCAAATGCTCTTTAAGGGTACGATTGGTACGTTCGACGACAGCTTGACCTGTAGAATTATAAGGAATACCAAACAAATGTGTAATGGACCACTTAGTGCAAAACTGTGCAAATTGCTGTGAAACATATGCAGGGCCATTATCAGTTCTTATCGTCTGAGGTTGGCCCATGATGGCAATAGAACGAATGACATGATTAATAACATTCTTAGTTTTTTCCCCTTTCTGAGGAGTTACCCATATGTATCCGGAATATGTATCTACTGTAACATGCAAATACTTCCATGGGGAGAAAGTAGGAAAATGTGTAACATCCATTTGCCACAACTGGTTAACTATGAGACCTCGTGGGTTCACTCCTGGTTCTGGGGATAGAGTTAACTGTGTGCATTGGGGACATTGTTGAATAATGGCAGAGGCTTCCTGGGCAGTAAGATGGAATTGCTTCTGGAGTGCTTTAGCATTTTGATGATGAAGGGCATGACTTTCTATGGGTGTGCAAAGGAGGGCACGAAGAGCCTCCACTTTCCAGATTTCTTTTTAATCACAAACACTGGGGTGTTATAAGGGCTATTACTTTCTGCTATATGATCAGCTTCCAGTTGCTCCTTTACCAGTTGGTGCAGAGCTTCTAATTTTTCTTTGGGTAAGGGCCATTGTTCTACCCAAATGGGTATGTCTGTCTTCCATTGTAAAGGAAGAGCTGCCTTTTGTTGGCTAATCATTAATAACAATGGTGGTCTGGAATTGCTCCAGTAAATCCCTTCCCCACAGATTTACTGAAATGTCCAAAATACAAGGGCGAATGTGGGCTATACGATCACCATCAAGAGCAACAACTTGTATCCAATCCTTACTCCGTTTTGAATCCTGAGCTCCGCCCACTCCCCACACAGAAGGGGCCACTTCTACTGGCCAAGAGGATGGCCAGTTATGTTCAGCAATTACTGTGACATCTGCCCCAGAATCTATAATACCTTCAAAAAGAACATTGTTTAAACAATACTTACGAACCGGTTTCTCCCTGGTCACTTCTGCCAGTACTGCAGCTACCTGTGGATGGAAAGGATTACCTGAAATACTCACACTCGGCGATTTCGTCCTTGTAGATCCGAATCCACCAGTACGTTTTTGGGAGGAAGTGTTCGATGTGAAAAGACGATATGGCAATAACAATAGTTGCGCAAAAGAATCTCCCTTCTTCAACTGAAGGGGAAGGTGACTCCAATACTGAATATAAATAATTCCCTGATAATCAGAATCAATAACACCAGGTACCACCATTATATTATTCTTGGAAGCAGAGGATCGCGGTAGTACAAGGCCTACGGTGCCTTCTGGTAAAGGGCCAGTGAGTGTGGTAGGCATTAAAAGAACTGCTCCAGGCAAAGGAACATCTTTTGACTCTGCATGTATTAAATCAATTCCAGCGCTTCCTTGAGTAGCAGGGGTGGGTACACTTCCTTGAGATTCGGGGCTGGAAGCCTGCCCCAAGTTCAGTTTCCCTCAATAGGACGGGAAGACACATTGGTATTGGTAGTGGGAGCTGAACGACACTGATTAGCCCAATGATAACCCTTTTTACATTTCGGACAGATCTTCTTTGGCCGGTTTGTAACAGTGCCCCCACCTTTAAATGCTCCTCCGCCAGGAGCCCGACATTCCCTTCTGAAATGACCAGGCTTTTGACAATTAAAACAATTGCCTGTAGGTTTGTTACCCTGTCTTAATGCCCCAGCTAACAATGTCATGGCATGAACATGTGTACCTACCTCTGCACAAGCTTGAATCATGTCTCCCAATTCATATTGCGGTCTATGAATAATGTTTTTCAAAATCTTTTTACAGTCTGTGTTAGAATTCTCGTAAGCTAATTTTAACAATAATTCCCCTTGTGCCTGAGGGTTATCAACCTGCCGTGTCAGAGCCTCTTTCAAACGGTCAACAAACTGAAAATAGGGCTCTGTTGCTTGCTGCCGTACATTCGTAAAAGAACGTAAGGGTTCTTTCCCAGCAGGCACCTTTTTAAATGCTTTCTGTATACACTCAGCAGTTCGATGAAATGCGGCTTCAGGCAATACCCCTTGTTGTGCTATGGTAGCAAAATTACCTGACCCATAAATTTGCTCGGGAATGATATTAGCATCCCCAGCTGCTATAGCAGCATGTCTAAATTCTTGGTCCCAAACTACATATTGCGAAGGAGTCAAAATCATCCTAAAGAGATCCTTCCAATCTTGAGGGATCATGTTATATCCAGTAGCTACTCCTTCCAACATCCCTTGTACATAATTAGCCGTAATCCCATATTCTCTTACTGCCTTATTTATTTCTCTAATAACAGAAAACGGAAGAGCTGTCCAAGTTGCTATGCGATTATTAGCATTATTAGGATCTGGCTGATATGTAACGGGAAAAGCTGAAATTGTACCCTCCCAGTCTCCCATTTCTTCCATAGATAATAATCCTGAGGCTGCAGCCTGAGCTATGGCTGCTTTAACCTTCCCAGTAACCTGTTCTTGTTGGACTGGAGGGCTATATGGAGGAGCATTTACAAATTTCTCAATATCCTTTTCAGGTGTAGGTAAAGAAAGTTGGGGATAAAGAGGAGTTTTCTGGTCAGAATTGGCAAACAGCGATGTCTCTTTTATCCCTAAATGACTAATGGCCTCAGCACACTTTTGCCATAATAAGAGATGGTGAATAGGTGCTCTTGGTTCTTCATGTAATTTTCTCCCTATCTTTATCCAATCTGACTGACGTAGCGATCCTTGCTCTGGATACCATGGACATTGACATTGAATTGTTTTTAACAATGATTCAATGTGAGAACGACTTACAAAAGCTGAGGTATCCTGTTTTAAAATTTTTTGTAGCTCTTGTGCATGAACCTTCTGCTGAGCTGACAATTCCCCCCCCATACTCACGAATGGGAGCTGTACGCTGAGGTGCACCGTTGGCTGATCCTGCCAGTGGGTACGAGGGTGTTTGTTCTGAATCACGTCGGGGTCACCAGATGTAGATATCACGACACAGTGAGACACGGTGAGACCAGAGTTCAATTTCGGAGCCCCCCTCGTAATTCTGGTCTCCGCTTTTATTTTACCTCCGCCTGGAGGCGTGGATTATTTTTTCTCCATAAACAGCCTATGACCTTTAACTATTGTATAACATCACGTACATACATAGTACAACAGCATTATCTACGTGGCAATATGCAGGCAGTTATTTAACCACTACAGATGTCAGTATCGTTTACAGCCATAAAGTTAACCACATCCTGTTTTTCCACTGGTCAGATCGCAATGTCTTGAGAGATAGTGTACTGAGAACAGCAGCGTGGTTTGCCAACGTATGCTGTTCATTCAGTCCACCCCACACTAAAGTACATCTAAAAGTACATCTAAAGAGACAATCTGATCATATATTCTACTACAGTAATCAACACATTTATTCTGTTTCTCTAAAAAGATATATTTTGTCCCTCTACATTTAATATTTACTCCTCATCTTTTTAGCTCCGTTTAAAAAAACCTGTAGGATAACACAGGGGCAGAATGGCTATAATATGTGATCAATGCAGTTTGTAGCAGTGTACTTACACAGGAGAATGTTATTATAAACTACGAATCAAAGTCTATATAGAACATTGGTGTGATATTAGAGTTACCCAAGATAAAAGGTTATAAACCTTTTACAGAATTTGTGAAAGGATTTTAGATGTGATTTTATAGACTAGACAAGAGATTAGCAGGGCCTCCTCTATGACTAAAGTATGCTCTTACATTGATCCCTTTGGGTTGAACATGGCCTGGACTCAGGAGCCACCAGTCCCGTCCCCCCCCCCAAGGGCCTGAGGCATGACTCGGCTCACACGCGAGAAACACCATCCCCTGGACTCACCATAGCAACCTGACCAAGCAAAGGGCGGCTGCAGTAACAACAAAAAATTACTCATGGGCAGCACATGTGCCCGCCAAAGCTCTAAAAGAAAAAGCAAGGAAGTGACGTAGGCTTATGGACTTTATGGATGGAGACTGGCATCATATCTATGGTCATATCTATGGTGAAATACTTTGCATTGGAAGTCTTGGCAAAATGGGCAGAAAACTGCCTCCACTTTTTGCCTTCTATCTCTGGATCCACAAGGGCTAGAGACTAGCTTTTTAAAAAATGAAAGCTGAGAATCCGGGCCACCTAATGGACTAAGCAGGCACAGGGTGGCATGGATAGAATGTCGGTAAAACCCAGCTAACCGGACAATATGGCAACCCTAGTAGAGGAGGCCTTCACAAACTACCCTCCCCAGGATGCTGAGGGGGGAGGAGCCATGACTGTATGAAGTGGTATAATATTGCTTTAAATGTATAGTGCAGATGGGGCCTTACTAACAATGAGCCCGGGGGTAACACTGTCTGTCACCTTCCTAGGGTTGCCATATTCCAGTTCCACAAATCTGGGCAGGCTAATTTGCATGTTATGCAAATTATTTGCATATTATTTGCATATTTGGATGGTCCAGTTGTTTTGTTTTTGTGCCTAGGAATTACCACCAAAAACTGGGGAAAGATGTGAGAAATCTTTTTTTAAAAAGCAACATTTTCAGCCTTAAATGCCTAGACTCTAGTTTCCAACACTATGGAATATTGATTGATTAAGAGGGTTTATATCCTGCCCTTCTGCTGTTAAAAACAGAGCTCAGCACAGCTTACAAATATAATAAAAGCAATAAAAATACACAATCAATATAAGAACATAATAAAAACACAAAATAGCAACAAACATAAAGTAAGTCAGGGCAGCAGTATGGATAACCTTTGCTGGTCATTGACCAAAATAAACTTATTTACATTTTTTAGTATGGTTAACCATTACATATATGATATATTTCAGAGATGTGGTGGGTGGAGAAAAACAAGAAGCCAAAATGTTAGGAAAAGGAGTCTTTCACATCACATGCTCAGTTCTAAATACTGTTGCAGCAAGCTTTACAAGTTCCTCCAGTATTCCACTGGTGCAGGCACTCAGACATTCAAAGTATCTGTATGTTTCTTAGGTTTTATAAAAGCAGAGCTTTGCTTAACTCAACATTTCTTCTCCCTTTGATCAACCACATCTACACAGTTTCCACCTCCATACTCAAAATGAAACTGGGCCTGGAAGTGTGCAACAACCCCACACATACCTTGCTAATTAGATTACCAATGCCAAGATTTCTGTCCTATTGACTACTCTCCTGCTCCCCCCCCCAGGCATCATGAAAGACCCAGTCCTGGGCTCAGAAAGAAAATAAATATCTGGTCCTCTTCAAAGTACTGATAAGCCTCTTGTTTTAATTAAAATAATAATTATAAATTCTTGCTCTTATCACTAATGGGAGTTAATTACCTTGCATATGCTGCTGTTGCTTCTATGGCTGTAATGGAGTGAGGTTAAAGGTAAGTGAAATGCAAATAGGAAAAAAACAACACAAAAGGCAGTAACACTTTCCTAAATGTAATTCCATACCAACCACAACAAGATTCCTATGAGTAAGGCAGAAAACTCAGCATACCACAACCAGTCAGGATTCATAACCAAAAACCCAAACTAAAAAAATCCTAGCAGCCAGTCAGCCAAGGTCACAGAAATCCCCATGCAGCACAACCTGACCTGGGGACTGCAGTTAATGCAGAATGCTGCAGCACAATTGCTGACATGAGTGAGATCCTATCAACACATAATACCTCTGCTCTGAAATCTGCACTGGTTGCACCAGGCCAAGTTCAAGCTGTGCTTTCCATGTTATGGGTGCCACATAGTACAGTACTTGTTCTGCTCTTGTAAGAAATCAGTCCTGTAAAGTGGCAGCACCTACGCTTTGGAACTCCTTGCCTATTGACATTAGGCAGATGCCTCTTTTCAGCACCTGCTAAAATCAGTTTTCTTGAGGCAAGCCTCTCCAGGCATATGGAAGCTATTGTGTTTTTAAATCTGTTTTTCACTCATTGTTGGTTTTATTTTGAATGTTTTTAAGTATCTGTCCTTAATGCTTTTGCCAATAATTTTATTGTTTTAATTCTTTCTGTAAACCGCTTTGAGATTTTTTTTACAATAAAGCAGTATATAAATGTTGTAAATAAAAATACATAAATAAATGTTGGAGTCACTGTGGCCCTTGAGTCTCTTCCCACTTTTAGGAACCAAGGAATCTGCCTTATACTGATTCAGGCCATTTCGTACCATGATTTCTTAAATGCAACACCATACCAACCACAACAAGATTCCTATGAGTAAGGCAGAAAACTAAGCAACTCACAACCAGTCAGGATTCCTAACCAAAAACCAAAAATATGATAAATGAAGAAATATTTATATAAGCATGACTATCAAATATATTTATTATTTACACAAACTGTAAAGATATTTATAGTGCAATCCTAGGTTTATTTATTCACAAGCAAGTCCCAGTGTATTCAGTGGGGCTTACTCAAACAGGGACAGAAATGCAACCTCAAGTGATAAGCAACTTCATTCACACAACCCAAAATTCCAAATCATGCCACTTTACGCTGTTTTGCAACTGTTTATACTTGTTTTTATGGTTATTGGATTTTAAATGGCTTTATTTCTTGTTGTGAGCTGCCTTGGTTTCCAACCCTACCTCACAGGGTTGTTGGAAACACTCCATACATGCACATGCACACACACTGCAGATGTATAAATACATACAGCCCATATAATAGTTTATTGTCAAACCAGTTAATCATTGCAGAAAAATCAGTATTAGTTTTTAAAGAATCAGTATTAGTTTCCTACAGAATAAAAACTGTAATACCTAAGTAAGCCCTGCCTACTTGCTTTAAAATAGGACTGGAGAGAAACAGAGTTAGAACACAAACACAATTCTTTTTTACATTCACTCCAAAGTCCCATTGATTTTCAGCACATTCATAACCATGTCTACTCAAAAGTAAGTCCTATAGAATTCAATGGGATTTACTCTGGGCATATGGGATTAGCATTGCTTTTACAAAAGCAAGTATTGGGAAGGTTTTCAAAACACTGCCCAGGATCTGACTCCTGCACACAAGAGGAAAAAAAACTGAAATGTATATACTTACCCAATTTATGAGATTTTCAGATAAACAGAGGGGGAAACCACAATTTTCTGGCATTGCAATGAGGTTTTCTAGACACTGCCTCAGGTCAACCAAATGCAACCCTGGCTTCACTGATTGGCTGCAATCCTGAATGGGGTTAAAGCTATGAAGTGCTATACAGTACTGTTTAAAGAAAGATTTAACAGTCAAGGGGCGGCTGACATTTTTATGTATATCTCAAGAACCGGACCACCTAGAAACTTAATTTTTAAAAAATTAAAGCTGAGAATCCGGGCCACCTAAGGGGCTAAACGGGCACCAGGTGGCATGCAGAGAATCCGGGTAAAACCCAGCTAACCGGGCAATATGGCAACCCTACACCTTCCCCCTCCTTACTCTCAGTGTTGCCCCTGTAGAACTTAACAGGGAGAAGAAAAAGAGGACAAAGCTAAAATTAGTTGATTCATTGGCTCTAGCTCCACCTACTGTTGGCCTCCTGGCCTTCCACCCCACCAATAGGCACCAACCACCTTGACAACAATGCCATATCAGAGACTACAGTCTTGACAGAAATCCAGGGCTGGTGATGTAGTGGAGGAGAAAGGTGAGTACAGGGTGAGGGGAAGTACAAGTCCAGGACATTTCTCAGAGCTGGAGCAATGATGCGTTGAACACTAGGGTTATTGATTGGCCGTGCTTAATCTGGCAAATGAATAAGGTGATAAGAGGCCTCAAGTTTCACAATAGTTTGCGACAGATTAGCATAGAAGATGCTGGAGAATTAGAAAATCAGAGAATTGGGAAAATAATCATGCAGAGGCTGGATATTGTTTATTTTTTTCACGCCATAAGGTGCACATAGCACTGTACTTTCTTTTTCTTTGCTGAGGTTCCTCCTTCAGGCTACCAGTTTAAATGGGTACCACTTCTTTGTTTGCATTTCTAACTGAAAGCCAAACATTGCTTTCAGGTGGCTGAAGACATGGCTAAAGGGAAACCTCAGGCCTAGAGGCTGAACACACCCTCCCAGGCCTCTCTGTCTGACTTTAAGGACTTTCCCTAAGCCGTGCCCCTCACTTCACACCCTCCTCAACTGTTTTGTTTTTACCTGGCTGGAATGTGTCCTTGAACTCACCTCTTTTTTTTTTTTTCAATAATTTTTATTCAGATTTTCATAAAACATACAAGACAAAATCATAAAACATTCAAAGACAAAAAACAAAATCAAAAATAGTTAAACAAAAAGAAAAAAAGAAAAGAAGAAAAAAAAAATAAAAAATAAAAAATAAAGAGTAAAATATTGACTTCCCATTTGTCAAAGATCAAATCAGTTATAAGTCTATAATATATAGCAATCCTGTCTCTTAAGTCATATTATAAAATCACTTTCCTCCAGTAGTTATCTTACTTAATCATCAAATCTCATAAACATTACTTTATTCTTTCCACAAAAAGTCAAAGAGAGGTTTCAATTCTTTAAGAAATATATCTATCAATTTTTTTTTCCAGATAAGCATATCGATTAATCCATCTCATTACTAATTATGATAATCTTATTGTCATAACCATAGTCAAAATAAACATTTCAATTAATCCATCACATCAGAATCTGTTAGGTTCAGTAATTTCAGTAGCCATTGTTCTATTATCTCTATTAGTTCCATTTTCCATCTTCCATCTTCAGTAGTCTTGTTAAGTCCAGTAATTTCAATATCCAATCTTCCATTATCAGTATTCCATAATAATCTTGCTGTCAAAGCCATAGTCATATAATAAGAGTCTGATGGGAATTACCTCTATCCCAAATATTTTCTTGCCATCCATTCTGAATAAGTTGCTGAAATACTGCTGTAAAATCATATCTCTGTTCTTTTTTTCAAAATACACTGGGTCATCTCTTAAAAGTTTTTCCATTGTCACATGGCTGCAGTTAATTTCATAGATTTTCTCTATATTGGGCTCCATCACATCATTCCAGTCCAGAAGATAATCCATGCCATTGATAACTTTATCTCTAGAATCTTCATTAATTTCTTCAGAGATAACATTGAGTTCCAAACAATAGATTTTATTTCTAAAGTCCATAGACTCCAAATCTTGTTCCTGTTCCACGTTTGTTCCAATCTCCGGGATCTCCTCTCTCACAGGGACCCCTATTCCAGTCTCCAGGGTCTCCTCTCTCACAGGGACCCCTATTCCAATCTCCGGGGTCTCCTCTCTCACAGGGACCCCTTCCAGGGTCACCTCTCTCACAGGGACCCTTATATCTTTAATCTCCTGCTTCATTTTACTCAATTCAATTTTCGTTATCTCAATCTCATTCATTATTCTCTGAAACATAGTTATTTCCAGATTCTCAGCCACTTTCTTAATTGCCATTTTAAAAGAAAAATATAGGAAAACCACTTCTTATTTCAGCAACAATTGGGTTAATACTCCAAACTTGGTGACATCACAGTATAAACAGAGCAGACAGCCTTATCTCTCCAATAGTTAAGTAAACAAAATGCAGTTCCCAGGATCGAAGCAATTAATGGCAATCGTCAAGAAACAGATTCGTCAAAATAAAATAGACCAAAAAGAGAGTAGTCTCCAAACAGTATAATATTTTTCAAAATAAAAATCTGGAATAGAAATCCCTCTTCTGTGTGTATCTTTAGAATGCAAATCCAGGACAGCTTTTTGCAACAAAAACAGAGATAAGCTATTAATTAGTGCGTAGCAGAGAGAAGTTACGGCTCCCCAGTGAGATGTCAAAAACCGATCAATCTGGCAAATCTCTTTTAAACAGCAACAATTTAAGTCAAGTAAAAGAAAAATATAGAAAGAAGGGTGCTTGCCTGTTAGTGCGTTCTCTCTTAAAAGATAAGATGAACGTTCGCTTTAACAGATAGAGCTTGCTGTTGAAAATCCGTCCCACCTTCGTCGGCTGGACCTCGTCCCATAAATTAATGAGATCTGGTCGTCCCAACAAAAATAGGCTTTGAGGTTAATCTCTTCGTTTCTCCCTACCCGGGAGAAGTTTAATCAGTCAAAAAAAAAAGAAAAAACTGACTGATATATCTGAATAAGCTTCTTTTGAGGCAGGAGCCCGTCTCAAAAGCAGGCACAGGCTAAGTCACCCTTCCCGGAAGTCTTCCTTGAACTCACCTCTTGATAATGCCTGAATGGAGGACAGAGAGGAGTGTGTACAGAAACTAGCATACTGTCCCAAGGTAAAACTTACATTCATTGCTGTGTCCATTTTTGCCTTCAGTCCTGCCAGTCACTGGGATGTAGCCTGGAAGGTGATTCAGAAGGGAATGTGCCCTTGGGCTGAAAAAGGTTCTACACCCCTGTTATAACATCTCTGCTTAAGGATCTGCATTGGTTGTCTACGTTCTACTGAGCCTCATACCTGCCCGATCTTTACGCTTAGCTGGAGAGGCACTATTACAGGTGCCACATTATGTTGGCTTTATTTCCACAAAAATAGGCTGTTCTTAGTGCATCTGCACCTAGGCTGTAGAACTCCTTGCCTATTATTATAGGATTGGGTGGGTCTCAATGATGTATTTGGGTTCCCCCCAAAGCCTGTAGTTCTGTGTCTGTAAGGTTGGGATAAACTGGCTAAACTGGTCAAGCCAGTTCCTTTGTTAAGGTAATGGCTCTGTGATCAAGTCTATGAAGCACCCTATTTACATGTCTAAAGAGTTGGTCAAGAACAGATGTGTTGCCATAGAGATAACTGGCTGGTGGAGGCTGCCTCATCCTAGGGCCAGGAGATAGACTTTGTTTGTTTTTAGTTTAGTCTGGAAAGAGACAGAAGTTTGACTGTTCTCTGTGCTGAATCCAAAAGTATGGCTTTGGAATGCCTCCCTAGAAACCTAGTGGGGAAGCAAGATCTGTTGGAGTGTTAATGCTGTGAGCCCCTTCTATCTCATGTTCATGTTGTAAATATGTGTAAATAAAACTATATATTCTAAAGGCACCGCAGTCTCCATTAACCTCATTCCAAGGAAACTGATCCCTGGGTAAACACTAGAACCCCTAGAAGTCTCTCATCCTCAGAGATTGGGGTGCATGAAACACTATCAAGGAAGCATTATCAGTACTTTGTTTCAGATGCCTGCTTAAGACCCTTCTGTTTACACAGTTTTTTTTTAATGAATAGCTCAATCCATCACTTATTGTGCATCACTGTCCAGATTCTTATATGCAGTTGTTGTTTGTTTACTGTAAAGTCTATAAGCCTATTAAATAAATGTCATGGTATAAGATGAGCAAAGTATACTTCATGGTATCAGATAACAAAAGGTGCACTATAGTGTGTGCATACACACTCTGTGTATATGTGACATGTATGTGGGTGTGCTCTGGAGTGTACATGCACATGCTGGTTGTGGGTGGCCATACCCATTTTTTTAGCTGAGTCCAGCAGCCCTGGAGCCTAAACCGCTGTAGGACACTTCCCTTTTCAAATGGCACCAGTGACTCCTGAGACATTTTTTGAATGCTTCTCACAGTCCCTTGCTCAGAACTAAGGAGGAGGAAGAGAAGGAGGATGAGGAGGAAACTGGGAAGGGAGAGACTGCAGTTAGGAACACAGCACTCCTTCTGGAACCCTTATGTTGGAAGCTACCCAAAGGAGCTTTGCATGCAGAAGGTCCCAGGTTCAATCCTGGACATCTGTACGTAGGGCTGAGGGAGAGTGCCCACCTGAAACCCTGGAGGGCTGCTGCCAGTCAGTATAGACAATATGAAGCTAGATGGACCAATGGTCTGACTCAATACAAGGCAGATTCTTTCTACTACTTCCCAGTGTTTCATGATAAGGCCAGCCCAGTAAAATTCTTCATGTTGGCAAAACTACCACGTGTGTGTGTGTGTATGATAGAGAGAGACAGACAGACACAGAGAAAGGGAGAGAGAATGGTGGGGCTCTCATGCAGAGAGAAAAAGTAGAGATGGATTTAATTATTTTTTCCATTGAGGAAGAGAGAATGGATGATCCTGCCTATGCAAAAGGCAATTGGCCCATCTATTTTTGCTCAGGAGGACAGAAGTCATCTGTTCCAGGACCAGCTGCAACATCTCCTTCAAGTATCCTAGAGGAAGCAGCAGTAAACAACTTCTGAGAGCCAGTAGGATATAGTGAACTTGCATCAACAAGGCATGGATTCAAATCCCTGATCGTCCATGAAACCCAATGGGTGAACTTGGACCAGTGACTCACCATCTCTTAGCTTAAATTACCATGCAAGGTTGTTGTGAGGATAAAATGAGATGCTTCCCTGAACTCTTTGGAGAAAGGATGGGATGCAAAATTGGTCAATAAAGAACTTCACCAAACTGCTACTGGTTACAATGGTGAACCCTAAAGCAGTAATGGTCTTTCCAAAACATAATGTTTCCAGCACCATTTACCAATCATAACTCTCAAGAAGAAATCTTAGTTATCTGTGTGCAAAATTTCCACCTGGGGCTTTGTAGATGGATGCTAAGATAGCCCAAAGCTTTCACTGCCCAGGTATTTGCAGCTTTCCCCCCCAATAAGGTGCAACAAAGCACTGCAAGATTTTGCCCACCTTTTATTTGCAATTCCATGCACATTTCTTAGCCTTTATTCAGTCAAAGTTTGGCACACCTTGTTGCACATAATGAGCCTGGCTTTTATGTGTATCCCCATCAGTCTTGTCAATGACCTGCCTGGAAACTGGAAATGGCTGTTCAATCGAATACATACCCATCTGCTTATAAAATGTGAACTTCTGCATTTAACGGACTTATAGTGAAAACATATTTGATTTAGTGGCTCTTAGTCATTATTCATGATCCTCTCTCTCTCTCTCTCTCTCTCTCTCTCTCAGTGAATTAACGGGACTGAGAAATATTTGGCCTTCAGCCTATTACCAAATTTTTCCCAAGTTGAGACCACCAAGGTAAGAAACTGGTATAGTGGCAATGGTCAGGAACTACCTATGTGTTATTTATAACACTTGAACTAAAGCTGACTTGCCAGTTTATCAGAAGCATTTCTACGGAAACGGTGAAATCTAATCTTCTGACATTTATCTTCTGTTTCAAAAAAGAGTCACACTACCCCATCTGTCAGAATGGTATAATATTGAGATTTCCTGCATTTAAAATAAGATTGTGTAGTACTTTATAGCCTAGTAAAGTCCTGTTATGTTTTCTTTATCCAATAATGCCTTTCTAAAAGACAGCTATAAAAAAGACGATCAAATTGTATGCCTTGTGCAGAAATGAACTCAGTAGTGGGGCTGGTTTTGTTCGGAGACATGCCACTTGGTGCTTCTAGTTGACCGGTTTATTGAGCATTCGTCCTGATTTGTTTGCAGGGAGATGAGATGGCATTGGATCAAAGCAAGCATTATCTACACTTTCCAGTGCACTTTCGTTATTGCAAAAAGTCGGATCTTTGGGGGAAGCAGGTTTGTTGTGCAAGCCCTCCCAATCAACTATAATTGTGCAACCTGAATTTGCCAATATGTGATTGAATCCCACTTAAAAATAGTGACAGTCTGGAATAGGCGTAGCATATTTTTGAGCAGTTACAGTCAGTTCTCTGCCCTTCCATCTTGACAAAGCTTTGAAACTGTGGTATAAACATCCAGCTTAAAAGAAAATGATTACATCTGAGACAGAGCACACTCCTATGGTCCCTGGGAGGACTTCTGAAGGGTCATAAGATATTACAGATCTCCTGTTCTGTGGGTGGAGTGTGAGGTCCATGGGTAGAGAAGGAAGCCTCTGTGGCCATCCCCATCTCTCCCTGGTGCTCTAGGGACATAGGAAG
This sequence comes from Rhineura floridana, assembly GCF_030035675.1. Lineage (NCBI taxonomy): Eukaryota > Metazoa > Chordata > Lepidosauria > Squamata > Rhineuridae > Rhineura > Rhineura floridana. Next base: position 184,692,815 of record NC_084483.1, on the reverse strand, counting down.
CTGCCTTATACAAAGTCAAACCGTTGGTTTATCTAGCTCAGAATTGTCTACACTGACTGGCAACAGCTCTCCAGGCTTTCAGATATGAGATGTTTCCACTCCTATGTGGACAGCCCAAGGATTGAACCTGGGACCTTCCACATGCAAAGCAGATGCTGTGCCATTGAGCTATAGCTCTAATTGCACTAGGGAAGGTAAAGGGGCATGCCAGGGGCAGATAGAGAGAAGCCTTGGTTCCAAAGCCCTTTCATTCCCCAAGCACACCCACAAAATTATTTATTTATTTATTAAATTTATATCCTGCCCTTCTTCCCAGAAAGAGCCCAGGACAGCAAACAAAGCACTAAAAACACTCTAAAACATCTTAAAAACAGACTTTAAAATATATTAAAATGAAACATATTTAAAAACATATTAAAATAAAACATCTTTTTTAAAAAGCTTCAAAAAATCTTAAAAAGTAATTCCAAAACAGACCCAGAGTGGGATAAGGCCTCTATTTAAAAGGCTTATTGAAAGAGGAAGGTCTTTGACAGGTGCCAAAAAGATAATAGAGATGGTGCCTGTCTAGTATTTAAGGGGGCGGAATTCCAAAGTGTAGGTGCCACAACACTCAAGATCCGCTTCCTGTTTTATGCAGAATGGACCTCCTGATAAGAAGGTATCTGCAGGAGGCCCTCACCTACAGAGCACAGTGATCAACTGAGTATGTAAGGGGTAAGACGATCTTCCTGGTATCCTGGTCCTAAGCTGCATGGGGCTTTGTACAACAAAACCAGAACCTTGAAAATAGGAAGGAAACTATGTCATGTCTGGATCTGGTGTAGTTAATTTCACTCTTACAGGAAACTGAACAGGAAACAAAAGTGAAACAACTGGGATTGGCAGGAAAACCCACCACCAGCCCAGATTCTGCCATCTCCAGTATGATCCTGGCAGGTCTTAGATATGGCAGATCCTCCGCCACAGGCTCTCACCGCTCCACCTTGGTGGTTCTGCCTGGGTGCAATTCTGTGCACACTTACGTAGGGGTAATTCCCATTCATCTCAATGAGACTTACTTGAGGTGGCCCCACAATAACATGTCATCCAATGGAGACCTCCCTACTTCTGGTCACAAGCTTATGCAAAAGCAGGGACAGGTGCCTAGGAAGATGTTTAATTTCCCACAATGCCTTGGAGCATTGTGGGAGATTCCAAGATCGAGCCACCTCTTTACTGAAAACGGAGGTGCACAATGCTGTCAAATCCCGCCCCTTCTTACTGTAAAACCTGATGGGATCAGCTTGAGTGCATTGTTTTTTAAATTCACTTCAAAGAGATTTTGCAACTGAACAGCAGATCAACCCGTTGCCCCTCCAGGTGTAGCCAATGGAAATACTTTGCTGTAGACGACTAATGTGCTCACCGCCAGGGAGTCTTTCCTAGCCTTAACAGGAGATGCTGGGGATTGAACCTGGGACCTACTGCATGCAAGGCAGATACTCTGCCACTGAGCTCCAGCCCTTCACCTTCTTCACACAGTCCTTCTTCATGCCACACATAGTGAAACGAGGGAATGCTGCGCTCACACAAGATGTGCTGATGGCACCAACTTAGATGGGTTTTACAAGGGATTAGACCTGGGGTGAGGGACGCCTAGCCCAGGGGCCAAATGTGACCCTCCAGATCTCTCTGGTGCTTAAGTCTCTCTCTACCCAGGCCACCCCCTCCTCCCCAGCCACCCACCTGCTTCCCAGGCCACACACCCTCATCAGCCTTGCTTCACACCTTCCTTGCGTTTGTTTGCCTGGCTAGAAAGAGTCCTTGGGCAATGATTCTTGCTTGCCTGAATGGAGAATACAGAAAAGAGAGAGAGAGAGTGGAAACTAGCCTACTGTACAAAGGTGAAATTCACATTTGTTGCTCTGCCAACATTTGCCTCTGGCCCCACTGGCATGTGGCCCTCAGAAAGTTGCTCAGAAAGGAATGAGGCCCCTGAGCTGATAAAGGTTTCCCACCCCTGGACAAATGGAGGATAAGGCTATCAATATCTAGTCGTGATGCCATGTTACCTCCAGGTTCAGAGGAGGCACTATGCCTTTGAACTTGCTGGGTGTTGTGACCCAGGATAAGGGGGGGGTCTTAGTCGAGGGGGACTCAGACTTGGAGGACTGGGGCAAAGAGGGGGGAGAGCGAACCGTGGGCTCAGTCCCCTGCCCTCCCAAGGGCTTGCAGAGTGAACTGTCAGAGACTGGTGGGATGGGCACACACCCTTCAACCGTGCCGGAGGAACCGCCTTGCTAGGTTGAGGATGCCCAGCCGGACACCCAAGAGGTTCCCACACTTCCCTGACCCGATAGCCCTCCCCACTCAGAGGAGGAACCTGAGATCCAACCCCCCTCGCCTCGCTCTCGAAGAATTCAGAGGCGCAAAGAGGAACGGTCGGGGTTAAGGCGGAGCCAAAGACTTCATGCGAAAGTCGGGCCCTGTTAAGGAGGCACACAAGGGGGGTTACTTTGCTGCGTCAACATCTGTAGCTTGGAGATGTGCATAGTTAAAGTTAGTCAGGGAAATTCGTTCTTAGAAAGCATAGACAGTTGGATGAGTCGGAAGGCTTTTGAAGTTGCTGTAACTTTAATAAAAAGAGAAAAACTCACAGAACCAAGTGTGTCTGCAATTTCTGGCTTTGAGCAGGACACTGGGGAACAATGGCAGGAAAGGGCTACTGTCTTCATGTCACATTGTGGACTTGTCACAGACATCTTAGGTTGGCCACTGTTCTAAGGTTGAGGTGGCCCCACAGCAATGTGCCATCTGGTAGGCCCCTCTTATATTAGTGCCCTCTGGCCACAAATTTATATGAAGGCAGCATTGTGTGGCCAAGATGCCAACATTTTAATTTTCCCACAATGCCATCATTCCATCTTGACAACATCAACTGATTCCGACCTCAACATCAATGACTACTAGCTATTCGCTGGGAATTGCAAGTGGGGAGGGCACTGTTGCGCTCAGGTCCTGCTTGCAGGCTTCCCATGAGCATCTGGCTGGCCATTGTGAGAAAAGGATGCTGGACTAGATGGGCCTTTGGGCTGATCCAGCATGGCTCTTCTTGTGTTCTTATTTTTTAAAGTGCCTGTCTTCTCAGACCCTGCCGCATAGTAGAAATGGGTGAGGATCAAGGCAGACATCAGTGCCGGAGGGTTTTGCTGGGGCCCTAGCAATTGCCCGAGGGTGCCAGAAGGTGCTGATGTTGGGCCTTTTTGGTCTGATCCACCACAGCTCTTCTCATATTGATGTTCTTAAGTCTTTGTTATCTGTGCTGGAGTTAGGAGATGTAGTAGATGCAGATGGCATGTGTCAGAGCTAGCTTAGTAACTCTTGCTCTGAAATCCAACCCCAGGGTGTTGAAAGCAAATCATCCTCATTCTCCAAATAGTATGGTTGTGGAATGGCAGCTGGCAAGTGGTCAGACCACGATCATCACCACTTTAACCAAGCAATGTATGATGCTTGGAGCCAGCAGTCCAATGAGCTGTTGCACCCACATCCCCTTGGGCCTTGTCTGAGGGGAGTCAAGAATCTCTGTGACACAAAAAGGAGATATTTTCTTGGCGGATATTTCGCAATCTCTGGTTTTGATTTGCTTTGAACTCTTTTTAGCACTTATGAAATGGATTGAACTACAGAAAATGTCACGATTGACTGTGCAAGCCAACTGTATATTTTTTTAAAAAATGAAGAGTCCCAGTTTGGAGTGTGTGTGCATGTGTATGTGTGTAAATACACGCACACATACATGTATGTATTATATATATGCTAAAATTAGGGAAAGAATGGCAGGTTATTCCATCTATAAAGTATTGTAAAAGTAAAACTAGGCCAGACTCTCATGGACATGGAAAAATAGCTGTGAATGGATTTATAGTTAAAATGAATTTGCTTGCAAAACATTCTCTTCAAAATTCTCCTTGGCAATATTTAGTGCTGAATTTTGTACAGATCTTCTCTGAAGTATTTAAAATTTCCTCATTATTTAACACTGTTATGATATTTGATTTCAGTAATTTTGCGGTACTTGATAAAGACTCTGAATACTATTAAGTCTGTGACAATACTTAATAGCTAGCTGCCATTCAGTGGCATTTGAGGGAAACAGCTCTATGGTAAACCAATTCTTTGCACGCTTAAGGACTGCCAGGTCACATCTGCATATACACCATACATTTAAAGCACATTATTTGCCCCCAAAGAATCCTGGAAACTCTAGTTTACCCCTCACAGAGCTACAATTCCCAGCATCCTTAAGAAACTACAGTTCCCAGGATTCTTTCAGGAAAGCCATGTGTTTTAAATGTATGGAATGTACACAGGTGCAGGATTGGGGAAAACCTGAGGCTGAACCACTTCCAGTCAGGGTAAAAAAACTTGGCTAAAGAGTCATATTCGGTGTATGGCTGTTTACATTCATTGTTTCTGACAGTGTCTGATACTAGTTGGCATGGAACAGTGTTTAATATTTGACTGTATTTTGATAGTTGATGTAATTATCATTAGAACCTGACAGCTTTTTATAAATGATATGCAACAATATTTAGTCAGTATTTAGCAACTGACAACTTATTTATTTATTTAACTTTATTTTTATCCTGTTGTTCAGACAATGATTGTCTTCCAAGGCCTCTCTCTTCCAGACTATTGCTACTTTGCAGGTGAGATTCAGTTGCATACCAGCAATTAAAGTGAATTTGACTTTATTGGGCAAAGGAAAGTAAGCTGTAAGGAAAGTACGGGGAATACGCAGATCGAAGTGTAGGATAACAATTGCTTGATGCAATGTCATATAATCTCCCCACAAACAAATCGGAATGAATGCTCAAAAACAGTGGATGTCATACAATCTCCCTACAAACAAATCAGGATGGATGCTCAACAAACAGGTCATCTGGAAGTTACAGAAAGCTGCTCACATCAATAAGAGAGAGAGAGAGAGAGAGAGAGAACACACTTAACTTTTTGTTCTAGAATCAATGGAGACTGAGTACTTGGTGTTTTTTTTACATAGTCCACACAGTCTAGATCTACTGCAGATTGCCCCTGAAACACACTTCTGGACAAATAATAATAATGTTGTGAGTTTGGGGGTTGGAATGAATGATTCCTGTGGGTTCCCTTCCAGCCTCTGATTTGGAATCCTGTGCCTTGGGGGAGGGGCTGGTTCTACTGTCCAGATGAGTTTCTTTGTTAAGCTGATAGAGTGGCCAGTTTGCTAATGGGTCCTTCAGCTGCCCAGCAACTGGTGAATGGGCCAGGAAGAGCCTTTTGTCATTGAAACTCTTCAAGAGAGCCTTTCCCCCTCCCCCCCCATGTGGCTAGCAGAGGTTTGTGCTTTGTGTGTGTTTTAGAGTTGTGTTGGAGAAAGGCTGGGAACTGGAGGCAGGCAGAGAGACTGGCTTTCTGCACCATGGCTTTATGAATGAATGAATAAAATTTATTATGGTCAAAGACCAGCATAGCACCATGGCTTTAGGATGCCTCCTGTAACACTGATGGAAACGCTGGATATTGGACTGCTGATGCCTTGAACCCCTCCATCCTAAGCTCAGGTTGGAATGTGTGTAAATAAATTTTCATAAAAACACCACAGTCTCCGCTGATCTTCTTCCCAAAGAAACCAAACACTGGACGAGCGCAGGGACCCCTGGAATCTCACCGCTCGGAGATTGGGGAGGCATGCAACAATAATCTTGCATCAAAGGCATCATTTCTGAAGAAGGAAGGAAACAAATGAGACCAGTCGGTGCAGATTAGTATGTTTGACTTGAATTTGGCTTACAAACTAGCCTGCAAGGGAATGTTCATTGTAGTTGCTTGGCTGTTCCTTACACTAATCCTGTTAACAAATAACAGGATTTGTGTGCAGCGCACCAGTGCTGAAGGCTATATTCATGCTCCCAAATTCCACCGGACTTTCATAGCTAATTGTGACCCATATTTGTAACTGAAAAATGAAGCTCAAGAAGGAAATGCTAAGTGGACATCCTGTATACAGCTTGTGCATGAAGCAACATGTTTACCAACCTAAATGCATTGACCCCAAACACCTTCCACAGCATAAGCCAGTTACTTTGAGGGGGGCCCCAAACGCCTTTTTTATTACACATTCATCATAATTAGTGCTCATGATGCCATCATACATAATGCCACTTTCAATACTGTTTGGACCTGTAAAAGATTTGGGGCAGTCATACTGCTTTATCAGTGCACATCCTGTAACTTTCTGCTGAAATCTTGCAACTTTTTGTGCCACCAATGTTCTGGGGAGGTTTTATGTTCTGCATTTGTTGCACTATAGCCACTCCAGAGAGCAATAATGAGGTAGCATTGGGGAAATATTACAGAACAACTAATAAAGCAGAATAAATGCAGCACTAATGCACTATTATTTTATCAAGAACATGCTGCAGAATACACCTGCAACAAAATGTTGCAGTGTATCCTCACCTCCTAGCAGGAGTGCTCCTATTCAGAGGTTTGGCCAGTCAGCCATGCCTCCTCCTAGGATACTCTTTATGCTAGGAGAACTTCAAGCAAGACATTCCATTCCTACCCCCTCAATGTTCCATTTTTCTTTTCCAACATTCTGTGGCTACTGAGCATGCTCAGTTTTCATTTTGTTGGACTGTTTTTCGAAGGGTTCTCCTCCTGGTGTTTTTTTTAAAGTTTTTCCCCCTCACTTTTGCAAACCTTGTTCCGCCAAGCATGCCAATCTCTCTTATTTCTCTGTGGCCCTGGCTGGGCGCCATTTCTGTTGGCACTCACCACCTGATTTTGCTGTTAGAAGGAGTGAGTGGTAGTTTTAAAGCACAATTAGGTCACCAGGATACCCACGGAAATGAATGGGTTTCCCAGTGGATCAGCGGCTGACACCAATATGGCCCAGTCCCTTGCATCTTTACTGGAAGTCCAGTTGGTACATTCTTGGGTCAGAAACCTTCCTGTTGTGGCACCCAGAGTCTGGGACTCTCTTGCCAAAAGGGATTTGCTTAGCCCCCCCCCTTTCATGGCATTCCAGCACAAGATAAAAATTATTCTGCAGGGCTTTCCATCTGCAGTTTTACGTCTCTGATTGTTTTTAGTGAAATAAGAAATAACTTGGAGTTGTTGAGCCACCCTGAGATTTCTTCAGAATGGCAGGTGTATATATATTTTAATAAGGAAATACATATAGGTCCCACTGAGAATAATTGGGTCTACTCCTAGGTAAGTGTACGTAGGATTTTGTAGCCTTTATGTGCTATTCTTGTTCTTCCAAGCTGTTTATCTTTCTCAGCTTAGCTGGTAGGTATAAATACTTCATGCAAGCTTCTGTGCTTGGATTTTCCTACTGTTTAATGAATGAAGCTCAGTTCACAGGGTCTTGCTCTGCAATTTGCAATGGCTGCTCTCCATTGACAAACCTTTACCACTGCACTCTTGAACGTAAAATACGGAACAGAATGAGAATGAGAAACTGGAACGGGGTGCAGGAGCTTTTTCAACCTGAGGGCCACATTTCCTTATGAGCAACTAATTAGGCCCGTGAACCAGAGGTTCCCACCCTGATCTATGCAAAAAGCTCTTCAGATATTTGAAGACGGCCAACACGTTGCTTCTTAATAATCTGTTCTTCAGCCTAAACATATCCAACTCCTTCTTCATATGATTTCGTCTCTAGAAGCCTCTCTCCATCTTTATCATTCAACTCTGGACCGATTCCAGTTGTAGATATCCTTCTTAATCTATGGTGCCCAGAACCAAAGCAGAATAGACTGAGACTACTACTTCTCATGATCTGGACACAGTACATCTTTTGATGCAGCCTAGATTGCATTAGAATTTTTAGCCACTGAATCCTAGTGATGGCTCATGTTTAGCGTATGGTCTACTAAAACCAACTCCTTCTTACGTGTGCTGCTGTTAAGCCAGGTTTCAGTTATATCCTAATGTCTGAGAAACATAAGAGGAGGGAATTATTAGAAACAGAGAAAATGGCAGTTTTCTGGCTTATGGTTGGGAGAATAATATCATGTTTCTTCTGAGCAGAGCTCAAATGCGAGTTTCCAGAGCTCAAGTTGATCTGGAAGATGCATCTTTTGGTCTAGTAGCTCTACTCAGATCTGCTACCTAGTAGAAAGGAAAATGTCTTCTTAACATGCTCTTTTTTCTTAACTTTTAGAAACAAAGCAAGCTGCCTTACGCTAGGTCAGACCATTGGTGAAGCTGGTATTATTGTCTATGCTACCTGGCAGCATCTCTCCAGGGTTTCAGGCAAAAGGTCTCTCCCAACCCTATTTGGAGATGCTGGGGATTGAACCAGGGATCTTCTGCATGCAAAGCAGATGCTCTGTCACAGAGCTAGGCCCTACCTTGCCTTGCCTTTTTTTTTTATTTAAACAAAAGAGATTGTTTTCGGTGTTTGGAAGAAACTGCAATTTCAAAATGGCATCATAATTGTAAATAGTTCAAATTATTTGTAAATGATTTTCAAAGAATTTCAAAGTCACTGGCCAATGTGCTCTCAAAGCAAAGCATTTTAAAGTCCCATTGATTTCAATGAGAAAGATTAACGAGCATAGTTAATTCTATTGTTGAAATCAACAGGCCCTAATTTTAGCTGTAAGCATTTTTCAGGATGTGGTATTGAGTGACTAACCATTTTATCGTGGAAATACCAAATGTGGAAATCACCTTGGGCTTGGGGTGCCTGTTCCAGCTCAAAAATGGTTATGCAAATTAATCCACTTTCAGTAAAACAGCTCAAAAGGATTGGGCTGTTAATCTGCAACTTTCCTTCAATGTCTCCCATTAAGATAGAAAGCATATTGTAGGCTTAATCATAATTTTATATGAATTATGAACTCTGGAAGACAGTTTCTTGACACAGGAAAAGATAAAATGCTAGAGTCCAGTTCTGCAGCCTCCCCTCCAAATTTTGTTTTTGTTAATATAAACAGCACACCAGTGATTAATTTACTGCTACATGTGACTACTCATAAAAGACTAATGGTGTGGGTGTCCCTCCAGCAATATTCATCTTTTGACTTTTATTTTAGCTTCAGTACATTTTTCCCCAAACCCCCAAAACAAATCAGAGTATTTTGTGGATGGGATTCAAACGCATACCAGGAAATGTAGGTTTGCGCAATTAAAGTGGATTAAAATGCTGTGTCACCCTAGAGCAAAAAAATCCACTTGAAAAATAAAATGGACTTTTTGCAGTTAGGAAAGTGATGGGGAAATGCATTGAAAAAGTGTGGAATGAACAAATTATTAACGGGAAGATTTATAAACACACCACAAGCAAACCAGGATGAATGCTCATGGTCATATAGCCTCCCCATAAACAAATCAGAATGAACGTTCAGAGCAGATATAAACTCTGCATAAGCTTTGTGCAAGCAAATCAGGATGAATGAGCAATAAACAAGTCATCTGAAGGAACCCTCAAAAACATAAAAAGCGTCAAAGCAGCATGGCTATTAATATTTTTGCACACACCTCATTTTTCTGAGCAGCAAGAAATTCCAGGGGTGCAGTACTTACCCAGGCTTGATTCCTTGTATAAGCAGGAGTCACTTAAGACTTATAGACATTTTGTAATATTTGCTTTCATTTATAAATATACAGGCTGAGCATAGGTGGGGGGACACAGCTTAAACACTCCCAACATACAGCCAAAATCCATTGCTCCCACATCAGATCTCTTGGGAGACAGCCAATCTCCTAAGGTGCTTATAGAACACAAACTCAGCTCTCTGCCTCTCTTAGGGTGCTTCCAGATGACCATTTAACCATGACCATGGTTTGACCATTTAAAATATAGAGACATATAGAGACACCCTTATCTCATGTTTTGTCTCTCTCTTTCTTTTTGAGAGAGAGAGAAAGATCCCTTGTGTGTGTGTGTACTGCTTTCAAGTCGATTCCGACTTATGGCAACCCTATGACTACGGTTTTCATGGTAAGTGGTATTCAGAGGGGGCTTACCATTGCCTTCCTCCGAGGCTGAGAGGCAGTGACTGGCCCAAGGTCACCCAGGGAGCTTCATGGTTGTGTGGGGAATCGAACCCTGATCTCCCAGGTTGTAGTCCAGCACCTTAACCACTACACCACACTGGCTCTCTTACATACCCTAAAATTTCAGAAATGAAGTGCGATGGCCATTTTATTCCACATTTCTTTATAACAGAGATGGGGAGCCTCAGGTCTGTGGGCCTACGCACCTCTCTTTCTGGACCTCAGAACTCTTCCCAGATCACACCTCTCATTGGCTCTGCTTCACACTCTTGAATGTTTTTGCCTACGTGGAATGTGTCCTTGAATCCTGATGATGCCTGCTGCTTGGCTGGATGGAGGACAGAGCAGAGTACGAGAGGACTAGCCTACTCTACAAAGTAGTGGCTGCTGGTGGTTTCATCTCAGTGGGGCAATGGAACCCACTCTGGGTTTTAGTCTGAAATTTCAAGGAGCTGTCCAAGGTACTGAAATTTAGGACTAAAAACCAGCGTGGATTCCACTGCCCCACTTACATGGAGTCACCAGCTATCACTGTCTGGTACAAAGGTAAATTTTACATTTGCTGCTCCACACACTTTTGCCTCTGGCCTTTCCCACCACTGGCTTGTGGCCCTCAGAAGGTTGCCCAGAAGGGAATGTAGCAAAGCTTCCCCATCCCTGCCTTTTGTAAGTTGGTAGGATGATATAGACAACTAGCCTCCCAAGACAGTTACATGTACTGACTGTGCTAAGTTACCTCTTGGCAAAGGCTGAAGAGCACAAGCGCTGCTAGATGGAAAGCATGAAGCATAATGGCTCATTTGACTTGAGTGCATCTGTAGCATTTAATAACATGATTGCAGAGAGAGATCTATGAGCATGCTAAGCTGCCTATACTGACTCAGACCATTGGTCCACCTAGCCCAGTGCTGTTTACTCTGACTGGCAGCCACTCCCCAAGATTTCAGGCAGGCAGAAGAAGTCTTTCTCAATCCTGTTACTTGAGATCTTTTTACCTACCAGGAGTTGAACATTGACTTTCTTCACGCAGACCCTTGTGCTCTACAGCTGAATGATGTTTGAGCTAAGGAATCTGGCAGTTTCCATGAAAGGAAGTACATCAGACTTCCATTTTTAAAACAAGAAATCACTAGTTCCAGTTACAGCAGGGGTAGGGAACCTCAGGCCTGGGGGCCGAATGTGGGCCTCCAGGCCTTGCTATCTGGCCTTTGGAACTCTCCCCAGGCTATCCACCGCCTCACTGGTTCAGTTTCACACCCTGAGATGTTTTTGTCTGGCTGGAAAAACAAGGAAAGTTTACAACAATTGGGACTTTTTAGTTTGAAGCAGCCTTTCCCAACCTTGGGTCCCCAGATGTTGCTGGATTACAACTCCCATCAGCCCCAGCCAGTAGGCCCAAAGGTCAGGAATTATGGGGACTGTAGTCCAGCAATATCTGGGGACCCAAAGGTTGGGAAAGGCTGGACTTTAAAGAAAAGGTGAGTATGAGGCAGTAGAGACTGGCCATTTAGGTCTAGTGGGGCACTTCTCCACCAGCCTCAGTCTGCCCTCACCTGCCCCTTCACACCTGTCTGCCTTCTTACTTATAACTGTAAAGAATTCTCACCAGGGGGTCAACTCCCAAGCCCAGGACAACTGATTCCGGCCAGGCACAACCCTTACAAGGCTGAGTTAAACCAACACCAACCCTGCAAGATAGGTAGACTGCTACCACCACTTAAACCTGGTCACCCACTCTGGGCCAAAGGGAAACCCAAAGTGCCAGAAATAGGTGCCTGCCAAGGATTCCAAAAGACAAGCGCCAAAGATGCACTCCTTGTCTTGGAGCCTTAAGGCAAAATACCCAACTATATGGTAGTCTGTGGCTAAATAGCCAAGGTACTGGATTCAGAGCCAAATTTCCCCTGAAATGAACACACACTGGTAAATAAGAGGTAGCTTTATTAGAATAAAATATAAGTACAAAAATGTAGTAGCAAAATAATTCCTTAAACCGAACACCCTAAGGATTAGGAAAAATACAAAATGCAGAGGGTTCAAGTCATAAGCAAAAATAACAAATCTGTCTAGCCTATTCTATACTCGCACACTGTAAGAAGACAGGCAAAGTAACTTCATGGTTCCACATCTCCCCAGACATGTATAAGCCTAGATAGCAGATGGAAGATAGAACCCCAACATCAGGTAAAAGCAAGGAACATTGGGGAACAAAGGCCCATAATCTACTTTTATGGGGAAAAGGCCAGCAACAGCCAGAAATTAATTAGCCAATTGGCTAATTATGATGATGAAATCTTCCAGGGCTTTCGCGCCTAACAGTCGCACACTTTTCCAACCTTCCCAGGCCTGTACCAGTCTCAGGCTGATAAGCAGGTGTTCTTCCTCACTACGTAATTAACTGAGTTCAACTGTGAAAACCAATAGTCTGATGGCCTTTCAGAGGCCCTAATTCAGGCAAGATGCCTCGCCCAATTCCTTGCCACAGAACCATTTTAGTTAACAACCTTAACAAACCATGCATTCTTGACAATAACCATTCCTGGAAGTGGGCTTGGCTGTCAGCTTTCTCCTCCTCCTTAGTCTCAGTGTTGCCCCTATACAACTCATGAGTGCTCTTTCTTAAAGGTAAAGGTGTCCCCGCATTTGTAGTGCGAGTCGTTTCTGACTCTTACGGTGACGTCTTGCAACGTTTACTAGGCAGACCATATATATGGGGTGGGATTGCCAGTTCCATCCCCGGCCTTTCTTTACCCCCCAGCATATGCCGGGTACTCATTTTACCGACTACGGATGGATGGAAGGCTGAGTGGACCTCGACCCCTTTTACTGGAGATTCGATTTCCTCCTTCCGTTGGAATCAAACTCCAGCTGTGAGCAGAGCTTCGGCTGCGTTACTGCCGCTTACCACTCTTAGGAGAGAAAAAAAATTGGGGCCCCCCTCTATTGACTGCATGTAACATACAGTAGAGAACCAGTATGGCATAGAGTGTTGGACTATGACCTTGGAGACCAGGGTTGGAATCCCCACATAGCCATGGAGCTCACTGGGTGACCTTGGGCCAGTCACTGCCTCTCAACCTCAGAGGAAGGCAATGGTAAACCACCTCTGTGTTGGAATGTATGAGGTTCAACTCCAACTTGGTGGGTTGAGGCTGCATGGGGGTTAATAAGTGTAGCTAGAGAGCTAGACCTCTTGCTGGTTGAGGCTATACCTATCCCTTTGATCCTGCCGTCTCTTCCCTTCCTGCTAGACTGATAAGCAACAGGATGTTTGATCCCAGTTCCTTCCCGCCTTTCTCTGTTTTTCTCTTTCTCTCGAGAGGGGAGCACACATCTTCTCTTTGTCTCTCCTCTCAACCAGGATGAGGGCGAGTACTGGGACCAGTGCTCATTGTTCCAGCATAGCCAGTTAAACTAGATATAGAACTCTTTCCTATCAAGCATGTACTTTCAGAATAAAGTAGTTGTTTCTTATTTTAAAGCTTAAAGTCTCTGTCTGACTAATTTGCAGGGAAGGTAGAATCTTAGCAAAGATTCAAACACACACACACAGCTCGCTCAATACTCTCCGTTCCGCAGCGCTACGCAACTTTGCTACGCATCTCAATAGAGAGAAATCCTGACACTCTGAACACCACTTACCATGAAAACTCTATTCATAGGGTCACCACATAAGTTGGAATCGACTTGAAGGTAGTCCAATGTACAGTTTGGCTCTGAATCCTCCTAGCCTAGGTGGCACTAATGAGTTTGGGGATCAGGACTGAGAAGGGAAGTCATGCTCTCTCTGTGTGTGAATAAGTGAAAAGTGTGTGAGAGAATACATTTTCTGTGATGCTAAAAAGGGCCTTGGAAGATTAATCAAAAGAGATTTGCTGCCAAAGTAGGTTTTCCAATTGCATTAGAATGATTGAAAACAAAGGCCATTTAAGCCTCACACATGTGACAACACCTAGAAAGTATGTCCATGCCTGTCTGTGTAGGAGTGCATTCCTTTGTGAGTATGAGAAGAATAAACCGAATTGAGCATCTGCGGTTTTTGATGCAGGACACTGGCTAATTTAAAGTTTGGCAGTGTGGACTCAAAATAAGCAAACAAAAAAATGATTCACCACATCCAGTTTCAAAGGGTGGGTGGAATTGTAGAATGCTAGAATTGCAAACAACAAAGTTAGGGAGAGAAATGACCTCGACAGAAATAATGTGGTATATTCCACTATTTCTAGAAACAGAGGATAGCTTAGGCCATTCTTCCCCAACCTGGTGCCCTCCACATGCTTTGGACTACAACTCCCATTGGCCTCAGCTGATGGGAGTTGTAGTCCAAAACATCTGATGGGCACTAGGTTGGGGAAGGCTGGTTGAGGCCTTTTAACACAGAAGGCTGTGGGATATATAAATCTGAGCTTCAGGTCACAGGAAGCCGTGACACAGCATTCACAAAACAAAACAAAAGCTTTCCGTTCACTTAGCCTCTGTGTGGTTCCCACTGCAGCAGCCAAGTTTTCTGAAGAAAAAAGTTCAGCAGACAGAAAGAAAATGAAAACTATGTAGCATGCTGTCGCCAAACGAAAGCCAGCGCAATATCTTCCTGTCAATCAGTCTGAGGTGACCACTTTTCTTGTTGAACTGGCAGCCCTTTGCCGTTGCCTTCAACAGCAGTTGAAACGAAGCTGCCAAAAGTTTCCCCACCATGTTATCTTCGAGTCAGGAAAACCTCCCCATGCTCATTTTCTGAAAACCTTGAAGGTGCCTGCTAAAGGTCGAGGAGCAGGACAATCCAGGGCTACTTTAAATATCATTAGTTAAGCCAGGATGGGGAACCCACAGTCCTCCAGATGTTGTTGGACTTCAGCTCCCATCATCCCTCTTCTCACTCATCCCAGAGTGCAGGACATGGAATAATGAGCTCAAGTTACAGGAAGCCAGATTTTGGTTAAACATCAGGAAAATCTTCCTAATTGTTAGAGCAGAGCAACAATGGAACCAATTACCTTGGGAAGTGGTAGGCTCTCCAACAGTTCAAGAGACAGCTGGACAGCCACCTGTCAGGTATGCATTAATTTGGATTCCTGCATTGAGTAGGGGATTGGACTCGATGGCTTTATAGGCCCCTTCCAACTCTACTGTTCTATGATTCTATGATCTGTGGTAATTGGCCGTACTGGCTGGGACTGATGGGAGTTGGAGTCCAGCAGCAGCACCTGGAAGGCCACAGGTTTCCCATGTCCATTGTATTTAGCGGTATTGTAGTTAATACCAGTGGGTGACCCGAGGGCATCTATTCTTTTCTTTTCTTTTAAAGGATACCTTTCAGTTTATGCAGCCTTAATATATGGTCAAGATCCTTGGAAATGTGAAGACCAACCTACCACTTGTATCCTTGACTCTTCCTTTCCTGACTGCTTAAATCTGCCAGGGGATGCCTGGCTTGTTGGGGGGGGGGTAGAGGTTTTCACTAAGAGACAGAGTGGTGGCCCCCATGACTACGAAAGAGGCTGAAGTAAGACTGGACCTAAAAAAAACCCCTCTCTTCATCCCTCCAGCTTAATTGCTGATTTTATTATTATTATATTTATATCCCACCTTTCCTGCAAGGAGCTGAAGGTGGTGTACATGCTTGCTTTCTCCCGATCTGTATTATCCTCACAATACCTGTGACGTAGATTAGGCTGAACTGGTGACTGGCCCCAGATCACCTAGTGAGCTTCATAGCTGAGTGGAGATTTAAATTCTGGTCTCTCAGTTCCTAGTCCAACACCTTATCCACCACACCACATTTGCTCCAAAATACCTTCGTCTGCCTCTAATGAACCAATCTGAGCAAGTGTGCTCAAGAGAATAGTGGCAACCCAGCTCCAGAGATTATAGAACTAAATTATGTTCATCTGATTATCTTCAGCATGGCTTCCAACCTGGATCCAGGTCTGAAATAGTCTTGGTTCCTTAATGGATGGGAAATGGACAGCAGGAATGCATTTCTGTTGATTCTCTTGGACCTCTTAGTGTTTTTTAATACCATCAACCATGGTATACTTCTGGATCACCTTACCAAGGTGAGATATCACTTTGTGGTGGTTTTGATATTTCCTAAAGGTTAGTCTCAGTGGTGCTGTGAGACTACTGCTCTGCCCTGTAGTAGTGATGGCCACCAACTTGGATGTCTTTAAAAGAGCATTAGGCCAATTCATGGAGGATAAGGCTATCAATGGCTACTAGCTGTAATGGTTCTATTCTCCTTCCACTGTTGGAGGCAGTATGTCTTTGAAACTGGAAATCACAGGTGGGGAGAGTGCTGTTTCACTCAGGTCCTGCTTGTGGGCATCCCATAGGCATGTGGTTGGCCACTGTGAGAACAAGATGCTGGATTCAATGGGCCTTTGGCCTAATCCAGCAGGCTCTTATTATTATCCTTGGTGTGTGGCCCACTGCAACATCCCATCTTGTCTCCTATGTTGTCTAACACCTATGCATGAAACCTCTGGATGAGGTTGCCCTGAGATTTGTGGTATGGTGTCATCATTATGCATATTACATCCAGCTCTATCTCTCATTTCCATTTAGAAATGCAGTAGAAGTGCTAAAGATCAGTGTCTGAGATTAGTAATGGATTGACATCTATCCACTATGACCCCATTGTCTTTTTCCTGGTCAGTCTCTGCCAGCTCAGACCTCATAGATGGTTGCCATGTTCCTCCTTTGTTCATTTTTAGATATCGGAAGGCAGATTTATTTTTGGATCTGAGCTGAATTTAACTGCTGATGGTTTGGTTTTACTCTCTCATTTCAGTTTGTTGCAGTTGTATCTTGCTTATAATACAGCTTGTTTTTTTAGTTCTTTGGAAGCCATTTTGTGGCCTCTGATTAGGCTGCAATGTGGAATGAAAACATATTTAATTTACTTCAGTTGTGGAAGGCCAAAACTGATGAGAATGTTGCTGGTGCAATACTGCTGAGGTCTTATTTATTATCTTGTCCATAGTGGAATCGTTATGACAGACTCTTCCAGACAACTGCCCAATCAACTATAATTATGCAACCTGAATTGGCTGGTATGTGACTGAATCCCACCCAAAAATATGAACAGTTTGGAAGTGGCCTAACAGCATATTGCATTTTCCTTCGGCAATTACTTATTACTAATGGACATCATGAGGGTGGTGTGGAGTTTGGGGAGGGAAAAGAGACAATGAAGGCCATTAGAGACTCTGGTGTCTTTGTGATATATGGTTTTATTTACACACACATACAGGCCAGGTATGAGATTAAAGAGCGCACAGCATTAACACTCCAACCAATCTTGCTCCCCCATTAGCTTTAATAGAATCATAGAATCGCAGAATTTGAAGGGGCCTATAAAGCCATCTAGTCCAATCCCCTACTCAATGCAAGAATCCAAAATAAAGCACACCCAACAGGTGGCTGTCCGGCTGCCTCTTGAAGGCTTCCAGTGTTGGAGAGCATGCTGCCTCCCTAGGTAATTGGTTCCATTGTCATACGGCTCTGTTAGAATATTTTTCCTGATGTTCAGTTGAAATCTGACTTCTTGTAACTTGAGCCCATTATTCCATGTCCTGCACACTGGGATGATTGAAAAGAGATCCTGGCTCCCCTGTGTGGCAACCTTTCATGTACTTGAAGAGTGCTATCATATCTCCCCTCAGGCTTCTCTTCTCAAGGCTAAACATACCCGGTCTTTTCAGTCTCTTCTCATAGGGCTTTGTTTCCAGTCCCCTGATCATCCTTGTTTGTTTGTTTGTTTATTTATTTATTATACTTGTATACCACCTCATAGCCGAAGCTCTCTGGGCGGTTTACAGTAACTAAAAACATATACAATTTAAAAATACATCTTTTAAAAAACAATTTAAAACACAATTAAATTGTTGCCCTCCTCTGAACCCGTTCCAGTGTGTTTGCATCCTTCTTAAAGTGTGGTGTCCAGAACTGGACACAGTACTCAAGTTGAGGCCTAACCACTTCTGAATAGAGGGGAACCAATACTTCATGGGATTTGGAAACTGTACTTCTGTTAATTCAGCCTAAAATAGCATTTGCCTTTTTTGTAGCCACATCACACTGTTGGCTCATATTCTGCTTCTGATCAACAACAATTCCAAGATTCTTCTCGCATGTAGTACTGCTGAGTCAAGTATCTCCCATCTTGTAATTGTGCATTTGGTTTCTTTTTTCTAGTGTAGAACTTTACACTTATCCCTGTTAAATTTCATTCTGTTGTTCTCAGCCCAGTGCTCCAGTCTATCAAGATACCTTTGAATTTTGTTTCTGTCTCCCAAGGTATTAGCTATCCCTCCCAATTTTGTATTATCTGCAAATTTGATAAAGCATCCCCTGCACCTCCTCACCCAAGTCAATAAAAATGCTGAAAAACACTGGAGCCAGGATCGAGCCCTGCAGTACCCCACTTGTTACCTCCCCCAGTTTGAGAAAGAACTATTGATAAGCACTCTGAGTACAATTCTCCACCTGATAGTTGTTCCATCCAGCCTACATTTAGCTAGCTTGCTAATCCAAATATCAGACACTTTGTTAAAAGCTTTGTTGAAGTCGAGATATATTATGTCCACAGCATTCTCCCAGTCTACGAGGGAAGTTACCCCATCAAAAAATGAGAAAAGATTAGTCTGGCTATGTTGGCTTGTAGTAATCACTGCATTGTTTCCAAGGTGCTTACAAACTGCTTTATAACCTGCTTCATAAACAGTGGTTCTGAGAGTTCTTCAGCCCGTTCCTTCATTACTCCAGCATTCAGTTCATCAGCCCATGGAGATCTGAATTCTTTCAGAGTAATTGGGTATTCCTTGACCATTTCTCTATCAATTTCAAGCTCCAGTCCTGCCCCTTCTACTTCACGTTTCCTGGGAGGGCCATAAACCCTGCTTTGGGAGAAGACTGAGTCAAAGCAGGAATTGAGCACTTCTGCCTTTCTTTGGCATCTGTTATCATTTTGCCATCCTCATTGAGTAGCTATACCGCCATTTCTTTCTCTGTCTTTTACTATGCTTGTACCTGAAAAAAGCTTTTTTGTTGCTTTTAGCATCCCTCGCTAACCTCATTCTCAGCTTTAGCCTTCCTGACGCCATCCCTGCAATTCTGTGCTACCTGTCTGTACTCTTCCTTTGTGGCATGGCCTTCTTTCCACTTCGTATGTGTGTCCTCTTTTTGTTTTCAGGTCATCTCTAAGCTTTTTCTGAAGCCACATTGGCTTCTTCTGCCATCTTTTACCTTTTTTCCCTTGTTGGAATTATTTGCAATTGTGCCTTTAGAATTTCCTTTTTTAGAAATTCCCACCCATCTTGGACTCCTTTTCCCATTAGGGTCACTTGCCATGGGACCTTACTTATCATTGTTCTAAATTTATAGGCTTTCCTGAAGTTCTAGGTATGGATATGGCTACACTTAACTTTTGCTTCATTTAAAATCAAGAACTCAAATATAACATGGTCACTTTCCCCCAGAGTTCCCATAACTGCAACTTCATCCACAAAGTCATCTCTAGTAGTTAGAAAAGTCAAGGATAGCTGATCCTCTAGTTGCTTCCTCCAACTTTCTGTAGGAGAAGGTTATCATCAACACAAGTCAGGAATTTCTTCAAGAGGCCACGGTTGGCAGAATTTGTCTTCCAACAGATATTGGGGTAATTGAAGTCCCACATTACTACTACATCATGCCTTCTCGAAACATTGGCAATGTGCTTTTCAAAATTTCATCCTCATCTTCTCCTTGATTGGGTGGTCAGAATTATCATGTTGCTTTTATTCCTTGCCCCATTAATTTTAATCCAGATACTCCTGGTGGGCTACGAAGTTCATCAATGAGGTGGCTAATAATGATCATTCATCCTGATTTGTTTGTGAGGAGGTGAGATGTCATTGCATCAAAGCAAGTGTTATCCCACACTTTCTAGTCCATTTCCCCCTTACTTTCCTTATTGCAAAAAGTTTGATCGTTTGGGGAAGCAAGTTTATTATGCAAAACCTCCTAATCAATTATAATTGCACAATCTGAATTTTTTGGTATATGGTTGCATCCCACCCCAAAACAGCAGTAATCTGGAAGCACCCTAAATCAGGCTTCCTAATTGTGTCTTCCCAGTTTCAGCTTCAGACAAGACTGCCCCCAGGTCTATTGTTCTCTTACACTCACTGATGACATCACCTCAATCCAAGGGAGTCAGAAAGGCCTGCCCCCTTTAGCCCCTTTCTGGAAGCATTTCCAGCAGGCAACCAGACATCTATACTCTTTAGTCATGCAAAGAGATCCTGAATAGACTTGGCTAGAGCCATTAACTTTTAACAAAGAGATTGGTTTGACCACTTTAGCAGCCTTTCTTTCTACAGATCCCATCTTACAGATATAAAACTACAGACTTGGAGGATACCCAAAGATGAAATCCAGTCCAACCCCAACCCCACAAATCCAATAACAGTATTTTGCAATTACACAAACCATACTTATGCTTCTGATTATGATTTTGTGTGTCTGTCTCCATCTTCTGAATGATAGGACATTGCAAATTGATGGTGACTAATACAGCTAAGGTCCCATCCACACACATTACAATTACTTATGTAAGCCTGAGTCATTCCAGAGCTATGCTTGTGGAGAGAATGGAAGGGAAGCAAGTGGAAGGTAGTCAAGAATTTCTCCACATTGTTGCTCAGTGCCTGGTTGTGCTGCTTTGCAGCATCACATGGCCTGTGCTTCTGTGAAAAATGTTGGCTTATCGTGTTGTAGGAACAGGAGAAACACTCCTGTGCTTAACTATGGAAACTTTCTGGGAGCACCTGCCAGTGACTGGGAGGACAAGAGGCAAAAGTGGGCAGAGCAATTAATGTAAATTTTACCTTTGCACAGTAGGCTAATTTCTACATACACTCGTACACCCCTCTCTATCCTCCATCCAGGTTGTTAGGTCCAAACCCAACACGCAAGTCGTCCTGTCAACCCCAACTCGCTTATTACACCCAGGAAGAGTGCGGAGTTGAGTGCAAATGAACCCACTATCAGAGATCAAGTAACACGAGACAAAAACCTTTGCAAAGGGGACCCAATACTTACAAGCCGTAGCAGGTCAGCATGGGAACCTCGTTTATTGGTGTCTAAGGGTTTATATAGGTTTACCCCGAAGTTTACAATATCGGGCTCACGTCATAAAATACAAAAGAAGCAATTGCTAAACATTATAGCTTTGGGGCATATGTAAGGAGGTAAAGGGGTACAGGAGGAAGGACAAAAGTGGAAACATTAAGACTATCTCTCAGACTCTATGTCTGCATACTTCGCATGTCCTTGAGATAAGCACTATGCAGAACAGACAAAGGCAACTATTCAGGGGAGGCCCAGCTGCAACCGGGCGCCCCCTAAACTGGAGACAGACATGATATTACTTTGCTTACATATCAAAGGGTTTTACAAGTCAAGGTTTGTGGGGCAGCGGAACAGCTCTTGACATTTCTATGCAAGGTACATTTGCAACAATAAGTAAGGTCATAAGCATAGATGTGATACAAGAAATGCATAGTAGGGAAGTTTCCAGCTTAAACCGGCTTTTATTATGCTAGCCACTGGAATGTAGGTAAGGGTCAGGTCACCAGGAAATAAACCGACAGTTTATATCAAAAGTCAAATAAAGGCCACTTTGGTTCTATTTCCCGAAAGCCCAAGCTGGTTTAGGTAGGACAAGTGAACTATAGTTTTACAAGCACTGGGGATTTCAATTTAACCCCAACAGTCCCCCCTTTCAGCCCTGAGAGACTAACTAGTCTCTCAGGTAGCTGTATTACCTTGCTTGGGTTGCCAAATCGGTCTCAAAGCCATTTCCATGTAAGTTGGTTGTGGTTTTCGGGAAATGGACAGAGTGAGCTTGCTTAAACAGACTGAGGCCAATTGCATTAAATTTGGAATACATTGCAAACAACAGCAAACCGTAATCAATAAGGCAAGTACCATAACAATGTAAAATAAAATTTTGTGCCAGTCTGGCCATGCAGAAAACCAATCAGAAAACCCAGAGAACAAAGAGAAATTCCCAATGCGCTCTACCTCATGATAAATGTTACCGATATCATTAATGTGTTTGATAACGTCAGCTTTACTGTCCGTAATATGGGTACAACATTCGCTCCCGATTAACGAACAGACTCCCCCATGAGAGCTCAATAAAAAATCCAAGGCGAGCCGGTTTTGCAAAACTACAGTTCTAATTTGTCCCTGTTCATTTGTAAGGTCCGAAAAGGAAATAGCCGAATCATTCATAAAACGTTCAAAGGCTTGAGAAAGTTCTACGAGTTCCTGATAGGTTTTGGCTGCTCCATACATTGGAAAAAAACCTCTTAATACTGCCTCCCCTGCGCTTCTCCTGTTATGACGGTGCAGAGTTGGCAGGGTGGGGGAAACCCGAAGCCCCGGCACCACCCTTCCCAAGGTGCAGGTCCAAGAGCCTGATACTGGTAGTTTCCTTACCGCTGAGTGTCCACAAAGCCACCAGAGTCCAGCTGGGGTTTGGTGATCTACTAAGTCCGCAAGGAAAGGCACCAGATGATGGTCTGTAAAAGTCAGCCGCAGCAAATGCTGCCAGATGGATAACCAAGTTAAGCCCTCTGCTCTGTGTGTCCCATTTAGGAATGTCCAATTACCCGGGTTTGTAGAGAAAATCAAGCCGTCACACATCATCCCTCCTGTCGGCTGGCTTCCGCTGCCTACACAGACTGATCTGGCGATGGGCCCGCTTAGAACCAACCCCCCTTCTAGTTCCTGTGAGCTGGAATGTGAAGCAAAGGAAAGATATTCTTTTAACAGCAAAGGGGCCCCAGTCAAGGGGACTCCAGCCTGTCCGTGTGGTGGTGTGTGTGCACAGACATAACAAGTGCCCTTCTTAGGAGCTGTCTCTTCCATTAAGGCAACAAACGTGTTTCCGTCCCACCCATCGCCTATTTTAGTGTTTCTTTGTTTAAACCCACCTAATGTCTTTATCTTATGTGTAGCCTGTGTTACCTGTTTCTGTAAGGGTTTCTGAGCACTTAGTTTGTCATTCAGCCACGCATAACAAGATGGTATACCAATACCCACACAAAACTTCTGTTTTTCCGTTGTCCGGAGCTGAAAAGTAATTCTGTTATCTTGTGTCTGAAAAGTGAGCATGTTATACTCTGCTCTTATGGACTTTACATCTATGTTAGGGGGGCAACCATAGTTAGGCATAGGGCGATATTGTCTGCACTGAAGCGCGAGTCTGATGGGCCATTCAATTTCCACACGGATGCAATGTACTATCCATCTGCCTGTATAGGTATGTTGCAATATAACGGCCGCTTTATGACATAAACGTCCCGCTATGTCAGCCTTCACCATCCCTTCCTTTATCTGATCCACATCGTACAGGAAGGGATCCGGACAGTCCTGTGTTTTCGGAATTGTTCGTCCAAAATCTTTCAGATAATAATAGTCATTGTCACTGCATATTTTCACATTTGGGGGGCAACATAGGGGCCAGGCATGGTGAATCAAAACACCCGCAACCCACAAATAGGCAGGCACCCTCCATTTCTGTCGGAGCATTTCTGCGTTGATGTTTATTCGATGTCTGTGTCCTGGAAAGGGAGTTGGGCCGCCTGCCACTGGCCTGTTTCTTCGTTCCTCTGCAAATGTACTTTGGGGACCTGGGGAGGTGGAGGTGCCGCTACCACAGCAGGCTTTACGTGGGAATGATGTATCCACGACTTCCGTCCTTCCAGGAAGATGGCTGCTTGTGTAGTTAAAAGGACTTGATGTGGTCCTGTGTATCTTGGCTGCAAAGAATTGCCCCTCACGAATTTCTTTGCCCACACAAAGTCCCCTGGACAGTATGGATGCACCTGGTCCTCAAGGGGCACCGTCTTGGTGGATCCAGCAGCTTTCCACAATTCACGGAGTCTGTTCTGCAGAGAAAGATACTGGGATACAGTTATGTGATCCCCCCCAATAGTGAAACATCCACATTTGGCAAGCTCCCCCCTTTTGTCGGAGGCCTGCCATACATTAATTCATACGGTGAGAGCCCTAAGGCTCGGGTAGGGCGGGTACGCAAATGGAAAAGAACGAGAGGGAGTACCTGAGGCCACCTTAAACCTGTTTCCTGAGTATACTTAGCCAATGCAGTCTTAATTTCCCGGTTCTGTCTCTCCGTCGCCCCGGACGATTGTGGATGGTAAACAGTGTGAAATAGATGTTTGATTCCCAGACCTTCTTCAACTTTTGTCAAAATCTGTCCTGTGAAATGTGTTCCTCGGTCTGAATCTATTACCTCTGGAACCCCGAACCGTGGTATTATCTCTTTCAGTAGTAATTTGGCCACCGTTGTGGCGGTGGCATTTGTGGTTGGGAATACCTCTATCCATGCTGTTAAAGGACATACCATGACCAAAAGGTGTTTCTTTCCTTCTGCTTTAGGGAGATCAACAAAGTCAATTTGAATATGTAAGAATGGTGCAGCCGGTATGGGTCTACCCCCTTGCGGGGCCCTATTTGGTAAGGCTGGGCCGTTTGCTTGGCAAATGTGACATGCTTTCACTATTGCACCACATACTGGTTGAATACCGGGAGCATACCAGAAGCGCGTTATCGAATCCACTAGCGGATGTTTGCCATAGTGACCCCCATGGTCGTGGAACCATTTCGCTGCCGTGTGGTACAAAGCTCTGGGAAGGCATGCTCGACCGTCAGGCATAGTCCATAACTGCTGCTTTAGGATCGCTCCTAGCTCGGTCCATCGCTTCAATTCCTGCGGGGGTATTGAAACAGATACAGGCGGGACAAAAGCAGTGGTTGCCAGCGCCAAAGTTGGCATACTTATAGGAAGCAATGCCGCTTGGCGCGCGGTTTGGTCTGCCAGGGCATTTCCTAGTGTCACAGGATCCTGCTCCTTGGTGTGCGCTTTGCAATGCACCACTGCTAGCTGTAAAGGTTCAAGAATAGTTTGTAACAACTTTTGCACAAGTTCCAGATGTTGGATTGGTTTGCCCCCCGCAGTTGTAAACCCCCTGTACTTCCACAAATGAATATGACAATGTATGACCCCGAAAGCATACCTGCTATCTGTGAAGATGGTCACCTTTTTACCTGCCGACAACTGGCATGCTCTGGCTAGAGCGTAAATCTCTGCCACTTGAGCTCCCCATCGTCCCGGGAGCGCTGCTGCCTCTATAACTTCCCATTGCGTTGTTATTGCAAACCCCATGTATCTTACCCCATCCTGGTAATAAGAACTGCCGTCCGTAAAGAGAATGACATCTGGTTCCGGTAGCGGTTCATCAGACAGGTCCGGTCTGATCTGCAGGGTGGTTTGCAAAACTTGTACGCAATCATGGTCCGGGAAAGGCGGAGGCAATTCAGGCAGGAGGGTAGCTGGGTTCAACGGCCCGCAACGTTCAAACCACACATTAGGATCCTCTAACAGCTCTGCTTCCAGCTGTTGCTGTCTCTGCGCTGAAAACACTTGCGTAGTACCTTTTCGCAATAAAGCTGAAAGTGCATGCGAAGTCCAGACGGTAGTGGAATGACCCAGGGTCAATCCTTTTACCTTGGTCAAAAGTAAAGCCGCCGCTGTCAGCGTGCGTGTGCATGTGGGGGTCCCGTGAGCCACATTGTCAATTTGCTGTGAATAAAACGCCACTGGGAAGTGACTGGGACCATACAGTTGTGTCAGAACTCCGCTAGCTAGCGCCGATCTTTCATGGACAAACAAATGAAAGGGTTTACCGTAATTCGGCGGTTTCAAAGACATAGACGTGGCTACACTCTGTTTTAGTAATTCAAACGCCTTTTCATTGTCCCGGCTCCATTGTATCAAATCAGGAGCTTTACTTGCAGTAAGCGCGTGTAACGGTTTGCTCAATTCTCCACAGGATGGCAGCCACGGTCTACAAAACCCAATCAGTCCCAGAAACCCTCTTAACTGTCTCTTTGTCTTTGGGAGCGGACAATTTTGTATGGTGGAAACACGCCCTGGATCCATTTGTCGCCCTTCTGGCGTTAGAATGAACCCCAAGTATTTAACTTTCTCTGATAGCCACTGAATTTTCTTCGGGTCGATTTTATGACCCCTTGAATGCAAGTATAACAGAAAAGCCTTACCGTCTTCTCGCAGCGCCCCCCGTGTCCGTTCACAATCAAGATGTCATCAACGTATAAAACAAGAACTGAACCCCCTTTTGGGGTGAACCCCTCGAGATCGTCCCGTAGACACTGGCTAAACACCCCGGGACTGTCGCAATATCCCTGAGGAATTCGGGTCCAAACGAAAGAGCGCTGGTCCCATTCGAACCCGAACAAATGGTGCGAATCTGGGTGGAGAGGGATGCTGAAAAAGGCATTTTTTAGATCAATGACGGTAAACCACTTCGCGTCCCATGGAATCTGACTGATGATTGTCACCGGATCTGGAACAACAGTGTGTAAAGGGATCACATACCTGTTTACCGCCCTCAGGTCCTGACAAAATCTCCACTGGACCGGATCTCCGGGTTTCTTTGGGGGTTTCTTTATAGGTAGAATAGGAGTGTTGCAGGGGGTTCGCTGCGGCCGGATGACTCCTTTTGCAATAAAACCTTCGATTATGGGGCGTATGCCTTCCCTTGCTTCTAATGACAGAGGATACTGGGCAACATTGGGTGGCGGAAGGAATGGCTTTACCTGTATTCTGACGGGGCTTACCGATCGCAGTAGTCCCACATCCGTATCCTCTGTACCCCACAAGTCAGGTGGCAAGTCGGCGAGATCTTCTGGTAAGCTGTAACCTAGATGTTTGTGTTTAACTGTGGTCCCCACAGGCACCCCCAATACACTCATCAACAATCCCACCCCGTCAGGGGTGCAGGTTAAGGTAGCCTCCAGTTTACATAACATATCGCGGCCCATTAGAGAAATAGGGCATGAAGCAGAATAAAGAAAAACATGGTTAAACATTTTGCCATTGTATTTTACTTGCAACGGTAACGTTATGCACATAGGTGTGGGGTTTCCGTCTACCCCCATTGTCATTTTCACTTCTTTACTTAACCAACTACTGGATGCAACATTTATCAGGGAGTATGTGGCTCCAGTGTCCACCAGAAAAGTCACCGCCTGCCCCTGCACATTTAAGGACAGTCTGGGTTCTTGGATTGGGAGAGAGAGAGAGAGAAAGAAACCTGCCAAAGACATAAGGTTCATTAACCCCGCTCCCAGCCCCTCCCTATCCACATTTAGTCATTGCTGGTTCGCTTGACGCCCACCGTACTGGTCCCATGAAGCCGGTGTCTGTTGAGCGGCCGGTGGAGGTGGGGACGGAAACTCTGCATTCGTGCCTGTAAAATCTGGGTAAGAAGGGTTGTTAGGGGTGTACTGCGCGTTCCCTGTCCTCCACGGACAGTCTTTCTTGAAATGAGTGTACTCTCCACATTGGAAACAAGCTCTATCTCCCTGCCATGAATGCCTCATCTGTCCCCTTCCTCTCTGGTCTCCGGCTCTCGGCCCCCTCGGAAAACCTCTTCCCCTGCCTCGAAATCCTCTATTTGGTGGCTGGCCTCTTATTGCAAGAGCCAGCATTTCAAAATCCTCCTTCTTCTCCTTCTTTCTACTTTTCTCCTTATCTTTGTCTCACACAAAATCCGCTACTTCCAAAATCACAGTCACAGCCTCCCCCCCCAATCCGGGTCTGAAATTTAAAAAGTAATCCCTCACCGCTGGTTGCGCTTGATGAACAAAATTGGCAATGAGGGTCGGATGATCCAGCACATTTTCTGGGTTCAAATTGGTATAGCTGCGTGCTCCCTCTAACAAGCGCGACCAGAATTTTCTGGGAGGTTCACTGGCTTCTTGTTTTATTGCCATAAATTTAGCTTGGTTGGGGGGTTTCTGTGACATTCGTTCCAAATGTGTCAAAATCCTATCCCTATTGGTCTGTAGCTGAGCGCGGCGAGGCTGCGTCCAGTCTCCCGCTGCCCAAGCTGCAGCCGTTTGTGCTCGGTCCGACCAAGCTCTATTTCCTGCTGCCTCCGCAGCCCATGCGGTCTCCATTGTCCACAGCCTGCTACGTTCTTCACCTGTCAGTACCCTTCTCAGCAAATGTTCCACATCCGAGTATGTCGGATTGTGGCTCTCAAACAGCCTGCCCAACAGTTCCCTGATTCTCCTCGGCTGCTCCCCAAAAGTGCCAGCCATTCTACTCCACTCTTTCAAGTCCCATTCCAACCAACTCTTTAATTCAACCACCTCAGTACGCTGGATACCCCCGTGGCCATCCACGTACGGCTGATCATGTACAAGCAAAGGCATCTCCAATGCTTCTGCCTCTTTTCTTTTCTTTTCCTTTTTTCGCTGGCGCGTGTCCATACCCCCTGAGGCCCCCTTCTCCTTCCCCTTTTCATCTGTTTCATCATCTGACACAAATGAAAGGGCCCCTTCCCCCGGATTGGGATTCCCGCCCCCGGGAGCTGGGAGCGGATCCGGAGCAGAGGGTATTATGGAACGGTTCAAGACCGTTCTCTTGCTTGACGTATCGTCATTAAAATAATGAGGAGGGGGTTCCTCAATGGACAAGGTTCTCACTGCCATCAAAGTAAGACTTTCTCATTTTTGCGACCCTATTTTCCATAGGAGCCAAAATTCCAATTGATCCGGGTGGGTATCCCCAATTCGTCTCCGCACTCCCAGTAGCGGAGCGGTTTCAAAGGACCCACCCCTCGGCCACCGTTCACCCAGCACCGACACTGCAGTCATCCGCGGCCACTCCTCCTCACAGAGCTCTATCATCTTTTTCTTTTTCAGGCCTCTCCTTCTTACAGGCAACTCCTCCTCTTGCCACAACATACACATGATTCCCAAAGGGCTGTCCTTTACCGGCACACTCCCTTTATTTCCCATGACGTCTGATAACGGGTTTTTCCTCAACTGTGCTTTATCCCCAAAGTGTCAAAGCCGCCCGCTTTTATTGATAACCGAGAAAATTCTCTCGTGGCGCCTGTTATCAAATTAAGGGGTGCAATGGCAAAAAGGGGGTCCGCACAAGGGATCCCGGACGAGTCCCCAATTGTTAGGTCCAAACCCAACACGCAAGTCGTCCTGTCAACCCCAACTCGCTTATTACACCCGGGAAGAGTGCGGAGTTGAGTGCAAATGAACCCACTATCAGAGATCAAGTAACACGAGACAAAAACCTTTGCAAAGGGGACCCAATACTTACAAGCCGTAGCAGGTCAGCATGGGAACCTCGTTTATTGGTGTCTAAGGGTTTATATAGGTTTACCCCGAAGTTTACAATATCGGGCTCACGTCATAAAATACAAAAGAAGCAATTGCTAAACATTATAGCTTTGGGGCATATGTAAGGAGGTAAAGGGGTACAGGAGGAAGGACAAAAGTGGAAACATTAAGACTATCTCTCAGACTCTATGTCTGCATACTTCGCATGTCCTTGAGATAAGCACTATGCAGAACAGACAAAGGCAACTATTCAGGGGAGGCCCAGCTGCAACCGGGCGCCCCCTAAACTGGAGACAGACATGATATTACTTTGCTTACATATCAAAGGGTTTTACAAGTCAAGGTTTGTGGGGCAGCGGAACAGCTCTTGACATTTCTATGCAAGGTACATTTGCAACAATAAGTAAGGTCATAAGCACAGATGTGATACAAGAAATGCATAGTAGGGAAGTTTCCAGCTTAAACCGGCTTTTATTATGCTAGCCACTGGAATGTAGGTAAGGGTCAGGTCACCAGGAAATAAACCGACAGTTTATATCAAAAGTCAAATAAAGGCCACTTTGGTTCTATTTCCCAAAAGCCCAAGCTGGTTTAGGTAGGACAAGTGAACTATAGTTTTACAAGCACTGGGGATTTCAATTTAACCCCAACAGGTGCAAGCGGTATCATCAGAGTTCAAGGACACATTCTAGCCAGGCAAAAACACTCATGGAGGGTGCAAATCAGGGCCAGTAGGGGGGGGCTGGAGAGAGGGAGTGTAGCCTGGGGAGAGTTCCAAGAGATAGAAAGAGAGACTTGGAGGGCCAAGGCCCTGAGTTCTACACTCCAGCACTCTAGGGACTCAGGCTGCACACACACCATATATTTAAAGCACATCTTCCCCAAGAATCCTAGGAACTGTAGTTTATCTCTCACAGATCTACAACTCCTAGCACTCTTAACAAACTACAGTTCTGAGGATTTTGGGGGGAAGGGGAATGTGCTTTAAATGTATGGTGTATCAGCAGCCTCATATAATCCCAGCCCTGTTTGAAGATGGCAGTGATTAAACTGAGGATCTTCTGCATGCAAACCATATGCTTTATCACTGAGCTGTAGACTCTTCCTGGGTTCTGGTTATTAGAAAGTATTTGGAATGTTAGGAACTGGATTTTATCTACATAGATGTGCAAATGGAAAACCTCAAATCCCCATCGCACTCGCCCACAGTTCTCCTTCCATCCTGCATCTCAAATGAGGATTTAATCCATGACTATACAACCATTTTACACCAGCATGAATTTCCCTGTCAGTTTTTTAAAAAAATGATGTCCTGCATTTTACTGCCAAAGTCAAAAGGGCGTATTTAGCTATAAGGATCAGAAGAAAACTCACATATTTCTCCCCTGACAAATCTAATCCTTTTGTTTGTATTTGTGACACTGTATGAAACTTCTCAGCATTCGATTGAATTGCAGGGATTGCCAAACGGAAAGGCCAGAATGTCACTCTGACAAATTACGATAAGCACCAGGTTTGTTAAATGCATATGGAAAATTACCAAGGGCGCAGCAAATTCTTAAGTTTGGAGAATGTTCCGGTGGGGAGGTAGAAATAACATTGCTGCAAAATAATACTGATTACACCATGTATGGCTGCTGGCACTGTGTTTTGAAATGGACCTGGTTCCAGCTTTACCCAACAGCATTTCCTTTGCACTGATTTTTCTCTGGCAATTCAAGAGCTCATTTTGACATGGAAACAGAAACTGCTGTGTGACTTAGCTGGGGTAGGGAGGCTGGTTGAGGGAGAAACTTCAAAATAGCCTCATGAAAATTCTTCAGGATTAAAGATATAACCCTTTTGTTTTATTTTTAATGCAATTTTTATACTGCTGTATCACCACAACCTCTAAGTTTATATCAAATATAAAATATACATTAAAATGACTGATAAGATCAGATATTAACAAGAAGTTATTGTTCTGGCTCCTGCCAACAGATTCAGGACTCTCAGCTTGGTTATTGCCAATGGCTTTAAACCACAGCTAAACACAGGAACATAGATCAGGTAACAGATCACACAGCAAGGCACTACTAGGCATGGCTACACAAGTGAATATGTTGTTGCAACACTTTACATGCCCCCTGTATTCCCCTTAAGTAGCATGAGGTAGGCATCCTACTCGTGTGGGAATCCCAGCTCAGGAATGGGTGGCAAAAAGGTACTCCCCACGAGTAGGCTGGTTGACAGGTTCAGCATGTTCATGCCCATGCATCCTTCAGTGCATCCGTAGTGACGGAGGTGGGGATGACTCAGCCAGGTCCCCCACTCCACTTCCAGCATCTTCTCCTGTGCTGGAGATGGTTCAGTAACAGGAGACAGGCTGAGAGGCAGGCACACTGCTGAAGGTGAGGAAGAGAAATGGGCTGGTACCTCAGCCCCCTTGATCATGTTGGATGGTGCTTCTGCACCTGAGTTGTCAACATGCAGATCACTTGGCCCCTCCCCATCAACCTCATCCATGAGTCCCAGATCACTCATCTTCTCTCCCAGATCCTAGTTCTCCTCCTTCTCAGACCACTCTGGCCACAATTTCCCCCCAAGTCTCATGACAGTTATCCTAAAAAAAAGTTCAAAATAAAAAATGGAAATTGGTACTTACAGTGAATTTCTATTTGCATATTAGGTTGGAGGACATTCTGTAGATAGGATGATGCCTCCCTCTGGATGTGATAGGTAGGGTCTTTAGAGCTTTTTGCCACCTCTTCAAGGGGGAGGAGTCATCCCACCCTCCAGACCCAACTGGAAGAGCAGAGAACAAATCCTCAACCCCCATACAATGTGAAGAATGCATAAAAATAATTGGATCTGAGAAAGACAGGAGAAAAAAACAGATCAGGACATAGACAGGAACTAAACATAATGGGTGGTATGTAAGATGCAGCAGAAGCCCTAATCCCCATACCCAAGAAACTCCAGAGGGTAGAGAGGAATCAAGGGTGGGAAGAATGTCCTCCAACCTAGTATGCAAATAGAAGTACCAATTTCCATTTTTGCCAGATTAGGTTGGGGGACATTGTGTCGATAGGATGTAGCAGAGCAGTATGCCATACAGGGAGGGTTTCCTTGGACTCCAGTCTACTGATACACTACCCTCTGGAGAACCTTCCTGCCAAAATCCACATCTGCTGAGAAAATGAGTCTATCTTGTAATACTTGATGAATATGTGAGAAGACACCCATGTAGCTGCCCTACAAATTTCCAGAATTGGAAAGCTCCCTTTATAAGCAACTGAAGTGGCTGTCCCCCTCAGGGAGTGGGCTGTAATGCCCCCTGGGGGATCCTTGCCCAAGGACCTATATGCCTGAATAATGGCCTCTCTTAACCACCTAGAAATGGAGGAAGACAAGACCTTGCAACCCTTCAAAGGACCAGAAAAAGCAATGAATAACACGTCTGACTTCCTAAACTCCAGTGTCCTTTCAAAATAAAACTGTAGGGCATGTCTCACATCAAGAGAATGCCATCTGCGCTCCTGATGACATGAAGGATTGAGGCAAAGGGAGGGGAGTACCACCTCCTGGAACCTGTGAAAAAAAGAGTTCATTTTGGGAATAAATGTCGGATCAGCAAGATAACCATGTCCTGATGGAAAATGCAGAACTCGGGATCGGAAGAAAGAGCCGCCAGTTCAGAGACTCCACGAGCTGAAGTGACTGCAACCAAAAATACTCTTTTAAATGTCAACAGTTTAAGTTCACAACCTACTAGGGGTTAAAAGGAGGACCAGTTAAGGCAGATAAAACCCAATTTAAATTCCAAGTCGGAAACCTGTGCACCACATGGGGTGAATCAACACCACCCCTCTGATGAACCTCTTATACAAGTGATGGGAGGACAAAGACTCACCTTCCCCACAGGCAAGAATGCTGCTTAGCACCGCCACCTGTCTCCTTATGGTGTTAACACTTAAACCCCTATCAACTTCAGCCTGCAAGAACTTAACATCTTTCTAAAGTGTGTCAACCCCCTACTTAGCATACCAATTAAGGAAAGTCTTCCAAGTGATACCGTAAATCCTATTGGTAGATGCGGTTCTGGAAGGCAGCAGTGTGTCCACTACAGGCCCCAAGAAGCTCAAATCCCATCAGCTAGACCCTCTCAGTCTCCAGGCTGTTAGATGGAAGAGGGCCCGCTGAGAATGAGCCATCAGGCCCTGGATCAGGAGATCAGGTTGGATAGGAAGATGCCAGGTGTCCTGGACTGACAAGTTCAACAGATCCAGGAACCAAGGGTGTCTCGGCCAGAACGGGGCGATGAGAATGATCTCCATTGTGGACCAGCAGATCCACCTGATCGTACTTTGAAGAAGATTGAACGAGGGGAAAGCATAAAGTAGTCCCTTGGGGTAGTCTGTCTTGAGAGCATCTGTTCTGCTGGCCTGTGGACACAGAAGGCAAGAGAAAAACCTCTTCACTGAGTATTCAGAGGTGAGGCGAACAGATCCAACACTGGTAGACCCCATTTCACCATAATCTGCTGAAACACATGAGGGTTTAATTGCCATTCCACCTCCGTGATGGCTGTACAGCTGAACCAATCTGCCATCACGTTGGAGACCCCCGCAAGGTGTTCTGCCTTGATTGACGCAACATTCTTCTCAGCCCACCTGAAAAAATGCTGCGCTTCAGCTGTCAGGCCCTTGGATCCAGTGCTGCTCTGCTTCTTTATGTAACATTTTGCTGAAGTGTTGTCTGTCCTGATGAGAACATGAGCTCCCAAGATCCCCAGACAGAAAGCATGCAGCACCAATCAGACAGCCCGCAGTTCCAGGACACTGATGTGCATTTCCATTTCCATCTCAGACCATGAGCCTTGCATCACCTAGGACCCTATATAGGCTCCCCAACCAAAGAGACTGGCGTCTGTTGTGACAACTAGGCTATTCAGCTCCTCTAGATCAACCCCTGCATCAACCTGTTGCAGCGCCATTCACCATCTGAGGTCCTTCTTCAAGGAGGGAGGTACCTCCAACACCAGCTGTCTCTGCTGAGCTAGGTGCACTTGAAAAGGTAGGAGAAAGTGTTTGTAGGGTCCTTGAGTGAAACTGTGCCCACTGGATCAGATTGTATGAAGACACCATCAGGCCTTCCAGTCAAACCATCAAATCCACATGCTCTGACCTCAGCACCTGGGACAGCTCTGCCTGCATCGACAAACCCCTCTGTGGAATGAGGTACATTTGAAACTGAGCCATGTCCAAGATAATCCCCAGGTGGGTGATTTCCTGGGATGGGTACAGCAAGTTCTACTCTTGATTCACAACAAACCCTAGGTCCTGAAGGCAGTTCAGGGTGACCCTTTGTGTCCTCCTTGCAATAGTCCACCGAGGGAGTACAAAACAAAATATCATCAATAGCAGTGGATTCAAATGCCTCTGCTCCAGAGAAGAGCCATGATTGCCACCAGTACCTTGGTAAAGACCCTTGGTGCTGAGGAGAAACTGAAGGGTAACGCCCGATACTGGTAGTGTTTGCCATCATAACTGAATCAAAGAAAACTCCTGTGGGCCAGTCTGATGGGGATGTGGAGATATGCCTTGGAGAGATCTATCGAGATCATCCAATCTCCTTTTCTTAGTGCTGTAATGAAGGACCTCAAGGTTTCTATTTTGACATGTTTTCTTGTGACCCATCTGTTGAGTCATTTGAGATCTAAAATGGCCTGAATGTCACCATTCCTTTTGGGCACTAAGAAAAAAATTGAATAGACCCCGGATCTCTGCATCAATGCTGGCACCAGTTCTATGGTCCGTATCTCCAAAAGGTATTGAATGGCCCCAAGGTAGCTCTGGTGCTTCTCTGGTTTCCATGACAGAGGGGTTGGAACGAATAGATCATGTGGAAACCTCTCAAATTCCAGTGCATACCCCTGTGACTCTGTTTCCAGAACCCACCTGTCTGAGGTGATCCCTCTCCTCCAGGTAGGCAAAATGAAGCAGTCTGGGGCTCACTGGAAGCTGTTCCCAGCCCCAATGACAGTCAAGCTGATGTGGACTTCTTTCCACCCCTCTAGAACTTGGTGGAAGGGAAGTTGGAGTGAGAGGTTTTGTGTGGAGGACAGCTGCCACCTATGGACTGTCCACCCCATCAAGGCCTGTAAGATGAGAACCTTCTGGGCTTGAAAAACTGCTTGGAGGGACAAAACAACTGGTTACTTTCCCCCTTCCATTCCTCCTTTTTGGCAAGTGGAAGCTCCTTCGTTTTGTCCTTGATTTTAACAAGGTAAGCCTGAAGTGGTTCCCCAAAGAGTTTGGACCCAAAAAAAGGCAGACTTCCAAGATGGACCTGGGAGGATGCATCCACCTCCCATTGTCTCAACCAAATGTTATGACGTGCCACTGTGGTGGAAGCCATAGAATGTGTCCAATACTGAAAACCATCAAAAGATGCATCAGCCACCATTGCTGAGGCAAAAGAAATCTTTTTAAGGCCATCCTTCTCTTCCTTGGGAACATCAGACCTGGATCCATTTCTTCCACCCACATGAACGTGGCCCACAAAAACATGGAGGCTGTGGTAGCCGCCCTGACCAACATGTCTGCCTCAAAACTTCTTCAAAGGGCCCCCTCAACCTTTTTGTCACATGGATCCTTAGGTACCCCCTCTCCTTCAAAGGGGATGACTGAGGAACAAGCTAAAGCCACCGCTGATGGATTCACAACTGGAAAATGCTACTGTTGCATGATTGGTTCCGATAAAGTATAATGCCTCTTAGTTAGCTTTACCCACCTGGATACTCGGTGCAAAACCAGGACAGGCTGCAGGGACGGGGGGGAGGAGTTGCTGTGGTCTACAGAACTTCAATCTCTGTCACCAGGAAACCACTCTGTCTTGGAGCTGGCTGTGAGGGCCTGCACCTGGTGTCAGGCCAAGGAGACAGTAAACTAGGGTTGCTGCTGGTATACCGGCCATCCTGCTGCCTGGCAGCTTCTCGGTCTGAGCTGGCAGAGGCCATCTGAGCTGTGGTATTGGAGGAGCCCAGAATGATAGTCCTGGGTGGTTTCAATGTCCATGCTGAGGCTGCCTCTAGTGTTCCAGCTTGGGACTTCATGGCCTCCATGATGACCATGGGGCTGGCTCAAGTTGTTACTGGCCCAACACATAGGGCAGGACACACCCTCAACTTGGTTTTTGCTCTAGATGGAGGAAAGGGTGGTCTGGAGATGGGGGGGTGGATGTCATGGTCAGACCACTTCTTGGTGAAGTTTAGACTTATGGCTCTGATCCTCCCCTGCAGGGGTGGTGGACAGATTAAGACCCCGGAGGCCACTGGATTCCTGAATGCCCTAGGGGAGTTCCCATTAGATAGAGCAGGTGACCCTGTTGAACCCTTTGTCACGCTGTAGAACAACAAGCTGTGTTGGGCTCTTGACACCTAAGTGCCCTCTTCAGCATTGTGGGGCCCAGTTTGCACCTTGGTACACCAGTGAGCTAAGGGCCATGAAACAGGCTGGATGATGGCTAGAGTGCAAGTGGTGAAAGATATGCTGTGAGGCTGATTGGGCACGAATAAAACATCATAACCGTGCCACCATCGAATCCTCAAGTAGCCGTCCAGTGGAGCTTTTTCGTATTGTCAGGGGTCTGTTGAAATCAACTCCAGGAAATGGAGTTTTAGACCCTTTGAAGGCCCACTGTGAATTGTTTGCAAGGTACTTTGAGGGTAAAGTTGTTTGCTTCCATAGCAATCTTGATGCCTAGTCCACATCTACTGTAGTCCCCAGTGAGGTGTTCAGTGCAGCATCTGCTGCAACTTCTTGGGAATGGTTTCAGTTGATGCAGCCTGATGACATGGACAAGGTGCTTGCGATGATGTGGCCAGCAACATGTGCTCTCAACCCTTGCCCTTCTTGGCTTATTAAAGCTTGCAGAGGGGGTTTGACCAAGTGGATCCAGGGTGTGGTCAACACATTGTTGCGGGAGGTTCCAGCTGCCCTGAAAGAGGCGCTGATCCGACCACTCCTGAAAAAGCCCGCCTGGACGCATTGGTTTGTGACAATTACCAACTGGTAGCAAATACCCCTTTTTTAGGGAAGGTGATTGAGAGGGTTGGGGTGCAGCAATTGCAAGTACTCTTGGATAAAACAGATTATCTTGACCCATTCCAGTCTGGGTTCAGGCCTGGTTATGGGACTGAATCAGCCTTGGTCACCCTGATGGATGACCTTTATCGGGAGAACGACGTAGAGTGCAACCCTGTTACTCTTACTTGATCTCTCAGCAGCTTTTGATACCATTGACCATAGTATCCTTCTGGGCCGACTTAGTGAGATGGCTATACTCCTTTCAGCACCTGCTTAAAACTTTTCTGTTTAGGCAAGCCTTTCCAGACACATAGATGTTGTCCTGTTTTAATATTTTTAGTTAGTTGCTGTTTAATTGTTTTAATTACTTGTTTTTAACTGTTTGATTGATAATTTTAATATTTTTTGTAAACTGCTTAGAGGACATTACATTCAAGCGATATATAAATTTTGTAAATTTTGGTGCCAAAAAAAGGACAGCTATTTATATATGAAGCACACTTTGTGCACCTTCATCTCCTCCCTTTACTTAAGGCAGGGGTGGTCAGCCAGCAACCCTAGGAACACATGTGGCCCCCAGCCCAATTACTTGCAGCCCTTGGCCCAATATTGGAAGCCCTGTTCAAGCAATCCGTTCAGACCTCTCACAAGAGTGATCTGTCCCTCCCCTGGCAATCCACCGGGCAGGGAGGAAGAGAGAAAAGGAGACAGAGCCACCCCTAGGCACCGGGAAGCGGGGCAGATGCCCCGGGCCCTGCGCTTTGGGGGCCCCCTGCGCTTGGCGATCTGCTCACCAGCCGGCTCCTCCCTCCCTGCCTGCTCGCCTTCGCCACACCAGGCAGGGCGCAGCACTCGCTCGCTCTCTTTCTCTCTGCCCGGGACAGGGGCTCACTCGCCTGCCTGCCCGCCCGCCATGCCGAAGCCACCGCCACCAGTGCTCCTGCGGTCAGCGAGCGGTAGCAACCCCGGGGACAGCAAGCTGGGCCAGCAGTTCCAGGACTGGTGCCTGCGCACGTACGGTGACTCGGCCAAGACCAAGACGGTGACCTGGAGCAAATGTGAGGGGCTCCCAACTATGGTTTTGCCCCGGGCCCCGCACATGCTAAGGGAGGGCCTGAAAGGAGGTGGCAAAAAGAGAGAGAAAAGCCTAGCCCTGCACAATTTTGGCATAGGCCCCACCTACCCCAGCATACAGCCCATAAAAGATTACCCTTGAAGAAATGCAGCCCTTGACAGAGATAACATGTTGCCCACCCTAGATTTAGTGGAACACATGACAATGGCCCTTCCAAGCTTTTATTGGTGGGCAAGTCTGGCCGTAAGGGTCAGGCTGCTCCTTCTCAGAACTACATCATGGGGAAAGCTTTCTCAGGAAGTGCCCCTGGAATTTAAGAGCTTCTGAAGAGGTCTTGATCCAAGTTCCATCTTGATCCAAGTTCCATCTTGATCCAAGTTCCAAACTGCTTCAATACTTGGTAGCAGCCCCAATATTCTGGGACTCTTTCCCAGGAGAGATCAGTACAGCCTCCTCTCTGTTGTCATTCCACAGGAGCTTAAAATCTTCTTTTTATTTATTTCAGATGGCCTTTGCTAGCTGATGATTGGGATCTGTTGATGGGATATTGCTATTCTTAACTGTATTGTTGCTGGGTTTTTTTAAAACAATGCTGCTTTTTATTATTTAATTAGTTGTTAATTTTTCCCTATTTTGATATTCTTGTTTTATGATCTTGGTGAATATTATTTGTTTTTAGCTGTAACCTGCTTTGGAATGTTTGTGATGAGCTGTGGTATAAACATGTTTTAAAATTACAAAAATAAAATAATAAAATCCCAGAGACAGGGTCCAAGGCATCCTCTGGCTCTGAAGTCCTGATTATTTCAACAAGAACCCAATGGTGCTGCTAAGATATTATCCTCCAAGGAGATGGTGGGGAATTCAGGCTCTGCTCCAAAGCTGAATCCTGACCCTACTGCTGGCATAGGAACATTCATTTTCATGCATACCCTTGTTGCAGCACAGTTAGCTCCCCACAGCTTCTGGAATGTAATATCCATGGGGGGGGGGAGACACAGAGAGAACCCGAAAAGCGGTGTGTCTGTGTTACAGTTTAAATGCTTAGAGACAAAGGTGGAGAGTTGTAAGTGAGTTTAGGAGACCTGGAAGCAGCCTGAAGGACTGCAGAGGTTGAATCAGTTGCTTTCTTTCAGAGTCTGATACAGGATCAGTGGTTTTGCTGCTTGCTGAAGCATTCTGTTTGCTTCCACAATGCCCTGCTTGTATATTTGTAAATATAAGGTATTATGTAGGCACCATAAGTCTCCTCTTGTCTTTCCAAAGGAAAGACTGCAATCCTATGCACACTTAGCTGAGCGTAAAGCAGAGGGACATACTCTAAGTAGAATCATAGAATAGTAGAGTTGGAAGGGGCCTATAAAGCCACTGATTCCAACCCCCTGCTCAATGCGGGAAACCAATTTAAAGCATACCCAACAGGTGGCTGTCCAGCTGCCTCTTGAATATCTTCAGTGTTGGAGAGCCCACCACCTCTAACAAGTTTTTTCTGATGTTCAGCTGAAATCTGGCCTCCTGTAACTTGAGCCCATTATTCCATGTCCTGCACTCTGGGATTATCGAGAAGAGATTCTGGCCTTCCTCTGTGTACTTGGAAAGTGCTATCATATATCCCCTCAGTCTTCTCTTCTCCAGGCTAAACATGCTCAGTTCTTTCAGTCTCTCACAGGGCTTTGTTTTCAGTACCCTGATCATCCTTGTTGCCCTTCTCTGAACCTGTTCCAGTTTGCCAGCATCTTTCTTAAAGTGCGGTGTCCAGAACTGAATGCAGTACTCAAGATGAGGCCTAACCAGTGCCAAATAGAGGGGAACTAATACTTCACACGATTTGGAAACTATATTTCTGTTAATAGAGCCAAAAATAGCATTTGCCTTTTTTTCAGCCACTTCATGTTGGCTCATATTCAGCTTGCGATCAACAATTCCAAGATCCTTCTCTCGTGTAGTATTGCTTAGTATCTCCCAGCTTATAACTGTGCATTTGGTTTCTTTTTCCTAGGTGTAGAACTTTGCACTTATCCCTGTTAAATTTCATTCTGTCGTTTTCAGCTAAGTGCGCCAGCCTATCAAGATCACGTTGAACTTCATTTCTGTCTTCCACGGTATTAACTATCCCTCTCAATTTTGTATCATCTGCAAATTTGTTAAACTTTCTCTGCACCTCCTCATCTAAGTCATTAAGAAAAATGTTGAACACTGGGCCCAGGACTGAGCCCTGTGGTACCCCGCTCATTACCTCCCCCCAGTTTGAGAATGAACCATTAATAAGCACTCTTTGCATAAGATCCTGTAGCCAACTATGGTTCCACCAGATAGTTGTCCATCCAGCCCACATTTAGCTCCTTGCTAATCAGAATATCATGGGGCACTTTGTCAAAAGCTTTGCTGAAGTAGAGATATATTATGTCCACAGCATTTCCACAATCTACGAGGGATTTTACCTGATCAAAAAAATGAGATAAGATTAGTCTGGCAGGATTTGTGGGAGTAAATTGCATGTGCATTAGAAATTGGTCATTATTGGGCATTCTGTTAGCTATCAGCCATAGACCATATTTTCCACTATTTATTTCTGCATATTTTTCAGAATATATCATGTTTTATTAGACCTGACTTTATGTGTTCATTTGTCTTTGTTTATTGGTCAAGAAAAAAGGTTCTCCACGGTAGATCCCCCCCCCCCAGTCTTGGGTGTAATCCCATCACGTTTCAGTTATACCTATCATGTCACATTTACCATCCTGTATTAAGAGTTCAAGTTCGTCCTGTTTGTTTCCCATACTATGGGCATTAGTATATAGACAATGAAGACCATGTCATTTATGTTCTGGCTTCCTTCCTACATTTTTATGAAGATTATTATTGGACTCGATTAGAAGTGTTCCCTCAGTTCCTGTTACTGTGCATAAGCCTTTGTCAATCAAGTAGACATGTATAGGATTACACTCTAAACCTTATAGCACTGTTTCTGCACTTCTCATATCTTGAGGGAGCAGGGAGCACTTAGCAATATATTACATTTTAGGTTAATTCCCAAAGCCCTTTCGAACTAAACAAATCAACACTTTGCTTTTCCGAACAGCTGAAATATGGCCACCAATAAAATATTTCACTAGAAAGGTGGAGGATATTATCCATCATCCAGCCTTCAATATAAAGATCATTGCTATGCTCTACGTTGCATTTCTCTTATTAAAAATGAATAAAATAAAACATTCTCAAAAAGGTTTTGATAAAGCTTATATGGTTTCTTCATAAAAGCTAAAAACAAATTTCTGGGCAACTATATACTGTATAGACAGTTCTACAAGGTGTTAATGTAATTTACATTCAGAAATGGGAATGACTCCACTTCTCAGATGGTCAGATATGTTAATAGGTTATGTGAAGTTGAAAATGTAAACCAGAAATATTTGGATGACTAACTTTGGGGCAGGATCCAAAGGTCTCATTCTATATGTGGTTGCTGAAGTCCCAGAGATACGATGTACACCATGCCCTGTTTTGCTTATTGTGAATAATAACATTATGTTTATTTACTACCTAAAAGACTGCCAGTTTTATGGGTGGAGGGCTTCAGCCACACCACAGCATTTCCTCATGGCCAGTTCCCAGGGCACTTTGCTGCTTGTGGCGAATGCAAGATGGCACCGCTACCCCTTTCCACATACTGAAGCCACAGACTGGACTAGCTGTTGAACTGTAATTCAGTGCTACTGTTGGGAAGTGTCTTACATTGCACCTGAGGCAGCAAGCTAGTTGGGGGGGGGATGTGTTATGTGTAGCATACACAGCTCTGTCTTCCAGTAGAAAGTGGAGGGGCTTGGGAGGGGCTCCCACCACTTTCTCCAAGCATCTGGTACCTGAAGCAGCCACCTTACATTGCCTGCCAGCCCTGCCATTTCTCACGCTCGAGTCCCTGCCATTTCTCACACTCGAGTCCCTATATGAGTAGGTAATATAGAAATACTATTTGCTGTTGCCCTCATCTCCCACAGGATTTAGTTTAAAGACCTCTTGATCAGGTTCACCATGCTTCAGCCAAACACATCCCACCCACCTACCCTGCAAGTCCCTTTGAGATGCAGTCCATCTCCTGCCAATAGTTCTTCTTTAAAGAAGCTTAGACGATTGTCACAGAAACCAAATGTCTCT
This sequence comes from Rhineura floridana, assembly GCF_030035675.1. Taxonomy (NCBI): domain Eukaryota; kingdom Metazoa; phylum Chordata; class Lepidosauria; order Squamata; family Rhineuridae; genus Rhineura; species Rhineura floridana. The sequence goes on along the minus strand of NC_084483.1, from coordinate 184,650,233 downwards.
CCTTGATGCCCTCTGCATAGTCATTCATTCACCCAGATAATTCCTCTCTCTTTCTTTGCAGTCCTCTGCCTTTCACAGCATGAATTGATAGAACAACTGAGCCCTAAGATGTCCAAAACCTTCTAGTCAGATGTGATATGCTCATAGTTGTGCTGAAGGTGTTAGGCTCCATCTCCAGTTTTATGCAGGTGGCCCCTTATGTCTTGCAGAGGAGGCTGGGGTGCCATGGCCCCTAAAGGCCCCAGATCCCCCTGCTCTGTCTCACTGTCTGTTGATAGAGCCTGCTCCTCTGTAATGTTTGCTTTGGGGTGTCCAATTCACTGCAGTTTTGACAGGTGAAGGCCACCATCTTGATTCAAAATGGCATCTGATGGTATTCAAACACAGACAAAAACCTGCTCCTTGGTCTCAGGAACCAGTGTGCCAAATTCAGTGACAATATTTTAACAGATGACCAAATGCAACCAGAGGCAAACAACTCTCCGAAATATAGACATATTATATTTATATCCCACCTTTCCTCCAAGGAGCTCAAGGTGGCAGACATGGTTCTCCCCCTTTGCATTTTTTCATCACAACAACCTTATGAAGTAGGCTGTCCTGAGAGACAGTGAATGGCCAGGGTCACCCGGTAAGCTTCATGGCTGAGTGGAGGTTTGAACCCTGGTCTCCCAGGCCGTTGTCCGCCCTCCTAACCACTACACCACACTGGCTCTCTTTTGGCCTGCTGGTGTTGAGAGCGCAGGATGGCAAGAAGCCCAAGGTTCAATGAGCTTACGACTATCTTCAGTGTCTTCAGCTGAGGCTGCTGGGAGTGTCTGATGAAAAGCTGCTAAATTGCCAGACCAGGAGACGTTATGAAAAAAGGGTGCTCTTTCCACGGTCTAGAATGTTGCCGTATCATCCTTGTTGAATGTGGAGCAGTGCCAGAGGGTGAGGCAACTTTTCCAGCAGCTAATTGACTTCATGAGAACTCCAGGAATAATACAAGCTGGCTGCAGTGCGGAGAGTGACTATACAGTCACTCACTAATTAATTACTTGGGTAGCCTGTTTCCTTATGAATATAGGCATTGTTTTTGTTTCACCACCACCACCACCCTGCACATATGACAGCTAGCTCCATCAAGGAGCTGCAGATTTGTATTAGGCAAAGCGCCCCATGTGCTTCATGTCTCTCTGTATTATTTTCAATCATTTGATCTCAAAGAAACAGGGATTAAAAGGGAGGAAACTAGAGCTGGTACAGATGTAATCATTCAGTTAGGTTGGGTGTGATCCAGCAACTGGCCATGATACATCAAGCCAAAGTTAAGCATATTCAGCTTGCATTGATTTAAGCCTGGATTTTTCATTGGAACGAATGATACTTTACTGTGCCTGACTTTTGCTAGATTATTGCCCATCGAACTACATGTTGCATCAGGGATAGGGAACCTGTGGCCCTCCAGTTGTTCTTGAACACCAGCTTCCCTCCTCCCTGACGAGCGATCATGCTGGCAGGGGCTGATGTCATAAGAACCTAACAAGAACGTGGCCAATGGCCTGGTCCAGCATCCTGTTCTCACCCAACCAGAATCCCATAAGCAGAACCTGAGCGTAAGAGTACTCTCCCCTCCTGCAGTTACCAGCAACTGGTATTCAGAAGCATACTGCTTCCGACAGTGGAGGCAGAACGTAACCATCACGGCCAGTAGCCATTGCCAGTGTTGTTCATAGTGGTATGTCAGTGTTATGCACTGAATGGTGTCGCACAAATGCCACCCCTTCTTGGAACTGGATTTCTCCCCCTTTGCCGTTACATGGGTAGAATGTGCTAAATAACTAAATGTATCCTTCCAAGCACTGGTAGGTTTCAGTACTAAGGGTGAATCCAGCTATGTTTTACTCAGAGTAGACCCACTAAAATTAATGAACTTACGTTTGTCATGTCTGTTAACTCCAACATGTCTACTTTGAGTCAGACTAGCACTGAATACCACCTTTAGTGGTTTATTTGCAAACAGAGTATCCCACTTCCTCATAAAGGTTGTCTGAGGAGAGAGAGAGAAAGAAGCCTGAGTTTGAGGCACAAGGAGAGAGGGAGGAGTATTCTCAGCATTAGGGAGACCACTGTTGCTAAACGAATAAAATCCCAAACAGAGATCTAAGTACTACTACCCCATTGCAACTACAGCTCAAGCATGCATCCTTTAAGTTAGGGAGGCTACTTATGCATCATCAAAAAAGAAGACAAAGGTTTGTGAAAAGAAAAGAAAAGCACATGCTAATTTATGTGTATAGATGTAAATTTAGAAACAATTACTTTAATACCAACAGAAATATGACACATCTCAGCATGAGGTGTGAGAAAGATCAGGACCAGGTGACCTGTGTGCCTGCTCAGTTTGCTGTCCAGGTGCTGCTAACTGTGGATGGAACACCTTTTGAGCTGCTGCTCTGCCTTCTGGCTCTTTATCTTGAAACGGACTACCTTCCAGTCGATTCCGACTTATGGTGACCCTATGAATAGGGTTTTCATGGTAAGTGGTATTCAGAGGTGGTTTACCATTGCCTTCCTCTGAGGCTGAGAGGCAGTGGCTGGCCCAAGGTCACCCAGTGAGCTTCATGGCTGTGTGGGGATTCAAACCCTGGTCTTCCAGGTCATAGTCCAACACTCTAACCAATACACCACACTGGCTCTCTTTATCTTGAAACCAGACCTTAAACATTCTACTTTCAAGGAACACTTCCCGTATTGACTTGGCTGTCAAGCAACCCCTCATTGTTGCAGAGGGTTTTAAAGCTTCTTCTGGAACAAGGATGGGGGACTTGAGGCCCTCCAGGTGTTGTTGGACACCAACTCCCATCAGCCCCAGGCAGTATGGCCAATGTTCAGGCATGGTGGTAGTCCACTAGTGTCTGGAGGGTCACAAGTTTATCACCCCTGTTCTGGGATATATGCTCAATTTGTTCTGGGGTTCACTTTGCACCGGGACTTAGACTCCTATTTAATAGCAGTTAATCCTACTGAGGTGTCCAGAGCACAGTCTTGTCATGTTTTGTTGGATGAGTTTCAGTTGGTTCAGCTCGAGGACGTGGACAAGGTGCTTGGACAGGTTCGTGCGACCACTTCGGTACTGGATCCTTGCCCCTCTTGGCTAATTAAAACTAGCAAGGAAGGAACAGTTGGCTGGGCCAAGGAAGTGATTAATGCCTCTTTACGAGAGGGAGTGGTCCCTGGCTGTCTGAAAGAGGCGGCAGTGAGACCAATCCTGAAAAAACCTTCCTTGGACCCAGAGGATGTCAGCAGCTACAGACCAGTAGCCAATGTTCCATTCCTGGGCAAGATCCTGGAATGTGTGGTTGCTGACCAGCTCCAGGCGCTGTTGGATGAAACCGATTATCTAGATCCATTTCAATCGGGGTTCAGGCCTGGTTTTGGCACTGAGACTGCCTTGGTCGCCCTGTGTGATGACCTATGTCGGGAGAGAGACAGAGGGAGTGTAACTCTGTTGATTCTCCTTGACCTCTCAGCGGCTTTTGATACCATTGACCATGGTATCCTTCTGGAGAGGCTTGAGGAATTGGGAGTTGGAGGCACTGCTTGGCAGTGGTTCCGCTCCTACTTAGCGGGTCGTCTCCAGAAGATAGTGCTTGGGGAACATTGCTCGACACCGTGGGTTCTCCAATGTGGGGTCCCGCAGGGTTCGGTTCTGTCTCCCATGCTTTTTAACATTTATATGAAGCCGCTGGGGGCGGTCATCAGGAGTTTTGGAGTGCGTTGTCATCAGTATGCTGATGACACGCAGCTCTGCTTCTCCTTTACATCTTCTTCAGGTGAGGCAGTCGACGTGCTGAACCGTTGCCTGGCTGCGACAATGGACTGGATGAGAACTAACAAACTGAGATTCAATCCTGACAAGACTGAGATGCTGTTGGTGGATGGTTTCTCTGATCGGATGGTGGATATATACCCTGTCCTGGATGGGGTTACACTCCCCCTAAAGGAACAGGTGCGTAGTCTGGGAGTCATCTTAGACTCTTCCCTCACACTTGAGGCTCATGTAGCCTCGGTGGCCCGGAATGCGTTCTACCAACTTCGGTTGGTAGCCCAGCTATGTCCCTATCTGAATAAGGAGGACCTCTCATCAGTGGTACATGCTATGGTAACCTCGCGTCTGGACTACTGCAATGCGCTTTACGTAGGGCTACCTTTGAAGATGATTCGGAAGCTACAGCTAGTGCAAAATGCAGCAGCCAGACTGCTAACAAGAACTAAGCGGTCTGAGCATATAACACATGTGCTAGCCCGTTTGCACTGGCTTCCAATATGCTTCCGGGCCAGATTCAAAGTGTTGGTACTTACCTATAAAGCCTTATACGGCGCGGGACCACGATATCTGTCAGAATGCCTCTCCCAATATGAACCGGCCCGTACACTACGGTCTACTACGAAGGCCCTCCTCCGGGTTCCGACTCATAGGGAAGCCTGGAGAGTGGTGACAAGATCTAGGGCCTTCTCAGTGGTGGCCCCCGAACTATGGAATGGTCTCCCCGAGGAGGTGCGCCTGGCGCCGACACTATCATCTTTTCGGCGCCAGGTTAAAACCTTTCTCTTCTCTGAGGCATTTTAATTCCTGTTAATTGTAAATTATTATTTTTTGATTTTAGACTGTACAGTTTTGTGTACAGTTTTGTGTTATTTTTATTGTATTTTTAATGTTCACCGCCCAGAGAGCTGTTGCTAGTCGGGCGGTATATAAGCTTAATTAAATAAATAAATAAATAAATGTGAATGTGCCCTAGAAACACACCCAGTTAAGAACATAAGAACATAAGAAGAGCCTGCTGGATCAGGCCAGTGGCCCATCTAGTCCAGCATCCTGTTCTCACAGTGGCCAACCAGGTGCCTGGGGGAAGCCCGCAAGCAGGACCCGACTGCAAGAACACTCTCCCCTCCTGAGGCTTCCAGCAACTGGTTTTCAGAAGCATGCTGCCTCTGACTAGGGTGGCAGAGCACAGCCATCACGGTTAGTAGCCATTGATAGCCCTGTCCTCCATGAATTTGTCTAATCTTCTTTTAAAGCCATCCAAGCTGGTGGCCATTACTGCATCTTGTGGGAGCAAATTCCATAGTTTAACTATGCGCTGAGTAAAGAAGTACTTCCTTTTGTCTGTCCTGAATCTTCCAACATTCAGCTTCTTGGAATGTCCACGAGTTCTAGTATTATGAGAGAGGGAGAAGAACTTTTCTCTATCCACTTTCTCAATGCCATGCATAATTTTATACACTTCTATCATGTCTCCTCTGACCCGCCTTTTCTCTAAACTAAAAAGCCCCAAATGCTGCAACCTTTCCTCGTAAGGGAGTCGCTCCATCCCCTTGATCATTCTGGTTGCCCTCTTCTGAACCTTTTCCAACTCTAGAATATCCTTTTTGAGATGAGGCGACCAGAACTGTACACAGTATTCCAAATGTGGCCGCACCATAGATTTATACAACGGCATTATGATATCGACTGTTTTATTTTCTATACCTTTCCTAATTATCGCTAGCATGGAATTTGCCTTTTTCATAGCTGCCGCACACTGGGTCGACATTTTCATCGTGCTGTCCACTACAACCCCGAGGTCTCTCTCCTGGTCGGTCACCACCAGTTCAGACCCCATGAGCATATATGTGAAATTAAGATTTTTTGCTCCAGTATGCATAATTTTACACTTGTTTATATTGAATTGCATTTATTTATTTATTTATTTATTTAATTACATTTCTAAACCGCCCTATAGCAATAAGCTCTCAGGGCGGTGTACAACAAGATAAAACCACAATTAAAATACAAGCAATTGTAGATTATAAAACATATTAAAAACAAAATTAAAATACAACTAAAATAAAAAATACAATAAAATTAAATTTAAAATTAACATTAAATTAAGGTTAAAATGCCTGGGCAAAGAGGTAGGTTTTTACCTGGCGCCGAAAGGATAACAAAGAAGGCGCCAGGCGTATCTCATCTGGGAGGGCATTCCATAATTCGGGGGCCACCCCGAATTTGCCATTTTTGCCATTTTTCCGCCCATTCACTCAGTTTGGAGAGATCTTTTTGGAGCTCTTCGCAATCCCTTTTTGTTTTAACAACCCTGAACAATTTAGTGTCGTCAGCAAACTTGGCCACTTCACTGCTCACTCCTAATTCTAGGTCATTAATGAACAAGTTGAAAAGTACAGGTCCCAATACCGATCCTTGAGGGACTCCACTTTCTACAGCCCTCCATTGGGAGAATTGTCCGTTTATTCCTACTCTCTGCTTTCTGCTTCTTAACCAATTCCTTATCCACAAGAGGACCTCTCCTCTTATTCCATGACTGCTAAGCTTCCTCAGAAGCCTTTGGTGAGGTACCTTGTCAAACGCTTTTTGAAAGTCTAAGTACACTATGTCCACTGGATCACCTCTATCTATATGCTTGTTGACACTCTCAAAGAATTCTAATAGGTTACTGAGACAGGACTTTCCCTTGCAGAAGCCATGCTGGCTCTGCTTCAGCAAGGCTTGTTCTTCTATGTGCTTAGTTAATCTAGCTTTAATAATACTTTCTACCAGTTTTCCAGGGACAGAAGTTAAGCTAACTGGCCTGTAATTTCCAGGATCCCCTCTGGATCCCTTTTTGAAGATTGGCGTTACATTTGCCACTTTCCAGTCCTCAGGCACGGAGGAGGACCCAAGGGACAAGTTACACATTTTAGTTAGCAGATCAGCAATTTCACCTTTGAGTTCTTTGAGAACTCTCGGGTGGATGCCATCCGGGCCCGGTGATTTGTCAGTTTTTATATTGTCCATTAAGCTTAGAACTTCCTCTCTCATTACCACTATTTGTCTCAGTTCCTCAGAATCCCTTCCTGCAAATGTTAGTTCAGGTTCAGGGATCTGCCCTATATCTTCCACTGTGAAGACAGATGCAAAGAATTCATTTAGCTTCTCTGCAATCTCCTTATCGTTCCTTAGTACACCTTTGACTCCCTTATCATCCAAGGGTCCAATTGTCTCCCTAGATGGTCTCCTGCTTTGAATGTATTTATAGAATTTTTTGTTGTTGGTTTTTATGTTCTTAGCAATGTGCTCCTCAAATTCTTTTTTAGCATCCCTTATTGTCTTCTTGCATTTCTTTTGCCAGAGTTTGTGTTCTTTTTTATTTTCTTCATTCGGACAAGACTTCCATTTTCTGAAGGAAGACTTTTTGCCTCTAAGAGCTTCCTTGACTTTGATCGTTAATCATGCTGGCATCTTCTTGGCCCTGGCAGTACCTTTTCTGATCTGCGGTATGCACTCCAGTTGAGCTTCTAATATAGTGTTTTTAAACAACTTCCAAGCATTTTCGAGTGATGTGACCCTCTGGACTTTGTTTTTCAGCTTTCTTTTTACCAATCCCCTCATTTTTGTGAAGTTTCCTCTTTTGAAGTCAAATGTGACCGTGTTGGATTTTCTAGGCAATTGGCCATTTACATGTATGTTTAATTTAATAGCACTGTGGTCACTGCTCCCAATCGGTTCAACAACACTTACATCTCGCACCAGGTCCCGGTCCCCACTGAGGATTAAGTCCAGGGTTGCCGTCCCTCTGGTCGGTTCCATGACCAACTGGTCTAGGGAATAGTCATTTAGAATAACTAGAAACTTTGCTTCTTTGTCATGACTGGAACACATATGCAGCCAGTCTATGTCCGGGTAGTTGAAGTCACCCATTACTACCACATTTCCTAGTTTGGATGGTTCCTCAATTTCATATCTCATCTCAAGGTCTCCCTGAGCATTTTGATCAGGGGGATGATAGATCGTTCCCAGTATTAAGTCCCTCCTGGGGCACGGTATCACCACCCACAACGATTCTGTGGAGGAGTCCGCCTCTTTTGGGGTTTCGAGCTTGCTGGATTCAATGCCTTCTTTCACGTATAGAGCGACTCCGCCACCAATACGTCCTTCCCTGTCCTTCCGATATAGTTTATATCCAGGGATAACCGTATCCCACTGGTTTTCTCCATTCCACCAGGTCTCCGTTATGCTCACTATATCAATGCTCTCCTCTAAGACCAAGCACTCCAGTTCTCCCATCTTGGTTCGGAGGCTCCTAGCATTGGCGTACAGGCACTTGTAAGCAGTGTCTCTCTTCAAGTGTCTTTGGCACTTGTGGTTAGGCCTTTGGTAATTTTGCTCTTCTGAATTTATATCCTGTGCCCCTGCTCTCACAATGCCTACTTCTAGGCCTACCCCTTTTAACATTTCATCATTTCTTTGGTTTTTATCCCAGGGGGGAGGTTTATTCCAAACCGGACCTTTCTCAGCTCCTGTCGGGTTTCCCCCCTCAGTCAGTTTAAAAGCTGCTCTGCTACCTTTTTAATTTTAAGTGCCAGCAGTCTGGTTCCATTCTGGTTCAAGTTCTCCCCTGAGACTGCAGGGGAAGATCAACTGTGTGTCTGTGTAAGCTATATCTCTGGAGGTTTGTGTTTTTTAACCTTAACTATTGTTCTATCCAATGCTGATGTCCACAGGGTTTTACCAGCCGAGGACTGCAAAACTCCAGGATAGGGTGGAGATAGCCAGGATCACGGCCAGCTCACTGTGGCACCTGGTTGCACTCAGGTCCTGCTTGCAGGCTTCCTCTAGACATTTGGTTGGCTACTGTGAGAATAGGATGCTGGACTAGATGGACCACTTGTCTGATCCAGCATGGCTGTTATGTCCCTATGTTGCCAAGGTCAAGCTGGAGGGATGAGAAGGGAAGGCAACAAGCAGAGAACTTGGAGTTTTGCTCTAGCAATAGTCTGGAGTCAGTTGTAAGCTTATGAAGTGCTGCAGCAAGGCCAAGTAACTTATCTCTTTCCTCCTCAGAGGAAAATTGCTTGTGCTTAATTCTTCAAATGCCCACGTCAGTGGAGCTGGAAAGTCCCTTATAGCCCCTGGGCATGGTAGTTCTGGGAAGGAGTCCCCTGGGTCAGAGTTAGGGTTGCCATGTTCAATCTCTGAGACTAATCCTGTATCTTTAGGATAAAAGAAAGTCAGCCAAGTGCAGGTGTTCTTTCAACTCTGTAATGGCAAAAACCACAAGGTGGAATTCTCCCTTCCCTCTGCACAACTTGTAAAGATACAGAAGACCTCTTGGAGGCTGGGCCTGGCAACCAAGAGGTCTTTTGTATCTTTAAAAGTTGTGCAGGGGGAAGGGAGAATTCCACCTTGTGGTTTTTCCCATTACAGGGTTGCAAGAACACCTGCACTTGGCCGACTTTCTTTTCTCCTAAAGATACAGGATCAGTCTCAGGGATTGAATCTGGCAACCCTAGTCAGAGTAGCAGAGCAGAGTTACCTCCTCAGGCAGAGAATATGGAGGCCTTGGAAATCCCCTCCTGTGTGAGACATTGGTGGGGTAGTTGCTTCAGAGCTGTTCTCTTAAGATGGCTCCTGAACCTAGTCTTCCCCTGTACCAGGCCCATCCTCTGAAAGCAGAGTGTCCTGAGCTACGACATCTTACTGAAGAACACTTGATACACATCCAATGCACCCCAGAGTCCTTCAAAATAGTTTGAAAACTATAACAAAAAATGGGAAATTAACAACTTTAGAACTTTCGTTTGTTGCTCACAAGAATGTGACCAAGTGTGCCCGCAAAATCATTCAAAACAATTCTGACTTCAAGGTTTTGACATCCTTAGCCAAGGCAACATCACTGGACCCCCTTAGATAAAGTTGGGTGTGTCAACTGAAAGTAATCTCACATCTCCTTCAACATTCTTGGGTGCTTCCTGGAAATTGAGAATGGTAGCCCTGTTGGTGGAACGGGTTCTTGGTTAGTTTTTAGAGTCCGAGCAAATGCCCAAACTTACCTATCTCCTGAGATAGCCTGATTCAAGCTAAACATAAACATAAAACATAGCACTGCATCCTTAAACTCAAGGGATGGTGGTGCGTGAGAGAGCCTTCTATGTGGTGGTTGTGGTACGTTCTCCCCTCCATAGTGTCCCTTGCACTATCATTGTATGCTTTTCAAAAATTGTTCAAGACACCAATTTGGACATATGGATATTTTCCTTCCTCCTGTACTTTGGCTCTCTACTGCTGTTCTGTTAATTTTCTTATCTGTTGGTTCTCTGGTTTTAATTATAGAGATATCTTGTTGTTAATAGTGATATTTTTGTAACCCACTCTGTAACTCTTCAGGGAAGTGCGGGCTATCTGTATAAAACAAAGAATATTAACAAAAAGTCTTGCTCTAAATGGTTTTCTTCACATACTTTTTAAAGGGGTTGCAGTGTAGTGTGGAAACATAGAAGGGAAAAACTGCCCAGATTGCTAACAGTGAGATTGTTAATTGACAGAGCACTGTCAACAAAAAGGCAGGCCTACCTTTGCTATTACGCCCAGTGACTCCTTCATTTAGCTTGTCTTCATTCCTTTAATCATGAATAGGCCCATTTGGAAAAATGCTTACATCTGCAAGCTAATGGCATCACTTTTTCTATTTCGCTTTCACTGAGGGCCAAACCAGATACTGAAGCAGCTCACTCACTTGCTGAACTATAATTTATTTATTTTTAAACATTATCTGCTTTTCACCATCTGGGTTTCAAAACGGATTACAATGTTAACAATGTGTAATATACAACATTCAAAACATAAATGACACCTGAAATATTTAAAACAGAAATTTAAAATCTCAAATATTTAAACAAAAACATGAGGAAATTTTAAAACAGCAGAGCAGCATTCACGATGCAAAGGCATCCTGAAATAAAAGTTTTCACCAGGTGTCTGAAACCCAGTGGGGATGGTGCCTCTGACTTCTTATGGGAGGGAGTTCCACAGAGTTGGGCCCACAACCCTGAAGGCATAAATTCTTGTTGACGTGAGTCATGCTTGATGAGTCATGCTTCGGGGACCGAAATAGTGCTCTCTCAGATGAACTCAGTGATCATCTTGGGACGTATAGGTTAAGGTGATGTTTAAGGTATCTGAGGCCTAAATTATTCAATAATAATTAAGTAATGGGAGATATGGGGGAGCTGCTTTTTAGAGCAAGAGGGGTGCAAATGGATGGGTGTGCTAAAATCCTTCCCCGGCCTGCAGCATACCTCCCATCTGTTGCTCCTTTCCTATGCATTTTTCTTCTCAGCTGGGCTCCAATACCAGAAGTTAACTCAATTGGAAGAAAAGCACTCTGGGGAAGAGGCTAAGGTGGCAGCCTTCCCCAACCTGGTGCCCTCAGAAGTTTCACACTACAAGTTCCATCAGCCCCAGCCAGCATGGCCAAGGTCAGGGATGAAGGGAGTTGTAGTCCAAAACATCTGGAGGTCACCAAGTTGGGAAAGGTTGGGTTATGAGGAAGTTAGCGGCAATATGGGGAGGTTCAGCTCCCTGCAACTGTGGACCTCTAGTCTTTTGCTCCAAAAACCATATCCCCACCCTTCTTCTTTATATGCTCTTGGAGCACACCCAGTTTTAAACCAGCGGGTTTGCTGCTGTCATGTCTAGTTTGTAAGAGAGCTTGAAATCTGGCTTGCAGCCAGCTGTAATCCATTGCTTGCCATCCAGAAGTCTGCCCCATCCAGTTCTCATAAGCTGCCTGAATCCTCTGTGCAACAAAGGCAGCTTTGCAGCTGCAGTTCTGACTATACTTCATGTGGGATGGACGCATGCATCTGGCTATTTTAGCCATCAGGAGTTTTTATTAGTCTTATTACAGCTCAGACGCCAATTAATGTTTGTTTTTCATTTAGCTTTCTTCCATCCATGAGGAAAATCCTATCCATCTCATTACAGAAGGAAGGGGATGAAGTAGTTGAGGGACTTTAAAGAGAGGTATCCTAGTTCAGTGGTTCCCAACCTTATGAGCACGGGACCCCCTTTATAAGCTGAAAAAAATTGTGACCCCCCTCCCCCCAGGGAGGCAGGCTGGCTGCCAGGAAGGAAGGGGAAAAGCAGCCTTTCTTTGCAGGCTTGCTTCTTTTTGCTTCACAAGAAGCCCTCCTCTCCTCTCATTCTAAGTAAGGGTGTTGCCAGTAGCGGCAGTGCAAGGAGACGGGAATCAGTGATAGTAATCCCCTCTTCTTCCTGGTAGCTCCACCCTCAGCCTCCTTTGGCATCTGCCATGTATTTTATAGGCAGATGCCTGCCCTTAGTGCGCCTGAAAGACGCTCTGGAGCTTCAGAAAAGGCCTCCCCTCTCATTTGGAGCAAGGGGGAGGTGTCATCTGCAGCGCCAGTGGAAAGCAGACAGTGTAGGAGGAGTGAAGACTTTTTTCAAAAATAAATAAATAATTCATTTCTTTACTGTTTGCGGCCCCCTCTGGGTTACTTCTCGGCCCCCTTGGGGATCCGGCCCCCAGGTTGGGAACCACTGTCCTAGTTAACAGACTTCCACTGCAATCTAGTCAATCACTCCAAAATGAAAATTACACAAAAAAGCTAAAAAATATTGTTATTATTATTACTTTACCACCACAGTAGTTCAAGCATTGGTGACTTCAAAACTGGATTAGTGCAACGCACTCTATGTGGTGCTTCCCTTGCACATGACTCAGAAACTGCAGCTAGTGCAGAATGCTGCAGCCAGATTGCTGACAAGAGTGAGATCCCTGTCAGCACATAACACCTCTGCTCAGGGATCTGCACTGGGCCAAGTTCAAGGTGTCAAGAGACACACAGATGTTGTAAGATGTAAGTTGGAAGTGGTTTGAACACATACATTTTCTGCCCTGAAACATATGCCTTGAAATGCAGACAATGTGCATCAAAACCATACCCAACACACTGTAGAATGTTTGTCTGTCTTCACCCATAAGCTTAATATATGTTAATGGGAGTAGTGTATTGGTAAATTCAGAAGTGCAGGGTCCCTTCACGATAGTCATGCCACACCCCCTTGCAGCTATACCCTCTCACTTGTTTGCTTGCTCTCCGTCATCATCTCCATGCTCCTCAGTCTTTTCCACATGTGCCACAACAGACATCCCTAGAAGTCAATCAGCATGAAAGCAGAGTGTGTTAGCTCCTGAGAAGAGTCTTCTCAGTAGCTGACTCATCTCCTTTCACTCTGATTGGCTCCAATGAGCAGGGAAGGACCAGGAAGCATGTTAGAAGACTCTTCTCCATGGCTAACCCACTCCCCTTTCACGCTGATTGGCTCGTAGGATACTGAAGACATAGGGACCCAGCTGGGAACCTGCTCCCAAAAAAGTAAGGAGTCTAAGATCCCACGCAAGACTCCAGATAACTACACCCCTGGTTAATGGTGATATATCTAGTTCTGACATTATGGAGAGTTTATTGTTGTTTCAGTTTTACAAATGACAAATAGTTGGCCTCCAATAGGGAAGCAATTTTTAAAGAAAAATGTATGGGTCAAAGCACACCTAAGAACAATGTGACATGGTTGGGGAGTCACCTAATCATTTAATCTGATCCAACCACACATGTATGATGATGAGCTGTGGTTATTCTATGGGGAGGGAATAACATTCTGCTCATATTTGCTGATGTTCTTTTAGTGCAGGGGTGGTCAACCTATGGTTCTCCAGACATTGTGCAGAGCCGCCGTGATCAATGGTGTCATGGCCTTGGACCGGGACTTCTCAGAGACAGAATCTGCCCACATTGGCAGCTCCATGGAGGAGATAGATCTACTCCCTGGTCTGTCTCTTGTGGGTCTGCTGACATTGGAGCTCCTCCTGGGCCCTGCGGAGGCACCTCTGCCATCAAACACTGATAGCTGGTCGACAGACTTCTCAGGGGATCCAGACAGCCCTGAAGATATTGGAGTTTGGTATGTATTGCAGCGGAGTACAGAAATAAATAGACTGATAAGACTGTTGGTTGAAAGAATAAAGAAACGTAAGGTTTATTAATACTGGGAAGTAAAGTCATTCTGATTATAGACATACATGTGGCCATTGTAACGATAACATACATGTGGCCATTGGAGAGCCATGAGATTTTAAGTCTGACCTACGGGAAAGGAAGAGAGGAGGAAGTAAAGCCTGAGGGAAAACAAACAGGTAGTTACTAAAGAAGGAATCAGTGAGAAAATAATTGGTTGCACCCTCCCCTCCCCTCCCCTCCCCTCCCTGTGATTGAAAGGTGGGTTGTCCCACCCACCTGTCAAAGTTGGCCCATGGGCATGGGAACCCATCACAAAAGCTTCCCCAATCCTGTTTTAACTGAAGATGCCAGGGACTGAACATGAGATCTTCTGTGTGGAAAGTATGCACTCTACCATTGAGCTATGGCTGCTCCCCATGGAGAGACTTACTCAAGCAAAGCTCCAGAATGTAGTCTTGCAGATGACTTTTGAGAGGATTCATGTAGCTGAAAAGTACATGAGTTTACATGATGGATGAACATGTCTACCCAGCCATTGCTCTAATTGCCTTTACTATTTAGGAAGATTTTCACTGGGAATAAATTACATCCTACTTTGTTCCCGATTTAGGTAACCCACCGGAGGTTTGTAGGATACCAATTAAGCCCAGCTAAAAATATGGTATATGGACTGTTTGCCCCTACTTTAAAAGAAAGTTCATGGGTAGTTTCAAAGACATATTCATGTTCTGTGACTAAGATTCACCTCTCCTTGGAAGTGAAGCATTCCTAAAATAGACGTGGAGCAAAAGTTTTGCCATTTGAGATTTTTGCAAGGATAATATGTCTTCTGGAACATCTTCTGGCAAAAAGCCTCTCACAGCAAGGGCTTCACTAGCAGGGGGGAGGGGAAAGTATGTGCGCATTTCCTGAGGAGAAAATGTCATCTTTTCCCTGGGGAAACTGGTGCCATTTTTTCAGAGTGATAAACAATTCTTCCTTTTTTCATTTTGTAAAAATGTTAACTTTTAACTTGCAGGGGTCTTCAGAAATGGAGCATTGCATCGGGGTGTGGGCGAGGGGTGGCTGAGAAGGAAATGTTTAGAAGAGGTCTGCGTCAGTGGAGATTTTTTGAATGTGTAGATGTGATCACAGTTAGATTTTTTAAAATTGTAAGCCTCTTAAAAGTTAGAGGGAACCTATTCTTCCCTCACTGATTACTTCTTTAAAAACCATTTGTTGATGGATTGTTTTTCTCGGCTGTACTTCCTTCCTCTTTCATCCACTTAGTTCCATAGTGTGTGTGAGTGAGTGCTAGGCTCATGACTCTATAATGGCCACATGAATGCCTGTACTCAGGAGGCCAGGCCTGGCAACCAAGAGGTCTTCTGTATCTTTAAAAGTTGTGCAGGGGAAAGGGAGAATTCCACCTTGTGGTTTTTCCCATTACAGAGTTGCAAGAACATCTGCACTTGGCTGACTTTCTCTTCTCCTAAAGATACAGGATCAGTCTCAGGCCAAGAGCCTGGCAACCCTAACTCAGAATGACTTTATTTCCTAGTAGTAATAAACCTTATGTTTCTTTCTTTCTTTCCACTTATATCAAGGTGACATACATGATTCTCCTCCCTCTCTATTTTATCCTCACAACAACCCTGTGAGGTAGATTAGGCTAAGAGATTGTGACTTCTTTCAGCCACCAGCATTACCAGACTATTCCTTTCAGCACTCCACTGAAATATGTACCAAACTCCAATAGCACTCGCATTTCAGTTTACTGGGTTTGAACCCTCTCCAGGGGCATTATTTCTCTGACATTTTTAACAGCATGCCTATGAATTGTCCAGTATAAGCAGAGGTTTGTAGGAAGAGCATAGAATAATGGTAGAGTGGGGCTTTAGAAAGCTGCACAGCTGTGACGCACCTCTGGGGATCACTGTACACATATAAAGACAGGAAGTTGCCCCTTATACCTAGAAAGCAGCCTGCCAGGTGGGGCGGAGCTGCTACACTAGCCTCCCGGCAAGGAGGTTGCTACTGCTTATCGGAAGGAGGATGGGGAGAGGCAGTGGGGAGGTTGGCATGCTGCCAGTCAGAGCTTGGAAAAGTTACTTTTTTTGAACTACAACTCCCATCAGCCCCAGCCAGCATGGCCACTGGATTGGGCTGATGGGAGTTGTAGTTCAAAAAAGTAACTTTTCCAAGCTCTGGTGCCAGTGCACTGGCAGGAGCACTGCATTAGCTCCACCAGCATGTTTGCACCATGCCAACCTCTCTCCTTCTCCCTTCCAGCAAGCAACAGCAACCTGCATGTGGGGAAGCTGGCATAGTGGTTCCGCCCCACCCATCAATGTCTGCCTATTCCAGGTCAGACCATTGGTCCTCTAGCACTGTCTACATTAACTGACAGTGACTCTTCAGGGTTTTTTCCCCCAGCCCTACCTGGAGATGTCAGGGTTTGAACCTGGGACCTCCTGCATGTAAAGCAGATGCTTCACCACTGAGCTATGGCCTTTCACCATGTTTTGCTTTTGCAGCACCAAAGAAAATGCAATCCTATGCACGTTTACCTAGGAGAAAACCCTGTGCACTCTAACCACACCAGCTCTCACTAGCAAGGATACTTGTATATCCTTGCAAGCATTGCACAGCAAAGTTTGTAGAAAGCCCTTGAGACACCAAGAGATGCCCCACCAGAGGTTGTGCAAGACCTAGTTTATATTTTCTCAGTTTCACAACCAGTTTATATTACATTTATATTTACTTATTTATATGTTTCCTGCCCATGGCCACATTGCAGAAAGGTGGAAATCTCCCAGAGTCTTGTGGAGACCAAGAGTAAAAAGTGGATAAATGGATTTGGGTGTGTGTTCAATTAAATCAAGGGTGGGGAACATTTTTCAGCATGAGAGCTACATTCCAGAGGCCAGAAAGAGAGCACTGGAGGGTGGTATTCAGCCCCCAAGCCTGCAGTTCTCCATCCCTAAATTAAACTGAGCCCTCATAACTGAGCTAAGTGGGGTCAGATAAGTGGATTCCACCTTAGACTTTGAGATCAGCCCTTACTGTGCCCACACTTAAGATACGGAAAGCAAATTAAGGGAAAGTGTAGAAACACTTTATGCCTGGCTGGATCATCTGTCTTAATAAGCAGTTTTACTGCTGCCATCTGTAGTGAATAAGAAAATCTGTACAGCTGTTCATTCTGTTCTGATCACAATCACTTGTGCCTGCTAACAGTACTTACATAGGAGGAGGCCCATGATGATAGCAAACCTTACTCAATTTCACATTCTACTGGGGTGAGTGGGGGTGAGACAGCATTCCGCCACTGAATGTGCAGAACCAGCATGTAGGCCAGAGATGTTGCTTCTCCTGAAGCTTATTATTATTATTATTTATTATTTATTAAATTTATATACCGCCCGACTAGCAATAGCTCTCTGGGCGGTGAACATGGCAATACAATAACATAAGAAATACAATAAATGACACAATATAGTACAAAAATAAGGCAATCTAAAATCAATACAATAACATTTTTAAAAATTAAATCAATTTAAATTAAAATGCTTCACAGAATAAGAAGGTTTTAACCTGACGCCGAAAAGAAAGCAGAGTCGGCGCCAGGCGCACTTCCTCGGGGAGACTATTCCATAGTTCGGGGGCCACCACTGAGAAGGCCCTAGATCTTGTCACCACCCTCCGGGCCTCCCTATGAGTTGGAACCCGGAGGAGGGCCTTCGTAGTAGAACGTAGTGTACAGGCCGGTTAATATCGGAAGAGGCGTTCCGCAAGGTAACGTGGTCCTGCACCATATAAGGCTTTATAGGTTAATACCAACACTTTGAATCTGGCCCGGAAACGTATTGGCAGCCAGTGCAAGCTGGCCAGAACAGGTGTTATATGCTCAGACCGCTTGGTCCTTGTTAGCAGTCTGGCTGCCGCGTTTTGCACTAGCTGTAGCTTCCGAACTGTCTTCAGAGGTAGCCCTACGTAGAGCGCATTGCAGTAATCCAAACGCGAGGTTACCAGAGCATGTACCACTGATGTAAGGTCCTCTTTACTCAAATAGGGACGTAGCTGGGCTACCAACCAAAGTTGGTAAAACGCATTCCTTGCCACCGAGGCTACTTGAGCGTCAAGTGAGAGGGAAGAGTCTAAAAAGACTCCCAGACTACGAACCCGGTCCTTTAGGGGGAGTGTAACCCCATCCAGGACAGGGTATATATCCACCATCCGATCAGAGAACCCATCCACCAACAGCATCTCAGTCTTGTCTGGATTGAGCTTCAGTTTGTTAACTCTCATCCAGTCCATTGTCGCGGCCAGGCAACAGTTCAGCACATTGACAGCCTCACCTGAGGAAGATGAAAAGGAGAAGTAGACCTGTGTGTCATCAGCATACTGATGACAACGCACTCCAAAACTCCTGATGACCTCTCCCAACGGCTTCATGTAGATATTAAAAAGCAGGGGGGACAAAACTGACCCCTGTGGGACCCCATATTGGAGAACCCACAGTGTCGAGCAATGTTTCCCAAGCACTACCTTCTGGAGACGACCCGCCAAGTAAGAGCGGAACCACTGCCAAGCAGTACCTCCAACTCCCAACTCCGCGAGCCTCTCCAGAAGGATACCATGGTCGATGGTATCAAAAGCTGCTGAGAGATCAAGGAGAATCAACAGAGTTACACTCCCTCTGTCTCTCTCCCGACATAGGTCATCATACAGGGCGACCAAGGCTGTCTCGGTGCCAAAACCGGGCCTAAAACCCGATTGAAATGGATCTAGATAATCGGTTTCATCCAATAGTGCCTGGAGCTGGCCAGCAACCACTCGTTCCAAGACCTTGCCCAGGAATGGAACATTCGCCACTGGCCTGTAGCTGTTAAAATTGTCTGGGTCCAAGGAAGGCTTTTTCAGGAGTGGTCTCACCACTGCCTCTTTCAGACAGCCCGGGACCACTCCCTCTCGTAAAGAGGCATTTATCACTTCCTTGGCCCAGCTACCTGTTCCATCCCTGCTAGTTTTTATTAGCCAAGAGGGGCAAGGATCTAGTACCGAAGTGGTTGCACGTACCTGTGCAAGCACCTTGTCCACGTCCCCAAGCTGAACCAACTGGAACTCATCCAGCAAAACATGACAAGACTGTGCTCCGGACATCTCACTAGGATCAACTGCTATAACTTGAGAGTCTAAGTTCCGGCGGATACATGAGATCTTATTCTGGAAGTGATCAGCAAACTGATTGCAGCGGGCCTCCAATGATTCCACCGTGTCCGGAGGGTTTGAATGAAGAAGCCCCCGGACAACTCGAAAAAGCTCCGCTGGGCGGCAGAGAGATGATTTAATAGTGGCAGCAAAATGATGTTTTTTAGCTGCCTTCACCGCTCCTACATAGAGCTTAGTCGAAGCACTAACCAGCGCATAATCGTATCCGTCAGAGTTCGCCTCCATTTCTGCTCAAGCCGCCTCCTATCTTGCTTCATCGCTCTCAGCTCCGGAGTATACCATGGAGCTGTATGAGCTCTACACAGGAGAGGGCGTGCAGGAGCGATTGTGTCAACAGCCCGGGTCATCTCTGTATTCCACAGAGCGACCAGGGCTTCAGCAGGAGCGCCAGTCCTATCAGCCGGAAAAAAACCCAGAGCCCTTTGAAAACCTTCAGGATCCATTAGTCTCCGGGGGCAGACCAATTTAATAGGTCCCCCACCCTTGCAGAGGGAAGAGGTTACTGAAAGTCTAAACTTCAGCAAGCAGTGATCTGTCCATGACAGAGGGAGTGTTGTAAGACTCCCCACATCCAGATCACTATCCCTATGTTCAGTAGCAAAAACAAGGTCTAGAGTGTGCCCCGATGCATGCGTTGGACCACTAACATATTGAGACAGCCCCATGGCTGTCATGGAAGCCATGAAGCTTGACTGCACAAAATTTGAAACAGTAGAAAGAGGGTCAAGACTCAGGAATACTGCTTCTGCTCTGTCCAAATGTCCATGGACCAGAGTTTGGGAACCCCTGAAATAGAGGACCGTCCTCTGTAAAGTGTGGCACATGGTCACCCTACTTCCAGTGACACCTTTGGAACGTTAAACCATTGCCCTCCTACACCCAATGCCCTAATCATTCCTTTGAGACAAAGGCACCAGATTCTTGTTGGAAATGTGACAATGCAACTCCGCTTGAAGCCTGGGAGGGGACTGCATGCTACATGGGAAGTAGAGAGGTAAACAGAAGTCCTCCTAAATTCCTAGACTGTTCTGTCCACTCTCAGCTAAGCTCACCTTTCCTTCCAGGTGTAAACTGATATCCTCAGAGGAAACAAATCTGCCTTCCTGCTCCTTCTCTCAGTCTTCCTTTATTCTTCTTGCCAGCATGGCTCCCTGAGGAGGAGCACAGATGAAGCAGACATCTCTTCTGCAAAATCTCCTGTCTAGTTAGTCAGATGTAGGTCTTTTCTATCTAAATGTATTTCCTGCAATAAACTTAGTTTGTTATTTTCTTATACCAGACTCTGAGTGCAATTTCTATCAAGCTAAGTGTAGCTACTTCTTAGCATTTACTGCACATGCTTGATTCAGCAAAATACCATTATAATCTGTAGACAATTCTACGTAACAATTCTGATATTAAAAGTCACTTTCTGTTATACCAGAGCTCTTGAACGACCAAAATGATCAAGGGAACTCACTGGGGCACACCCCTAGGAGGGAAGGTTACAACATTTGGGGCTTTTTAGTTTGGGAAAAAAGGTAAGTAAGGCAGAACATGACATGTACATGACATGACTATGTACACCGCCCAGAGAGCCCTTGGGCTTAGGGCGGTATATAAATTAAATAAAATAAATAAATAAATAGAGGAGTATAGGATTATGCCTAGTGTGGAGAAACTGAATAGAGAAAAGTTTTTCTCCCTCTCCATCATAATACAAGAATGTGGCGACATCCAATGAAGCTGAATGGAAGATTCAGGACACATAAAAGGAAACAATTCATAAGAACATAAGAACATAAGAAGAGCCTGCTGGATCAGGCCAGTGGCCCATCTAGTCCAGCATCCTGTTCTCGCAGTGGCCAACCAGGTGCCTGGGGGAAGCCCACAAGCAGGACCCGAGTGCAAGAACACTCTCCCCTCCTGAGGCTTCCGGCAACTGGTTTTCAGAAGCATGCTGCCTCTGACTAGGGTGGCAGAGCACAGCCATCATGGCTAGTAGCCATTGATAGCCCTGTCCTCCATGAATTTGTCTAATCTTCTTTTAAAGCCATCCAAGCTGGTGGCCATTACTGCATCTTGTGGGAGCAAATTCCATAGTTTAACTATGCGCTGAGTAAAGAAGTACTTCCTTTTGTCTGTCCTGAATCTTCCAACATTCAGTTTCTTTGAATGTCCACGAGTTCTAGTATTATGAGAGAGGGAGAAGAACTTTTCTCTATCCACTTTCTCAATGCCATGCATAATTTTATACACTTCTATCATGTCTCCTCTGACCCGCCTTTTCTCTAAACTAAAAAGCCCCAAATGCTGCAACCTTTCCTCGTAAGGGAGTCGCTCCATCCCCTTGATCATTCTGGTTGCCCTCTTCTGAACTTTTTCCAACTCTAGAATATCCTTTTTGAGATGAGGCGACCAGAACTGTACACAGTATTCCAAATGCGGCCGCACCATAGATTTATACAACGGCATTATGATATCGGCTGTTTTATTTTCAATACCTTTCCTAATTATTGCTAGCATGGAATTTGCCTTTTTCACAGCTGCCGCACACTGGGTCGACATTTTCATCGTGCTGTCCATTACAACCCCGAGGTCTCTCTCCTGGTCGGTCACCGCCAGTTCAGACCCCATGAGCGTATATGTGAAATTAAGATTTTTTGCTCCAATATGCATAATTTTACACTTGTTTATATTGAATTGCATTTGCCATTTTTCCGCCCATTCACTCAGTTTGGAGAGGTCTTTTTGGAGCTCTTCGCAATCCCTTTTTGTTTTAACAACCCTGAACAATTTAGTGTCGTCAGCAAACTTGGCCACTTCACTGCTCACTCCTAATTCTAGGTCATTAATGAACAAGTTGAAAAGTACAGGTCCCAATACCGATCCTTGAGGGACTCCACTTTCTACAGCCCTCCATTGGGAGAATTGTCCGTTTATTCCTACTCTCTGCTTTCTGCTTCTTAACCAATTCCTTATCCACAAGAGGACCTCTCCTCTTATTCCATGACTGCTAAGCTTCCTCAGAAGCCTTTGGTGAGGTACCTTGTCAAACGCTTTTTGAAAGTCTAAGTACACTATGTCCACTGGATCACCTCTATCTATATGCTTGTTGACACGCTCAAAGAATTCTAATAGGTTACTGAGATAGGACTTTCCCTTGCAGAAGCCATGCTGGCTCTGCTTCAGCAAGGCTTGTTCTTCTATGTGCTTGGTTAATCTAGCTTTAATAATACTTTCTACCAGTTTTCCAGGGACAGAAGTTAAGCTAACTGGCCTGTAATTTCCGGGATCCCCTCTGGATCCCTTTTTGAAGATTGGTGTTACATTTGCCACTTTCCAGTCCTCAGGCACGGAGGAGGACCCGAGGGACAAGTTACATATTTTAGTTAGCAGATCAGCAATTTCACCTTTGAGTTCTTTGAGAACTCTCGGGTGGATGCCATCCGGGCCCGGTGATTTGTCAGTTTTTATATTGTCCATTAAGCTTAGAACTTCCTCTCTCGTTACCACTATTTGTCTTAGTTCCTCAGAATCCCTTCCTGCAAATGTTAGTTCAGGTTCAGGGATCTGCCCTATATCTTCCACTGTGAAGACAGATGCAAAGAATTCATTTAGCTTCTCTGCAATCTCCTTATCGTTCTTTAGTACACCTTTGACTCCCTTATCATCCAAGGGTCCAATTGTCTCCCTAGATGGTCTCCTGCTTTGAATGTATTTATAGAATTTTTTGTTGTTGGTTTTTATGTTCTTAGCAATGTGCTCCTCAAATTCTTTTTTAGCATCCCTTATTGTCTTCTTGCATTTCTTTTGCCAGAGTTTGTGTTCTTTTTTATTTTCTTCATTCGGACAAGACTTCCATTTTCTGAAGGAAGACTTTTTGCCTCTAAGAGCTTCCTTGACTTTGCTTGTTAACCATGCTGGCATCTTCTTGGCCCTGGCGGTACCTTTTCTGATCTGCGGTATGCACTCCAGTTGAGCTTCTAATATAGTGTTTTTAAACAACTTCCAAGCATTTTCGAGCGATGTGACCCTCTGGACTTTGTTTTTCAGCTTTCTTTTTACCAATCCCCTCATTTTTGTGAAGTTTCCTCTTTTGAAGTCAAATGTGACCGTGTTGGATTTTCTTGGCAATTGGCCAGTTACATGTATGTTTAATTTAATAGCACTGTGGTCACTGCTCCCAATCGGTTCAACAACAACACACAATTCTTCACACAGCATGTAGTGAAAACTCTGGAATTTGCTACCACAGGATCTAGTAGTGGCCAGTAACCTGGACAGCTTTAAAGCTTCAATTAGTGCAGAATGCAGCTGCCCGATTGTTGACGGGTTCAAGGCGAACAGAGCATATAACACCTATCCTGTTCCAGTGCATTGGCTGCCTATAAGCTTCTGAGCCCAAAGTGCTTGTTTTGACCTATTAAGCTCTTTATGGCTCAGGATCCCAATATCTTTTGGAGCGCCTCTCCCAATATGAACCTACTGGGACCTTAGATCTTTCCCTGAGGCCGTTCTCAAGGTCCCCACTTTGAGAGAAGCTCAGAGGGTGGTGACAAGGGAGTGGGCCTTTTCAGTTGTGGCTCCCCATCTGTGGAATATGCTCCCTAGTGAGGTCTGCCTGGCGCCATCATTGACATCTTTTCTCCCAGGCATTTGATAGATTGTTTGATAGATTTGATAGATGATTATTTGTTTTTAATATGCTTCCAAACCTTCCTGTGGCTGTGGGTGGGTGGTATTGCTATTGTTGTTGTTTATTGTTAAGTTTTTATAGTGTGTTTTATTTCTTTTCTTTTAACATTGTATAAGTCGCTTGGGGACCTTTGGGTATCAAGTGATTAAATAACAACAACAACAACAACAACAATAATAATAAAAGGGGGATTAGACAAATGCAACAGGAATAAGGCTGTTAATGGCTCCTTATGATAGTGGCTATGTTAACTCCAAGAGCAGAGAAAGACAGTATGCTTCTGAACACATTGCTGGGAATCGCAGGTAGGCGAGTGCTATTGTGCTTGTGTCCTACTTGTGGGCTTCCCATAGGCATCTGGTTGTGGCTCCCCATCTGTGGAATATGCTGCTCAGCATATTCCCTGTGAATATGCTCCCTCTAGGAGACAGGATGCTGGACTAGGTGGGTCTTTGCTCTGATCCAGCAAGGCTCTCCTTGTGTTCTTAATGACAGTGACTGGTATATGTCTAAATGCAAAGGACGATGGAAAATCTGTACTTTGAACAATTCCATAGAGGCAATTCCACAGAGGTAGAGACGCCAGCAGGTGCAGTTTTTCTCAGCCTGACATGACAAGCTGCAGGCACTCCTGATCCATACTTTCTATATGACCAATCCCGGCCAGCCCTACCATTAGGCAGAGTGAGGCAGCTGCCTCAGGTGTTGAATGCTGGGAGGATAGGGGAGTGATAGCAAGGTGCAGAAGGACAATGCTGTGCCAACTGGCTTGGCCTGTACTCCTTAATCTAACCTTCTGCTCTCACGTGTGACGGGGGTCACTGACCCATTGCCAGTGTTGAAGGCTCAGCTGGCCCAACTACTCCAGCATCCTGTTCCCATAGTGACCAACCAGATGCCTACAGGAAGCCTGCAAGCAGAGCTGAGCTCAACAGCACTCTTTCACTTGTGATTCCCAGCAACTGGTATTCAGAGGCATAATCAATGACTAGTCTTTTTTGTATATGGAGAGGGCAGGGGTGATTCTGCCAGCCTAGCCACTAGTCTCTTGAGCCCAAGTCTCCCAAGTTCCATTGTGAATCCCTTTAGGATAAAAATCCCTTTAGGGTTTAAAAGTTGCAGCTGTAGCTCATCTACCCTCTAGGGAAGAAGCCATAAGGCCCTCTGGACTCACGGAGCTGAGTCAGGTGCCTCCCTGAGTATGTGTATCCACAGAGTCAAGGTCTTTTCAAAACCATTCTGTGGCACTTATATTTGCTGAAATCAAATGGTTGGTTATGGTGGTTATGACTCAGACAAAAAAGGCAGGAGACTTTCTTTGTTCCCTGCATATAATTGTAAATATCCATGCCAAGACTCCATTATGCAAAATTATATTTACCTGGCATCTTATCTCCTGAAAAATCAGAGCTCCTTTTGTTATCACGGAAGCCAGGTTCACTGCTACTCCTCTAGGTTGGGAGTACTCAGCCTTGTACAGAAATCACAGAACATGAACTGAGCTGAAATGGCCGTGTGGCTCCCTGCTTTACCTATGTGGGATCCCAATCCCAATTTCCTGTTCCTACACAGTGTGTGCTCTGTCACCAGGCACATGATAGCTAATTGTCAAGAGTCAACAATGGCAAGTAATTAGATAACTCATTTGCAAGGAACAGCCACCACTAGCAGTGGGGCACCAATTTGTGTATATTGGCTCCAGCAAAACTTCTGCATGGCCTGGGGTGCATTCAGTGCATCCTGGGACCACAAACGACGTCGCACAGTGTGCTCAGATCCATCCTTCCATCTGTACAGCAGCCGTGGAAAATCCTGAGCTGCACATGGGCATCACAGTTGACACATAGGGAGATGCAGTGTAAGAATGAGTGAGCCCCAAGCTGCATTATGACTCCTTAGCCCCCGGCACTGCCTCCTGCTCTGCCAGTTTTGTGCTGATGTATGAATGAGGCCACAGGAATCTTCTGTTCATGCACCCTTGGGGCCTGCTCTGCTGCTATTCATAGGAATTTGCTTGAGAAACCCACTAGTTAAGGTTAAGGCACCCAACAAAATAAAATGTAAACTTTCGTTCAGCAGCTACTTTACTTGATCCCATCAGACATCGGCAGCCGATTCGAGGCTTCTGTCAGGAGTTATTTAAAACCCATCAGGCTGGCAGTTCTAACAACCTTAGCGGGAGGACTGTTTGTCCTGCCAAGAGTAACATTAAAATGAAACTCATGCATGTCTAAGAACCTAAACATATGTAAATGATTTTGACGCATGTAGCGTGCCTTTTATTCCTCCCGTGTCTTTAATTGGGGATCTGTAAGGACCCTGTCTAAATGCCGCATAAAGCCAGATGAAGAGCTTAACTCCTTGGCAAATATAGTCAATTAAGAGAAGGGACATGAGTCACTGTCAAGTTTGAGTCCCAGACCGAGGACACAATTGTTGCATTGTTCATAAGCTGGAGGCTCATTAGGGTTACAAGAAAGAAGCCCAACAAAATCTTACTCACTCTGTGTAGTCATAGGGCCACCCTGGATAATGTATGGGGGGGGAGGGAGGAATGAGCATGGGCTCCTTCTATAAACTGTATTAGCTTATGAACAACAGCAACAAAAAGAAGCCTGGTGAGATGTTGCGATCAACATTCCCACCAATGACCACCTCAGTAGGTTATGTATGTAAAGTAAGGTTGCTTCCAGGTGACCAGTTCACTGTGCATTCATCCTGATTTGCTTGCACAACGTTTGTGGGAAGGTTAGACGATGTCTGCTGTTTATTGAGTGCTAGCAGCCTTATAGCCAGCATTGATCAGGAATTCTAAGAAACAAACAAAAAGAAAGCATTGCAGTTTTGTCTCCAAACACAGGTAAAAACGTACTGCTCACTCTCAGGAACCATCATGTAAAATTTGTTTATGATATCTTAAGAGGTTTCCAAATGCATAGCTTTCAAGTCAATTACGACTTATGGCGACCCTATGAATCAGCGACCTCCAGTAGCATCTGTCATGAACCACCCTGGTCAGACCTTGTAAGTTCAGGTCTGTGGCTTCCTTTATGGAATCAATTAATCTCTTGTTTGGTCTTCCTCTTTTTCTACTCCCTTCTGTTTTTCCCAGCATTATTGTCTTTTCTAGTGAATCATGTCTTCTCATTATGTGTCCAAAGTGTGATGACATCAGTTTCATCATTTTAGCTTCTAGTGATAGTTCTGGTTTAATTTAACATCCAATTATTTGTCTTTTTCACATTCTATGGTATGCGCAAAGCTCTCCTCCAACACCACATTTCAAATGAGTTGATTTTTCTCTTATCCGCTTTTTTCACTGTCCAGCTTTCACATCCATACATAGAGATCAGGAATACCATGGTCTGAATGATCCTGTCTTTAGTGTTCAGTGATACATCTTTGCATTTGAGGACCTTTTCTGGTTCTGTAATAGCTGCCCTCCCCAGTCCTAGCTTTCTTCTGATTTCTTGACTGTTATCTCCATTTTGGTTAATGACTATGCCCAGGTATTGATAATCCTTGACAAGTTCAATGTCCTTGTTGTCAACTTTAAAGTTACATAAATCTTCTGCTGTCATTACTTTAGTCTTCTTGACTTTCAGCTGTAGTCCTGCTTTTGTGGCTTCCTCTTTAACTTTCATCAGCATTCGTTTCAAATCATTACTGGTTTCTGCTAGTAGTATGGTATTGTCTGCATATCTTTAATTACTGATATTTCTTCCTCCAATTTTCACACCTTCATCTTGGTCCAATCCCGCTTTCCGTATGATATGTTCTGCGTATATAGATTAAACAAATAGGGTGATAAAATAGACCCGTCTCACACCCTTTCCAATTGGGAACCAATCGGTTTCTCCCTATTCTGTCCTTAAATCCATAGCTACAGACAAATAATGTTCCAAAATATAAACTAGATTCATTCTGGTTTTGTTGTGGGAAGGTTAGAGGAAGTGGAGGCCAGTCCATTAGGGCAAACCTTGGTCTGCTCTGAGACAGCCCCCAGCTGCCTACCTTCTTATCTAGTCCAGAGGGTGGCACTGGTTGTCGATTTTCTCCTTAGTCTCAGTGTTGCTGTTCTAGAACTCAGCAGGGGGGAGGATGGGGACAAAATTAGTTGGCTCTGCCTGTCCTTGGCTCTAGCTTCATCTGCCTTTTGCTGTACCAGTCCCAATAGGTACCAACCACCACTGATTAGATGACACGTTATTCCACATTTTTCATTGCATTTTTCCATTACTTTCCTTGTCGCAAAAATCCGATGTGGTAGTGGAAGTACGTTTGTTGCGCTAGAGCTCCAAATCAACCGTAATACTTCAGCCCTACAACAGCTCTAAAGGCAGATTGCAGCATTCAGAGTGATCATTCCCTTGACAGCATATCTCAGAGGGTGTTTCAACCACATCTATGTGCCTATAATAAAATGCTTTCTTTTCCTGTTGAATTATGGGATCCCATCTCATTTTGTCCTTTGGGTCTAGTTCCGGGAAAACCCCTGGATAACCCTAGAAAAATTGTATTGCCTGTGAAAAGAGAATAGTGATGCTACCAAAACTTTTCTGCTGACAAGGGTCTCAAAACATATTGTAAAGTGCTCTCCGCTTCCCAATGGTTATTATTTGTGATGGCTGTATAGTATCTCCAGGATGAGAAGCAGCATGCCACTGAATACCAGTCACTGGGAAACAACAGAGGGAGAGGGCTAGTGCACTCACACCCTGCTTGTGGGATTCCAATAGGCATCTGGCTGGCTAGTGTGGAAAGCTAGACTAGACAGGACTTTAGTTTGATCCAATAGCGCTCTGTTTATGTACTTACATTCAGGATGGTGCTTACCAGATTTCCAGTGCTTTATCGCTCTGGCTGGTTCACCAGCTTTGGCCTCTTTTGGACAGAGATGACTTGGCACAGTACTCCATTCTCTGGTAACTTCCATATTGGATTACTACAGTGCACTCTATGTGGGGCTGCCCTTGAAGATGACTTGGAAACTTCAACTGGTCCAAAATGCAGCAGCCAGATTACTGGCTGGGGTTCCCTTTAGATCTCATAGAACTGCTATTTTAATTTCCAGGCTCAATTTAAGGTGCTAACACTAGTGTTCAAAGCCTTAAACGACTTGGGTCTGCAATATCTGAAAGACCTTCTCCTTCCCTACAGACTCTCCTAGGTACTGAGATCAGCAGAGGAGACCCTTTGTGGTAGTTCTGCCACCCTCAGGAGCTTAGGGGTGGGGGGAAGTGGCTCAGGAGACGGCATTCTCTGTGGCAGCCCCTAAGTTGGGGAACTCCCTCCCCACCAAGGTGCATCAGCCAACTTTGCTGTACAGTCTTTGGTGAATGTTGAAGACACACCTCTTTATCCTGGTCTTTGACACCTGAGGCATGTATTTTTCGGACCCATGCTATGATTTTGGGTTGTTTTTAAATTGTTTTTAATGTTGTATTTTAAAGTTGTTGTGTCCCACCCTGTACCTTTGGGTGAAAGGTGGGCAATAAATGATGGTGGTGGTGATTATGATAAATAAATAAATAATACCAGGATTTAGCTTCATTTGAAAGAAGAGATTGCCGGAGACTTATGATGTTTTGTGAGCTTTGATTTATCTACAAAACACACAGGTCAAGTAGAGGCAAATAGGATATGCATGCTCCAAATATGCAGCAGACCCTCTACCCCGCATCAGATCCCAAGACGAGAGTCACCCCAGCACCCCAAGTTGAGTTCAGACTTTCAGCTACATCTCTGCCTTTGTCTCATTCAGTCTGTCTAACTCTTTCCACACTGGGGCCGTGGTGGTGTTAGTGTTTCTGCCGCCTGCTTGTAGCTTTACTAGAGGATCATATCAAGGAAACACCAACTAGTCGTTCTGGGCCATTAACATGCTGTTTCCCTAAAGTGGTGGCATGGATTGGCCACTGACCATGAAGGAGCATCAAACCAGTCATTCTGGCCCATTAGCACTTTTTCATCTAAACCAGGGGAGCCCTTTTCAGCCTGAGGGGCATATTCTCTTGTGGGAAACCTTCCAGGAGCCAGAGGTGTACATGGGCATGGCCAGAAGCAAAAGGGAGCAAATTTGACTCTTATATTTCTACAGTAGGCTACATTTCAGGCATGCCAAAATCAAAGTGGAGTTTGTCCACTCACGCTCACACTCATTTCTCGAGGCATGATCACAGTCCTAGGACACATTTTAATAAGGCAAAAATACGGGGGGGGGGGAGTGTGGCCTGGGTAGGATCACAGCTTAAAGAGATTCCTAAATATTTGCCAGATAGAGGCATCTGGAGAGTCACATTCAGCCCCCGGATCAGAAGATTCCCCACTCCTGATCGAAACCTTGGCCCAGATCCATTCACAACAATCAGATAAAACAGATCTGCTGCAAGTAGATTAAAGCAGAGGGGGAAATGTCACAGCAGAGGAGTGGACTTGTGTTCCTTGCAAATATTGAAAAAGTGTCTATGCATTTTGCAATTGCATGCACCCATTTTCAGGACGCTATTGCATTTTGTTTGAGACTCTACGTAATTATAATGCAGGGCTTGCAGTTCAAGTGTGGTGGCACCTTGATGAATGCTCATTGTTTTTAAGATGGTTTAAAGTGCTTTTAGTGTTTTTGTTTGCCGTCCTGGGCTCCTTCTGGGAGGAAGGGCAGGATATACATTTAAAAAAGAAAAAAGAAGCATGTACTCTTTGGAACTCCCTGCCAATGACATCAGGCTGTATCCCTTTTGGCACATGCTTAAAACATTTTTATTTAGGCAAGCCTACCCAGACATATAGAAGTTGTTGATCTGTTTTAATTTTTGTAGTTAGTAGCTCTTTTAATTGTTTTTAAAGTGTTTTTAAATACTTGTTTTTAACCATTTTATTGATAGTTTTAATGTTTTAAGGGGTCGAGGTCCACTCAGCCTTCCATCCATCCGTGGTCGGTAAAATGAGTACCCGGCATACGTGGGGAGGGGGGTAAAGAAAGGCCGGGGAAGGAACTGGCAATCCCACCCCATATATACGGTCTGCCTAGTAAACATCGCAAGACATCACCCTAAGAGTCGGAAACGACTTGCTCTATAAGTGCGGGGACACCTTTACTTTTATACCACTTAAGAGGTCTTTATATTTAAGCAGTATATTAATTTTGTTAGATAAAATAAATAAACTGTGCAGTGACATTATTTGCATTCTTCTGCTGGGATTACTGAGTTCTCTTTGCCTTTTGTGGTGGACAGATAAAGGATGTTTGTAACTTTGTAAAAAACAAGGTCTATGGAGAAAATGGAAAGTGAAACTTGAGAGGAGTTACTATGAATTAAATAGACGTTTCTATCACCATGGGAAATAGTTTTGTGTATGTGATTGTATGTGTGTGTGTTAAAGGTGTGTGATTGTATCTGGGTCTGGCCTTGTCTGCTTCTAGAAGGCTGCCCCTGACAATTTCTTACCAGAGTAATGTAATAACATAGAAAAAGGTTCCCCATCCCTAATGTAAAACTTGAAAGATTGGCTCATTCCGCACATAAAGCTAAGCCAAGATATGGCTTAGCACGAACAAACAGGCTCCAGGAGAGAAGTTCACAGTCACTGCACTCCCCTCCCTCCCCCCTCTTTCTAGAGCTAAGCCATGGTTTGGCTTAGTCTGTTGTCCAAAGCCGGGCTCATGGCTTATCTCCTGCAGACATGGTTTGGCTTAGCATTACATCCAAACTGGGTCATTGTGTTAACAACACCAGGAGGCACGCATATTTGCATGTACATCTCCAAGTACCAAGAGGAAAGCTCATAAATGCAAACTTCCTATTATTATCTTACTTTTGACTTCTTTCGTATTCTATTACATCTCTGTTACGCCACTGGAAGCGCTGGAAGAACTGTGGCCATAAAACTACAGTAGAACCCAAAGTGAAACCAACTCTCAGGCTGCAATCCTACACACACACTTAACTTGGAAAAATTCCCATTGAACTCAGTGGGACTTACTTCTGAAGAAACATGTATAGGATTGTGCTATCAGCCAGTTAAGATGTTTTGCAATGTGCTTCCTTGCAGTTAATGCAGAATGAGTTTATGTTGCAGACAGGAACCTTGACAATTGAAGAAACCTGCTTGTATTCTGCAAGGAGATGGCAATATTGATTTGTTCTCTTCTCAGCAAATCCTTTGATTTCTGGAGAGATCGTAAAACCATATTTTACTTGTGTCAGCTGTGGATGTTGACCAAATCGTATGAGGGTAATATAATCACTTGCAAAATGGTGGCGCTATGTACAACTTCTGGTAAATCAAAAAGAAAGTATAAGTAGTGAAGCAATGGCGCCATAGTGGCTAAGTTACAAACCAACAAGTTTATCTACTAGATGGGCCATAAACAAGAACATAGGAAAGTTGCCTTATACCAAGTCAAACCATTGGTTTATCTTGCTCGATACTGTTGACACTGACTGGAAGCAGCTCCTCAGAATTTCAGGCAGGAGGGGTCTTTCCCAGTCCCATCTGAAGGCTCAAAGGATTGCACCTGGGACCTTTGGCATGCGAATCAATGCTCTGTCACTATAATATGGTCCTTCCCCTCCAGGTTTGAGGGCCCTCCCAGCAAAGTTTGCTCTGGTGGTTCCTGTCCTGCATTAGCAAGCCCTTTTCCCTTCCTGGTAGCCTTAACCTGTTAGCAGCAGGAACCACAACGCTGCAATCTGTGTTTTGTGCCTGTGATCCACCCACCATTTTTAATTACCCACAGTGCCCCTGACACAATATTGGTCAAGGACATTGTGGAAAATTAAAATAGTGGCCCACAATGTGGGGCTTCCTCAGGGCACTGTGGGTAATTAAAAATGGCAAGCGGCTCCCAGACCCAGCTGGCCATTTTGGGGAGCAAGGCCAGCATTTGTGGTAGGCCCTGCTGAAGCTTGAGCAGCTTCCTGTGGATGCCTAGTGCTGGCCCTGGCCTTAGGCAAGCCACTCTCTCTGAACCTTAAGTCCCCCATCTGCAATATGGCGATAATAATAACGAGCCAACTTAAAGGGTGTTTTTTTGGGATAAGTATTACAATATTATGCAAGTGTAGCTCTTTGAATAGTCTAATATGCTAAATGTATGCTGAATAGTTTTTTAACATTATGATTAAATAGGAGCAAAACAAATAATTTGGCTGATTTATTGTATTATTGTATTATTGTATGTTGTACACCGCCCAGGAAGCCATTGGTTATGGGCGGTTTATAAATGAAACTAAATAAATAAATAAATAAATACTCACAACAAATAGTAGCTTAATACAGTTTTTTGGAGATTATAATCAAGCACAGGTTTTGCTGGTTGCTGTTGCTGTTATGTGCCTTCATGTCAGTTTCGACTTATGGCGACCCTATGAATCAGCAACCTCCAGTAGCATCTGTCATAAACCACCCTGTTCAGATCTTGTAAGTTCAGGTTTGTGGCTTCCTTTATTCAGAATCAATTTATTGCTTAGCCATAGGCCATCGCATATCAAACATCACATATAAAATTTGAACAATAAAACCAATACATTTAAAAGTGCAAATATGTAACAAAACAGTTACAATAAAATAACAGTTAAAAATCTAAAATCCACTAGCTAATCTATTATGAGAAGTAACCATAAAGTGACCTTATAGAAGCAGGAAGACTATCTAGCCAATAACCAGCACTGGTGAATTATCACTTTAAGGTGTCGCCCTGGCAATCAACCCCATGCTCTAAAATGAATTTGGCACAAATCTTTTGTGCTACCAGCGCAAAGAGGGAGACCTTGTATGTTACAGAAAAATCCATATCAGACATAAGGTAAGCAATCCTATTGTCATCATGGTCGCACAACGAGCAAGCCAACAGGCTTTCCAAAAATTTGGCACGGGGTTGTGAATACAAGGGGCAGAATAACAGGTAGTGGGGCAAATCTTCGACCTCCGGGGCTTCACAAATACATAAACGCTGAGACCAGGGAGACTGAAAGTGGCGTCCATCTAACACAGCATTTGGCATTGTTTGAAATCGGAGTGCCGTGAAGGCACGCCAGAGTTTTAAAGATAAAGGCCCGGCCAAATAAGATGATCTGCGGTGGTCATTCTTGTATAACCTATACCATTTAGAGAATTTCGAACTGATGATAGCCAGCCTATCTAAGTAGGCACTATGGTGGAAGATGGCATTCTGTAGGTTCCCTCTGGTGTTTAGGGAGGGAAGTTCCTGCGGAGAGATATGGCACAAGTGTAAGAGGGTGTTTATTCTTGCAACCCAATACTTGGCTCCTAGTGGATGTTCAAGACATGATTTAAGTATAGTCTTGTAAGGGGCGTCTTTTATAGTTCTCCCAAAATTTATCAGAGCAAGATGGACATGCGCTCTAATTGAGGGCAAGCCAGTTTCTGCGCGAAGCAGGGCGGCGGGAGAACCAGGGGGTAAGTGCAGGAGTCTTTTCAGGAAGCTGTTTTGAACCACCTCTAGACTTACTAGGTAAGTATCTTCCCATCCCCAAACTGCTGCACCATATAAAATCTGGGGGAGTACTTTGCTTTGGAAGATTTTCAGGGCAGGGTCAATTAAATTGCCACCGGATGAACGGGCAAATTTAAGAATAGCCCCGCTAGTTCTTGCTGCTGTTAGTTTGGTCATGTGGGCGTGTGTTTTCCAGGATAAGTTTTCCGAGAAATAAATGCCAAGGTATTTGAATTCTCGACATTGTTCGATTGGATGACCATGGATTGAACAACTGAAATTGACATGTCTTTTACCAAACACCAACACCTTGGTTTTAGCATAATTAATCTGTAGGTTCTCTTTTACACAATAATCATAAAGCCTTGACAATAGCCTTCTTAGTCCAATGCGAGTGATAGATAACAATATCATATCATCTGCATACAATAGAATTGAAATTTTCCTGTTGCCAATTGAAGGTGGAAAAAAGGCCGGGTCGGTTAATTCAGATACTATATCATTTATATAAAGATTGAAAAGTATGGGGGCCAAAAGGCACCCCTGTTTGACCCCTTTATTTGTAGAAATGGGATCTGTTAATATACCAGATGTCCCCGCCCTTACTCTTACCGTGGTGTTTGTGTATAGGGCTCTAATTAGAAATAGCAACCGCCTATCAATGTTGGTGTTGGTCAATTTAGCCCACATCATATTCCTATCTATTGAATCAAATGCAGCAGCTAAGTCAACAAAGGCCACATAAAGGTGTTTAGTGGGACCGGTAATAGTCTGTTTAGCAAGAAAATACAGGGTCATACAATGATCAGTAGCACTTTGGTTTGTGGCTTCCTTTATGGAATCAATCCATCTCTTGTTTGGAAATCCTTCCTCTTTTTCTACTTCCTTCTGTTTTTCCCAGCATTATTGTCTTTTCTAGTGAATCATGTCTTCTCATTATGTGTCCAATGTGCTGGTTAAAGTTCTTTAATTTATATAATATCAAAGCACCTTACAAAAAGAAATAAATCACTATCAAATTATAATAATAATAGCACAATTAAACAAAAATCAATATAGCACTTAAAAATAAATTTTCAGCTGGGGTTACAAAAAGCCACATCTTTTCCAGTATTGGGAAGTGATTCAACACTTACAAAGCAGGGAAATGAGATTTATGTTTTTACTAAACCTCAATCCTGGAAGTCAAATTCAGGGAGTAAGAAGGGAACCACCTTACCTTGTTAACTGAATGAGGATTTTCATCCATACCCAGCTTTGTATGTACTATATACTCTAATTCCAAAGAAAGGGGATCCCAGGGAATGCAGTAATTATAGAACTATTGCCTTAATACCCCATGCAAGTAAAGTAATGCTCAAGATTCTACAACAAAGGCTCTTACCATATATGGACCAAGAAATACCAGATGTCCAAGCTGGATTTAGAAAGGGAAGAGGCACCAGAGATCATATCGCAAACATACGTTGCATAATGGAACCCTCCAAGAAATTTCAGAAGGAAATCATCCTATGCTTTATAGATGACAGGAAAGCCTTTGATTGTGTAGATCATGAAAAACTATGGAATGCTTTAAAATAAATGGGGGTGCCATAGCATCAGATTGTCCAGATGCGCTACCTATATTCTGGGCAACAGGCTACTGTAAGGACAGAATATGGAGAAACCAATTGGTTCCCCGATCAGAAAGGGTGTGAGACAGGGGTGTATTTTATCACCCTATTTGTTTAAACTATATGCAGAACATATACGGAAAGTGCGATTGGATGATGAAGATGAAGGAGGCGTGAAAATTGGAGGGAGAAATATCAATAATTTAAGATATGCAGACGATACCACACTACTAGCAGAAACCAGTAATGATTTGAAATGAATGCTGATGAAAGTTAAAGAGGAAAGCACGAAAGAGAACTACAGCTGAACGTCAAAAAGACTAAAGTAACGACAACAGAAGATTTATGTAACTTTAAAGTTGACAACTAGGACATTGAATTTGTCAAGGATTATCAATACCTTGGCACAGTCATTAACCAAAATGGAGACAATAGTCAAGAAATCAGAAGAAGGCTAGGACTGGGAAAGGCAGCTAGAAAAGGTTCTCAAATGCAAAGATGTATCACTGAACACTAAAGTCAGGATCATTCAGACCATGGTATTCCCGATCTCTATGTATGGATGTGAAAGCTGGACAGTGAAAAAAGTGGATAAGATAAAAATCAACTCATTTGAAATGTGGTGTTGGAGGAGAGCTTTGCGCATACCATGGACTGTAAAAAAGACAAATAGTTGGGTGTTAGAACAAATTAAACCAGAGCTATCACTAGAAGCTGGATTGTCACCTTGTAGCGGTGAGTGTGCTTGCATTTTCCATTGAACCCTGTGAGCAATGCTGTCGAGAGTCATGCACTCCCAGCAGGGTCACCCATGGTGGTAAGGTCAAGGGAAAGGAACCAGACAAAGAACGATCCAAGAAAGTCCTCAACGGCAGAACAGGCGGAGGATAACAATGTGTACTTTACAACGGCTGTAAAGGCGGTTAAAGGCTGCAGCAGATAAAAGACTTCCAGTCGTCATGGTACCCATGCCATTGGAACAAAGACTTTTTAAGATTGTGTGTTGATTGTTGTGCGCCGATCTCCCCACATAAAACAAATTCACGCACAGGCATCTTCCAAGCAAACCAAACCAAAAGTCCCATGGCGATCGGCAAATGGCGATGGGGGCAGGACTGTGAAATCCGGAAGCCCTTAGTCATGGACCGGCACATGGGCGGTGGATACAGACTCAGTCATCCTGGCTCAAGGACCGAGGCAGTTGAGTAGGTTGGCAGCTATATCCACGACTGAGCAGTCCTATTCAGGATCCACCCTGCTCACCCTGTATGGGGAGGGGGCTCGAAAAGGTGCCCTAAACATAGTCTGCCTCATCTCTCTCCCTGAATGGATTACCACGTCCAGTGGAGTCACCACTTAGCAGTTGCAAAAGACAATTGAATTTTGGATCATAGAATATACGGACATTGCTGGACAATACAGATAGTGAACGTCCTGAACGCAGGACTGCCATCATCGCGAGGGAGTTGATACGTTTTAATATTGACATAGCAGCACTCCAAGAAACACGAAGAGCAGGAGAAGGACAACTGAAGGAAGAAAAAGGAGGTTATACATTCTTCTAGAAAGGACTGCCTGAACAAGAACGACGAATACATGGAGTAGGCTTTGCTATTAAAAATAATCTTGTCAGAAGTTCCTATTGGCATTAATGAACGACTCTCAACTTTCTGCTTAAAACTTGCCAAACCCAGCAGGCAACTATTCTAAGTGCTTATGCACCAACATTAGATGCTGATAAAGACGTGAAGGAAAATTTTTATAACCAGCTGAACACCATCTTATCAGAGATACCTAAGGAGGATAAAATTATCCTCTTGGGTGATTTCAATGCAAGAGTTGAGAGTGATTTCGATTTATGGCCAGAAACCATTGGAAAGAAGGAGTTGGCAATAGCAACCTGAATGGCATTCTACTTCTGACTAAATGTGCAGAGCATAATCTTGTTATTACAAACACATTCTTTCATCAGAAAAATAAGTTTTAAACATCATGGAAGCACCCTCGGTCAAAACACTGGCATCTCCTGGATTACATAATTGTCAGTGCAAGAGATTGTTGTGATGTACTCCTCACTAGGGCCATGACGAGTGCTGATGACTGCTGGACAGATCACCGATTTGATCCACTATGGCCATTAATATTGTTCCTCAACGTAGGCTCCAAGGAAGAAAACATCCATGCCCTTCAAGATCCTATTAAGCGAGCCTGCTTTCAAACAACTCTCAAGAAACATCTACCAACAGAACTCCCTGAAAATGTTGAGGAACACTGGATTAAACTGAAGACATCCATTATTGCAGCATGTGAACAAACTATTGGATACCAAACTAAGAAACGTCAGGATTGGTTTGATGAGAACGATAGTGAGATTCAACATATCATCGACAAGAAAAGGAAAGCCTTCCAGATATGGCAGAAAGACATTAACTGTGCTGCTAAGAAAAAAATATATGCCAGTGAAAAGGCTGAGCTCCAAAGAAGAACTAGAGAACTTAAGAATGCCTGGTGGATAAAGAAAGCTCAAGAAATCCAGCACTTTGCAGATGCTCACAATGCACAGGGCTTTTTTTAATGCCACAAAGGCCATCTATGGACCAACAAATCACGGTACAAATCCCTTACGTTCAATGGATGGTACCAAACTTCTTAAGGATAAAGTCTATTGCACTGCGTTGGAAAAAGCACTACCATGACCTCCTCAATCATAACTCTATCGTGGCTTCTCGCAAATTCCACAACAACAAACTAGAGACGAGCTTGCAGTATCCCCTAATTTGGATGAAGTCAATAAATCCATCAATCAAATAAAGAACAACAAAGCTAGTGGACCTGATGGGATTCCTGCTGAAGTCTTTAAAGAACGTGGGCCTGAACTTACACAACAACTTCATAAGCTCATTGAAAAAATCTGGATGAGGGAGGAGATCCCGGAAGACTTTAGGGATGCTATAATTATCACCCTTTTTAAGAAGGGCAATAGAACAGATTGCGGGAACTATTGAGGTATCTCTCTTCTTGCTATTGCAGGTAAAATCCTTGCAAGGATCCTCGCAAATTGCCTCCTGCCGATCTCAGAGGATGTCCTCCCTGAATCTCAAAATAGTTTCCGCCCTTCCAGGGGGACAGTGGACATGATCTTCACTGCACGACAGCTTCAAAAAAAATGCAGGGAGCAGAATCAACCTTTTTATATGGTGTTTATTGATCTGACTAAGGCCTTTAACACTGTGAATTGAACCGCTCTCTGGACCATCCTTCTGAAAACTGGATGCCCTGATAAATTTGTGAATATTTTGCGACTCCTTCATGACAACATGACAGCAACAATTTTGGACAACAATGGCTTTCAGAGCGATCCATTCAGAGTCGGATCAGGCGTAACACAGGGATGCGTCATTGCTCCTACCTT
Source organism: Rhineura floridana (assembly GCF_030035675.1). Classification (NCBI taxonomy): domain Eukaryota; kingdom Metazoa; phylum Chordata; class Lepidosauria; order Squamata; family Rhineuridae; genus Rhineura; species Rhineura floridana. The sequence goes on along the minus strand of NC_084483.1, from coordinate 184,611,009 downwards.
ATTTGCTATCTTCATTGCTATGATTCTACACCTTATTGAGGGGAAACTTCCTACTGGTGTGGAAATCATATATCGAACAGATGGAAAGCTTTTTAATCTCAGTAGGCTGAAAGCAAAAAGTAAGGTAATGTCAACCTCTGTCATAGAACTTCAATATGCCGATGATAATGTAGTCTCTGCACATTCAGAGAAAGATCTTCAAACTATCCTAAATGTCTTCGCAGAAGCATATGGAAAGCTTGGGCTCTCACTTAATATTAAGAAAACCAAAGTGCTTCATCAACAGGTGCAAACTAGCCCCTCTGTAGCACCATTGATCCAGCTTAATGGTGTGATGCTGGAGAACGTTGATCACTTCCCCTATCTCGGCAGTCATCTCTCTGTAAAAGCTGACATCGATGCTGAAATTCAACATCGTCTGAGCTCTGTGAATGCCACATTCTCCCGAATGAAGTGTAGAGTGTTCAAGGATCGAGATATTTGCAGGGAGACCAAAATGCTTATTTACAAAGCCATTGTACTACTGACCTTACTGTATGCCTGTGAAACATGGACCATTTATAAAAGCCACTCCCAACTTTTTGAAATATTCCACCAACGCTGCCTCTGGAAAATTCTGCAAATTACTTGGGAAGACAGACGGACTAATGTTAGGGTTTTGGAAGAAGCAAAGACTACCAGTGTTGAAACAATGATCCTTCAACCTCAACTTCACTGGACCGGCCATGTTGTTCAAATGCCTGATCACCGTCTTCCAAAGCAGCTACTTTACTCCCAACTTAAGGATGGAAAACGGAACATCGGTGGACAGCAAAAGAGGTTTAAATATGTTCTTAAAGCGAATCAAAAAAATGTAACATGAACATCAAGAACTAGGAAGTCTTGCCCATCAATGTCCCAAATGTAGGTTGGCTATTATCAAAGGTGCTGTGGACTTTGAAGAAGCACAAATACAGGGCGAACGAGAAAAATGAGCTAAGCAGAAGGCACGTCAAACAAATCCTCATCGTGACCATCTTCCATCTGGAAACCTATGTCCTCACTGTGGGAGGCTGTGTGGATCCAGAATTGGCCTCCACAATCACTTATGGGCCCACTGTTAAAGACCTTATCTTGGAAGACAATCTTACTCCGCCACGAGTGGTCGCCAATGAATGAATGAAAATGATGAAACTGAGGTCATCATACTTTGGACACATAATGAGAAGACAATAATGCTGGGAAAAACAGAAGGAAGTAGAAAAAGAGGAAGGCCAAACATGAGATGGATTGATTCCATAAAGGAAGCCACAGACCTGAACATACAAGATCTGAATAGGGTGGTTCACGACAGATGCTACTGGAGGTCGCTGATTCATAGGGTTGCCATAACTCGTAATCAACTTGAAGGAACATAACAACAAATATACTGTAAAGGTGAACATAGCATTAACATCCCTTTGATTAACCCGTAACAGCTTAAACATGCCAATGGGCAGCCAAAGTCCGCTTCTCTCACATCAAATCTCTGGGGAGAAAGCCAGCACCCTAAGATGTTTCCAAAGCTCTCCCTATCACCTATGCTTTTGGGGGTCATTTTAGTTCCCATGGCAACAAATCATCACTCTTTGCCTAATAAGGAAATCTTAACAGATCAGATTAGGTTGGTCATGTGTCTTACTTTTCAGTCCTTTATTTAAAGAGTTGTCAGTCATCTGTTGGAAGGACTTTTGGGTCCAAGTCCAGTTTAAATATACAGAATCATAAGATGGGAGAGCACAGGTCTTTAAGCTGCATACCTGGAGAGCATCCTGAGAAACTACACAGGTCATCTGGTCACAGTTTTGTCCACTCTAATGAGATATATTACTAATTAAATTATAATATAATGTTGCAGCCATACTGTACATATGTAACTGTACATATGCAAATATTATGCAAATCAGTGTCCTCTTTGGGGGTGATACATTTTCACTTGTTTTGGCAATGTGTACGTGGCCACCCTAGATCATCCCTGGCTACTGGTTTGACCACTTTAGCAGACTTCCTCTTGTCCAGATCCCACTCTTGCAATTATAGGATCACAGAGCTGGGTAGGACCTTGAATTCATCTAGTTCAAGCCTTCCCTGCTCTCAACAATACTGTGAAAAATAATGGTGATGGTTTCATATGTTCACTTTACATCGCAAGCCCAAATCCAGGGAAAATGAGTCACACTTAAATTCCAGAGGACTAATTAGCTGTGACCAATTGTCACATTCATTTTTAATGGGACTAATTTTCTTTGGACTTTGGGCCTTACAATTCAAGCAGTGATCACTGGGGGATATCTGAGAGCCAGTCCAAACATTCTTTTTTTTTTTTTTTTTTTTCAATAATTTTTATTCAGATTTTCATAAAACATACAAGACAAAATCATAAAACATTCAAAGACAAAAAACAAAATCAAAAATAGTTAAACAAAAAGAAAAAAAGAAAAAAAAAACAAAAATAAAAAATAAAGAGTAAAATATTGACTTCCCATTTGTCAAAGATCAAATCAGTTATAAGTCTATAATATATAACAATCCTGTCTCTTAAGTCATATTATAAAATCACTTTCCTCCAGTAGTTATCTTACTTAATCATCAAATCTCATAAACATTACTTTATTCTTTCCACAAAAAGTCAAAGAGAGGTTTCAATTCTTTAAGAAATATATCTATCAATTTTTTTTCCAGATAAGCATATCGATTAATCCATCTCATTACTAATTATGATAATCTTATTGTCATAACCATAGTCAAAATAAACATTTCAATTAATCCATCACATCAGAATCTGTTAGGTTCAATAATTTCAGTAGCCATTGTTCTATTATCTCTATTAGTTCCATTTTCCATCTTCCATCTTCAGTAGTCTTGTTAAGTCCAGTAATTTCAATATCCAATCTTCCATTATCAGTATTCCATAATAATCTTGCTGTCAAAGCCATAGTCATATAGTAAGAGTCTGATGGGAATTACCTCTATCCCAAATATTTTCTTGCCATCCATTCTGAATAGGTTGCTGAAATACTGCTGTAAAATCATATCTCTGTTCTTTTTTTCAAAATACACTGGGTCATCTCTTAAAAGTTTTTCCATTGTCACATGGCTGCAGTTAATTCCATAGATTTTCTCTATATTGGGCTCCATCACATCATTCCAGTCCAGAAGATTATCCATGCCATTGATAACTTTATCTCTAGAATCTTCATTCATTTCTTCAGAGATAACATTGAGTTCCAAACAATAGATTTTATTTCTAAAGTCCATAGACTCCAAATCTTGTTCCTGTTCCACGTTGGTTCCAATCTCCGGGATCTCCTCTCTCACAGGGACCCCTATTCCAGTCTCCAGGGTCTCCTCTCTCACAGGGACCCCTGTTCCAATCTCCGGGGTCTCCTCTCTCACAGGGACCCCTTCCAGGGTCACCTCTCTCACAGGGACCCTTATATCTTTAATCTCCTGCTTCATTTTACTCAATTCAATTTTCGTTATCTCAATCTCATCCATTATTTTCTGAAACATAGTTATTTCCAGATTTTCAGCCACTTTCTTAATTGCCATTTTAAAAGAAAAATATAGGAAAACCACTTCTTATTTCAGCAACAATTGGGTTAATACTCCAAACTTGGTGACATCACAGTATAAACAGAGCAGACAGCCTTATCTCTCCAATAGTTAAGTAAACAAAATGCAGTTCCCAGGATCGAAACAATTAATGGCAATCGTCAAGAAACAGATTCGTCAAAATAAAATAGACCAAAAAGAGAGTAGTCTCAAAACAGTATAATATTTTTCAAAATAAAAATCTGGAATAGAAATCCCTCTTCTGTGTATATCTTTAGAATGCAAATCCAGGACAGCTTTTTGCAACAAAAACAGAGATAAGCTATTAATTAGTGCGTAGCAGAGAGAAGTTATGGCTCCCCAGTGAGATGTCAAAAACTGATCAATCTGGCAAATCTCTTTTAAACAGCAACAATTTAAGTCAAGTAAAAGAAAAATATAGAAAGAAGGGTGCTTGCCTGTTAGTGCGTTCTCTCTTAGAAGATAAGATGAACGTTCGCTTTAACAGATAGAGCTTGCTGTTGAAAATCCGTCCCACCTTCGTCGGCTGGACCTCGTCCCATAAATTAATGAGATCTGGTCGTCCCAACAAAAATAGGCTTTGAGGTTAATCTCTTCGTTTCTCCCTACCCGGGAGAAGTTTAATCAGTCAAAAAAAAAAGAAAAAACTGACTGATATATCTGAATAAGCTTCTTTTGAGGCAGGAGCCCGTCTCAAAAGCAGGCACAGGCTAAGTCACCCTTCCCGGAAGTCCGAGCCAGTCCAAACATTCTTCAAGGCATTTGCTAAATCAGGGGTTGGGGACCTGTAGCCAGTTAGATGTTATTGGACTACAGTTCCTATCAGCCCCAGCCAACATGGCCAATAGGAAAGCAGGAGCTATAGTCTAACAACACCTGGAGAGCTACAGTTAGCCACCCCTGAGTTGTCCTCATGTAACAGGATGGCCTCATCTCAGATATATCTGCCAGCACTTGGCAAAATAAATATAGTTCCATCTTATTCCTATTGCCACTTGGAATACACGCTAAGAAACTGACACAGCACCTGTCTGGAAGGCTCAAAGGGAGTTTGCAGTGGAGGTGGAAAATTCCAAGTATGGAATCATCCAGCGCTTTCCATCACAAGACTGTTTTCAGTGATGAAACAAAATACAGCAACCAGTGACTGGAAAGGAAATGACTCTTCCTCTTTGTTGACTCTGCCAGTCAAGTAGAGAGGAAATTAGGTCAGATTGAGAAGGAAAAGAGGCAAGTATTTGAAGATCTCTTGACCTTTAAAAAATACACTGGTGGAATGAAAAGCTCACTGTTGCAGGAATGAGAGTTAGTTCAACTTCTAGCGCAGAAGGAACATGTAAAATTGCGGTTTGGATTGAAGCAATCCTTCTGGTAGCTCTTTATAAGATGCACTAGCTATATCCTTTTTGGACTTCTTTTCTGGGTTCTGGGGTGCTAGAAAGAGCAGACCCACTTATTGTCTAGCCAAAGTTTGGTTTCAGGAAGATGTTTCTCTAAGATCAATATAAGATTCCTATAAGATTCTTATATTATTATCCCAGGGCACTTTCAGATGACCTGTTTATGGAGCATTCATCCTAAATTGTTTGTAGTAAGATTAGATGACTTTGGCTGTTTAATGGTCATTCATCCTGATTTGTTTGTGGGGAGGTTAGATGGTGTTGCATCAAAACAAATGTTATCCCACACTTTCCAGTGCATTTTCCCCATCGCTTTCTTTATTGCAAAAAGTCTGATCTTTGGGGTAAGTGAGTTTGGTGCACGAGACCTCTCAATAAACTATAATTGTGCATCCTCAATTTGCCAGTAGATGAATGAATCCCACCCTAAAATAGCGACAGTCTGGAAGTGCCCACTATTTATGTGTCTCATGTTCGTGCAAGCAAGTTTTTTTTTATTTTTCACTCCATTTTATTTCCATTCCTTCTACTTCATGTGCTTGAATGCATATAGGCCATTTTTAAGTATAAAATGGGGAACCTGTGGCCCTCCAGATGTTGCTGGACTACGAACATTAGAAGCTACTTTGTCAGCCCAAGGGTCCATCAAACTCAGTATTGTTTACACTGACTAGCAGCAACTCTCCAGGGATTCAGCCAAGGGTCTCTCCCAGCCCTACCTGGAGATTGAACCTGGGACCTTCTGCATGCAAAGCAGATGATCTACCACTGAGCTATGGCCCTTTGATGACAAGGAATCTACAATTCTCATCATCCCTGACTTTTTGCCACGCTTTCTGGGAATCAGGCTCAGTGCCAGCAAGTGACCTGGTCAGGCAATGGCCGAGGGTCCCCATATCTAGCCGAGGGCCCCTGTGGCTGGGAGGATGGAGCTCCTGCTCCGCGATCCCTGCCAGCATCAGGCCACAGGCCACAACCAGATGGTGGCACAGATTGTAGAGTAGGAGCTCCACTGTCCCACCCAACATCAGCTCTGCACACACTTAACTACCCCTGGTTGTGCCATCTCGCACATTAGTGTGCTGTGCAGGCATGCCTGCCATCACCCAAGAGGTGGCACAACCAGGGATATTTAAGTGTGTGCATGGGCGGGCACACACACACACAGGGAGGAAGCGGGGACCTGTGCTAGTTGGTGCTGGCCCTGCTGGTGCTGATAGGAACTGGAGTTCACCAATATCTGGAAAGTCCCAGGTTCCCCATCGCTGTAATTAAAACAACTTTATCTCCCTGCTTCATAAAATAGAAGGCCTCAACATAAGAACATAAGAAGAACCCTGCTGGGACAGACCAAAGGCCCGGGACACAAGCTCAGCTGCACTCTCCTGCTCATGTTTCCCAGCAACTGGCATTCAGAGGCATACCGCCTTCAATGCTGGAGCCAGTACACAGCCACCATGGCTAGTACCCATTGACAGCCTTATCCTCGGGAAAACTCCAGCCTGTGAGTAAAATTAGGTCCACCAGGCTGGCCAATTTGGCCCCATGCAGCAGTTTCGCGCAGGCCATGTCCACCTGCCACTCACCTGATAGCATATAATGTCAGGTGAAGGACAGGTAAAGCTGTGGCTATGATGGAGGAACTGGAAGCACACTCATTCCTTTGCAATGGGACTTGCATTCTGTGCCTTTTAAATCTGGCACCAAATGCAAGCCCTGCAGGAAGTTCGTGTGCAGGAACCTACAGTAAACTGGAGGGATTATGCCAGGCTGGTTCTGAATGCACATATTTTCTATTGAACGTTCCACCAAGACAAGCAACCCACGTTGGCCTTCTCTTTTAAGGAGAGAAGTACTTTCCGGAAGTGGAATTGGACTTTCCCTGTCTCCCTCATGGTCAAAAGGGGAGAAGAGGGAAAACACAGTCCTCTTTCTCTCTTCTCTGCTTTCTGAGCCCTCTGCATGAATTCCTCAAAGGGTCCACCTGTAGGGTGGCCACTTGTGCATTGCCCCAAAAGAGGAAATGTGTCATCCAAAAAGAAGTCAAAAGATGGCATAAAATGTGCATGTGGCAATTTATGTATTTGTTGCTGTTATGTGCCTTCAAGTCGATTATAACTTATGGCAACCCTGTGAATCAGCAACCTCCAATAGCATCTGTAAGTTCAGGTCTGTGGCTTCCTTTATGGAATCAATCCATCTCTTGTTTGGCCTTCCTCTTTTTCTACTCCCTGCTGTTTTTCCCAGCATTATTGTCTTTTCTAGTGAATCATGTCTTCTCATGATGTGTCCAAAGTATGATAACCTCAGTTTCATCATTTTAGCTTCTAGTGACAGTTCTGGTTTAATTTGTTCTAACACCCAATTATTTGTCTTTTTTGCGGTCCATGGTATGCGCAAAGATCTCCTCCAACACCACATTTCAAATGAGTTGATTGTATACATGCCAATTTACAAACTGACATTGAAGAACAAACAATACATCTCACCTTAGTGGGGAAGACTGTGAGCAGGTGATCTGCGCACCTACCCAGTCTGCTACCCAGGATGGAGCTAACTGTTGATGGGCACCTTCAAAGCCCCTCCTGCACTCCCTTTTTAGGGCTCTTTAAAGCAGACAGTGGCTGGAAACTGCACTCTTGCACTCAGATCCAGCCACTCGGAGAACAATATGCTGGGCTAGAGGGACCATTGGCTTGATCTCTGCCCTATGACATCCGCCATGCCTCCTCCCTGGCAGGTTTCCACCGAGAATTGAAAACCTGGCTGTTTCGGCGGGCCTATGGGTCTTTTGGGTAATCTCGTTTTATTCTGTAAAGATGTAGGTGGGTTTTGATTATGTAGAGTTGTTGTTGCATTTGTATTTATATGTTATTTTTTATTCTTTTGTACGTCGCCTAGAGTGGCTGTTCATTCGGCCAGATAGGCGACTTAGAAATAAAGTTTTATTATTATTATTATTATTGATCTAGTGGCCAGACTGTTCTGATGTCCTGAATCCTTCAACCACATGACACCTTGAAAGCAAAGCCCATCCTCTGGCAGCCCTTCAAAGTAGAGGACTGTCCTCTGTCAAGAAGGACCCATGGCCACCCTTTCCACATGTCTCCTGCATCTTCCCCTTTTTATTCAGCATATTTCTTAACCGGCAGGAGGAAAAACTGCTGTATGGATGCCCTGTTTCAGGGTCGACTTCCAATGCTTGTATTTTGCACTGTTACAAGGATCTTCTAGCCATTAATCCTTAATAAAAAAAAAAAGCTACCCATGTGTTGACTCCATCAATCAGTCCCCCCCCCCTCCAAAGTTTGTGGGTTTAATTCCGAGAAAATTTGGGTTTCAGGAAGAAAACTCAACTGTTTTCTCATAAATAAGCAATGTTGCTTTTGTGCCAAGGCCTTCAACAGTCCCACCCGCTCCCACTCTGTCCATTTTTTTTCACTCCTCTGGGCTACATTTAAACAACAACAACAAAAGGCTCAAGCCAGACCGAGGCTTCGGCTGCCAATCGCTCCAAAGCAGGCCTTGTTTAGAAACTGTTCAAATAATGTGCATTCTTATTAGATGACAATCTTCTAGTGCTTTTCAATTCAGAAAATAGAAAACAGTTCTTCTCCAAGTTTACCAGGAGGGCAGCCAGATGCTGAGCTTATACAGTGAGATCTTGCACTGGGATGCTATTTTAATCAATGGGTCTTCTAGGGAGGTAAATTTAGAACTTGATGAGTTTGCTCTCTCAGACTCACCCACCGACCCGCACTCACCCACAGAGGCATGCAGTCTTTTTCTGAAGAAAGGGAATCAAGAGAAGGTGCAACCAACAGGGATAATTGCTAGGTGTTTAATAGACCCCAAGCACATGGCACAAAGCTGCATGAAATTTGCATATGTTATCTTTGTATTGGTGCCAATTTAGGTCTCTGAGCAAATTAAGATGGTGGGAGGGTGGCCAGGGTCTCATCCACACTGCACTTTGCAGCAGGCCCAGTAACCCATAAGTGAAGTAAAAAAAAATGAAATTAAGTTTTAAAAGGGAGAGCGTAAGAATATAAGAAGAGCCAATGGTCTATCTGGTCCAGCATCCTGTTCTAACAGTGGCCAGCCAAATGCCCATGGGAAGCCCACAAGCAGGTCCTGAATCAGAGCTTGGAAAAGTTACTTTTTTGAACTACAACTCCCATCAGCCTGATCCAGTGGCCATGCTGTCTGGGGCTGATGGGAGTTGTAGTTCAAAAAAAGAAACTTTCCCAAGCTCTGTCCTGAATGCAGCAGAACTCTCCTCTCCTGTGGTTTCCAGCAAAAGGTATGCCGAAGCACAGTGGTAGAGCATAGCCGTTGTGGCTAGTAGGCTCTGATAGCCTTATCCTCCATGAATTGTCTCACTCTCTTTTAAAGCCATCCAAGTTGGTGGCCATCACTGCCTCTTGTGGAATCAAATTCCATTTTTTATGCTGTGTAAAGAAGTACTTTCTTTTGTCGTCCTGAATCTTCCAACATCCAACTTCATTTGATGTCCATGAATTCTAATGTTCTGAGAGAGAAAAACTTCTCTCTGCGCACTCTCTCCATGCCAAGCAAAATTTTATACATTTCTATAATGTCGCCTCTTACCTTTTCTCTAAACTAAAAAACCCCAAATGCTGAAACCTTTCCTCATAGGGGAGCCGCTCCATCCTCTTGATCATTTTTGGAACCTTTTCCAGCTCAGCAATATCCTTTTTGAGGGGAGGTGACCAGAACTGCACACAGTATTCCAGTTGTGACCTCACCATAGATTTGTATAACAGCTTTATGATACTGGCAGTTTCATTTTTAATTCCTTTTCTAATCATCCCTAAATGGCTGCCATGGGCAGCACCCCCCCAAAAAAAACCCAATAAGGCAAGCATTTTCTAGCAGGTTTTAGAAGGAATGCATCATCAACAAACCCACTGGAGGAGGATATAAGTAATAATATACTAAGGATCTAGAGCAGCCTTCGGCCAACCTGGTGCCTTCCACACACTTTGGACTACAGCTCCCTTCAGCCCCAGCCGTCATGGTCATGTCGGCAGGAGCTGATGGGAGTTGTAGTCCAAAATATACGGAGGGCACCAGGTAGGCAAAGGCTGAACAAGAGGATACCAGTGACTTAAAAGTATGGGTAGGCTTCAGCATGTAGTGTTGTTATGTGCCTCCAAGTCGATTATGACTTATGGCGACCCTATGAATCGGTGACCTCCAAGAGCATCTGTCATGAACCACCCTGTTCAGATCTTGTAAGTTCAGGTCTGTGGCTTCCTTTATGGAAACAATCCATCTCTTGTTTGGCCTTCCTCTTTTTCTACTCCCTGCTGTTTTTCCCAGCATTATTGTCTTTTCTAGTGAAGCGTGTTTTCTCATTATGTGGCTAAAGTATGATAACCTCAGTTTCATCATTTTAGCTTCTAATGATAGTTGTGGTTTAATTTGTTCTAACACCCAATTATTTGTCTTTTTTGCTGTCCATGGTACCCACAAAGCTCTCCTCCGACACTACATTTCAAATGAGCTGATTTTTCTCTTATCTGCTTTTTTCACTGTCCAACTTTCACATCCATACATAGAGATTAGGAATAACATGGTGTGAATGTTGCTGACTTTAGTGTTCAGTGATACAATTCATGCTGCTGTGTTTAAAAAAAGTAGAGAAAAGACTCTTCCGCTAGACCAGGGTTAGCCACTGTGGTGTCCTCCAGATGTTGCTGGACTACAATTCCCATCATCCCTGACCATTGGCTGTGCTGCCTGGGTCCGATGGGAGTTATGGTCCAATAACATCTGAAGGGCACTACATTGGCTGTCTCTGCCCTAGACATTGGTATAACCAGGTCATTAATACAGAAACACAGGAACCTGCCTTATACCAGGTCAGACTATTTGTTCATCTAGCCTGGTAGGCTACTCTGACTGGCAGTGGCACTCCAGAATCTCAGAGACCCTTCCCATCCTTTTAACTCAGGAAGCCAGAGATTCGATTTGTTGCCTTATGCATGTGCTAAACCACTAAGCTATGGTCACTCCCCAAAGGAGAGCAACAGGCACTAACGCTTGCCACAGGCTCCCAGAAAGCAAGTCACTCTGGCAAAGTGTGAACAGGAAAGGTGGTTTTGATTCTGGAGGATGGGACTGATCCAGTGGAGGACTAGCTCCTCTCCGGATTTTCATCTGAACTTTCACAAAGCTGTCCAAGGTGCTGAACATTCAAACTAAAACCTGGAGCAGATTCGCTGCCCCACTGATGTCAGAGCTACTAGTCTCCACTGGTATTAGATAGTAACTGATCTTAATTATTTTATTGTTGTATGCACTGTGTACTCTTTTAGAGTACAAATTCCCTGTGCTGGGTATTTGAAGAAAAGATGAACATTAGGTTATAAAGTTCTAAAAATAAATTGCTTGCCACACAAAAAATAACCTGCTTTCCCCCCTGTATTTCTAACTGAACCCATATGAAGCAGCACACTTAGGGTTTAAGAAGCAGCCACCTAAAGCAGCCAGAGACTCTAAAGCCGCCATCCCAACCTGTGCCCTCCAGATGTTGCTGGACTGCACCTCACATTACCCCTGACCATTAGCTATGCTGGCTGGGACTGATGGGAGCTGGAGTTCAACAACACATGGAGGGCTACAGGGCCCCCGCCACAGTTGCCAACAGTAGAGACGAACAAGTACCCCCAAACCATGGGCAGTGACCTCTGTTGCCTCTTTATAAGCTCCTCCCCAACTGGAAAAGGGCCGTAGCTCAGCAGGAGAGCATTTGCTTTGCGTGCAGAAGCTCCCAGGTTCAATCCCTGGCATCTCCAGGTGTTGGAGTGATGGGCTGGGAAAGTCCCTGTCTGAAATCTTGGATAGCTGCTGCCAGCCATACTGAGCTAAATGGTCCGACTTGGGTCTAAAGGAGCTTCCTATGTTGGTATGTGTAGGTCAAGAGGTGCCTGCTGTCATCTGCCATCCGGGAAACATTCCCAGCAATGTAAAGATGAGTGTAGTGCAGGGTTGCCTAAACAGGGTGGAAAGTTTGGGTAGCTGGAGGGAAATAAGTGACCCAATAACTAGCCCATTGGTATTCATGATGGTTTAAGCCTAGAGGCTTCATACAGGGCTGGCTGCAGGTTGGAGGGGGCCGTCTCTGACCTCGGTGAGCTGCCAGCCATGGTTTACCAAGTGGAAGTGGTGGAAAGTTTTGAGTTGCCATGTTAAATTTCCCACAATGCCCTCGCATAGTATCACTTTGGGGTATTGTGGGAAATGTAATATGATGGTTTGGAGACCCAACTGCCCAGTGTGTGGGATCCAGGAGAGGCATCAGTGTTGATGGATCCTGCAGAGCTTGGGCCCAGGGGTGTAGTCATCCAGGGTCTCAGGGGGTCTTAAACCCTTTACTTTTTTGAGAGCAGGATCCCAGCAGGGTCCCTATGTCTCCAGCATCCTGTGAGCCAATCTGCATGAAAGGGGAGTGTGTTAACCACTGAGAAGAGTCTTCTAACATGCTTCCTTGACCTTTCCTGCTGATCAGGAAAGGTGAAAGGAGGTGAATCAGCCACTGAGAAGACTGCTAACACTCTCCCCTTTCATGCTTATTGGTTCCTAGGGATGTCTGTTGCGTGAGAAGGCATTAACAAGGATCTCATTCTCAACTCAACAGCAAGAAAGGGGGAGGGGACATGGCTGTGACTAACAAGAAGAAACTGTACTTCTGAATTTGCCACTACACAACTGCTTGGACCTCCCCCCACCCCACCCAGCAGCTGCCCAAGGAGACTAGGTACTTATGCTGGGCCAAGCTCACATCCCCTTCAGCCCTAAACCCATTGTGGGGGCTAGAGCATCATCTGTGACCATTGGTCATACCAACAGCTTCCATCATTCCTGACCATTGGCCAAAGTGGCAGGAGCTGATGGGTTTTGGAGTTCAACAGCAGCTGAAGGACACCAGGTTAGGGAAGGCTGCTCTAAATAGATTAAGGTACAGTAAGTTTCTTCCTAGAATAAAAAAAATGTAGAAAATTGTTAGAAAATTATTCTTCCTCTGTACATAACTTTCCCCTTTTATTTATTTAAATCCAGATTTTAGCCTCTCTCTTGGGTTAGGGGAAGGGCCGTAGCTCAGTGGTAGCATCTGCCTTGCATGCAAGAAGCACATGCAAACTCTGCGAAGCGCAAAGCCTCCAACAAATTCCTGATGGGCCTTGCTGATAATTTCCTCTTTCAAAAAGTAGAAGAAGGAACAAGGGGATCGGCAATCCTGGACCTGATCTTAACTAACACGGACGAATTGGTCTAAAGCGGTCGGTACCTTGGGGGAAAGTGACCACGTAATGGTGGAATTCGGGGTTCTGGGGAAAGCCAAAGAAGAATATAGTCAAACATGGACCTTGGATTTCAGGAAAGCCGATTTTAGCAAGCTCAGGGAAATGATGGGTACGATCCCGTGGCTAGATAGACTAAAGAAAAAAGGAGCCCAAGAAGCGTGGGAGTTCATGAAGAACGTATTACAAAAAGCGCAATCGCAAACAATTCCAAAGAGGAAGAAAAACGGAAGACATCGGAAAAAGCCAATGTGGCTACACGGAAGACTGGTGGAGAAGGTAAAAGAAAAAAAGAGCATGTATAAAGAATGGAAGGAAGGACGCATCACCAAGGAAGAGTACCGACGAGCGGCTCGGGCTTGCAGGAATAGCGTAAGGAAAGCTAAAACCCAGAATGAGCTGAGGCTGGCGAGGGAAGCGAGGAACAACAAAAAGGGGTTTTTCAGATATGTTCGAAGCAAGAGAAAGACCAAGGAAATGGTGGGACTGCTGCTCGATGAGGGTGGCAAAATGTTGACAGATAATGAGGAAAAAGCAGAACTGCTCAACGCCTATTTTGCCTCCGTTTTCTCCCAAAAAGGGAACAGTGTGCAACCTTGCATCGGTAGCAATCTCAGTAAGGGGTCGGGATTGCAGTTCAAGATTGATAAGGAGATAGTCAGGAAATACCTAGTTAACCTAAATGAGTTCAAATCTCCAGGGCCTGATGAACTGCATCCCAGAGTATTGAAGGAACTTGCGGATGTACTCTCGGAACCTCTTGCCATCATCTTTGAGAAATCATGGAGAACGGGAGAGGTGCCGGAGGATTGGAGACGGGCAAACGTCGTCCCGCTCTTTAAAAAGGGTAAAAAAGAAGATCCGGGGAATTACAGGCCGGTCAGTCTGACTTCAATACCGGGAAAGATATTAGAACGGATAATAAAAGAGTCCATTGGCAACTATCTAGATGACAATGCTGTGATTAGAAGGAGCCAGCATGGGTTTGTCAAGAAAAAATCCTGTCAAACTAATCTCATCTCTTTTTTTGATCGGGTCACTAGCTTAGTAGATGGTGGAAATGCTGTAGATGTCATCTATCTAGATTTCAGCAAGGCGTTTGACAAAGTCCCCCACGACCTTTTGATTAGCAAACTAGTCAAATGCGGACTACATGGAAATACTGTCAGGTGGATTCACAACTGGTTGGAAAACCGTACTCAAAGAGTGGTCGTCGGTGGCTCTGCTTCGGACTGGAAGGAGGTCTCGAGTGGAGTGCCACAGGGTTCTGTCCTGGGGCCGATACTCTTCAACATTTTTATCAATGACTTAGATGATGGAGTGGAGGAAAGCCTTATGAAGTTTGCGGATGATACGAAACTGGGAGGGATAGCTAACACAATGGAAGACAGGAATAAAATCCAAAGGGACCTGGATAGACTAGAAAATTGGGCTGAAATTAATAAAATGACATTCAATAAAGACAAATGCAGGATTCTGCATTTAGGCCACAAAAACAAAATGCATGGGTACAGGATGGGAAATACCCGGCTTAGCAGTAGTGCGTGTGAGAAGGACCTTGGAATTGTAGTGGATCGCAAGTTGAACATGACCCAGCAGTGTGATGCTGCAGCAAAAAAGGCAAATGCGGTTTTGGGCTGCATAAACAGAGCTATAGTTTCCAGGTCGAGGGAAGGAATAGGCCTCATCTGGAATACTGCGTTCAGTTCTGGGCGCCTCATTTTAAGAAAGATATAGACAAGTTAGAGCGGGTTCAGAAGAGGGCGACGAGGATGATAGCTGGTATGGAGAACAAGTCTTATGAGGAAAGGTTGAAGGAACTTGGCATGTTCAGTCTGGTGAAGAGAAGGCTGAGGGGTGACATGATTGCACTCTTTAAGTACCTGAAGGGCTGTCACATAGAGGAGGGTACAGATTTGTTCTCTGCTGCCCCAGAGAGTAGGACTAGGTCTAATGGTTTTAAGTTGCAGGAGCGTAGATTCAGATTGGACATTAGAAGGAACTTCTTGACAGTAAGGGCAGTTCGGCAATGGAACCGACTGCCTAGGGAGGTGGTGGGATCCCCTTCGCTGGATGTCTTCAAGCAGAGGCTGGACAGCTATCTGCGGGAGATGCTCTAGCTATGGATTTCCTGCTGTGAGCAGGGGGTTGGACTCGATGACCTACAAGGCCCCTTCCAACTCTACGATTCTATGATTCTATAAGCCCCCAGGCTCATTCCCTGACATCTCCTAGTAGAACTAAGAGAAACTCCTGCCTGAAACTGGAGAATTGCTGCCAATTAGTGTAGACAATACTGACCTAGATGGTCTGACTCAGTATAAGGCAGCTTCCTATATTCCTATGTTTTTGTTCTGAATAGAAACATTTCTGCCCTTATACATGCAGCTGACCTATGGTGGGGCCCTGAAGAGCAAACTTAAAATCAAGATGGATGGATGTCTATAGGTCATGTTGCTGAAAACAAAATGCAATTGGGCTACATGCTGGTGGTTGGCTTGTTAGGCAGCCAGGCCTGCTGGTGCATTGTCTACTACACTCAGCAGCTGCAACAGAGTAGATAGCCAGAAGAGTCACCCAATTTATAAGAAGAGGGAATGGACACTTAATAGGAGAGGGGATCAGATCTGCTCATTTGGCATAAACAAGCTGGCTCTCAAAGACTAGCTTGTTCAAACATACATGGCAGTAAGAATATATGTAGTGATTCTGCAAAATATTTATACCAAAATAGAAGAGTGTTTGCAAAATAAACAGGAAAGCCAAGTCACCTGCCACAATAGCCAGTCCTGCATTTTAGCTGAGGATGCATCCATGTTATCACTCTGATGTCCCTATGGAGCTTTGGCGCTTATAAATGCTTCCCAATTCATTTCAAGGGAGAGGGGCAGTTCTTTGTACCTGTGAAGGACGTGTGGGGAAAGCTTCCGTCTTCATCAGTAGCAAAAGCTGCTCACAAATAAGCTTCACATATAGACCAGAGTGAACGCGAGGATCAGGAGTAGGGAACCTTTTTACCTCCACAGGTCAGATCTTCATCTGGTCCCATGGGCCCCCTTTGACAGGTGGGCAGGACAACCCAATTGCCAATCACATGACATTACATGATTGACAGGAGGGTTGTCCCACCCACCTGTCAAAAAGCCTTACGTGGGGTTCCCAAGGTAAGAGGCATTGCCAGGAAAAAAACCCGGGTGCCTGCTTTTCTCTGTCCGCATGCCTTTCTTCCAGGGAACAGGCATATGAGCAAGAGCAGGCAGACTTGATACTTTTTCCAGAGTGGTGTGACAGAGCAATCCCTTTCAGAGGCAATGTTTGCATGAAACAGGCAGAGGAAGAGAAGTCTGCTTTATGCAGACATTGGCTCTGACAGGGACTGTTCTGTCGCACAGCGATGAAGGAAAAAACCACTGCACGTGCTTCTTCCCTAGGGGCACACGTACAAACAGGCAGACCCAGCTTTTTCTGATGCTTCATGTGCAGCCAAACTGAGCAGGATGTAACCCTGCTTGTCAACCATCGAGTGGGGCTTAAATCCTGCTGCTTTGGCAGTGGGGAACAGATGCCCGCAACAGCACAGAGTTGAATCCTGCCCTCCTGCTCATCAGCTGATGTCACAAGTGACATCAGCTAATTGGCAAGTGGGCATAGTTTGGGGGAAATAGCCTGGCAGGCCAAATTGAACAGCCTGGCAGGTTCCCTACCCTGATCTGGATTGTTGTTGTTGTTGTTATGTGCCTCCAAGTCGACTACGACTTATGGCGACCCTATGAATCAGCGACCTCCAAGAGCATGTCATGAACCACCCTGTTCAGATCTTGTAAGTTCAGGTCTGTGGCTTCCTTTATGGAATCAATCCATTGCTTGTTTGGTCTTCCTCTTTTTCTACTCCCTTCTGTTTTTCGAAGCATTATTGTCTTTTCTAATGAATCCTGTCTTCTCATGATGTGTCCAAAGTATGATAACCTGAGTTTCATCATTTTAGCTTCTAGTGATAGTTGTGGTTTAATTTGTTCTAACACCCAATTATTTGTCTTTTTTGCAGTCCATGGTATGCGCAAAACTCTCCAACATCACATTTCAAATGAGTTGATTTTTCTCTTATCTGCTTTTTTCACTGTCCAACTTTCACATGCATACATAGAGATCGGAAATATCATGGTCTGAATGATCCTGACTTCAGTGTTCAGTGTTACATCTTTGCAATTGAGGACCTTTTCTTGTTCTCTCACAGCTGCCCTACCCAGTCCTAGCCTTCTTCTGATTTCTTGACTATTGTCTCCATTTTGGTTAATGACTGTGCCGAGGTATTGATAATCCTTGACAGGTTCAATGTCCTCATTGTCAACTGTAAAGTTGCATAAATCTTCTGTTGTCATTACTTTAGTCTTTTTGACATTCAGCTGTAGTCCTGCTTTTGTGTTTTCCTCTTTAACTTTCATCAGCATTCGTTTCAAATCATTACGGGTGATCTGGATTAAGGCACATTATATCACTGAATTTTAAAGAAGTGCCTCAACACTGCTACCTGTGCCCTTAAAGCCCTTCAGATATTTTGGACAACAAGGACTGATGGGGGTTGTAGTCCAAAACATCCAGATGACACCAGGTTGGGGGAAGGCTGCTCTAAAGGGTAGCTAATACTAGGGTGTGCGCTGCTGTGACCACAGGATTCCCCTTGTATTTGTAGCATTTGGAAGCAGCCTAGTCTGTTTCAGAACTGCTGTCTCATTCAAAATCAATTTCTTATTGGTCTCTGAATTGGATCTGTTAAATCTGAAGCTCTGTTTCACCCCTATTGACCATAATGGAGAAGATAAAAATGGCTATCACTTTTTTCCTCTTCACATAAGTGAATGAAATTTGCAAGCAAAGAAGCCCCTGACCCTCCAGAGAGGATTAAACCTGCCAAAATTCAGGCAATTCCATCCGGGAGTTTTGTACAGGCAACCTTTAAAGTCTATTCCACATGCACACACCAAAAATAGAAAGTATGTTTGCTTTCTGTTAGAATTGGATGCAAATTGCAGGCACGGTCAACCCTTCTGAGGAGGTGAAGCCTGCCCAATTTCAGAAAAATAGGGTGGAGTGGTGTGCCCACAAGGGCAGACTTTACTATTTTTGAATGGGAAAACAGAAATGACATTTCCTCCCCTGGTTCTTTGTGGACAATCAGTTTGAAAATGTGAGACATACGGGAAGAGCTCCTAGGTAGGAAACCTGCCCTGTTCAGACAAATAGGGGCAAAGATTATTGAGCTAGGAGATTTTAGCTTAGTTATGAAAAACCTGGAGAAGTCACCATTTTTTCTCTCCACCCTTCTTCTACTCCCTAGGAATAAAAAAGAGAGCTGTGATTTTTAATTGCTTGTTAAGAAAAAGAATGATTGAAAAAGAAGCATGGATTCCTGCACTGAGCAGGGGGTTGGACTCACTGGACTTATAGGCCCCTTCCTACTCTACTATTCTATGATTCTTAAACATACCATCTCAAACATCTGACTCTGCTGCTTAGGCCTTGCTCTTATAGCCGAAACTCGGAGGAGAATGGCAAGCCCAGAACAATGGTAAGTAAGGTTCTGTGGCAAACGACCCTAATGAAAAAAGGAACACAAGATGGGTGAGAGTTTCTAAAAAAGGAAATTCTAAGGGTGCAATGCAAACAATTCCATCAAGCAAAAAAGGGGGAAGACACTGCACTTTAAGAAGGATGCAGACAAACTGGAGCAGGTTCAGAGGAGGGCAACAAGGATGATCAGGGGACTGGAAACAAAGCTCTATGAGGAGAGACTGAAAGAACTGGGCATGTTTAGCCTGGAGAAGAGAAGACTGAGGGGAGATATGATAGCACTCTTCAAGTACTTGAAAGGCTGCCACACAGAGGAGGGCCAATATCTCTTCATAATCATCCCAGAGTGCAGGACACGGAATAATGGGCTCAAGTTGCAGGAAGCCAGATTTCAGCTGAACATCAGGAAAAAGCTTCCTAACTGTTAGAGCAGTATGACGATGGAGCCAATTACCTAGGGAGATAGTGGGCTCTCCAACACTGGGCACATTCAAGAGGCAGCTGGACAGGCACCTGTTGGGTATGCTTTAATATGGATTCCTGCATTGAGCAGGGGGTTGGACTCGATGGCCTTATAGGCCCCTTCCAACTCTACAATTCTATGATTCTATTATTCTAAACCATATGAAGAACAACTCTATTTCAACCCCCTCTCCCAAATCACTGTGATTTTAGTGGCCATGGGAAATAATTCATGATTATAAAAGCTAGATCATTCTGTCAAAATCAGAGATCCCTTCCAGCTTTCCAACCCTCTCCTCTTGAGCTGTAGGCATGTCCCCAGTGAGTTTGGTTTTGTTTCGTGGGGGTGGGGTGGGGAGGGTTGTGCCTTTTCTGGAGATTCAAAGGCCCTTAGGGAGACCAGGGTTTGAATCCCCACATAGCCATGAAGCTCACTGGGTGACCTTGGGCTAGTCACTGCCTCTCAGGCTCATGAAAACCTTATTCATAGGGTCACCATAAGTTGGAATCGACTTGAAGGCAGTACATTTACATTTTTTAGGCATTCAAAGGCTTTGAAGTTCTTGATCTGTCTCAAGTTGCCTTGTTAATGGTGCAATCCAATTTGGAAATGTGGTAACCTTCCCCAAATGATCCCAATTCAACATATTGCAGGGTACACACAGAGCTGATGCTCAGCCCTAGCTAATACCAGCAGACACAACAACAGATATTCTGAGCTGCCCTTTACTTTTGAAGCAAAGACTTCACTACTTCCCACATGTAATTAAGATCTACTTTCATTCTTTTATGAGAGCTGACTGTTCAGATATTGCAAAAGGAGGAATTGCCATTCAAGAGTTCAGCTCATCAATGCATTGATTTAAACACTACTGACAAATGAAGCCACATACTGGGTAAAGAATGCAATAACTAACAAGTCAAGTCATTGTCTTCAATAATGAAACCATCAAGTGGCAATATAAGATTTAATCTCCACATAAATCTAGTGAATAAATTTAGTCCAATACTCTTCAAATATATCAGGCAACCATGTACTCTGTTTTTATTCTCTTTCTTACAACTTCATAATCTTGTTTTTATAGCTTAGTCAAACAATTATGTCCCCCATATATTTTATCACCTCCAAAGTACTGTGGTGGCTCAAACGGATTTCTTCTTGGAAACTCAAGGAGGAGGATGCATCCAGAATATCTCTCTGATGCAGCTCTCTTGTGTAGGCAGCACCAGTATATAACAAAGAGCTTTGATACTTGCAAGCACCTTCCCATTCACTTCAATGACTACCCCTCTAATGAAATGAATGGGAAAGTCCTTTT
This sequence comes from Rhineura floridana, assembly GCF_030035675.1. Taxonomy (NCBI): domain Eukaryota; kingdom Metazoa; phylum Chordata; class Lepidosauria; order Squamata; family Rhineuridae; genus Rhineura; species Rhineura floridana. Next base: position 184,590,336 of record NC_084483.1, on the reverse strand, counting down.
GTGCAGGAGTCTCAAATACTGTCTTCTTGTAAACCCATTTAAGGGAGACCTCACAAGAAAGCATGCTTTAATAGCACTAATGATCTGAGACATGGAGCACCATGTATAAGTAGAGCACATGTCAAGCACATTACCAGCAGCATGCTTGTCATCCAATAGCAGTTATTCACTTGTCTTACTGTGGCACGGTAGTAGAAAGAGGGCTTCCCCAAGTGCACTTCTACACTTGATGGGAAATGTGGGCTTCCATTGTTATGTCATTCTTGCCATCAAACCTCCTGCACTGCCCTCTCTTCAGCTTAGATGATCTTCCTTTTGTCAACAGATGTCTTGGGGAAGGAATGACTATAGTTCCATGGTAGAGCACATGCTTTGCATGCAGAAGGTTCCAGGGCTGGCAGTGGCTCCTGTCTGAAACCAGCTGGAGAGCCACTACTATTCACTGTAGATCAGGTGTGGGGAACCTTTGGTCCTCCAAATGTTGCCAAACTGTACAACTCCCATCAGTCCCAGCAAGAATGGCCAGCGGGCAAGGTTAATGAGAGTTGTGGTTCAGCAACATCTGGACAACCAAAGTTCCCCCCTCACACACACACACCCCCGCTGTAGACAGTTCTGAGCCAGATGGACCAATAGGTTCAGTACACAGCAAATTCCAATGCCCATATCTCATAATTATCAAAATCCAGACAGAAGCAAAGGATAACAGAAAAGGAATTGCTCACAATGATTGGATCAGGTTGTTAAAGCTTCAAAGGGCCAACTAGCATTATTTAACCCTTTCAGCCAAGCAGTCCAAATACACCAGGAATGGGAACCTGTGGCCCTCCCAAAGTTGCTGGACTCCAACTCCCATCAGTCTCTGCCTGCATGGCTAATGATTAGGGATGGTGGGAAATATTGGGAGGGCCACAGGTTCTCCACCTCTGAAATACATCTCTCTTCAGTGGAGTGATTTGGAACTGAGCTTGTGTTCAAAAATTGATAATCCCCCTTGTCCGGACACAGGTTAGAGCAGCAGTAACTGCCTACCAAGTGGCAATAAAGGCAGAAAAGAAGAGGTTCTTTGCTGCCTCTATTGCGTCCGCAGAGTGCTGTCCCAGGAGGTTGTTCCAAGTGGTCCGAAGCCTGGTCGGTCCAGTTGCTCAGGAACCCTTAGAACAGTCTAAGGCCTCCTGTGACAAATTAGCAAAGCACTTTGCCAACAAAATCGAACATTTACGGAGCTCAGTTCCGTACGCCGTGGACACAGTAAATGAAACAGAGTTGGCCAGTTGCAATCCGGTCAAATGGGATCGGTTTCGACCTCTTCCTTCTGAGGATGTGGACAAGGTGCTCTCGACTGTGAAGCCTACCACCTGTCTAACTGATCCTTGCCCATCGTGGCTCCTTGTGAGCTGCAAAGAGAAATTGGGCGAGGGGATTAAGGCGGTGGTCAATGCATCCTTGGAGGAGGGTGTAATGCCATTAGCACTCAAGGAGGCAATTGTAAAGCCCATCTTAAAGAAGTCCTCCTTGGATCCCCAAGTTTTGAATAACTTTCACCCAATTTCGAATCTACCATTCCTGGGCAAGATCATTGAGCGAGTGGTGGCTAATCAGTTGTCGACACACTTGGATGAAACGGATTATTTGGATCCATACCAATCGGGTTTCAGGACTGGACATGGAACTGAAACAGCATTGGTCGCTCTGGTTGATGATATGAGGAGGGCATTAGATAGGGGAGAATTCACCTTTCTTGTCCTCCTCGATCTCTCAGCGGCTTTTGATACTGTCGACCACAGTATCCTTTTACATCGCCTGGAGGAATCGGGAATAGGAGGCACTGTACTACGGTGGTTCCATTCCTTTCTTTCCGACAGGCATCAACAGGTAGCATTGGGGGAGAAGGTTTCAGATCCTTGGCCTCTCAATTGTGGTGTGCCACAGGGCTCTATCCTCTCTCCCATGCTATTTAATATCTATATGAAGCCGCTGGGGACAATCATCAGGAGATTTGGGCTGCAGTGTCACCAATATGCGGATGACACTCAGCTCTATCTCTCGTTTAAATCTTCACCAGAGTCTGCTGTGGAGACCATGTCCAAATGCCTGGAATCCGTGAGTGGATGGATGGGAAGGAACAGGCTGAAGTTGAATCCTGATAAGACTGAGGTGCTACTCTTGGGAGACAAGGGAAGGCTGGGAGATGTTGACCTGGTGTTCGACGGGGTGAAATTGCCCCTGAAGGACCAGGTCCGCAGCCTTGGGGTTGTTCTTGATTCCAAGCTGTCCATGGAGGCTCAGATTTCGGCAGTGAGCCGGGCAGCTTGGTATCAATTACACCTCATTCGTAGACTGCAGCCCTACCTTCCTGCTCATCAGCTCCCACTGGTGGTACATGCCCTGGTCACCTCTCGGTTGGATTACTGTAATGCGCTCTACGTGGGGTTACCCTTGAAAACGGTCCGGAAATTACAACTTATACAAAATGCTGCGGCTCGACTACTTACAAACTGTCGCCGCCGGAAACACATCACCCCAGTGTTGTTCGACCTACACTGGCTTCCAGTTATTTTCCGGGCCCAATTCAAGGTGTTGGTATTAACCTTTAAATCCCTATACGGTCTCGGCCCAGTTTATCTGATGGAGCGCCTCCAGCGCCACCAACCATGCCGCCCAACAAGATCAGCCACACAGGACCTTCTCTCAATCCCACCAACTAAAACAGCTAGGTTGGCGGGGACAAGAGAGAGGGCATTTTCAGTGGCGGCCCCCACTCTCTGGAACTCCCTCCCGTATGACCTTCGACATGCCCCTTCCCTGAATGTATTCCGCCAAGCTTTGAAGACCTGGCTCTTCAGACAGGCCTTTGGGACTTACGGGGAGGGTTAAATTTTTACGACGAATAGCCTACTACTCTGTACTGGAACTGTTTTATTGTTTTATTGTATTTTATGATGTATTTTATTATGATGTAATGTATTGTTGTTAAATTGTACGTCGCCTGGAGTGGCCATTGGCCAGATAGGCGACCCACTAATTAAATTATTATTATTATTATTTCAACCAAAGCACACAAGGCGATTCACAATAGAATAAAGCACAGATACCACAGGACAGAATAAAATACCAATACAAAAATAAAGCAGAATCAAGACCCGCACTTGAAAGCCTTGTAGACACAATCCAGCCAGTTGAATTTGTTGATTTCTGTGGGAGAGTTAAGCATATGCTTAAATCTTTTGCCTTTGATATCAACAGGACTTCAGGTCTATGGGAACAGAAAGTATTGAACTTGGGCTGGATTATGCCCCATGACATTTCTCAAAATGCTTTATAGTTGCCATAAAAATGATCACTAAATACTAGAGGAATACAAGGCCCATCTTCTAATTTTTTTTTTTTTTTGCATTTCCCAACTCGTATTTGGATAAAGGGGTAAAAACAAATGCATAGTAGGAAACTAGGTGGGGGGCGGTCGGTCTTCCAAGAAGAGATATTTCACAATCATGCAACAACAGTGGGGAAAGCTTGATTTATCCTCCGGTAAATTTTACTTCCTAGGCTGTTGGATCCTTGAAGTGGTGGTGGTAGGAAATCACTGCTGATCTTGAAAGGTGAGAAGGCAGGATTCTCCAAAGGAAATGCGTATCTTCAAAGTGTAGTGGGTGCTCAGGCCTTTTACAGCTTCAAAGATCAACACCAGGGCCTTGAATTAAAGCTGCTAATCCTAAAGCAAACCTGAAAGAAACTGGCAAAACTCTTATATGAGGAGAAAGATAGGAACACCACATTTATTGAATACAGTTCCAAAAATCTAATTTTATTATTATTTATTTAGTCCATTTACATACTGCTTATATTTAAATAAAACTCTAAGCAGTGTACAAGTCAAAACATCTTGAAACAACTGCAAAAAACAATCAGTAAAATACAGTTAACTGAACAAAACATCTTCTTTAGTATCAATGTAATATAAACATAGCATATAAAATTAAGTACAAGAAATACAAGAAAAAAACCGTAATATACATAACAAAAACAGAACATTCCCTACGTTTCAAGGAAAAACAAACATGTTAAAACAAGCTTATTTTTAAACATAACAGATTAAACAAATCAGATTTCTTAATCACAGTATAATAAAAAGCAAAACAATTAAAACAGCTGGCCCCCATTATAACATAATTTTGTCTTACTACCATTGGGAAAAGAAAAAAATGTTTAGTTTACTCAAACACACCCTTACAAAATCAGCACATTCATATTTCAACATATCAATGTTCTAAACTGACACACTCAACATTTACCTCAAATCACACTCTACAAGCACTCACATAATTCAACCTCACATCCTAGCAGCATACTCACATGTACATACCATAAACATCACTATGACAACTACTCCAATCTATATACAACCAAATAATGCACACACATATTCTAAGTATAACATTCATACCAAACTCTCATACCAAACACTCCCGCTTGTCTCTCACTCAAGGGGGCAGAAACTATGCCTACCCGGCTCTTACCCTGGGGGTATAGAACCACTTTTCCCAACATATTAGGCAATGACACTTCCCTCATCTCTCAACTGAGGAACAAAAACCATTCAAATCTCAAATATTCACCCTAAAGAAGGGCAGGCTTTCAATCACAACAGCTCATTGGTTTGCCTTCTCTCTCCAGCACTTGCAGATGGATGTTTGTATTTGAGGGACCTGGTGAACTAGTCAGACCAGTTTCTTTCATAAGTTAATAGTTCTGGCCAACCCAGCTTCATTGTTCGGTTGATGAACTGATCTACATGTCTAAATATGTGGTCCAGAGGAGTCCTATTGCTATGGGAACTCTTTCAGGAGAGGGGCCCTCCTCCCCCCTCCCCTGGCTGGAGGCTCCCTTCATCCTGGAGCCAAGATATGCCCTGTGTGTTTTTAGTGTGAGATGTAGCTGGAAGCTGCAAAAACACAGACATTTGACTTCCTCTGTGTGCTGAACCCCAAGCCATGGCTTTGGGAGTCCCCTAGAAACCTAATGGGGAAGATCTGTTGGACTGTTAGTGCTAAGAACCCCTCCATCTTATTCTCAGGTTATATATATGTGAATAAACCATATATCATAAAGACACCACAGTCTCCACTGACCTTAATTCCAAGGATACAAAACCCTGGGTAAGCGCAGGAATCACTGGAAGTCTCTCACCACTTGGGGATTGTGGTGCGCACAACAGTTGTTACCATTTGTAGGTGAAATGGAAGGTGGGGGCATAAAGAACCTTTTGCTCCTTTCCTTCCACAGCTGCCAGTCTAGGTAGGCCAGTCAGGGTACAGGCTAAGTAGGTTAACCCCACACCCCTTATGCTCCCTCTAACCCCAGGCAGAGGTGCTGTCTGGGGAATCCAACACAAATACTTACTAGGGGGAAACAGAAATGGCATCCAGCTTACCTTCCCATCCCAGAGACAAAGTAGCGTGCTTTTCTCTGTCAAACCCAAGTCAAACACACCTTTGGCATGAGCCAAGTGACTAGGCCTGTGAGAGGTTGAAATAACCCCGAGAGTTCTGACACAAATGTGACCAGAGATGTTGGAGTAACCCTGAAAGTTCTGACTCAAATGCACTCAAGACCCCAACAGCAAAATTTTGGGGAAATTTATTGATTTTTTTTTTAAGGGAAGACAAAAGGAAGAAGCAGAAAGTTGCTTCAAGAAAATAACAGAAAATAATATTTTGGTTCAAGTCTATCTACCCTAAAATAGCTACTTGCAAACAGGCTTCTGGTCTCCACACATGAAGCAGCGTAGATGGTCAGTTGGGGGACTTTAAGGGACAAAGGACTGTTTGGCAACAGTAATCTTTTAAGGAGTTTCTGACCCATGTAGGTCTTGATTGATGGATGACATTGTCCAGCCAATCACAAGACACATTGGTCAGGGAGACAATTTGACACCTCTTGGGAAGTGAGAGATGGGCTATTATGGTGTTCACTCCTGCCAGTTTTTGCCATCTCCTTGCCCGACAGAACCCATTCTGTACTTGGTATATTCAAGGGGAGACATGACCTCTCCATTAAGGCAGAATGGAGACCCAGAGTTTTTGTCCCCCCAGCTACAATAGGCACCAGGTGGGCCAGGTTTGGCCCACAGGCTGGAAGTTCCCCAGCCCTGTTTTACACAAACTAACGAGTCCTTGCTGACAGCATCTCAAGTTGGGAGGGATCCCACTTTTCAGGACAATCTCTGCACATTCCCTTCTAGTTACGGGCCATTTACCTGCAAGTAAGCACCCCACCTCAGGGTGACTGAAGGTCATCTTCAACAGCCCTACTAGTTTGACCAGTTGAGTAGATCGCACTGTTAACAACACAGAATCACAGGGCTGGAAGGGACTCTGCGTGGCCGTCCGGCCCAATCTCCCAATGAAACACATTTCTTAGTCTCTTTGTTGCTTCTGCTGCAATTGGGCTGTCCTGGAAATCCTTCCAATGCAAATGAAGAACATTTGGGTGGCCATTTGAGCCAGGGTGGGTGTGGAAGAACAGCCTGGCCTGTTCCTGTGCCTTTGACAGCTTGACCAGAGGTCTGCAAGCTCAGCATACGAAGTTTCGCCACAGCATGGAGATAAGCATTAACACTTGCAAATGACTGCAGATTACAGTGATGTAAAGGCAAAGGGGGCAGGGGGAGATTGGCTTGTGTCTAGCATGCTTTTTTGCCCAGTATATAAAGGACCTTAAAATTAGCCAGACTGTTAATTTAAAATGTAAACAGGCTCCAAGAAACCTCTGTACTTTCCTCATGATCTTAGCCTTTATTCACTAATAAGTATAACTATTAGTGAATTTCTACGCTTTTTAATCCATGAGGTAAGAAATGGGATCCTGTACAAGTTTGCTGAGAATGGCTTGATCATTTGAATGCTTATTGAGTTCAGTGGAATTTACTCCCCTGCAATCATGCTTAGGAAGGTGAAACTGACCACAGGTGATGGGGAGGGGAGGAGGAGGAGGAAGAAGAGGGAGGGGAGGAAAGGCAGAAGGGAAGAAGGGGGAGGGGAGGAGGAGGGCAGGTTTGATAATTTGCATGTTTATTGAGTTCAGTGGGATTTACTCCCATGCAATCATACTTAGGATAGGTAAAACTGACCAGGGGAGGAGTGAGGGAGGGCTGGAGTGGGAAGGGGGGAGGAAGAAGGAAGAGGGGAGGGAAAGAAGGGGAAAGGCAGGTTTGATCATTTGCATGTTTATTCAGTGGGATTTACTCCTGTGCAATCATGCTTAAGATAGGTGAAACTGACCAGGGGGAGGGGGAGAGAGAAGGAGGAGATTGGAAGGAGGTGGGGAGGGAGGGGTAAAGGGAGGAGGGGGAGGAAAGGGACAAGAGGGAGGGGATAGGTGGGAGGAGAAGGGGAAGGTAGGTTTGATTATTTGCATACTTTTTGAGTTCAGGGGGATTTATTTCTGTGCATTCATATTTAGGATAGGTGAAACTGACCTGGGGAGGGGCCAGGAGGGGGGAAGAGGAGGAGGGGAGGAGATTGGGTGGGTGGGCACTGGACAGAGCGAAAACCACTTTCCTTTCTAAAAGGAAAACTTTGTGAACAGTATAATTCGTTTTCAGCGTTTCCACCACCTTTTTATTCTACAGCAGGCACATGTAGCCTCCCATGAAAATTGAGAGGGTTGTTAAGCAAGCGTTTCTGAGTTCAGGACTATAATTTTTCTAAGGTTTTGTTTTAAAATGAGCTTATGGGAAGCATGAGAATAGCATGGGGGAGTATTTTCAATTTAACATTGCGGAATGTGAAAAATCCATGCTGGCTACACCAAGTCCCTTTGAAAAACCCAATGAAATCTGACCTGCTATTTCAGACCTTCTGGATTTCAGTGTGGGCCTCTGTTATTCTTGCAAGTGAACCAGCAATCTAAACACCATCCCACTGGCTTACTTGCTTCATCATCACAGCCTGCATAGAATGACCTGGCAGGGCAGATGATGGCTATTCAAGGGCAACGTTTAAAAGCTGTATCCCAAGGACCCTGAAAAACTTTTTCCTACATGAGAAAGCAGGGCTACATACACGATACATTGAAAGCTTCCCCCAAAGAATCCTGGGAACTGTAGTTTACCCCTGACAGAACTACCATTCCCAACACCCTTACAGTTCCCAGGATTCTTTGGAGGGGGGCTTTAAATGTGGTGTGCAAGCAGTCTCCGAGCCTTCCACCAGAAATTGAAAAAGCTCTCCTAGCTGTTTGGAGAATGGTGGAAACCGGAACTTGAGGCTGAAAGCTTACAACCTGCATGCTCTCCATTTGCTCATAGGAAGCCTAACTTTCAAGCCTTTTCGATGAAACTGGCCTCTTTCAAGCAACACCCTATTTGATTTAACTAGTTCAAGCACCCATTTCTGGACTGCACTACAGCCAAGGCTACACAGTGTGACTGACAAGGGTAGGAACTGACCCTGGAGCAGAAAATGTCATCATGCATACTAAAGGCGTTGTTCAGATGATAGACACATCTCTCAGCCTGACTTAAAATAGCACATTCTTTGCTTTCTATGAAGACGGGAAGAAAATTATTGCCAGACATTCAGTTTTAATCAAGAGTTAGTTATTAGTCTCCCAGGGAAGTAGCTTCGAGTGGTTTGGCTTTCAGGACAGAATTTATACCCATCTCTCTAAAAAGCTCCTGACTTTCAACTCTGCTCAAGGAGGCTAACTGGAAATCTCAGTTTATTACTTTGTATTTTGAGCACCAAGCACATTTTCAGTGTCGACTCCCTAGAAAAACCCTTTAAAGAACAACAACACAGCAGTTAAGTGCTTCCAGATGTGGGTTCATGTTCAGACTTTGAAGGAACACTGCAATCTTTGTCTCAGACTTTGTGTGTGCATGTGTGGAGGGGGAACCAAAGAGGACCGTTTCCCATTTTTGAAATAAAGCATATTGAACAACCGAAACTACACAGAAGCTGCAATGCTGCAAAATAATGTGGCTTCAGCTGAAGATCTTGCTTAATTTGGATATCTTTATGTATATGTATATATATCTAGATCTATACTCTCTCTCTCTCTCTCGTTTTTCAGGGGTAGAGAACCTTGGGCCCAGACACCCACTGTGGTTCTCCAGGCCTCGCCACGAAACTCTACCCCAGGTCACAACCTGGCCCTGCTGCAAATGCCAAAAGTATTTGCCTTGCTGGAATGTGTCCTTCCACTCTGAATATGCCTCCTGCTTGTGTGGATGGACAATGAAACTTATTCTGATCTATACAATACCGTTATGAGCATGGGGGTTGGAATAGATGATACCTGTGGGTCCCCTTTCTAGCCTCTGATTTGGAATCCTGTGCCTTGAAATGAGGAACTCGCTCTGCTGGTCAGATGAATCTCTTTTGTTAAACAAATAGAGTGGCCAGGTAGGATAATGTATCTATCAGTTGCCCAGCAACTGGTGAATGGGCCAGGAAGACCCTTTTGTTATTGAAACTCTTCAGGAGAAGTCTCCCCCCCCTTCCTGGAGCCTAGGAGAGGCTTGTGTTTTTTCATTGTCTAGAGAATGGCTGGGGCTGGAGGCGGGCAGAGAGACTATCCCTCTGCACCATGGCTTTAGGATGTTTCCTTCAACCCAGATGGAAAAGCTGGATATTGGACTGCTGATGCCTTGAACCCCTCCATCCTAAGCTCAGGTTGGAATGTGTGTAAATAAACCATATTTCCTAAAGACACCACAGTCTCCGCTGACCTTCTTCCCAAAGGAAACCAAACCCTGGAGGAGCACAGGGACCCCGGAAATCTCACCGCTTGGAGATTGGGGAGGCGCGCAACAATATGTAGGCTATCATGACGACAGGGACGTATAATTCAATCAAAGGGTTAGAAGGGACTTCCAAAGTCCAACTCTTCGCTGATATAGGAAATCCATTACTAGCAGTGGCAGCTGGAAGCTCCATGTCAGTGGGGCAGTGAAAGCTGCTCTGGGTTTTAGTCCAAACGTTCAAGGAGCTGTTCACCTTGAAAGTTCAGACTAAAACCAGAGCAGATTCCACTGTCCCATTGACAGGGAGCCACCAGCCACTACTGATTACTAGAAGGGTGGGGTGGGGAACCTTTTTCAGTCCAAGAGCCGCATTCCCTTCTGGGCAACCTTCTAGGGGCCACATTCCAGTGGTAGGTGGGCCTAGAGGCAAAGGCAAGTGGAGCAATGAATGAAAATGTTGCCATTGTTCATCAGGCTAGTTTCTACACACACACTCCTCTCTAACCCCATCCAAGGAAGCAAGAGGCATTATCTGAGTTCAAGGATGCATTCCAGCCAGGCAAAGAAATTCAAGGAGGGTGAAGCAGGGCCAGTGGAAGATGCAACTGGGAATGGGCGTGGCCTGAAGAGAATCCCAAGGGCCAGACAGAGAGGCTTGGAAGGCCGCATTAAGCTCCCAGGCCTAAGGATCCTCACCCTTGGTACAGAATTTCTCTGACTTCTTCAAAAGGGTGATTTTATACAGATCAGAAATGATTCCAGGTTGTAGAGTCTACAACTCATCACAAGAGATGCACAGCCACAGCCCAATGGAGATCATTAACCCTTTCTCTGCAATGAGGGAATCAAGCAGAACTTCAAGGAGGGGCTTCACCACCCCACCCACCTCCTTGCCCCATTCAGGCCACAAAACCTCCCCTGTACACAGGTTGAAACAGCAGCAGCTTAGCCGGCCTAGAGAGACCCTCTATGCATGGGGGGGGGGAAGGAGGGGTTGCCTACCAAGTTCTCCTGTTTGCATTCAGGATCCATACTTTTGTGGACAGAAGCCACAGCTGAACAAAAAGGAGTAAAGCTACCTACAAGGGGATCCCTATTTATATCTTCCAGTTTCCTCATGTCCTCTTGGCAGGGAAGAACTAGCTGTTCCAAGACGTCACCAACTCCACTATGTGCTGGGGACATGGGGTTGTATTTGATTAAGTTTTGCTCAGAGTAGACCCATTGAAGTTAATAGACGTAAATTAGTCATGGCTGTTAATTTCAGTGGGCCTACTCTGAGTAGTTGAATACAGCCCCATGTTCTGTGTGGCAAAGATCTGCAGCAAAAGCCTGTACTTAGTTATTCAATAGTAACTTCCACTGTGTGACAGAATTCCTTTATTCTAGCAAGGCTGCCATCCCTTTTCTCCCACAGAAATCCCTTACTTACCTGTGCTTTACCTTTGCAGTTGTATAGCGCAGGTTATCAGTAGATGTTTTCACTATTCACGTGAGAAGTGGATAACCTTTCTGGCCTAGCAAGTTGGATCTTTATTTTCCCCACCCATGAGGGTTACCCACCTGTCAATCATCTGAAATCATAATGATGTCAGATGACTAATAGGTGGGCAGTCCTGCCCACTTGTCAGAGTTGTCTCACACAGGTGGATTCCTCACTTCAATCCTGCTCTCTGCAGGGGTCCCAGCAGGATTTTACCTGTCTTTTATCAGCTAATGAGTGGGTGTTAAATCCTGCTGGTTTGGGAAGAGGGATTGATTGTTAAACCAGACTGAACTGTAGCTTAGTGAGGGGAATAGGGGCATCCTAACAACTCTCTGCACCCTTAACTAACTAAAGTTTCCAGGATTCTTTGGGGGAAGCCATGACTGTTTAAAGTGGTATAATAGCGCTTTAAATGTCTAATGCAGATGGGGCCTAAAAAAGCCTTCAGTTGTGTAATTTTTGCTAATTCAGTTCTGTGTGGGCTTTTTTTACTGCTGGAATTTGTTAAATGGATAATACATACACTTTTTTTTAAAAAAAGGGAAATGCATTTTTTTCTGCTGTTATTACTCTTTGCTGGCCACATTGAGTCTCTCTGGAGAAGCATGCAGGATAGACAATTTAAACTTAAAGTAAGTAAACGTTCAAACATCTCACCAATCTTGAAAGCTGTTTTTAAAACTGACACCAGAGTCCAGCAGACCCGTCAGCAATATTACAAGGCCCCTGGAAACCACCTGTGGACCATGGGCTCAGATACTGTCTACATCTGGGGTAGGAATTTTGGAACAGATTTGCCCAGTTACACCACCATGGTAACCGTACATTAAGTCCCAACTGTGGCACTGCAGATACTTCATGCCTCTAACCTAGAACCTTTATTTCCTTTATATACAGACCAGCCTTCTCTAATCAATCAATCTTTTTTACCTCACCCTTTTTCCAAAACTGGAACTCAGGGCAGCTTACAAATAAAAACTATAACCCAGTGCTCTCCAGGTATTGTGGATTACAATCCCCATCATGCCCACCTAATACGGCCAATGGTAAACTTCTGTCATCCAAAACACCTAAAGGTCACCAGGTTGAAGGCAGCTGATTTAGAGCATGTCTGTGTCAAATGTCATCCTCTTGTTTGTTCACACTGCTGAGGCAGTTTGATCTGGGAGTCTGCTCCTTCAAATGCTTCTGGTATGGGAAAGATGAAAGGATCCTTCTTCTTCTTGCTCCTGCAAAGTGAATCACTCACACTTCTTCCCAAATCATGTCTATGCTTTCATTCCCAGAAAGTACAAGTGAAAGCGACAGATTTATGACAAATTGAAAGTTTTGCAAAGCACATTACTCAGGAACATATCCCATCATTAAAGCCAACCCACTCACTGATTTACCTTGGGGTAAAATATGCATTCCTTTCTCAAATATGGTGAACAGTCAGGAAACTGTTAGGGTTAAAGCAGCAGATCTTCAGAAGAAAGAATGTGGAATACACACCACTGCCAAAGAGAGGGGAACTATGTGGCAAAATCTGAAAATTTAAAATAAATATAAAACTCATACATGGGTGTGTATATAAAAGTCATGCTAACTGAAGCACATGAAGCTATCAGCAAGTGCACCACATAAGGTGGTTCCAGACTAGGGTTGCCAGGTCCATGTCCTGAGAAGGATCCTGTATCCTCCTGGCAACAAAGAGGACTTCTGTATCTTTAAAAGTTGGGCAGGGGGAAGGGAGAATTCCACCTTGTGGTTTTTCTCATTACAGAGTTGCAAGAACACCTGGACTTGGCTGACTTTCTCTTCTCCTAAAGCTACAGGATCAGTCTCAGGCCAAGAACCTGGCAACCCTATTCCCCACCAATGTTGATGGTGCTAAGGACCAAGAACGTACTTTTGTCTGCTCCCCTCCCCAACTGAAAATCAGCTAGTCAGCTGGGAAAAGGTACAGGGGTCTTTAATTCTACTGTCTTGTATACGTGGCTCCATATTGTACCCTCCCTCCACTAGTATGTGCATTTCTGCTTTAATCATCCCCTATTGCATATGTACTCCAGTCAAGATCTCGTAGTAGCTAGATTTTTTGAAATATACCCATGGCAGGATAATAAAGTTATGCACAGTACAGAGAAAACATGGGTGGGAAATGTTTCTCTCTCTCATTAATACTTGAACGTGGGGCCATCCAGTGACGCTGAATGTTGACTCAGGACAAGCAAAAGGTCTTATTCACCCAGTGTATGGAATTCCTTCGCAAAAGATGTAATGATGGCCACCAACTGGGATGGCTTGAAAAGGGGATTAGACTACTTCATGGAGGATAAGGCTATCAATGGCTGCTAGTTATGATCTACCTCCATTGACAGAGGTGGCAGTAGTGGCCAGGGCAGCATCATACACCTGGCTTTCCAACACCGTGCTTCACTGCCAGTTATCGAGAGTGAGGGGGCAAGGCAGCAGCGGGCATGGTATAAACACAGTGCAGGCACAGTGAATTGGCACTGCAGCTGTGTTGGGCTTACCACTGCCTCATCCTGCCCCCTCCTAGTAATTGGCATCAATGCAGTGTTGGACAGTCTGGTGAGCAGTGACACTCCACCACTGGTACCAAGAGGTGGCAAACCTCTGAATACCAGTGCTGGGAATCACAAGCGAGAGTGCTGTTTTGTTCATGTCCTGCTTGTGGGCTCGTTATAGGTATATGGTTGGCCTTTGGGAGAAGAGGATGCTGGCCTAATCCAGAAGCCAGGCTTTTATGTTCATTTTCCAGCTTTGTAAAAATTGGCTCTACCCATCTTGGCAGCTATGCATGTCTCAACCACTGACTGCCCGAACACTCACGTTATTTAGGCATCTCTTACTGAGCAAAACAGTTAATTTATCTGTTGTTCCTATAATTTATTTTTATGACCTAAAGACCTGTTATGAGGCTAAATCAGGCTGTAAGATTATTCCAAGCCTTTAAGGGTAGGGCACATAATTCTTTAATGACAAAGCATAATATTGTCTTTCACCAAAGCACTTTTGGTAATCAAAGCAGACAAGCTTTTAAAGTTAATGAATTCTTTAAAATAGAAGCTGGCTCAATAAGTGTATCACCACAAACTTGTCTCTTTCATAATGAACTCCTATGCCTGCTTGCTACAAAAGGTTTTCTTGGGCCTAGGGGCTTTATTATGTTTAGGGTTGCATGCTTAGCCTCTTAAACTTAAAAGACAACAGGCTGTGAATACATCAGCATTTCATACTTGGGGACAAAACCTGTCATGAGTTTAATCTTTCAGGAAACATTGCACTTTAAGGTCAGATCTCAAACTTTTAGCTGACAGAGACCACTTTAAAATTTGTCATGCACCAGAATACATCCTGGTTAACAAAATCTGATTAAATAAACTTTAAAATGTGAGAAATAAACTGAAAGATGCTCAACTAAGGCTCATTTGCTATTGTCAAGAAATTACTACATCTGCTATGTTCACTAAGTATCATCTGTCAAGTGGAAAGTTCAGCTGATGGTGTGGGGGTAGCAGAGTAAAATGCACAGCCCACATTTTACCATGTAATTATCAAGCTCTCCTGTAAGAAGAGTAACTCTGGCCGATTTTATAGGGCTGTTGTAACATAATTTATGTGTGGTTTGAGAATACTTGAAAATGTGCTATCCATTTAGAGCAATGCTATCCATGATACTTCTTGGATTAATAATCCAACTAAAGCAATTAATAATCTAGCAAATGCTGGGAGTTCATACAAGCTGCAGCTATTAAATGGAGGGGCAAAAGCATCACCCATCAAATGTCTTTGTCAAAAAACAGCATAAAAGGCACATAAGATAAAAAGCACCACAACTGCACCTACCTGCACACCACATAAAGCATCTTTATAGTAAAATTGTTGTCGGGAAAGAGGTTCAAACAACTTTAATCATTTTCATTTATTTGTTTATTAGGAAAGGAATTTCAATGCATAAGTAGCTTATCTGAGCTGCTGAAGATTTCATAACAACATTATTGCCACAGCTTCAAAATAGAACTGCATAGTCTGGGGGAGAGTAGTATGATCTTAAGTTTTGCTTTTATAGCTGGAAAAAAATGTATTGTCTTTTAGAGATTATGCTTCTACAGGGCTAGCATTCCAGTGTAACAATTAAAGTCCTCTTCTGACATCATGTACAAAAAAGACAACAGTTCTTCCACAAGACTGTACATCTTACATGCCTGTAAACCGGCCTGAGTTTGCAATTCTCGTGCGGTAAAACTGTACCCAATTATGCTTCATTAAATTCAAACACCAAGCACGATGCTATTAAAACCCCAACACATTTTAATGGGCTGGATCCAGAGGTAAGCTTGTGTAACAGGGCTGGCTGACGCTAACTTCCTTGCTTCCTCCTTCTAATGACAGTCCACTCCAGCTGCCAAATATTCTTGAAGCTTGTGGGCAGGGAAGTCAGCTCCTGCCAACCCTGTTACACTCTTAACTACTCTGAAGTATTAAAAACTCCACAACACTAGAGCAACAGAACCTTATGGGGCAGGAATCAGAGATCTCTGTAGAAATGAGGGCTTCTCAATGAATCTTATAGGACTGAGTCCAAATTCTTACCTGCAGCAAGAAGTCAAAGTAGGTCTACATTAAAAAAAACCACATTGATCAAAGAGAATCCAGAGAATGAGGCAAGTCATGTGAGCCTGAAATTGTATACAATATGCAAACAGTTCAGTGGGTCATCCTATTTTAAGGTAGTCTTAAAGTCTTCTCAGGAAATAGGTCACACGTTTCCACTTTTTTCTGACATGGCACAGAGAGTGGGCAAATCTCCTGCCAAAAATCTGAGCAATTTTTTTTCTAATTATTGTTTCAGAAGGAAACAGTTCACTTTGGCCCCACCCTTCTGTAATTTACTGGAGATAAAATAGTGTCAGAACTTTAACGAGAATAGTCATGCCCAGCTTGCCCCGCTAACAAAGTGAGGTGTGCTCTGCTTCAAGACTGCAGAAGAAAACATTAACTAAACCAACTCTGAAGCTTTGCATGTGCATACAAAGCATCACCTTTAGATTCCTTTTCCCAATAAAGGCTGAGTCTTCTAGAGATTGCATTAATCAACTTATTTAAAATTTACAGTGTAGCACCAGAAAAAAGTCAACAACAAAAAAACACAACTAGACTTGTACATAGCATATAAGCCAGCGTTTCTCAAACGGTTTAAACATAGATGCCCTTCTAAAGCTCTACATTTGAGCGCACACATGCACCCCACAGCCAACACATGGAATCCTTGCACACAAGAGTTGCATGTGTACATAAGGATGCTGTTCCCAGAAATGGCTGTCAGGTGCCTACGTCACTGATGTTTGGGTGCCTATTAAAGATCATTTGATTCATCAGGCCCTTTGGCACCTTTTGCGATGTTTGCTTACAGTACATTTACTAATTTTCTTGGTCATTTGGTTTCTTAGCTTTATATTTTCTGTTTTTAAATCTGACTGAAAGCCTCCTTAGGAGGCTGAGATGGCAGAGAGGTAGGGTATAAATATTTTCATTTTTTTAAAAAGTTTTTTTTTATGGAACACTAGTCCATTAGAAGGGAACTAAACAGGGCATCTCAGATTTATATGTAAAATCAGCTAGCCAGGGAGGAGGGTGAGCAGTTGCAATGGTCAGAAGCTTCCATATGTTTCCAATCTGTCTGCAGCTTCCACAGCTCACATTCCACAGTTCTGGCAGCAGCTGTGATGCTAAACCTGTGTTGCTTGGAGGAAAGTGGCTCTGCCATCTGCAAGATCCTCTCCCCATGAACACTGCCCCCCTACCACCAGGGGGCCCTCTTCGCACAGTTTGAGAACCACTGGGCTAAGCTCAAGAAGGGTACTGCAACATGTAAAATAGCAACAAATGTCCACACAAATTAAGTACAATTACTCCCACTGAATGTGAATGGCACTTTTAACATGTGTCTTGTAGTAGAAAAACCAAGTCCCTGATCTGAATTATTCTGAAGGAATTCACACAAAACACACATTCACAACAGTAAAAACTAACCACCATAGAATTTAACATAAATTGATGGAGCATGGAAAAAACAGGGAAAGTACACTTGGGCACAATTTCATGCTGGTTACTTTTTTTTTTAATGTAAGCAGCTAGTTTTAGAGCACTTTATAAACCAAAAGGTTGCATATTCAGTTACACATACCCAGACACAAAGTCAACAGTTATCACATGCTTATAGTTAACATTAGTAAAAAGTACTTACATGTTCAGAACAAAAAGAAAATTCCACATTGGAAATCTGGTAATATTTGAAAGCACATTTGATACAATTAATGCCAAGCTGGAAAAAAATCCTAAGTGCCTGGACATCCTGAAGATTTGATGCTGACTCCTAGACGTTTTTGTTTTTCCCTCAGCCCTAGCCTAATGAGAGTTTTCCAAACTAACATTTTTAAAGTGCTCTCTGGGAGTCTAAATTAACTCCTTTTAATAGCTTTTCAGTGTATAGCAATCTTCTGGTCTTGAAATAGAAAGACTTTGGACAATTCTGTATATTGAGTCTACACTGCATTAAAAAACAATTATGAGCAACTGCTGCTAAATCATATGCATTTTCATGATCTATGAATAGATACGAAGGCCTGAAAAAAACAAAAAATGCAGAAAAAAACTATTTTTCCTATTTTTCATTTAAAAAATGGAAAAATTGGGGGGAAATAGGAAAAAACATCTCTCCCCCCCTTAATTTTTCTAGTCTTTTTCCAGGCCTTCACATCTCTATCTGTTGAATTGCATATTCTACCCAAGTAAGTTATGCTTAAGATACTTTGGTTTGATTGTTTTTGGTTTATGAGCAAGAGACATGTTCCTTCAACCTCTTTGGTGAAAAAAAAATCTCTGGCCAGATTCAGACGCAAGTGGCAATTTTGTGAGGTGCACAAGTTTCCCTACTCCAGTAACTAAAGTGAAGTGGGCACTCTACTCAGGGATCTCATATATGCAATGGCTTGATATATACTTCCTTCTCTCTCCCCCCTTTTTTGAAAGAGAAAAATGACATGAAACAGGGTACCAGACGTACAAGATTCTACATGAATCACGTGTCCCACTGGTTATATTATGTACATGGGGAGGAGAGAGGCACAAGCCCATTCTATCACCATGTGAGGAAGATTGTGGTAAGTATCTGAACCAAAGTTCACATTTAAGTGCATATAATACATTAGAAGTTGGTTAAAATGTGGTGGACAATACATTACGCTTTGTCGATATATAGTATTTTAACAAGTGGACAATATTTCAATATTAACTCAGTTTACAGTACAATCCTATACATGTCTTCTCAAAAGTAAAACCCACTGAGTTCAATGGGGTTTACTCCCAGGACACTAGATAGAGGATTGCAGCCCTAGCCATCTACTATAAAAGATGGTCAACATCCTATTTTCAAATATTTTATTACTGATTCAATGCATTCTTTATAAACTCACTAGTGCAAAAATAAAAATAAAATTGTTTTGCCTTGTGTATGGGAGGAAGGGTATAAATAATACCCTTTACCACTGTTGCACACGACAGATAGCTAACAAATTTTATCCAGAAACACGACCTGACTTAGGCCCACTTCAAGCATGACAAACTTCAAAAGTTACGGCACTTTTCTATAACCAAAGAAATCAAAAAAGAAATTGTTAAGAAGCATTCATTACAAGCCTTTGCACACAAACACATACACATTATTTAAGAAATGTGTACACAAGCACAGATGTAACAATCAAAACTTGTGTTTGTGTACATGGGATGATGTACACAGTTTTTATAATCTACAAGGGCTTTCTGGTCATATAAATTTGCATTTCTGAAGTGGACAGATACTGTAGACATTTCTGTATAGCTACGGTTTTGCAATGACTACCAGGGCAACTTCAAGCATTACGTTGTTGTTCTTTTTAAGGTACACATCTAAGGTATAAGTGCACACCTAAAAAACATAACGTGTGGATGCAAAAAACACATCCCATTCAGAACCACTTCAGGGAGCTGTGATGTGCATCAGCTGTTGAGTGTACCCTATGGAAAACCCATCTCTGTCTTCATGTAATGTGTGAAATGGCCCCAAGTGCTTAGAAACACCTGTATTTTGGTGTTCCAGAAAATTGCATTTATGTTGAAATTTGGTGACCTGTCAAGTAATTATTCTGTTGCACATTTGTGCAAAATATAAGATAAAGCTTTTTTAAAAAATGGCTAAGTGCTGCAAGAGAAGCTATGCTAATATAAAAGAGCAAATATGCAAGTATAACACAGAAAATACTGTACTTTATTAGCACAAAAAAGCTGTAACAAGGCACAGCAAGCGGAGGAAAAACACACACATATGCAGCTTTGGAGTTCCCTACCTCACAGTCACAGCCATGGAGAAGAACATACTGTGGCAACTGGGTAAGAAACTAGGGAGCACTAGTCCTTGGTACAGGATGCATAAGCAAAACCAAGGAATTCTGTACTCCAACACAAATTTTAGTGCAAACACAGCTAGGACAAAACAGGTTATGTTCTGTCCATAAAGAGAAGAAAAGAAACAACAGAAGCACAAGAGCAACTTTTCAAAAAGTATTTTGCTCAAGATCTACAACTTACCAAAAAAGGTGCTACACCATTTACAAATACAACGCTAACTATACGAAGCCTGAAATGTTACTTATGATGCATTGAGGAGGAAGGGAAAGAAGTGGGACAGAACATTACCTGTTCTAGATCAGCTTGAAGTTACAGCTAAGCTAGATAGTTTTTAGCAGACAGTTAAAAATGCTGTTTTGAACCATTTGAAAACCAATTAGTACTAAGTTCCAATTATTATTGTCAGGTTCCT
Organism: Rhineura floridana; assembly: GCF_030035675.1. Lineage (NCBI taxonomy): Eukaryota > Metazoa > Chordata > Lepidosauria > Squamata > Rhineuridae > Rhineura > Rhineura floridana. The sequence continues at coordinate 184,570,233 of NC_084483.1, read as the reverse complement.
TATGGTTGAGCGTAGCTCATCTGCACAACTATGCCAACACCAGTAGCTGACTTAAGTTGCAGTCCCACGCACACTTATTTTGGGAGTTAAGTCCCATGAATTTAATGGAACTTTCTTCTGAGTAAATGTATGAAAGATTGCATTGTTAGATAGGAGTTACTGAAACTTTCTATGTATATTAAAATTTACTAAAAATTTTATTTTTTGAACTAGGGCTGCACTGCTTAAGACAATTGATTAAAACCCATCTGATCAACTAAAGGTGACCCAAATTAACTATGTAACAGATTTTATTAAAAATGTGTAAATTTTAAGTACTTGTGCAAACTGCACATGCCGTCTTTAGAAGAGGCATTCCCCCTTCCAAGTCATGCTGTAACAAATGCCTCTCCTAAAGTATCACAGAAAGCACCATGTGCAATCATTCTCTATAAAAGAAAGTATGCCTTTTCTTTTAGAACTGTCATTTTAGTCATATGCAAACTGACGCAGACTTAGGTAGCTGATTAATCTATTAACACTCATACAATTATACACTAAGGTGTACTTAACTGGGAGAAAGCCCTTTTTAAAACCAAAGTTTGATACAGAGTAGATGCATATAAGTGCTCATTAATGCATGTGTTCAGTTCTTAGAAGCGCTAGGTGACAGCATTTTTTCCCTTGTTGCTCATGATTTTTCATCTTGAAAAAGTTCTAATGTGAAAACTGGCATGGGGAAAACTGAACTAGAAAATGTAGCAGGTTTTGCTGAGAAAGCAACTACATTGGAACACAATTGTTGGTGCTCAAATGTTCAAAAAAAGGAAAAAAGAAAGCCAGCAACCCACTTTGTTCTGAATCCTGAAATTGAATAGAATTTTGTCAATGCCCAATAGCTGCCTTACATAATTACTACAGGAATTGTGGTAGAAAAGAACGTATTCCAGAATTGGCCAATTATAACCTGAAAGCCTACATTTTAAAAGTGTGATTTTATGTTCTGCATATTGTTTCAAGAGGTATTAACAATTAGGCTTGATTAATAGCAGGCAGCATCTGAACACACTCATGAACACATTAAGCTTAAAGTACAATGTTGCAAAAAAAAAAAGGAAAAAGCTAAACAATGATGTGCTTACTGCAGTTATACTGTATAGCACAAAAAAGCACATTTTCTAGTGAGCTTACTAGGGACTCTGAACTCTGTTCACTTCGTCTTTATTGGTTCCCGCTCCAACCATCGCACTCGAACCTTTTGCTTATAGTGATATTCCTTTAGAAAGTCCTGCAACATGGATGGCAAAGGGAGACAATCAATCCCATCATATGAAGTGTACCTGCAGATCACTGCCCGGCAGATATATTGCAAGCTAAAAGGAAAAGTCCTGTTTAGGGAAACTGTAAGCAAGGGTTCAAAAAACATGCAAGAACTAGGATCTTTGTAGTGTTCTAGAAGCCCTGTAACAGTGGAGGAGTGAAACACACAGGGGTCGTGAGCATCAAAACTGAAGTTGTGGTTCCATTGCTCAATCCGCGCATGTAGAGACCGATTGTAACGGCGGAAGCTCACAGAGAAGAGGTAGTCTTCTTGAGCAGAATCCCTGAGCAAAAAAGTGCCTTCAGGTTTTCCTTCTAGAAGGGCTTCTGCTTCATAGCGGTCCATTACTCCCCAGTAGCATGGATTACCAGTAATCTGAAGTAAGTCTGGGACAAGGCAGTGTATATAATCAATCTGAGTATGTACTTTCCAAGCTCCTTGTCTACTGACGTGGCTATGGCTCTCTCCAGACATCTGCCGCTGCTTTTGCCTACGTGACTGCAAGCAGAGAGTAGTTGTGTCTTCCTCCAGATCGCAACTTCCCTGTGGTGTTGAACTACAGTCTCCAGTCAGTTCAGACATGCCAGGGGCCAACTTTGGTCCCAGTTTATATAACGGATTAACCTGTGCAGTAGCTTCAAAAGTATGTATCTGAGCATTGGGAGGAGGATCAACCCCTTCCTCAATACTGAGTCTTCGTCTTTCTCTGAGCCTATCCTCCTCATCTTCTGTAGAAGCCACAGAAGGATCAAATGCATCAAAAAGAGTTGAGTGTGGGCTCACTGGAGCTGTATGCTGCTTAATTAGATGCCATTTTTGGGCCAGATCTGATCCAGGAGGGAAAGGGCATTTTTCTAACATTAGTTCAGAGAGATGGATCTTTCTTTTGTTAGAAAAGAGAGGTTTGGACTGTTTACAGTAAGTTCTCATAGGAAAGCAGAAGCCAACAGTATCCTGCAGTCTTTGTCGCAAAGAACGACTCCCAATGGTCCTGCTTGAGATACTGTCTGTGTCGTGAACGGAACTCACACCATATCTTCTCTCTCTCCTTTGCAAGCGAGAACGGCCAAATCTTTTATCACTCTCGAAAGAGCTTTGGGTTTTTGTGGAGCAGGAATGTTTCTTTTTCCCACCCCATGGTGCATGCCTTGAGTAGGAATCCCTTCGTGCAAGTCTAGCTCCTGTGGCAAAGCCCAAGTCTCTCTCTCTCTCAATGCTTATTTCCACAATCTGTGGGATTTCTGTGGCACAGTTTTGATTTTTCCTTGCAGAGCTTTTTGAAGAATTTAGACTCAGTTGTAAAGAAACATCTCTTAAAGGGCTGCTTGGTCGCTGCTCAGCTGGATCATGCACAAACACACTTTTATCTCTAACTGAAGAACTATTTGAGTTTACATCTACATTTTCACTTCTATTTCCACCTTCAGAGTTGAAGAGATTCTGGCATCTGTACTTGAAGCTGTTCCACATCTTCCCAACTTTACCCATGGATTAGGTTACCTAAATTTCGAAAGACAGGAAGACATTGTTTTAGGTAAGTCACTTACTGAATAAAGAATCAAAATGACTTTCTGTAAACGTATTGAGACAAGTCATGCACAAAATGAAAAGCTAAGGGAAAACTTTGTATTTTTATCCCTCTCCCCTTTTACGCTCCAACAGAGCCCTCAAGGTAGCTTACAATAAACACATTTTTTAAAAGATTAAAACTTGAGAGGATGGGGTGCGTGAGTAAGTTCTCAGGCTGATACTCTCCACCCAAAGTATTTAGAAGTTTTTATTTATGACACTTCCATTTGTATGTGATGGAGCACAGATGTTTCCAACTGTAATTTTAGCAATGAGATTTGATGTTTTGGATATGTACATGGGCAAGATTTACAACTACAAAGCAGCATTAGTGATCCTCTTTTTATTAAAACATTCATTTCATAGTCCTTGTTCTCAACAGACAGATATAAATATCATCAAATGTAGCATAACATACATGCTTGTATAACCTCCATAATTACAGTATTCATTACAGCTCCCAATACTGGGATTTCATACTCATTTTTATTTTATTTTTTTATTTAATTTATTTATTAGATTTTTTATACCGCCCGACTAGCAATAGCTCTCTGGGCGGTGTACAACAGAAAATACAAAATACATCTCATAAAAAGTGCATAATAAATATTACAAAAACGTTTAAAGTGCAAAAATCAGATTACATAATTTTAATTTTAATCATTGAGATTTCCAAACTTCAGTAAGAGATAAAGTTACAAAATAAAAGCAATGATTTTGATCATTATTATCTGTGATTAGTACTTTTAAAACTGAGCCTATTGGCCTTTTAAGGGGTTCACTAACAAGATCTTCTGTTCAACTTTTTTTTGACACAGACTATCTTACTGCAATATTGGAGTTTTGGGAGAAAGTATCAAAGAGGAGAATGCAAAGACAGAGCTAAAAACAAGATCCACAATAATACTAGTAACACCCTGTGAAAGGATTCCTATGAACCTTCAAGTGCATTTAAGCAACAATTCTCAACGATGACCCATAAAGCAGTTGGTGATGTGAAGTGTTGCCTGATCATTTGAGCTGGCTGCTGGCTCCCCCCTCCCCAGCTGCTGTTCAATATCAAAAGACTACTAAATATACATCCCTTTTCTAATATTAGCTTTCCAGGTAAGCAATTTTTGTAGTTGCCATTAAAATGGGCTCCTGCTGGGAGGAAGGACGAGATATAAATCAAATAATAATTAAATAAATAAGAAATGATATAACACTGTAAGAGAGATTTGGTTCTAAACCCACATCATCAGGTTGTCCTACACCTAAACCATTATTTCAGAGATGCTCATCTAGTATCTGCTTATGGCTTCTTTATATATATTTGAGCAGCAGTAGGAACCCTCTGGCCCATGAGCCTAATTACGCCTGGCAAGGGTTCTAATTTGAGCCGCACAACCATTCTTCCCAAGTCACACCCATCAGTTCCACACATGACATCATGTATGTAAACGTAAAGACACAGCTGCAAAGGAACAACTGAGAGTCTTAAAATGTGCTCCCAATTGTTCCTCAGCAAGTGGGGCTTGTGTGAATGAATGATGACAAGGCTGGAGCAATTCTCCTACAAGGAAAGGTTGCACCAAAAATTTGGGGATTTTTAGCTTAGAGAAAAGGCAAGCAAGGTGACCTGATAAAAGAGTATAAGATTATGCACTTGTAGACTGTCAATGAAGCTGAATGTTGGAAGATTCAGGACAGACAAATGAAAATACTTCTTCACACAGCGCATAGTTGAACTATGGAATTCGCTCCCACTGGAGGCAGTGATGGTCACCAACTGGGATAGCTTTAAAAGAGGATTAGACAAATTCATGGAGGAAAAGACTATCAATAGCTACTAGCCATTATGACTATCCATATTCAGAGGCAGTATATTTCCGAATACTAGTTGCTGGAAACTGCAGGAGGGAAGAGTGTTCTTGTGATTAACTCATGCTTGTTAGCTTCCTATAGGCATCTGGTTAGCCACTGTGAGAACAGCATGTTGCACTAGATGGGCCACTGGTCTGATCCAACATGCTTTTTATGTGGTGCCTTTCAAATATGAACCCAAATGCTAGCTCTGCTTTTGGCTAGGATTGGTTCCACACATGAAACCCTAATTGGAACTGATTCCTGCCGAAAGAGGGACTTGAAGTCATCACCAATCAGCTGATCAGCACTGACTTCAAGTCCCACTGGGATTGGCTACACTCCAGAGTTCCCAATTAGAAACTCCGATGTGTTGCCAGCCAATCCCTGCCAAAACCAGGGCATGAAGGACAACACTGATCTGCAGCAGTGACTTCAAGCCTACTCACCGCTTCTTTGACAGAATTATCTGTCTGACCTCATATTAAAATGAGAACTAGACCTGGTTGTTCCCAGTTTCTGCCACAGCAAGTTGTGATCCACCCTCCATTAAGGATTTAGCTGAACAGGCAGTCTCCCCCTACCAACAAGGCCATTTTTAAGATGAACTCTGTCATATCAGCCTAATCAATGCTATGGCGTGATTCACATACCTCCCTATTTCTCCTTATTTGTAATGAGGATATTTGACTGCTGAGAAAATGATGGCTGGAAAATGAATGCAGATTTCCCGGTTCATGGAATTCAGCCCAATAGGAGAAAACAGCTACTATGTGCTCAGCTTAGAAACACTGAAACTGAAGTAAAAGTGAGGATGTAGGGGCATAATATACTGTGGTTAAGCATGCCTGAAAGGACAGGCTGGTGCCCAATAGGCTATGTCAATTGGCAGGAGCCCACAATTCTCACAGGCTTGCTTACCATGGCAAGTGGGCCACCCATCACAAACATGAGCCCTAATCTTTCACCTAGCCTTGGAGCTGGGGAGACAGTGGGGATCATTCACACAATTACACTGCACTTTGGAAGCATAGCACAGTAATTAGGGGGACAATCCCTACTTGCCTCACTCCATGGTTGAAAGGAAAGGTCCAGCGCTCCACTTCTGTAAGGGGAGGCGGCTGAAGTTTCTTGTTCCAAGGTGCTCTAACAGTCAATTAAACCAAGCACTCAGACAAGCAATTAACCCTGAAAGGGGGGTTGGAGATTGTACCTGCAATTGTGGTGTAATTCTACAGCACAGTGCAACTGGAGATATTTGCCCTTTCCCCTGCTCCATGCTTGAAGCTGGATAGGGAAACAGGGGAATGACACCAGACTTCATTTTCTGTAATGTAAGGTTAGGGCTAAGATGGCATCCTTGGGAGAGGGCCAGGATCCTGGGGAACAAACATTTGGCTGGCTACTAAGGCAAGCCAAAATTTGTGGATCCCTGTCTGTAAGCTGCTTTCAACTACCTAGCAGGCCAGGTGAAGGGCTATTCTTTACATTACACTGAAGCAAAACCATTTTTGTTACCAAGAGTAGACTCAGTAGGGAGTTGAAAAGCAATTTCGGCTTCCAGACAAGTATGCTTGTAGGATATACATGTTTACCAACATGCATTCCATTCATGTCTTTTTTAGGGGTAGAAGTGTTAAGTAATGAATCCACTGACAAAATATTCTTTCCAAGACAACTATTGTAGTCCTAATTAAGATGTTCTGAGAGATTTATTATCTGCTGCCGTTTATGTAGTGTGTTCTTTTACAACTGAGCAAGTGTAGGATCCTTAGTTGTTTTACTCTAATTCTGAAGAAAACTAGTAGCAATTGAAAACCCAGCACCACCTACATTTAGTTTTTCCCAATTCTACTATACACCATAGCAAATCAAATTCTAATTTTCAACTGAATTTACTTTCAAGTTAGCTGCCAAAAGTTGTCATCTTTACAACAACCCTGGTATTGTGTGTCTCCCCAGCTGCAGATGTGGAGGGGGGGGCTGAGTTTGAGAGAATGGCTTGGCTAAGGCCATCTAGTAAATCCACAGCAGAGGCAAAATTCAAACCAGGGACTTCCTGATTCAAGCTCGGCCTCAGTGCCAGTATGCTACGCAGGTAGTTCAGTAGGAGAACAATTTGCTCATTAGATTTTATAGTTTTATTTATTTAATTTATTTATTAGATTTATATCCCGCCCTGCATCCCTGTAGTAGCGTAGGGAGGTAGTTTTGAACAATAATTATCTGAGAAGAGGTTTTTGCATTGCTACTTTTAGCAATTGTCATTTCAATCTTGTAAAAAGTGTCAAGAGCAACATTTTCAGTTTCATGAATTTTATCATGTCAATATAATAAAAAAATCCAGAATAAGAACATCTCATAACCAAAATACCCATAACAGAATTTTTAGTATCATTTAGGCAAATGAAGTCTATAAATATCTGTACTGTGAAACAGACAACTTTCATTTGTTTTATATAAACATTTGCCCTGACCTCAGGTTATCACAACGGCATTATTTTTCACTAATATAATTGTAGAACTGGGACCTACAATTAATGTCGCACTGGGGAATGCTACCTATTCAGGGTTCCAGCCAGTTATGCCATTTTCCAGGATACCCCACTGCATCCTCCTCCTCACTGGGTTTCCATTTCCCCTCCCCCAGACATTCAGCATTCTGTTGCAACTGAGCAAGCTCAATCTTCACTGCCCCTCCTTGTTTCCCCCCTTTTACAGTTTTTTGGACTTGTGAAAACTCTGGGCCCCCCTCCCCAAGTCTGGATACCTTCCTTATGCACGGATGGTACTACACAAAGATTCACATTCAGAGAATGTATTTGCCATTATATGTAGGAAAAATATGAGTCCCACATGAGATTGCAGAAGGGGCAGGGCTGAGAGAATACATTATTTCTTTTGCCAATCTCCTTGAAGTTCACCTTCACATGCACATGGGCACAGGCTCACACAGACATATAGTAAGGGAAGAATTCCACGTCACCTTCCCCTATAATTCCCTGCCAGTTTTGGCATGCTCCTAAATGGAAACATGGATAAAGTCCAGCACATATAGGCCCAACAACATGTTATCCTTACCCGGTAAAGTTGGCTGGAGTAGCGTAAAGACTATATATAATCAGGTCTATATTTGCATAGGTATTAGTTGCATGTTGTGTCTAACGTGCAAAAACAGTTCGGTAGACAGCTGCAATCCTGCTTCTGCTGTCCCAAAATGCATAGACTCTACTACGTGTTTGTAGGCTTTGTGTGAGTTCCAGCTAAAGAAATTAAGACCAAATATTGCAGAGTGCTGGTTTTGAACAATAATTATGGCAAGATTTAGGTCACTTAAAGTTTATAACTTTGTTGACTGTCAGTCAGCAGAAGGGATTTTTTCTAAATTAATCAATATACTAGATGTCTGACTACTGAAATTATGCCACAGAAGAGACCTAGCAACAATTATGTAAGGACACCCAGTTGAATCAGATGTCACTGAGAAGAAGGGATGAAAGCAAAGGGTGGGGAATAGGATCTCACATACAAGAATATCCCTACCCAATAGATCACTGTGCTCTGTAAGTGAGGGCCTCCTGCAGATACCATCTTATCAGGAGGTCTGTTCTGCACAACATAGGAAGCAGACCTTTAGTGTTGCGGCACCTACCCTTTGGAATTCTCTCACCTTAAATATTAGATGCCATTTCTGTAATCTTTTCAGCGCCTACTGAAGACCTTCCTCTTTCAACAAGCCTTTTAAGTAGAGACCTTATCTCAACCTGCGTCTATACTGGAATTGCTTTTTTAAAAAGATGTTTTTAAAGCTTTTTTAAAAAGATGTTTTAAAAGATGTTTTGTTTTAATATGTTTTTTAAGAGGTTTTGATTTTAATATATTTTAAAGTCTGTTTTTATTATGTTTTAGAGTGTTTTTACGACCTGGGAGAGCAGGGTTCGAATCCCCACACAGCCATGAAACTCTCTGGGTGACCTTGGGCCAGTCACTGCCTCTCAACCTCAGAGGAAGGCAATGGTAAACCCCCTCTGAATACCGCTTACCATGAAAACCCTATTTATGGGGTTGCCATAAGTCGGAATCGACTTGAAGGCAGTCCATTTCCATTTAGTGTTAAATGTAATAAATAAAGAATTAAAACTTCAAACATACCTTTTCTGGAAAATCGGTATTTTCCATGCAGAGTCTACAGTGACCAGAGCTATAAGCACCAAGATGTTTACTCAAAGTGTTTTAATTTTTTGCCAGATACCATTTCTTTCAACAAAGTTTCTCACCTGTGATGTAATTTCAGAAAATATTAAAGCCTTCATTTTAGTTTGTTTAAGCGCCTACTTCAAAAAGCAATGCTTTTCTTTGTATGAGAAAAACATTCCCTGAACTCCACCACTTCAATTGCTCGTCAGTCTCTAAGCCTTCTCTACTTATTGAGCAACAATGATGTCACAGAAGCTGGGAATTGGAAACTGCTACAGCACTGGTTTCCGTTTATTAAAGTGATAATTCAGAAATGTTGCATGCGTTTGAGACAATGTTTGGGAATTTCATGTTAGGGGTTGGTAGAATACAACGTAGAATTCTGACAACTGTGAATAGGTTTTCAGTGCCTATGTGACCCCTTCCCAAAAGCTATCAGAAAACAGGACTAGTAGAAACAACTTATCTAAAATATTTATATCCCCAACACTTAATCCAAGAATTCACAAGGCAGCTGTCAGAATCACAAAAAAGACACAACAATCCCACTGTCTTCAACTTGTCCCCCATGTTCCATTATTTATGGGTTTTCACTTCTAGAACTATGTACTTCACAACCTTCTTTAATAAAGTCCACAGGAATGCATCTACATAAAGTTGTGTTCTTGATCTGGACAAGAAAGCTGTGGGTGAGTCATTGAAATAATGTTTTTTGTACTGCTATATTTAAGTTTCCTAGCTTATAATTGCCACAGTTAAAATAAAAACAGGTGGGCAGAGTCAACAGTGTCATTCAGCCAGCCAGTAAAGTCTTGATGACCTCTTAATGACCTCTTTATTGAAAGCAATAATTTGAGGGCAAGTATGTTCTGGTTCACTCATTACTCCTCGCCTATAAAGTCAGGCTGCAATCCTATAGACCAGTGTTTCCCAAACTTTCAACATGTGCGTACCCCTTTTGAGACATTGATTTTCCCGGCGTACCAAACTTTTACAAAAATAATTGGGAGAGGAGTAAGGTATTATAACACATTCGTAATTCCTATAATTTTATATGAAATGTTTGTAAAAAAATAAATACAAGTAATAAACATTTTAATAATAGAAATCATATTTATATAACAAAAATATATATTCAAAAACAGAAATAATTCATATACTAATAATTAAAATAACTATTATTCAAACAAAAAAACCATTCTGGAAATAAAGACCCGGAGGGGACCCCCCAAAACCGGAGACTCCAGCCAAAAATCATGCAGCATGCAGAGGGTTTACAGAGCCAGTGCTTGCCTGGGCTGGAGGTTTGAATCTCCCACTCTTTGGCTGCAGAGCGGTTTTCCCCCCATCCTGCCTGGGAAGCCACTCAGGCACGCAGCGCAGGAGCAGGCGGGGGATTCACACCTCCCACCTAAAATTCACAGCTGATGAGCAGGCAGGCCAGGCAGGATGGGGGGAAAACAGCTCTGCAGCCGAAGAGCAGGAGATTCCCCAAGAGGGAAGTGGCTGGCAAGATGGCCGCTGCAGGGCTGAAGATAAGAGAAAAAAGCTCACTTCCCCGCTTCCCGGTGTGAACACTTTTGTAGTCAAGCATACGCATAAATATCTTTGTGCGCCATCTGTCTGTTTGTAGAAGCGTTTTTTGGTGGCCAAAGTCACTGCAAGGGTGTCCGAGTCTTATGAGAATCTGGAGGGGTGCACAAAAAGACAAGGAATGCATTGAGAGCAAAAGAGACTACGCGTTGAATAACATCAGGATAAACCACTGTTATATTGATCTTCCCTCACATGATTGTGTGAGAAACTGGAGAAATCACAAGAACTGTATTTTCCCTTAAAAGAACACACGCACACATTTTTTGCTGCTAAAACCCAATGATAAAATACAAAAAAACCCCATTCAGCCGCATACCCCTTGAAACACTTTCGCGTACCACCAGGGGTACGTGTACCACACTTTGGGAAACACTGCTATAGACACTTATCTGGATTGCACTGTTTAAAAGTGTTCACTTGAAATGATTAACTGTTAACTTGAAAGAAAACATCCAACTACTTTGTATAGGATGTACTTCAAAAATACATCTCCCAAATATCTGTAGCCCACCTGCTAGCTTCTTAACATACAATACACCAACTAATTTAAAAACACTGCTCATATTCACAACAGTAGAAAAGGAAAAGACTTATAACCAAGCAAGAATAAAACATGGAATTTGCTCCATTCACCTTAGGGCAGCAGACCACATTGTCTTCTGGGGGGGGGGGAGGAAGGAGAGAAATCAAGTGGCTATCAATTAGCTACTGAAAAAGTCACTACTTAAAACACTGTTGCTTCATGACAAAGTACAGCTGAAAAGGTAGCATCTAAAAGAACTTTCAATCCAATCTGATTTTAGATTGGCCAAGCTAGAAGTAAGCAGTCCCACATTCTTCATCATGATTGATTGATTTTTTAAATAAAAAGCACCAAGTGTAGTTTGCCCATAGCTAGTCATCTTACACTGCAATCCTATACCTACTTACGTGGGGGGGTAAGCCTCACTGAACTCTCAGCAGGCAGTTCATATAGAGTTGGAAGGGGTCTATAAGGCCATCGAGTCCAACCCCCTGCTCAATGCAGGAATCCAAATTAAAGCATACCCAACAGTTATAGCACTGTTATGTCAGCAAGGCACACACATGTGTGTGTGTGTGTGGGAACAGTCCTTTTTTGGGTGGAAAAACAAATCTGAAGACTGGCTGTGCAATCCTATGCATGTCTAGTCAGTCCCATTAAGCTGAATGGGATTTAGTTTCAGGTAAGAGTATGCATTACAGCAGTGGTTCCCAACCTTTATGAGCACAGGACCCACTTTATAAGCTGAATTTTTTTGTGACCCCCTCCCCCCAGGGAGGCAGGCTGGCTGCCAGGAAGGAAGGGGGAAAGCAGCCTTTCTTTGCAGGCTTGCTTCTTTTTGCTTCACAAAAAGCCCTCTCCTTTCATTCTAAGTAAGGGCGTTGCCACTAGCGGCAGTGCAAAGAGACGGGAATCAGTGATAGTAATCCCCTCTTCTTCCTGGTAGCTCCACCCTCAGCCTCCTTTGGCATCTGCCATGTATTTTATAGGCAGATGCCTGCCCTTAGTGCGCCTGAAAGATGCTCTGGCGCTTCAGCAAAAGGCCTCCCCTCTCGTTTGGAGCAAGGGGGAGGTGTCATCTGCAGCAGCAGTGGAAAGCAGACAGTATAGGAGTGAAGACTTTTTTCAAAAAATTAATAAATAATTCATTTCTTTACTGTTCACGGCCCCCTCTGGATTACTTCGCAGCCCCCCTGGGGGTACCGGCCCCCAGGTTGGGAACCACTGCATTACAGGATTACAGCCAAAGGGTGCTTAGTTAATGAGATCATCAGATTAACACAGTGAGAGAAGTAAGACAATTAATTTTGCATTGCTAGAAAAAAAGCACAATCAAGTTTTCTGACAAAGAAATGATGAATGCTAGCAACTGTCATCTTGATTAGTGTAACCAATTTTGCTGTTACGTGGTTCAATTCCAGACTGTTTTAAAACTGGGCAACACAAGTAGATTGAATACAATTCTGCTGAAGGAAAGATTGTTATGTTCTGCAAGGTCCAGGCATTTTAGTGGAAGATGGTAGGACTCAACTACCCATTTTTGATAAACAAAACTAGTGACACAGTACCTTTTAATAGGTCAATGAACCATTACTGATATTATAGGCAGTATTTTCCTTCAGATTCAAGTTTAACATGTTGGGTCACTACTGCTCTTTAGAAGAAAGCAAGTAGAAGCCTAGTGCAGTCAAGTTATACAGACCCCACTTAAGTCAAGAGTAAACATGCACACTAATTCATGATACAGGATTAAAGAAAACCACTCTTGCACATAAATGCCTTCCATCTCTCACCCATCTCTAGCCATGTCTAGCCAGTTGCTTGAAGCGGACCAAGATTGAGATTGTCATCCCAAATTCATTCCCAGCACCTTTTTTAAAAGTCAAACTGGCTTCCTTGGTGGTTCTAGCTTCTCTAACTATTTTCTCCATGCCATGCATAATTTTATAAACTTGGAATCCATCATATCAGCTTTTACTTGCATTTTTCCTAACACAAGGAAAAAAGAAAAAGGGCACAAACATCACAGCCTTTCTTCATAGGGGAATTGTTCCAGCACCCAATCATTTTGTTTGTCCTTTTCTGCACCTTTTCCAGCCCTACAAACACCAAGTCAATCACCAGGAAAAGACCTAGAGTCTTATATTCTCCAGGCTTCCATGCAAGGCTCTGAGTTTGTGTCCTCCAACAACTGGAGAGGGGTTAGAAGGAAGGAAGATGGAGTTTTCCTTTCACTTGCAGCACGCTATTGAGAAGGGAAAACACTGGTGCTACTACTTCCCTTTCCAGAACTACAAGGCAAAGAGTGGCTGTGTCAGAGGACTCTAGAGAAAATCAGAGGCAGCAGCCACCACTGAATGGAACTGGGTACTCATGAAGATGGTTAAGGGTAGCTTCAAACATGAATTTCCTGGGCAGGATGCATTCCCTTTAGTAAAAACTGTGAAAAATGGAGACCTTGCCTCCAAAGCAATTATGTATACATGCCCATTTTACTGTGTGTATGCACAGTGGACAATGATTCTCCAAGTCTGAACGGAATTATTAATTAATTAATTACATTTCTATCTCACCCTTCCTCCCAGGAGCCTAGGGTAGCAAACAAGAGACAAAACTCTAAAAGCATCTTTAAAATAAAGCATCTTAAAAACTTTTTTTTAAAAAAAACTTTAAAGTTGCAAGATATATCTGAAGATAGTTTTAAATATAAGCTCTTTCCAACAGCAACTCTTCATGTTGTCAGAAAGGTTCTAAAGACATCCCTTTCTAAAGGGCAAACAGCAGTGGGAAACCACGTGCTGTCAAAACCAGATGCGACTCAAGTGAGCTGAACTCTAGAAAAACTGGGGTGAGAAGAATCCCAGTGATGGGCAGATTTATGGGTTCCAGGTAGTAGACAATGTCAGGAATTAAGTTCTCCCATGGAGTTCTAGAGATGGTATTCAATGAACTATCATTGCACAAATGAAGCACATGTGCAGTTTGTGCCATCATTAGCCAGGGCAAGTCTACTGGAAGGAGCAGCAGGGCCACACTGCTGCTCCTGTTAGTGTCACCATGTTCAGTTTAATTTCCGCATTGGGGGGCCCTGTTGAAGTGTGGAGACTCCCTACACAATTTGGATGTGGGGAATCTCTATGCTTAGGGAAAGCTCCTTGCTGTAGAAGTTATGCTTCACACAGCAAAGGCAGGAGAAGGAGCAGTGAGAATTTGGGGGCAGGGCTAAACATACCACCCTGCAGCCCCTTTCACCATGCTTGCCATCTACAAACAGTGCATGAAAAGGACTGCAGTCTCCGGTCAAGCAGCCTTTGCAGGATTCTGCAATACTTCAAGCAGCTCTTGGGAAAAGCCAATACAGCCATCATTCCTGGGATCTGCATGTACACCTTTGGTGCCACAGTAATGGACACCTATTGGATAGTAGTTGTGACAGTGACAAAAGAACCTCCCCTCCACAAAATACACCATCTTCAGAAGGGGAGGATCCATTGTTACAGAGCTGCTGCATGCTTAAGTAATCAAGTTCTTAAAAGGGGGCAGATTATCCATGGACAGAGCTATATGCTGCTATATTTAAATAATACCACTCACGTATAGCTACACAATCACAAATCCCATTGAGGAGTTAAAAACTTCCTATACAAAAGACTGTACAACTTTTGGCAATTGTGTTGCCTTACGTAATAAAGCTTATGATACCGTACTGGTTTATAGCTTTTAAAATGGTACCTTGAATTAGATTTTCTGGGCTGCTACCCACCTTTGGGCAAGATTTTATATTGTGTGACTATGGCAATGGATCTTTAAGCTCCAAGTAGATATAGGCACTGTATAGGTACCTTAACATTTTCATGGGCTTGCACCACTAATTCCAGCAAACAAGGAAGCTCATATATTGCAGGAATTCTTCTAGACATTTGCAGTGAGTCAGAGCCACAACTGCAATAATCTTGGAGCCGATCACTGGCTTGCTGGACATTCCCAGGTATTATGGTAAGTAAACTGCATCTTTCCAGGGAAGCATCTTTGTAGTCGGATTATTCTCCAAGTTTCTTCATTGCTTTATATATTCCCAGAACCTCATTTCTAGGTGAATTTTGAAACAGACAGCAGCACAATGTTATCAACAGGAGTATCTCCTTCCTGTGGATATCAAAAGGTTTCTCAGAGGCAAAGCCTTTTAAATAGAGTACTGGACAGTTTTTTAAAAAAAGCATCCTGCAGGAAATATTGGGATAAAGGAAAAGACAGGAGTTCTAAAATCCACAGAGAGCCAGTGTGGTGTAGTGGTTAAGGTGTTGGACTACGACCTGGGAGATCAAGGTTCGAATCCCCATACAGCCATGAAGCTCACTGCATGACCTTGGGCCAGTTACTGCCTCTCAGCCTCAGAGGGAGGCAATGGTAAGCCCCCTCTGAATACTGCTTACCATGAAAACCCTATTCATAGGGTCGCTATAAGTCGGAATCGACTTGAAGGCAGTCCACACTACTAAAATCCACATCCCCCCACCATGGTGTATGTCTGTACTGCCAGATACCAGGGATAAATGCAGGCTGTATTTTTCCCCCTTTCTGGCTGCTTGTTAACCAAAACCTAAAACAATCTTCTAACATAGCTGACCAGAACTGCACGAGCACACACTCATTTAGGCAAGCAATATGCATTAGGATTAGCATTAAACAGCATACCAGGAATCAACAGTAATTCATCTGATAGGACAACCTAACCACAGTAGTCCATGCACTGGCAACCTCACAACTGGATTACTGCAAAGCATTCTATGTGGGGCTGCTCTAAAAGCTTGAAATGGACTACTGCCAATACATGAAATAGGTTGTAGACTCTTTTCTCTGAGGTTTCTAAGAACATATTGGGTTTAGCGTGTCTTAAACTTCCATCCTTAATGCAAAGAGTTGAACAAATGACCTGCAAGGTGTCTTCCAACATCATTAAAGATGGAGTTTTATATGTTTTATATGTTTCATTCAAATACTGAAGTTGCTGTTCAGTTAACAGTTTCCTTACGTAGCTAGAAATGGTTCAGTTTACCTGAGTACTGGAACCAGTAATAGTACACATTATTGTTAGTTAATAGAAGGATATATTTGAAAGTGCTAAGCAACAAAAATGAAAACCTTATATTAAAGCTGGATGCTTAAGTTTCATTTTTCCATTCCCTCAGTTCCCCTTCTATTTTCTCATCCACACGCTGCCTACATTTCTTCCCACTTCCCCCTTTTGTTCTTTCCTGCTTCTCATACTTGCTGAGTGAGCAATTTCAGCTTTCTTGGTTACCGAACCATTAGAGCAGAGTATCACAAATTGTCCAAAGGTTCTAGAATGGCATCTGCGCATAAAGTAAAGCAACATATTTGGCACACCGGAATTACAGGTTGACTGTAACCTGTACATATACAACATCTGGCACCCAGACTAGAGATGTGAAGGCTCGGGAAAAAACCAAAAAATTCAGAAAAAAATGGATTATGGAATGTTTTATTTTGTTTGTGTGTACTGCCTTCCAAGTCGATTCCGACTTATGGCGACCCTATGGATAGGGTTTTCAGGAGGCTGAGAGGCGGTGACTGAGCAAGGTCGCACAGTGCGCTTCATGGCTGTGTGGGGATTCGAACCCTGATCTCCCAGGTCATAGTCCAACACCTTAACCACTACACCACACTGGCTCTTGTTCTATTTTAGCATGATTCATCGTTTTATTTTAGCATGATGAATAAAATGTTTCATTGAATCTTGGTACCCCCCCCCGTCTCAGTTCTTTTTATGGGAATGGATGCTTTATGTCTGCTTGACACTGCGAAGGACTAGCGGAGACATAATAATTTTCTTTGTTATTAATGTTGAAGGTTTCTTCTGGGTTTTTTAAAATTGTTTCTTGCCTGCTCATCATAAAGTGGCAAAATGAAAGAGGTTCCTTACAGTTCAGGTGTACCTTACAGTT
Source organism: Rhineura floridana (assembly GCF_030035675.1). NCBI lineage: Eukaryota > Metazoa > Chordata > Lepidosauria > Squamata > Rhineuridae > Rhineura > Rhineura floridana. The sequence goes on along the minus strand of NC_084483.1, from coordinate 184,553,237 downwards.
CAGGTGCTCCTACCATTTGTTACAAAAAAAGTAAAAATTTAAAATGTAAATTTAATTTGTAATAATTGTTTGAATAAAATGTACTTTTAATATAAATGTGATAATTTTATGCCAAACCAACTTGTACATAATTACATTTTATGTTCCTGAAGTAACAAAATGACTTTCAATCTGTAAAAAAGTGCTAATATTGCATTTTTTCAGTTTTTCCAAAAATTTCCATTTTTCCTGAAAAAATCCAGAAAACAACTGTTCCCCCCCCCCAATGGCTTCAAAATTCCTGGAAATTTTACAGCTGTAGCCCAGACTATTACTAATCACTGTTTTACTAAAATAAAAATATGATTTTGTCCAATTAAAAATGAAGCAATAATGGGGAATTTGATCTGCATAGAAAATTATGGAAAAGTAAAGTTACACACACAAAGTGAAACAAAACACTACTGGGTGGATTTTTCTGCCTTTAAGCAGAATTCTGGATAAATGACCGTTGGTCCCTCTATGATCCAAATGTATGGTGACAGGGAAGTATAAGTCAAACCAAACTGTATGAAACAGTGTTTGAAGTGGCAGAGGTTGCAAGGACATTTTGGAAGCCAAAAAACAGACAAGGTGGAAAGCATCCAAGATAGACAGGAAAAAAGATGACAGGTTGTTGGTTTGTATCTTTGTTTCATGGTAAGTCACAGAAATATGAGCATACATGGCATGTTATCTGCCAATGTAAAACAGGTATTTTACGTAAATCAACACAAACTCACAGTTGTGTTAAAGGGAAATACTTTACTAAACAGGATTTACTTCGAAATGTGCACTGGACTGCTTTAATTTACCAACAGTTTACTTTTTGGAAGCACTTATAGCTTGATCCAATAGCACAGTTGCCATGAGCATGAAAGAAACACTGGCCTTGGGACTTCAGAATTAATGTTTTGGTTTGGAAATCCATACATTAGCTCAACAGTTATGTGTGTGGTATATGCCCCTGCTCAATGAATGCAAACGTTTTAGAGCCTAATCTGAAATATGCTTTCTAAATATCTGTCTGAAATAGGACTTTAAGAGGTAGTCCCTACTGAAATCAGTGGTGCTTACTCCCAGGTAAATGGGGTTAGGTTTGCACAGCCTAATTTACTAGAAAGTAAATATGCTTAGGAGATTTAAAGTAGCAATGCAGAGTACATGGCTTATAGCAGCCTTTCCCAATGTGGCACCGTTCAGCTGTTCTGGACTGTAACTGCCATCATCCCTGACTATTGGCTATGCTAGCTGAAGATTATGGGAGTTATAGTCCAAAACATCTGGAGGACACCACATTAGGGAAGGGTGGTTTAGAGAATCGTCATTTATTCTGGTTCTTCTAAAATACACATTCCACTACTTCTGACAAACTGAAGATCATGAAATGTGGCAATTCATCAAAGAAGAATTCAGGAACAACCAAAGTAGAAATGCATTTACAATTGAGTTACGGATGGAACTTCTTCGGCCCATATGTCTGGTGATATCAAACTGCTGACTAATATTACAAATGAAATGGTAGTACTTAACCTCTACTGCATTTTGGCTTTCAGCCCTATCCCCAAAATAAAGTCTGTAATCACTCTGAGGATCACATTTTGTATCAGGATCAGTGAATAGTGTGTCAGACTTAGCTCTGGGTTCAAATCTCTTCTCAGCCATGAAGAGACACATTCAAACTTAGTTTGCCACATACAGACATATATGTATATATATGTATATATATATATATGTATGTATATATCTATATCTCTATATATCTATATGTGTGTATATATATATGTGTGTGTGTGTATATACATATATATATATACACACACATACACACACATACACACACACACACATACACACACATATACACACATACACACACATACATATCTAACCCACAGAGTTGTTCCGGTGCTGACCAGGCTTACAGTCAGGTGGTCTATACAAAGGATTCAATGGCAAAGTTTCAGTGTTACATCTAAACCAAGCCTAAAACTTTCAGTCAGAACATTTTAATGAAAAGAGCTTAACAGTAACCACCCAAGTCCTTGAAGTTTCTGTCCAGCTAGCACAGCCAGTGTTTCTACCAAAAACTATGAACACCATAGTTTCAGTATTTAGACGGAAAATCTGTTACATGACCATAAAAGGACAGTAGTTTAGACTTCCCTAACCTCAATAAATTCAACTATAGTATATCAACTGCCAAGCCACTGAACCCATTTCTTCCTTAGTATTACCTGGTTTTCTAAGAAATGCTGTTTTTAATACTGAACAGGAAAAGAACTGAAATGCTTTACATACAATTCATCCAAGACTATAAAATAACTCAGTAATCTTAGCTCATGGCTATACTGAACTCTTTACAATGTTTCTAGGACTGACCCAGTACTAATCTCAGAATGACATACATGCAGCAAACAGAGAGAACAAAGGCAAACAATGCAATTTCTGCTGTTTTAAATATTCACAAGGCTCCCAGCAACCTAATTAATTTAGAGAATGCCCTGCTCTGTCTCCCTTTGGCAGCTTTAATAAAAAAAAACCAACTATGTCAGTACTGAAATCTCACAAACTGAAAGATGCTCACAGTAGGCTGCCAAAAACACACTTCACTATGACAAATCCACAGTGGAAGATTCATCTTCTTCTGAGGCCCTTACTTCAAGAATATATATAAATTTATTGAGGCACACTGTGTACACCAGATTTTACAGATATTGGAAATTTTCCACAAACCTACAGCATATTGGCAGATATTACTTGTCTACAATCAGCCTCAGGTGCTGATCTATGAAATTTTATAAAGCACTCCAAAACTCACATTAAGAGTTTCTTGACTGAGGTCTTAAGTTACTAAAAGGCCAGATACGTTTGCACAAATGGACATTTCCTCAGGGTACATCCACATCGCTCAATTTCAGTGTTCTACAGGTGACCTGGAATGAACAATTTATTTCATGCTAATTTGCAAGGCAAGCTAGCTCTTCATTCACTATGCATGGTGTCCTGAGGTGAAAGCATTTCCTGGATATTTTTACTCTAGAAATAGTACACATCATCTTGTGCGAAAAAGACCTAAAATCAAAGTAAGTATTGTATGCATCTACACTACAAGGTTAAAATAGAACTAGGAAAACTCTTTTGCTCGACAAAGCGCTGTGTCTTAAGGCAAAGGTTTCATAACCAAATGTTTTTGCTGCCACACACACAAAAAGAAACCTAATATTACACAGGGAACATTTTTACATAGTTCTTTCTAAGGCCACAATGCAATGTACAACTGGACTCTGGAAAGCCATTGCTTGTCAATGGTACACATACTGGGTGAGATTGCAGTTTCATGTGTTCATATGAAGTGTGTCACAATGAAATTAATGAACCTACTTGTATATACTGGACTATAAGGCTCTGAACTTGCAATGAGATCTAGGCATGAGGCATAATTATATACTTTCTGGTTCCTAACTCTAATGCTGCAATTCTATTTTTAGAAGCATTGTGTTTTATATCATGATTTTATGCTTGCAATATGTTGTGAGGTAGCTTGGAAGAGAAAACTCTGGGTTGGGAGGACCCACCAATTTCACAAGATTGTGATCTGATATATATTCACCGGGTAATATGATCTAGACAATATAGCTGGGTTTCTTACTAAGTATTTATTTATGCTGCAAGTGCTACTGCAGATTACATGGTGCTCAGTAAATGAATATGAAATAGATAACGTAGCTTGTATATTTTCCTTTTTGAAATGACACATTTCCTATGTGAAAATTTGCCCTATGTGAAAACTACTGGTCTACAAAAAGAGAAACTTTATTTTTGCAAATTATGTCTTGTGTGCAGACTTCAAATGCGAGCTTTAAAAAATGGCATCAATCGATTACTAATGCCATGAGAGTACATGACAAGGGTAATGAAGCAGATATGGGGGTTGTGCAATAACTGCCCATTCAAAAAGAAGAATCCGCTTACGTTTTTAAAAATATAGACCATTCAGAAGTCATAATCAAATTGATGAGTTTGATTCTTCTGGCACATAACCAACATTCAAACTCATATTTTATGATAAATCCATTTCATCACACTTTACTACCAAGGCTCATCTTAAAGTGAGACTGTATGCTAACTCATTTTTAAGGATTACATATCATTTTTAGCTAGTATTAAAAATGTTGCATTAAGCATTAACACTTAGCTATGTGCAGAGAACTTGAATAGAGTATTTCCCTGTCACTCTCACAAAACCAACCTATGAGGTAGGATGTTATCCCTATCTTACTGACAGATAAATAACTGAATGGAAGTGACTTATCCAAGACTGCTTCCAACATGACAAATTTAATACAGGTAGTACTGTAACGTAGAATGAAGCATTCAAGTCACATGTAATTGTGTGCCACAGTTACAAACTCATTGACTGAAAATGGCTGCAGCCTCCCTACTCAAAATCATACACATCCACTGACCTATATATAACTACCATATACAATATGCACACTATATGTGTGGGTCTCTCTACGCAGGAGGGCTTCTGGACACAAAATCCATCACATCTGAAGCTGCATTCAGTTCGTCCATGGTGGCAATGAATTTCAATACAAAACCAATCCTTTTAAACACAGAACCACAATAAGGAGGAACCAGAATTCAGTGGGAGAGCTCATGTTTTGTGCATGCTAAAGTGCCGGTTAAATGACCTCAGATAGGAGATCTGGCAAAGGCACAAAACCTGACAGCTGCTGCTGGTCAGAATTAGTTCTGGCCTTGACAGGGTAATAGTTTTGCTCAGTAAAAGGCAGTTTATGTTTATATGGTCTTTTATTCATTCATAGTACCTGCTTATTAAATAACTTCTTACATACCCCATTTGATAATAATCATCACAACTGGTAAGGTAATATGTAATAAAGTAACTCATCTAACTCAGCATATGAACAAGTCAATGAGGCTTGGGAGATTTTAAGGAAAGAGCATTCTATGAATGATGGAATGGGTATGCATCCACTGGAATAATCATAAGCACCTCTGGGGAAAATGTACCATAAGCACCTCTGGGAATAACCTTAAGAAACTAGCTGCAGGCAAACTGCCAAGCCAAACAAATGAAACAAGTTAAAGGAGACAACAAGCAGCCTTAAGAAAATCCTGTAAACCAGTTTTGTTTAATTCTTGTCACACATTTGACTATAACTCATTCCCACTGACCACATAGATGCGGTCATAAAAATAATTGCCACCCCCACCTATTACCAATAAATACAATACAAAAACTGTCTCTCGATCAGCAAATCTGAGGAAAGGATGTCTATAGCTTCTCTTTACCTGCCTCCCACCCACCCCCCACATACCACCGACATTATTTCATGTTAACTCTTCCTACAACCCACTCCTACTCAAGGCCAGGCAGTAAGGCAGTAATTTAAAACTACACCTCCCCCCCCCCAAAAAAACCCAAACCTGCCCATCTTTTCAACTTGCTAAATGAATGAATGAATGAAGAGCTAAATTCTAAGCACCTGGGTCATGCCAGATCTTGACGGTCGCCGTACAAACCATGGTTATCGGGCCCCTTAAACCACAAAACCTCTACAAGATTTTAAAGAAAATTACATTAATTGTGGTTAGACTTCTGGAGCAACAATTCCCAGAGAGGGGCCTAAGGCTGCTACGAAGAGGGAAGGATACCACAAGGCTGCTTTTTCTTAGGGGTGGTGGTGGGGAAAAGAACCTCTCCGAGGAGAGCCCAAAGAGCTGCTCGCCTTGCAATAATCCAGCGAGATTTTGAGAAAGAATATTTGCCGGGGGGGGGGGGAGAGAAGGATGCCTTTCTCCCCTCCCCCAAGTTATAGCCTCCCTGCGGGGGCGGGAAGCAGCAGCCACGGAATGTCGCCCTCACAAAAGACCGGAGAGGAACGGCTGACCGGGCCTCCTCCCCCTCCCTTTCTGCCCACCAACCCACCTTCGCCCTCCGGCTAATCAGCCCAAACCAGCCGGACTCACCTACCTAAACGCCGGCTTAGTACTGCCGGAGGCAGCCGCTGAGGCTAGCGAAGCTGGAAGTCCAGCGCATCTCTCTCTGTCTCCGCTTCTCTTTCCTGCCTTTCAGCCCCGTCTCAGCGCCGCACCGGCTCCCTCCAGGGTCCCAGCATCACCGCCGAGCGTGCCCTCCTGTCGCAGGGACGGCGCGGGGTCCCCTCCTCACACGGCCTGCGAAACAGCTCTTGCCTCAGGCCCAGACAGCGCGAGAGAGAGGGACAGCAGAGAGGAGGAGGACGAGGAACGGTAGGGGGAGGGGAAAGGATGGAGTGACAGTACCTCAGCCAATCGTACGAAGAGACAGCCTCCCTTCCTTCAACCAACCGTTAGGCTCAGCCAAGGCGGAGGGCAGGGCTAAAAGGAAAACACGACAACGCAACCCTTCCCCTCTCGTTAGAAACCAGAGAGCCAATCCTCGGCCATAGGGATAACCAACGTACAAACCACGCTCGCTCGCTCGCTCTCTCTCTCTCTCACACACACACACACACACAAACACACACACCCCAGCCGCCCATCTTGGCTGCGGGCAGTTTGCTTGGCAATTGGAGAGGGGTGTCGGCTAAGCGGCTATTTTGGAATGGGGCATAGCTGACAGGAGGGAAGGTGTTGGTTTGAGAAGAAACTGTGTTTTTCATCACGGATCCACGGGTGCGAGGGAATAAGTCCCACTGAAACAAAAGGAAGTTCCTGAATAAACGTGAGTGTAAAACTCCGATTCAACGCCTCCCACCTTCCTCGTGGAGGTGCGCAAAACAGCTTACAGGTTTATTTGCATATCCCATGATGCTCTGCACACGGGAAAGCAAAATAAAAAATGTTTCTCATTATTATTGCGCGTTTGTTAAGCCGCAAGCACGTAGTTTGTGGGAACAGCGTTGTACTCTAGTAGCCCTTCGACTCCATGGCCAATACAGTAGTCACGGTGGCGAGATACCATAACATAAAGAAATGCTGGTTATTCTGAGGAAGCATCCATGAAATTTACTCGGTCTGTTTGCGAGTATGATGGAGGACATTCCTTATTGTGGGATACTCTTCCCCAATTTTTGGAGGCCCAAAGGCGGGCCGCAGATTGACGTGGTACAAAAGTAAGGTCCGTATACTAGCTGTGATTCATTGGCGGTAGTGGGCTGAGAAGCCCGCAAAATCCGGAGTTTAGGGGAACATTGCGAATGCTAATAGTTTTTTTTTAAACTTGAAGTTTAGAAGTTTCTTTAGTTTTAATAAAACTTCATGTGGCTTCAAGTCGGTTGTGACGTATGGCAACCAGATCTAAAATAAAGAACCTCATTTCCCCCCTTCCTTCCCCCATCTCCTCCAGTTGATCTGCGTGAAGGCTCATTTGAATAGCCCATGATTCCCCGGGAAAATGGGGGGGAAACAGTGTTTCTTCTGATATTTTTTAACGTTTGTAAACGACTAACCCGTATTTTGTGGAAAGGGCATCTTATTCTGGTAGCTCCTTGAGTCGATGTTAAATTAGTAGTGCCGGTTGTGAGAAACCATAACCTCAAAAAGTGTTGCTTGTTCTGTGAAGACGTTTGCGCAAGTTGCTAAGTGTTTCTTTGTGGATGTCACGGATGGTCTCCACGTGGGTTGTGTAAACTCCCAAATTTTTGGAGGCCCAATGGCGGGCCAAAAATTGTGGTTGTAGAACAGATGTAATAAATTTTGAAGTGTTTGGAAAGAATTGATATGTGAACGTATATTGCTTTCATGGAGATTCTGATTTATGGTGTTAGGGTCTTCATAGTAAGCGATGTTCAGAGGTGATTTACTATTGTCTTTCTCTGAGGCTGAGAAGACAGTGACTGCAGTGTGCTTTATGGCTGTGGGGATTTGAACCATAGTCTCCCAGGTCGTAGTCCAGCACCTTAACCACTTCACCACACTGGCTCTCTATAAAGTTATTCGTTTATATAAAAATAAGTTACTTCAGTTTCTCTTTCACTGAGACTTGTGTAGCTGTGGATGGTGAGAACTGAAAAAAGACACCTATTCTTTCTCTAGCGCCACCTGCTCCAGTGTTGGGGCTCATTTGCATAGGCCACGATTCCTTGCACATCAGGAAAAGGGAAAAAGAGTTATATTTCTACTTTTAATTTCCACACACACACACATTTATATAGGGCTATCCTGTACAGTAGGGCCCCACTCACACAGCGGGTTACGTTCCAGACCCCTGCCGAAAAGTGGAACTCTGTCAATAAATGGCGCCCAACGTTCCGCTGATGAGCGAGTCATGCTGAAAAACACCTTAAAAGTGGAACAAGCGCCATGAGTGGCACCTTACTCTAACTGAAAACTGCTGTATTAGTGAAACACTGAAAAGTGGGGCCTTACTGTATTTTGTGGGAATGGCATCATACTTCAGCAGCTCCTTGATTCAGCGATAAATTAGTTGTGCCAATGGTGAGATATAAACTTTAGAATTTTCTGAGGAAAGGTTCACAACTCCCTTTCATTGTTTTCTGTATGTTTGGATTGTAATTCCACCAGTTTGAATTTAATTCCCAAAGTTTTGGAAGCACAAAGGTGAGCATTTCAATATGAAAACTAGATCAATATTCTGTAAAGACAAACCAAAATGTACAATACAAGGATAATATAAATAGTTGAAGTTCACTCAAATAATTTTGAAAACCAGTTTGGGGGGGGGGTTCAATATGTGGATTTAATCTGGATTAGGACCACTGCAAGAAGGAACCTATTCTTCATTCACCCACTCCCTTCTGCTAACTTGTATCTGCATGAAGCATCTTTGGGGCTCATTTGAATTGACCGTGATCCCTTGCACATCAGGAAAGAGGAAAAATAGTTATATTCCTATTGAACATAGGAAGAGCCTGAGGGATGAGGACGGTAGCCCATCTAGTTCAGCATTGTGTTCTCACAGTGGCCAACCAGATGCTTAGGGGAAGCCAGCCAGCAGGACTTGAGTGTAAGAGCACTCTCTCCTCCTGTGGTTTCCAGCAACTGGTAATGGGAGCATATTACCTCCCATCATGGGTAGATGGTCTCATCCTTCATGAACTTGTTTAATCCTCTTTTAATGCTGTCCACCTTGGTGGTCATCACTACCTCTTCTGAAAGCAAATCCATAGTTTAACTATGTGCTGTGTGAAAAAGTACTTTCATTTGTCAGTAGGGTTTCCAAGTTCAGGGCCTGAGACTGATCCTGTATCTTTAGGAGAAGAATAAGTCAGCCAAGTGCAGGTGTTCTTTCAACTCTGTAATGGGAAAAACCACAAGGTGGGATTCTCCCTCCCTCCTCCACAACTTTTAAAGATACAGAAGACCTCTTGGAGGCCAGGCCTGGCAACATAGATCTGTATAACAACATTATGACATCAGCAGCTTTATCTTCAACACCTTTCCTAATAATCCCTAGCATGGATTTGACTTTTTCCACAGCTGCTGCACACTGGGTTGATACTCTCATGTTTGCAATTTTGTGGGAGCCACCTCCTGCTCCAGTAGCTCCTTGATTCAGTGATAAATGAGTAGTCACAGTGTTAAGATACCACATGGTCACTCCTGTGAAAACATTCACAAGCAAACTCTTAGCAGTGGCAGCTGGTGCCCACTAGACCTGGTAGGGCTGCTTTGGGGATGTGACCAATGAGGTCATAGGGACATGACCAAGTGAACACAATGGGGCTTACTTCTAAGTAAAATGCATAGGATTAGTTTGCTAGCTAAAGCATGCCTCCTCCTCGGTGTAGTTAACCATTACATATGTGGAACTATGTCATTTCTATGGAGGAAACAGTAAATACTACATTCAGGAAGATTGTATTTTATTTAAACTATACCTAGCTTATTTCCTGATATGCAGAAAGAACCTCCCTGACCTGAAGTAGTGTATTTAAGTATTATGGATAATAATCGTTGGCTAAATATCTCCACAGAGAAGTTTATTTTTTTTTAAATGAAACCAGTCCTATAAATCATAAGCTCCTATTGCTCAGAGATACTGGGGGGGGGGGAACAAGCCAAAAATGTTAGAAAAAGGAATCTCTAAATACTGTAGCAGCAAGTTCCTCAAGTTCTTCCAGTACTCCACTGGTGCAAGCACTCAGACATTCACACAAAGTATCTTTAAATTTCCTGCATTTTATAAAAGCAGGGATTGGCTTAACTCAAAATTCCTTCTCCTTTCGAGCAATCACATCTATACAGGTTCCACCTCCTCACTCAAAACGAAGTTTGGGCTGGAAGTGTGCAACAACCCCCAGACGTGCCCTGCTAATTGCATTACCAATACCAGGATGTCTGTGTTAACTACTCTTCTGCTCTCTCTCCCAGTTATGAAATATGCAGTCCTGGGCTCAGAAAGAAAATAAATATGTGGTTCCCTTTGAAGTACTGCTAAGCTTTTATAAATTCTTCTCTTATCCCTAATGGGAGTTAATTATCTTGCACAAGCCCATATCAAATTTTCTGATACTTTAAAAAAAAATTTAAAGGTCTGGTCCAGCCTGGTCCAGCCTGGTCCAACATGTATGTTTAATTTAATAGCACTATGATCACTGTTCCCAACTGGTTTGACAAAACTTACATCTTGCACCAGGTCCTTAAGATTACATCCAGGGTAGCCATCCCTCTGGTCTGTTCCATGACCAAAGGTTCTAGGACACTGTCATTTAGGATATCTAGAAATGTGCTTCTTTGCCATGAAAGGAATACATATGTAGCCAGTCTATGCCAGGGTAGTTGAAGTCACCCATTACTACAACATTTAAGAACATAAGAACATAAGAAGAGCCTGCTGGATCAGTCATTTTTCATTCAGCCATTTTGATCAAGGGGACAATAGACTGTCCCTCATACTAAATTACTCTTGGGACCCAGTATCACCACCCACAATGATTCTGTAGAGGACTCTGCCTCTTTGGGGGTTTCTAGCTTGCTGGATTCAATTTCACTTTTCTTTCCTGTATAGAGTGATACCATCTCTAATACATCCTTCCCTGTCCTTTTGATATAGTTTATATCCAGCCATAATCATGTTCCACTGGTTTTCTCCATTGCACCTGATTTCCGTTATGCTCACTAGTTCAATGCTGTCCTCTAAGACCAAGCACTAGTTCTCCCATCCTGGCTCCGAGGCTTCTACTGTTACTGCATAAACACTTGTATATAGTGTCTCCTTTCAACTGGCACTTTAATTTTTCACCTGTGACACTTTGGTCTCTCTGAATTGCTCTCCTGTGCCTCTGCACTCACATCGCCTAGTTCTACACCTATCTCATTTAAATTTCCATGACTTTTTTGGTCTGCATCCCAGGAGAGAGATTTGTTCCTTGGACCCTCCTCAGCTCCTGTCAGCTTTCCCCCCTCCATCAGTTTAAAAGCTGCTCTGCCACATGAATTATTCTAAGGACCAGCAGTTTGGTTTTATCCTAGTTCAAGGGGAGTCCATCCCTTTGTGCAGCCCCCTCCCCACTTTGTTCCAAAATATTCCCCAGTGCCTAACAAATCCAAGCCCCTTCTCCTATTGTCTCATCCATGCATTGAAACACAAAGCTGCAACCTGTCTAGCTGGACATGTGCAAGGAACTGGTAGCATTTCAGAGAAAGCTATCTTGGCAGACCTGGTTTTCAGCATTCTGCCTAGCAGCCTAAATTTTGCTTCCAGGACCTCACAGCTGCATCTACCCATACCATTGGTGCCGGCATGCACCACGGGCTCTGACTACTCCCCTCCCCCATTTACCAGGCTAACTAGAAGACCAGCGGTTATCACCTTAGCACCAGGCAGGCAAATCGCCATAATGACGCAATAGAACTAGCCAGCGCACAGAACTCATTAAGTCCACCACAATTTAATTTACAAAAGCAATGGTAACGGGGAACCAATCAGGTTTTCAATGCTCAGCAACAAGCCTTTAGAGCGTCACTGAGACTTACTCTTGTGTAACTGTGGATCCTGAGTACGATCTTCGCCCCGCTGCGGCAGATCTGCGTGAAACGTCTTTGGCGCTCATTTGCATAGCCCATGATTTCCCTGCGCATCAGGCAAAGGAGAAAAATAGTTTTATTTCTACTTTTATTGTTTTCAGTTATGTCCAGGGCTATCCTTTTTTGTTTTTTTTTTCAATAATTTTTATTCAGATTTTCATAAAACATACAAGACAAAATCATAAAACATTCAAAGACAAAAAACAAAATCAAAAATAGTTAAACAAAAAGAAAAAAAGAAAAAAAAAAACAAAAATAAAAAATAAAGAGTAAAATATTGACTTCCCATTTGTCAAAGATCAAATCAGTTATAAGTCTATAATATATAACAATCCTGTCTCTTAAGTCATATTATAAAATCACTTTCCTCCAGTAGTTATCTTACTTAATCATCAAATCTCATAAACATTACTTTATTCTTTCCACAAAAAGTCAAAGAGAGGTTTCAATTCTTTAAGAAATATATCTATCAATTTTTTTTTCCAGATAAGCATATCGATTAATCCATCTCATTACTAATTATGATAATCTTATTGTCATAACCATAGTCAAAATAAACATTTCAATTAATCCATCACATCAGAATCTGTTAGGTTCAATAATTTCAGTAGCCATTGTTCTATTATCTCTATTAGTTCCATTTTCCATCTTCCATCTTCAGTAGTCTTGTTAAGTCCAGTAATTTCAATATCCAATCTTCCATTATCAGTATTCCATAATAATCTTGCTGTCAAAGCCATAGTCATATAGTAAGAGTCTGATGGGGATTACCTCTATCCCAAATATTTTCTTGCCATCCATTCTGAATAGGTTGCTGAAATACTGCTGTAAAATCATATCTCTGTTCTTTTTTTCAAAATACACTGGGTCATCTCTTAAAAGTTTTTCCATTGTCACATGGCTGCAGTTAATTCCATAGATTTTCTCTATATTGGGCTCCATCACATCATTCCAGTCCAGAAGATTATCCATGCCATTGATAACTTTATCTCTAGAATCTTCATTCATTTCTTCAGAGATAACATTGAGTTCCAAACAATAGATTTTATTTCTAAAGTCCATAGACTCCAAATCTTGTTCCTGTTCCACGTTGGTTCCAATCTCCGGGATCTCCTCTCTCACAGGGACCCCTATTCCAGTCTCCAGGGTCACCTCTCTCACAGGGACCCCTGTTCCAATCTCCGGGGTCTCCTCTCTCACAGGGACCCCTTCCAGGGTCACCTCTCTCACAGGGACCCTTATATCTTTAATCTCCTGCTTCATTTTACTCAATTCAATTTTCATTATCTCAATCTCATCCATTATTTTCTGAAACATAGTTATTTCCAGATTTTCAGCCACTTTCTTAATTGCCATTTTAAAAGAAAAATATAGGAAAACCACTTCTTATTTCAGCAACAATTGGGTTAATACTCCAAACTTGGTGACATCACAGTATAAACAGAGCAGACAGCCTTATCTCTCCAATAGTTAAGTAAACAAAATGCAGTTCCCAGGATCGAAACAATTAATGGCAATCGTCAAGAAACAGATTCGTCAAAATAAAATAGACCAAAAAGAGAGTAGTCTCAAAACAGTATAATATTTTTCAAAATAAAAATCTGGAATAGAAATCCCTCTTCTGTGTATATCTTTAGAATGCAAATCCAGGACAGCTTTTTGCAACAAAAACAGAGATAAGCTATTAATTAGTGCGTAGCAGAGAGAAGTTATGGCTCCCCAGTGAGATGTCAAAAACTGATCAATCTGGCAAATCTCTTTTAAACAGCAACAATTTAAGTCAAGTAAAAGAAAAATATAGAAAGAAGGGTGCTTGCCTGTTAGTGCGTTCTCTCTTAGAAGATAAGGTGAACGTTCGCTTTATCAGATAGAGCTTGCTGTTAAAAATCCGTCCCACCTTCGTCGGCTGGACCTCGTCCCATAAATTAATGAGATCTGGTCGTCCCAACAAAAATAGGCTTTGAGGTTAATCTCTTCGTTTCTCCCTACCCGGGAGAAGTTTAATCAGTCAAAAAAAAAAGAAAAAACTGACTGATATATCTGAATAAGCTTCTTTTGAGGCAGGAGCCCGTCTCAAAAGCAGGCACAGGCTAAGTCACCCTTCCCGGAAGTTCCAGGGCTATCCTTTTTTGTGGGAGTGACATCGCCCTTCAGCAGCTCCTTGTTTCAGCGATAAAGAAGTAGCCACGTTGGTGAGATACCATAATGTAAAGAATGCTCGCTGTTTGGTTGGTAACCTTCGTAAAATATATTCTATTTTCATAGAAATATCGTGGGTATTAAATCCCAAATTTTTGGAGGCCCGACAGAGGGCTGCCAAGTGGTGTGGTACTAAAAGCAGTTGTTTGTTGTGTGTTGTTCCATTCAGCATAAAAGGTATTGATTTAGCTAATTTTATCAAAACCATCAAACTTTTAACATCTACATTAATTGTTTATGGTGGTGGAATCTGTCATAGTATTTATGAAAGTTATTGGAAAATTAGGAATTTTGGCACAGCTGTGTATCATAAATATACAGCATGCTACCAATGAGGCAATAGAGCTATTCAGTTTTCACTGGACCTTAATTCCCAAAAGCAATAGAGGCAGGATAGTATATTGTGGGAACGGTCTCTTGCTGTAATACCCCCTTGGTTCAGTGATGTGCATAGTTACAGTGGCGAGATACCGAAACGTCACCCGTTCTGCGGAAATGTTTGCGACAACACATGTCCCTTTTTTTCGGTGGATGGAGGGGATCATTGAGTGGGATGTTACTTCCCCAGTTTTTGGAGGCTCAACGGTGCTGTCATGCACCACGGTCACTGACTCCACCCGCCCGCCTCGCCTTGCCTTGCCTTGCCTTACCAGGCTAACTAGAAGACCAGCGGTTATCACCTTAGCACTAGGCAGGCAAATTACCATAATGACGCAGTAGAACTAGCCAGCGCACAGAAATCATGGAGTCCACCACAATTTAATATACAAAAGCAATGGGGAGGGGGAACCAATCAGGTTTTCAATACCCAGATTTACTCAGCAACAAACCTTTAGCGTCACTGAGATGTAACTGTGGATCCTGAGTACTATCTCCCGCCCGCTGTGGGCGGATCTGCGTGAAGCGTCTTTGGCGTTCATTTGCATAGCCCATGATTCCTTGCGCATCAGGAAAGAAAGAAAAAAGTTTTATTTCTACTTTTATTGTTTTCAGTTATGTCAAAGGCTATCCTTTTTTGTGGGCGTGGCATCGCCCTCCAGTAGCTCCTTGTTTCAGCGATAAACAAGGAGCCACGGTGGTGAGATACCATAAGGTAAAGAATGCTCACTGCTTGTGTGGAAACGTTCGCAAAACGCGTGTTCTTGTTTTCCTGGATGACAGTCCATCAGGTGGGATTATAACTCCCAAATTTTTGGAGGCCCAATGGCGGGCCAATGATCGTTGTGCTATTAAAAGTAGATGTTTACTTTGTGTGTGTGGTTCTATTCTGTATAAAACGTGTTGACTTAATTATTTCCTTAAACTTTGAACGTCCACGTTATTTGAATATAGTGGTTAAATCTCTAAAGTTTCAATGAAATTTATTAGAGAATTGGGAATTCTCTTGCAGCGGTGCATTGTAAATATACGGCACGTTATCTACCAATAAGGCAATAGAGCTATTCGGCGTCCGCTGGACCTTAATTCCCAAAAGCGATGGAGGCGGGACAGCAATCGGGTTTTCAATACCCGGATGTATTCGGCAGTAATCTCCGTTCGTGAGACTGAATACCCCGAAACGGTGCACTGGGAATTCTTGAAGGAAACTGTTTCCCCTTTCCACCCTCCCGCTTCAGTCGAGTTGCACCGGAGTGAAGCGTCTTCGGGGCCTATTTGCACAAGCCCGTGATCCCTTGCGCCCCCGGAAAGGGGCAACCTAGGGATACTTTTTCACACATGTGAACGGTCAGCCTCTGTTTCAGCGATAAATGAGCAGTCGCGGTGGCAACTTATTGTGAAGGCAGGAACTGTGGCTGCTTCTGTGGAAACCTTCGTAAAAACATTTTCTTGTGGATGGGAAGGACGTTGCCAGATGGGAAGTATCTCCCCAAGTTCAGGAAGTTGGGCAGCGGGACCCTGGTACCTGTGCCCCCCAAAAAAGTATTTCTCTTACACATCATATAATGAACGTGTGTGTGGTTCCTACGAAAACTTGTAAACGCGGAGACTAGTTGTGCTTTTTCCTCCTACAAAATAATAGTTTTACTTAAAAGTCAAGTTTTTAGACACACTCGTAACGGTGGATAGGGACCCCTCCACGACGAACTCTCACCTTGCCCTCCCCCTCCCATTTGGGCGGCGACAATGGTACCTACGTAAATTGCCTTTCAGGCTCATTTGCATAGTCCATGATGCATTGCGCACGGAAAAGGGGAGGAATAAAAATCCCTGCTTCTTATAAACGCTCGCATTTGTGCATGGCAAGCTCGTATATTGTGAGAACGGCGTTCTGTTGTAAGAGCTCTGTGTTTTTGTTGTAAGTGAATAGACACCGGGGCAAGACCCCATAACTTGAAAAACGTCGTGCGTTCCATGGAACTGTTGGCTAAAATAATTTTGAAGAATTTTTCTGGCATGACGAAGTACCCACAAGGGGTTAAAACCTCTAATTTTTGGATGCCTAACTGCGGGCCATTGGTAGCGTTTGCAGGAAGACAGAAGCGTGGTGCTTGGTGTTTCAATTAATTTTTTTTTGCGGGTTTTATTCTTTCCATATTAAAAAAATTCGCAAAGTTTGTAAGTATGTCGTTCGGTGAACGCAAGGGGGGCATAGCTTGCGATGTTTATACAGTCCTTTTTACTCAGAAGTAACAATAGTTTGCTTTCTGTTAGTCGCTTCTATTGGCAATGGTGTGCTCGATGGGAACCCTGCTGGAAGAAACTATCCTTCCCATCCACCACTTCGGTGGCAGCAGTCGGGGAAAGACGCGAAGCTGATTTGTATAGCCCACGAGAAAGGGGGTGGGGAAGCCCCTCTGTTTCTCTTTGATCAGTATTCATGTGTGTGTAAATTGCAAGCCGGTATATTGTGGGAACGGCCTCTTGCTGTAATACCCCCTTGGTTCAGTGATGTGCATAGTTAAAGTGGCGAGATACCGAAACGTCACCTGTTCTGCGGAAATGTTTGCGACAACACATGTCCTTTTTTTCGGTGGATGGAGAGGATCATTGAGTGGGATGTTACTTCCCCAATTTTTGGAGGCTCAACGGCGGGCCGCTTATGGCTGTATTACAAAAACTAATTTAGTGTTTCTGACAGATATTACTACCAGCATAACTGAAGTCTTGATTGGTTTCAGTTTTGTTTTGGGCTTCTGTTATCCAGCCCTGACTCACTCAGCGAAATTATATTTGCTGTTTTGCTGAGTGGAAGAATGCAAGTCAGGTGTATGTGCCCCTTTCTATTAGTTTATTCTTAGGTGCAATAATTAAATGGTTACTTTCATTTCACCAAAATAAATCTGTAATAGTGCAGTTGTATATATCTCTACTCAGTAGTAAGCTGCACTGACTTCACTGAGAATTTTCCTGAGACAAGGCTGTGATTCTAAATCATAACCACTGTCTTAAAGGTGCCTCAAGACTCCGAGCATGTTTCCTTGTAATTATTCCTATCTAGGGCTTCTCACATGGTAGAATGAAGTTGTTACAGGAAAAAATAAGAACAAACAAAATGCCTGACAATGACTGCATAATATTAAAGTGTACATTTAATTTGGAGTTTTACACTTTCTGATTTTGTTATCAAGTGTAATGAGGCGGTGGGAGATGTTCTGTTCCATAAACTAATATATTTTAGTAAAACAGAGCAATCAACCCGTATAGAGAAATCCAGGAGGACTGCCAGAGCTCATTATTTTATTGCTAGTTTAATCTCATCATTCTCTTTGGCCTAACTAGTTTAAAATTTAGAAGGCTATTGTGGTGCCATCTAGTGAAACTTAAATTGGACCCACATCTTGTTTTACTTATGGAGTGCCATGTACCATCCTGCAGTAATGCTATAAAGCATTACTCACTTAATTTGGGATCCAAAGTTGACATTTTTGTGATGAGCAAATATCTCACCTCTTTCCCACTTTTGGTGCTTGTTTATAACAGACATAGGAACCTAGAAAGTTGCCTCATACAGAGTTAGACCTGTCCATCTAGCTCAACATTGTCTACACTGATTGGCAGTGGCTGTCCAGGGTTTCAGGCAGGGTCCTCTCCCAAACCTGCCTGGAGATGCCAGGGATTGAACCTGGGACCTTCTACTCTTACTACTGAGCTACCGTCCTCCCCTATAGTGGCTCAGCTTGTTTGAATGCTGGTCAGTAACTGGCTAGGAGCACTCCAGAGCAGTTTGGGGAAGAGGCGCTGGGGGAGGGTGAAAGCAAAGCTATAGTCTCAAGATTTACTGTCAGTTATTCTTAACATGTTGTTGGTTAATAAGTTAGCTGCTAATTGTTCAGTTCTTCAATAATTTTCAAGTTTATGAATTTTCAAGTTTAACTATGGTGGACATTTATTTGGGGGAGTTCATTACAGTGTACACCATTTATTTCAGATATGTGATCAACTCATGAAGTGCATCTAACCCTGCTACTCCATGTATACTGAAGACTTTGCTCGGTGACTCCAGTTCAAATTGGAGGATGAGGCTGCATGTCTAACTTCTAGTGTTCTTGAGGACTAGCGAACAGCGGAGCCTAGGAACCAGAGCTGGAATGAAAAGGAGTCCTGCTGTCAAATCTTTTCTCAGTCATAGCTCCCACTGTGTGATCTTGTACAGATAACTGTCACTTAGGCTAAACCTACCTCACTTTTAAAACATCAGAGCAGAGCAGAGCAGCTTACAAATTGCAATCCACTTTTCTCTGAGGAGGGAGACAAACTTAATCTCTCTTCAATAGTAATAAAAAAGATGATCAGAGCATATTACAAATTACAACATAGTTTAAAATTACAGAAATAGTATAACTGGTAAACTATAAAACAATAAATTTGCAAATAAGCAGCAAAGCAAATAATCTCTTAGAGGATGAGAGATTTGATCCACCTAGCACTGCAAGGATGTCATACTTGGAACCAAGCAAGCCTTCCTGGAGAAAGAAATCTGCAGCTTTGGGCACATCTATATGGAAAAAATAAATAAATTGAAAATGGGTGCCACCACTGAGGAGGCTCACTCTCTCCACTGGAGGCTAGTCCTTGACTCCTTGGGCAAATGAGGCACTGCCCTCAAACTTCAGTCTGGCTTCAGCCAACCCTCACCTCCCTGCCTTACAACCAGTCTACCAGAGGGTGCCACTGGCTGTCAGTTTCCTCCTCCTCAGCCTCAGTTTTGTCCATGTAAAACTCAGCATGGAGGAGGATGGGGATAAAACTAGAATTATTTAGCTCTGCCTGTCATTTGCTCTGCTCCGCCTACTGTTTGGGCTCCCTACCTTCTGTCCTATCAGTCCCATTGGGCACTAGCCACCACTGCCTCTTTCTGATCACCTCCGGTCAGATGTCTAGAGCCCTAGTGCTAGTTTTCCCTGTTTAGAGTAGAGAAGTAGGAACACTGGAACTGCCTTATCCTGAGTCAAACCATTAGTCATCTAGCTCAATATTGTCTACACTGACTGGTAGTGACTCTCCTGGATTTCAGGCAGGAGTCTCTCTCGGTCTTACCTAGAGATGCCGGGGATTTAACCTGGGACTTTCTGCATACCAAGCAGATGCTCTACCACTCAGCAACAGTCCTTCCCCAAACTATTTAATCAAAAGATTAATTCATTAGACTATGGCCTTTCTCCTAAGATGCAGGTGGGGGCATCCTTAACCTTTTCCTGGCTCACTATTTCTCCTCCCTCCACTGCAAACAGGGTGGCCATGTGTGCTACTCTACAGAGGACAGTCCCCTATATGAAGGCATCCCCTATTTCAGTGGTAGCCAGCAAGATACCAGATGTTGGACTCTAACTTCCATCAGCCCTAGACAGCAACATCTAGAGGGCAGCAGTTTGGTTATCTGTTTGAAGAGCTGTCCAGACAAGATCCAGCTTAAAGATAAAGTGTGTTGTAATTGTTTTTAGATCTTTCATTCTCTGTACTTTTGCTGTATGATATTATTGGATTTTATTGTATATATTTGTATTGCTTGTTGTTCACCGCCCAGAGAGCTATGCTAGTGGGGCGGTATAAAAATTTAATTAAATAAATAAATAAATAAGGAACCCTAAGAAGGGAGAGCAGGAGGAGCCTTGAAGTTGCCCATCAACTATGAGCACTTGGATGGCAGACTGAGCAAACACATTTAGGACAGTGAGATTTACAACAGGCTTAAAATGCATGCAGTGAGTATAAATTAAAAAGCTGTGAGATGTTTCGCTGGCTAGTCTCTGCAACTCATGGTGATCTTAGAGTCATATGGGCAGGCCTTGCTTTGTGGGGTTTTGTATTTGTCATTTGTTGGCCAATTGGTAGTCCTAAATTGGGATTCCTGAGGCTCAACTTGCTTTGGAAAAGTGGGCTTCTAAGCTCTGCCATTCTCATATGCACCTTCAGCCACGATCTAAAATTAGAGCTTGCTCCTGAAATTAATACAGTTGCTCTTCAACCAGCAGGGCTGCAAACGGAACAATAAATTCTTGCCTCATAAACTTCATGCCAAATTAGCTCCAAGAGAGAGGGTGATTTACGTCTGGCCGTGTCTATGGTCAGGGACTGGAGCAATAACAGAAACTTTTTGTTCATCCTCTGCAGGAGGAATAACCAACGTGATGTCCTCTGGATGTGCCAGACTACAACTCCCATCATCCATGACCATTGACCATGTTGGCATAGGCTGATGTGAGCTGGAAACCAACAACATTTAGAGGGCATCATCGTGGGTCTCTCTGCTCTACAGGCTGTAGGTGATTTCAGCTTACTGACTACAGCAGTACAACAAATGCTTCCTAGCAACAAGGACGGAATGGGCAAGAAGGACAATATCAAACTCTTAAATCAAATTGAATGTTTATAATTTAGTCTACGGCTGCTACATTGCTTGGTGGCTGCAGATGCAGTGCCTGTTTCATTAAGAACTTTAGCCAGGGGCTCAGAAATGTATGCGTGGCTGGGAATCCCACAACATCATTCTCACATCCAGGACTATGACTGTTCTCCATATCTGCAGCCACAGAACAGGGAGAACTCCAGGTTTAAGGGGGCCCTCAGCAAGGTGGTCTCTGGTGGGCCTTCTACTCCATCAGTGGGGCTTCTAGGTGTGCTTAACCCTCAGAGGTAGATAGAAGTAGCTTTCTGATCAGCACCAGTGTCTATCTGTGGGCCACCACTTTAATTTCCCACAATGCCTCCAATGTAGCATTTCCCTAGGGCATTGTGGGAAATTAAAATGGCAGGTCAATGCCAGAAAAAATGTTAGGGTGTGTGTGTGCTCCATGGAAAGCAGCAGCTGTGGGTTCAGCGTGTGGGCCTAGCAGTTGCCTTGAGGAGTTGCCTCAGGATCAAGGCTGGCACCAGATTGCAGGGGCGCTTAACACAGTGCCACCAACAGTGTCTCCTTCTATGTGCCAGTGATTTCCCCTCTCTGCTGGTGCCGCTATCACAACAGCAGCAGCAACGCCAATTGTCTTCCTTGTCAGACCCCCAGACAGCATTTTAGTGGTGGATGGGTGACAGTGCCACATTTGAAGAGGAGCCAAGCTTGGCTTCCATTTGTGATGGTCACTCACCATTTTAATTTGTGCAAAATGCAGTGTCCTGGTACAGGGCCCTTCTATTCCACCAGGACCCTCAGCCAGTACCACACTTGGCCAGCTGTTGGCACCAGGCCTGCTGAGGATGCTGGGCACTGATGTAAGGTCTGCTAGAGGGGATTCATATCCTATGGGAGGGAAATTCACTACGCCAGCTCCAAGGCTGGATCAGGCCACATGCCCATCTAGTCCAGCATCCTGTTCTTTCAGTGGCCAACTAGAAGCCAATGGGAAGTGTGCAAGAAGGACCAGAATGCAACAGCACTCTCCCCTAGAGATGTGAAAGCCTAGGGGAAAAAATGAAAAATCTGTTTTCTCATGCTTTTTTTCTGAAAAGGGAGGGGGGAGTGGGGGAAACATGGCAACCGTTTTCCCCTGAATTTTTTAGGTTTTTTTCCCCAGGCCTTCATATCTCTACTCTCCCCACTTGTCATTCCCATCAACTGGTGTTCAGAGGCTTATTGTCTCTGACATGGAGGCAGAGCATAGCCGTCGTGGCTAGTAGCCACTGATAGCCTTATCCTCCATGAATTTGTCTAATCCTCTTTTTTTATTATTTATTTACTTATTTATTTATTATACTTGTATACCGCCCCATAGCCGAAGCTCTCTGGACGGTTTACAGTAACTAAAAACAAATACAATTTAAAATACATCTTTTTTAAAAACAATTTAAAACACAATTTAAAAATTTAAAACAATATAAAACACATGCTAAAATGCCTGGGAGAAGAGGAAAGTCTTGACCTGGTGCCGAAAAGATAACAGTGTTGGCGTCAGGCGGACCTCGTCAGAGAGATCATTCCATAATTTGGGGGCCACCACTGAGAAGGCCCTCTCCCTTCTTGCCAGCCTCCAAGCTTCCCTTGGAGTAGGCACCCAGAGGAGGGCCTTTGATCTTGAACATAGTGTGCGGGTGGGTTTGTATCGGGAGACGCGTTCCATCAGGTATTGTGGTCCCAAGCCATGTAAGACTTTATAGGTTAAAACCAGCACCTTGAATCGAGCTCGGAAACATACAGGCAGCCAATGCAAGTGGGCCAGAATCGGTTTTATGTGTTCGAACTGTCTGGTCCCTGTTACCAATCTGGCCGCTGCACTTTGCACAAGCTGCAGTTTCCGAACCGTCTTCAAAGGCAGCCCTATGTAGAGTGCATTGCAGTAATCTAATTTGGAGGTTACCAGAGCATGGACAACTGAAGCCAGGTTATCCCTGTCCAGATAGGAACGTAGTTGGGCCACCAACCGAAGTTGGTAGAAGGCACTCCGTGCCACTGAGACTACCTGAGCTTCAAGTGACAGAGATGATTCTAGGAGAACCCCCAAGCTACGAACCTGCTCCCTCAGGGGGAGTGCAGCCCCATCCAGGACAGGTTGGACATCCACCATCCGGTCAGAAGAACCACCCACTAGCAGCATCTCAGTCTTGTCTGGATTGAGCCTCAGTTTATTAGCCCTCATCCAGTCCATTGTCACAGCCAGGCACCGGTTCAGCAGATTGACAGCCTCACTTGAAGAAGATGAAAAGGAGAAATAGAGCTGCGTGTCATCAGCATACTGATGGCAACGCACTCCAAAGCTCCGGATGACTGTACCCAGCGGTTTCATGTAGATGTTGAACAGCATGGGGGACAGAACTGACCCCTGCGGAACCCCTGCAGACATATTTTTGGGATGCTTGTGGTTAGTGCTATGATAAGGGCAAAAAGAGAACTTAGCTTCCATATAGGCAGCAGAGCAGTTTGCTGTTCGATGGAGTGGAAAGGACGGTGCCTACCTTAGCAATGTAGGAGGTCCTGAGTAGGACCAACTGTCCATCTAGCACAGTATTGGCTACACCAATGCTCTTCAACAATCTTGGGTCCCCAGATGTTGTTGGACTACTCTTCCCATTATGACCCAGCCAGCTTAGACAATGGTCAGGGATGATAGGCGTTGTAGTCCAACAACACCTAGTTGAAGAACACTGGTCTTCACTGACTGGCAGCGGCTCTCAAGGATTTCAGACAGGGAACCCTTCTAGCCCTACCTGAAGATGCCAGGGATTGAACCTGGGACCTCCTACATGCAAAGCAGATGCCCTACCCCCCAAACTGTGGTCTTTTCCTACACAGTGCCTTTCACTTTTGCTTGTAGCAGTCAGGAGGTGGTAGCGGTAGCAGTGAAGAGTCTCTCAGTCAGCACTCAGTAAGGGCACAGTTGCTGTCCAGATAGTTGGGCATGAGTTATGACATCAGTGTGTGTGTGTGAGTAACTTGCAATTACATGCTTACATGGTGCTGATTGAGGTGCCTCCTGCCTCCACTGTTGCCTGCACAACTGCTACTGGTGGGGTAGCTGTGTGTGCCCCACTTTACAGAGAGCAGTCCTCTATCTGAAGGACTGCCCAGTTCAACTCTGGTTTGAAGAAAAAGAACCCTAAGAAGGGTGAGAAGGAGGGGCCTTCAAGTTGCCCATCAAAAATTAGCACCCGGGCAGCAAGCTGAGCAGACACGCAGTATTCCTGGTCACAGTCCACACACCCCCACCACTGCCACCATGGATGGATTTATTGTATTTCAGTTTAAATTATAGCAATTATTTCTAAATTTGCATCTATCTTTATAAATTATCATGCATAATTTTTATGCAAATCTCTTGCCCTTTTTTTGATAATGCACAAGTGGCCACCCCAGATACTGGCAAAAGGCAGTCTATTATTACTTACTTGGTAATAATACTCACAATGTGTATCATGCTGTCTAGCTTTCAAAGCACTTCACATGAATCGTATGCCTCACACCACCCAGACAAGATCATGGAAAGAATGCATGGTTGTTGACAGAATTCCCTGCAAACCTATGCCTCCATACTGGGAGAAAAGGATGTCATGAGTGGGATTTGAATTCGCACCTTGGGAGAATATTGCATCTTGGACCATTTGGCGAACTTGACAGATGGTGGAACAGACAGGATCAGGATTTGAACCCACACCTCTGAATGGAGACTGCAAGCTTAATGCAGCCCCTTGTACCACTCAGCTATCTCGATGATGCCAGCTGAGTTGCATATAGGTAAACTGTATTTGCCCTTATAGTATACAAGCATTTCCAACTAGTTACTGTTGTATTTTAGGAGTAACAACTGGATTGTAAAAGTTTAGTCATACAGCACGTCGGAGTGTTTTGGGTCATAACACTACTTTATTAAGATGTTTACTCAAATTAAATATGCTTGCTCATTTCCTCTTCCCTTTCCAACAAAAATGTTGACAGGTTGGCCTTCATGTTCCTTCAAAGCAGCCAACTTCTTCTTGAGGAACTACAGCTCCTTAACAAAGTTGACCACATTTTTTTGAATCAGATTTCTAGACAGTTTTCATTACAGAAATAAGTATGCCCCCCCCCAGTTTGGTGCTCTCTTTGACTGCAATTAGATAATTGGTGTATGAGTGTGTCAAGATTCTCAGCAAAGTTGAAAGAGTCATGCTTAGATATACAAGGTTGAATTGCAATAATAATAATAATAATAAAATGAAACAGCCCCTACCACCTCACACAATCCCTACAAACATCACCTGCTCCCCAATAGCATTTGTTGTGGTTGCTTTTTTATATCTCCTAATAACCGTAGCAATGTTATCTGCTTTCAGTTGAATGAGCACTATGATATTAAACATGTCTGTAAAGAAATAAATTTCATCAATTTCAGTGGGATTTACTCTTTTGTGAGAGCCAGTGTGGTGTAACTTTTAAGGTGTTGGACTACGACCTGGGAGACCACGGTTCAAATCCACACATACAGCTATGAAGCTCACTGGGTGACCTTGGGCCAATCACTGCCTCTCAGCATCAGAGGAAGGCAATGGTAAACCACCTCTGAATACCGCTTACCATGAAAACCCTATTCATAGGGTCACCATAAGTTGGGATCAACTTCAAGGCAGTCCATTTCATTTTTTTACTCCTTTGTAAGTGTTGTTAGGATTAAGAAGAGTCCTGTTGGATCCAATCAAAGGCTCTATCTAGGACATGTGTGGGGAACCTCTGGCCCTCCAGATGTTACTGAACTACAACTCCCATCAGTCCCAGCAAGCATGGCCAATGGCCAGGGATGATGGGAGTTCAGCAACATCTAAAGGGCCAAAAGCTCCCTACACTTGATCTAGGAACATAGAAAGCTGCCTTATCCTGAGTCAGATCATTGGCCCATCTAGCTCAGTGTTGTCTACACTGACTAGCAGTGGCTCTCCAGAATTTCAGACACGGGTCTCTCTCAGGCCTACCTGGAGATGCCAGGGATTGAACCTGGAACTTCTGCATGTGGTAGCCAACCAGATGCCTCGTGGGAACCCACAAAAGGAGGTGGGTTAGAGGCAAGAGCCTGCTTTTGCTTCTAGCTATTGGTATTCATTGGCACCTGACAGTCCTCTATGAGCTTGTCAAACCCCTTCTTAAGTTATTGACTATCACTACATCTTGTAGCAGTGAGTGGACCTCCAAACATATGGCACAATCAACAGAGCTCCTGCACCCCTTGACTGCAGTGACTGACTCCAGATATAGGGAATTTACGTCATTTCTATACTACTTTACATTTCCTAAAAAAAAAATCTTATAACATCAAATAGAACATTACAAAATATAAAAAATAAAACATTACCAATGAAAATAAAATACAATATATAATAAAAATCCTCATTTAAAGCTGTGCATGAACAGAAAAAAACAAAATATTATCTTAAAAGTAAAAAATTGCAAATATAAATCTAATACAAAATGCTATAAAAATTCCACATAGAATGCACAACATTTTATTTAATTCCATTTATGAATCACTTCCCATAAAGTATCTCAAAGTGATTTCACAGTAAAAAATATCAGCAAGAAAAAACAATTACACAGTTTCATATATTAAAACAATCATAACAATTAAAAATGCTCTGATATACAAAAACAATTTCAAATCCAATACAGTTGCATGCTGTGATAAAATTACTCCCCTCCCCAAGTAACGTCTCTCAGACATTAGAAATCTTCAACATACAAATCTCACTCAATCATACCCATAACACAGCTAATCCCCAGCCAACCATTTGTCGCAAAATGTCTACATAAATAAATAAATAATCCATGGCAGCCAAAAGCACAATTATAAGGAGCTCATTCGCCCACCTGCATCTAGGGCAACACAGTATCATACAAACAGCAAACAACATAATCCTGGTCCCAAGTTGTTAAGGGCTTTATATACTAACAGTGAAACCTTAAACGTGGTCTTGCAGCATATTGGCAGATCCACCAGCGCAGATCCTTCAGCAAAGGTGTTATTCGGTTGTGGTAGGCAGCTCCAACAAGGAACCTAGTTGCTGCGTTCTGCTGCAGCTGTAGGCCAACCTCAAAGGCAGCCCCAAATGGAGCACGCTGCATTGTCTGACACAAAGTACTTTATTTTCTCTGTCTTGGATCTTCACCCAGTCATTTTCATTAGATAGCCTAGTATTATGAGTGGAAGGGAAAATTGTCTCAGTCATAGCTAACTTTAGTCTGTGTCTAGAACATGTTTGCCTGGCTGCATTTAAAGCATACATTTAAAGCATATGACTTCCCCCAAAGAATCACGGCTACTGTAGTTTCCTAAGGGTGCTGGGAATTGTAGCTCGATGAGGCGCAAACTACAGTTCCTTTGTGGAAAGCCATGTGCTTTAAAGGCTTGTGGTTATATTCAACTCTCTTCAGAATAGAACCACAGAATTTATTTATTTTTTATATTTGTATCCCACCTTTCCTCCAAGGAGCTCAAGGTGGCGTACAAACATGATTCTGCTTGTCCCCATTTTATCCTCACAACAACCTGTGAGGCAGGTTAGGCTGAGAGACAGTGACTGCCCCAAGATCACTGAGTGGGTTCATTGGCTGAGTGGGGATTTGAACCCTGGTCTCCCAGGTCCCAGTCTGACACTCTGACCACTACATCACACTGCCTCTCTCCATGACTCACTTAGGTACATTAATTTCAGTGGGTCCACTCTAAGTACAAGTTAGTTGAATACAAGCCAATGTGTGTATGTAGCCCATGTTTCTATTCACTCTCCATCTCACCTTAGCCTAGACCAGCCTTTCCCAACTAGTGGGCCACCAGGTGTTGTTGGACCACAACTCCCATCAGCCTCAGCCAGCATTGCCAATGGTCAGGAAAGATGGGAATTGTGGTCCAACAACATCTGGTGGCCCACTAGTTGGAAAAGGCTGGCCTAGACCCTGGTCTGTTTCCAGTCCACATCAGTTTTGAATATGCTAATTCATAAGACCATTCTATCCTGTTTCTGCATAAAATTCATATTTAAATATATATATGTAAATATGTATTTTTGAACCTAGGCCCCCTCAACTGGATTCTTTTTTTGTGAGGGTGTATTCTGCAACCTGTCATTGATGCAATAGTAGTTCATTAGTGGTGGATATATACTGGACGTCTACACATCATTCCGCTTTGTTAGTAGATGCTTCTCAATGTTACTGCACTGTTACTGTCTGGAGGGGCAGTCTTGCACCGTAGTGCAACAAAAGTTGAATAAAAAAAAACCTGGATCATAAACCTGTCATAAACCTGGAACCTGGTATAAAAAGTGACAGGATCCCAGTCGGAAGCTACAGAGATGCTCCGACTGGAAACAGCAGAATGTCTGCCCTGAAACTTCTTCAGACACAAACACTGTTGAAAGTGGAATTGTGTATAACCACACTGATATCATCATGAGCACAAATCATGAGTGCATAATGGAGGGGCCCATATTCTCCAATACAATGTGCATTTTTAAACATTATCTGGAAATACGCATGTCCCCTTCCAATGAGTCCTATGCAGGAGCACTGCCCATTGAAAATGCAACCATCTTCAACAAGGATGGCAGACCTATGGCCCTTCAGATGCAGTTGACTACAACTCCCATCACATCTGGCCACTGGCTATGGTGGCTGGGCCAATGGGAATTACAGTCCAAGACATCTGGAGGACATCATGTTGGCAAAGGCTACTTTAGGCGTAACCCAGTCAGACTTGGCTGTGGACTTTGACACTGATGTACTGGACTCCTTGTACTGCTATTGCTTTGGGATTTTCATGCTGGAGCTTAGCTATTTTGTGTATTAAACACTGCTGCTTGCACTTTGCAGTAGGATCAATCTGGATTTGAACAAACGTGATCTTAGTCATCAAGCACCTTCCTTATTTGTTCAGCTGTTAAATCTCACAAGGTTACCATTCGGAAGTGACCTTCAAGCTGTCCTCTGATACTAAGTCACCGAAAGGACAACAGATAGATTAAACCACAAGAGCTCTGCCAAAGAATTGGTGTGAGTTTAGCTTTGGGAGTGGGGAGAGGAGGTTGGGTATAAAAGTGAGTTTTCACAAGTTCATAGTGGACCATATATAAACTGAAGAGTTTTTAAAGAGGGGAGAGAAGAGGGCAATTTCCCTAGACCTCACACCTGGAGGGCCCCACATCTGACAGATAGTACAATTTTTTAAAATCCATGGTAGGGCAATATGTTTATTAAGCCAACAAAAATGTCACAAAATAGTCTACAAGCTTTGGGGTTTTTCAGAACTCTTCATAAGGCTAGATGGTAAACAAAGCAAGGCAGGGGCAGTTGACTGATAGTGAAACCATGAAGTCTGCATATGGTCACAGTCTCATGATGGAGATACCCCTGCCACCCTGAGGCTCCTGTGCTCTGTCCTCCAAGGAGAAGGGCGCCCTAAGACATTTAAGAGTTTGTGGGGGTGGGGGGAAGAGCTATAGTTCAGTGGCAGAGCCCATGCATTGGATGCAAAGAGTGCCGGGTTTAATTCCTCACCTCTCCAGGTAGGACAACAGTCTGAAACCCCAGAGAACTAGATGGACCAATTGTCTGACTCCGTACGAAGCAAGATTCCTGTTGTTCCTAGATTGGCACTGTTCAAGTGGCTGCTACTGCCCTTTTAAATAAAGCGATCTTCAGTGGGATGTGCAGCACCCCATTGGCCTCCCTCTTGGCAAGGGAGGGGGAGGACCAGGCTCCACACAAACAGTACAACTTTCTTAAAGTGGCTATTGTAGCCACTTGAAGGTAGCAATTCCCTAGTGCAGGAATGGGGAACCTGTGCTCAAAGTAACCAGATGTTACTGGACTCCAGCTCCCATCAGCCCTAGTCAGCATGGCCAATGGTTGGGGATGCTGGGAGTTATAATCTATTAACATCTGGAGAGCCACATCTCTCCCCTTGTGAGAGGCAGCGCAGAATGTATCAAACTCCACAGATTCCTTCCCTCTACCTAGCTACAGCATCTACCTTAAGGGACGTGATCTACATCACAATAAAATATGTGGAAGCTGATCCTCCCACTTCTCTCAGCAAGAAAGGCAGTGTTAACAACATAGGAAGCTGCCTTACACTGAGTCAGCTCTCCAGGGTTTAAGGCATGGAGTCTCTCCCATCCCTACCTGGAGATCAAAGTGACAAATAATAATGCATTGTAAATAAGATGTGTGCACTTTGGCCAGTACAAAATACTAAGTGTGGGCACTTCCAGCCTGCCTCAATTTTCAGGTGGGATTCAGTCACATATTGGCAAATTCAGTTTGCGCAATTATAGTTGATTCTGAGGTCTGGCGCAACAAACTTGCTTGAATGTTCATTAAATAGTCAATGGTGTCAAATCTACCTGCAAATAAGTAAGGATGTGTTGTCGTTGTTGTTGTTATGTGCCTCCAAGTCAACTATGACTTATGGCGACCCTGTGAATCAGCGACCTCCAAGAGCATCTGTTGTGACCACCCTGTTCAGATCTTGTAAGTTCAGGTCTGTGGCTTCGTTTATGGAATCAATCCATCTCTTGTTTGGCCTTCCTCTTTTTCTACTCCCTTCTGTTTTCCCCAGCATTATTGTCTTTTCTAGTGAATCAGGTCTTCTCATGATGTGTCCAAAGTATAACCTCAGTTTCATAATTTTAGCTTCTAGTGACAGGATGAATGCTCAATAAACCAGTGGTCTGGATACGTCTTGTCAGAATGAAGAGGCAGCATTTCTTGTCCAGTCATGTTCTGCATTAACCACAAAGAATTTGGAGATGTGATATATATAAATCACAAAGGATGAATTCCAGGAGGTCTGATCTCCTTCTCTTTGCCTGTAGTTTCTGTGTTTTTTATCAACAGCCTCTTCTATTCACCTTAGGAATCATGCATTGTCCATTGGTGCAAACATCAGGAAAGGGTCCTTTTTCAGGATCAAATAGGAGTAGTATCAGCAGATTCTATAACAAGCTCATTTTTTTTAGATCTGGTGAGCACTTTTGAGCCCCATAATGTACAAAATAGTTCTCCAAAGGCAATTAAAGCAGCCCTTTGGAAGAGCTCCCTGTTTTCAAGTGCTGGCCTATAATAAGTGTACATAGTTAATCAGCTTGCATAGTGCGAACTTGTAAATATTCAGGGAAGATCCAAGCTGTGAATAAAAATAACCCATTGGAATTTAAGCGAGATTGCAAACAATGATCTGTTTATTTTGGGGGCCAGAGTAATGGCCTTGATTCATCTGCTAGGCATATTGTGCCTACAAAAACACATGCTCTATTTTAATACAAAGAGAGAGCCTTTAAGCAACAACTTTCCCCTGCCTTCCCCCAAAAGCCTGAAATGCCTTTTTCAATGAAACTTGAATTCATAATTTATACATTTGGCAGGACCAAGTGGTAACTGTTCTTCCTGGACTGTGCCACTTTAGGCTTCAAGGAAGGGGTTGCTTGTTTGATTATACCTAAAAGGGACTCCTTGCACACACAAGACTCTAATGGCAAGGGAAAAGGTTTATGCTAGCTTTTTTCCTAACTTGCTATTATTTATCTATGTGCAGGGCATCTTATCATGGGAAAATATTCAAACAAGCAACCCTTTCACCCGTGGTTTGAAATGGTATAGTCCAGTGAAAGCTGTATCGTTTGATTTACATGTGTAAACTGGACCTGAATAAAGAACTTTGTAGGGGCATCATGTTACCCTGTGGCAAAGGAGTAGAACACATCATGGTTTTGAACTGGCACTGACATTGTATGCTATCTAGCTGACTGCAAGCAGTAACTGCCTTCCACCACCCATTCAAGTGCAGTCAGATTTGTATCTCTGAGTACAGTGGAGGCTAGTCCGATAAGGCAAATGGGGCACTGCCCCACCAACCTCACTCTGCCCTCAGCCAGCCCTCACCTGCCTGACTCTTTACTTACAATCAGTCAAAGGAGTGACACTTTCTATCAGCTTCCACCTCCTTAGTCTCAGTGTTGCCTTTGTACAGCTTGGCATGGAAGATGGGAACAAAACTAGAATTAGTTGGCTTTGCCTACCATTGGCTCTGGCTTCACCTCTTGTTTGTGATTTCTGCCTTCCCACCCCACAATGGGCACCAGTCACCACTGGAGCATAACAATATACACATGTATAAACATCACCCTACGGTGAACTACACACGTTTCAAGGTGTCCCCCCCACCCCAATGGAATTCCTTTTACTGGCTGGGGGAAAACCTCCCACAGGAGATAGTGATGGCTGCCAACGTGGACGGCTTTAAAAGTGGTTTAGACAAATTCATGGAGGAAAAGGCTATCAGTGGCTAAAAGCCATGCTGGCTATGTTCTGTCTCCACTGTCGGAGGCCGTATGCTTGCAAATACAAGTTGCTGGAAACTGCAGTAGAGGAAAGTGCTCTTACGCTCAGGTTTCCTGCAGGTATCTGGTTGACTATTGTGAGAACAGGATGCTGGAGTAGACGGGCCATTGGCCTGATCAAGCAGGCTCTTATGTTCTTATATAACACGTGAAGCAACCTCCAGAATGGCCTACTGCAGTTTAGCATTTACCACCCTCATAACTGGCTCCTACTGGGAGAAAGGGTGGGATATAAATTTAGCAAATAAATAACAGTAAATTACAATAGTATACAGACAGAGTATTAAATAGTAACAACAACAACAGTAATAAAATATCTCAAACTCCTACCAACCAGGGCCAAGTACAAAAGCATTAAAGTTAGAATGAAAAATTATACTTTTAATTAGTGAGAATTAAAGAAGGGGAATGCCTCCAAGCACATTCTGAGTCTAGAAATTTGTTTTCAGTACCAGAACTGAGCTGAGGTCACAATCCTTTTGCACAAAACTGCACTCCAGGTTAGCTTTCTTCTTTTCAACAGCCTAATTTAGATGGAAAAAGCCATTTTATTGCTATTGTTAAAAAACAGAGGAATCAGATTTGCTGATCTACTGCAAATCACCCACAGATCTACCAGTGGAATCCATTCTACTTTCTCCCAACCCTTGCTGTATAATAGTTAAATGAAAAAGAAGCTGCAGGCTTATACTCTATAAAGGCTGTCTACACACCATACATTTACAACACATTGTTTCCCCCAAAGAATCCTGGGAACTGCAGTTTGTTAAGGGTGCTGGGAACTGTAGCTCTGTGAGGGGTAAACTACAGTTCGCATGGTTTTTTGGGGGAAATTATGTGCTTTAAATATATGGTGTGTATGCAGAGCAGAAACCAATGTCATTTATATACTATCATTCATATGTATAAACTTCTGACTTCACAATAGTTCCCTGATCGTAGTTCCCCCCAACTAGTGAACATGTTGCTTAATCTTGGCTGCACATAACAGCTGGCATAACGAGCCAGTTGACCAGTGGTGGCTGGTCTGTTAGAGCAAAGGGGGCACTGCCCCACCAATGTCATTCCGTTCTTAGCCAGCGCCCACCCGCCTGCTTTCTTATTTACATCCAGTCCAGGAGGTGGCCCTGCCTGTCAGCTCCCTCCTTGGTTTCAGTGTTGCCATTATAGAACTCAGTAGGGAGGAGAATTGGGAGCAAAACTAGAATTAGTTAATTCAGCCTGTCGTTGGCTCTGGCTTCATCTACTGTTGGCCTCTCTGCCTTCCACCCACCAGTCCCAATGGGCACAGCCATCACTGCAGTCGACAAGAGGGAAGAGATTGAAGCTCAGTGGCAGAGCAGATGCTTTGCATGCAAAAAGCTCCAGGTTCAATCCCTGGCATCTCCATCTAGCAGGACCCAGTCTCAGACGTTGCAGAGCTGCTGACAGTCAGAGTGGACAGTACTGAGCTCAATGGCGAAATAGGCTGACCTGGGTGTAACTTGTTCCTGAAAAGTTGCAACTTTGCTTGGAGTCTGTAAATGCACGCAGTTAACTTCTCTGTCACCAGAGGACACTCTATAGCCATGGAAGGGAGGAAGCCAGAGAACAGGGCATGCAAGTGAGAGGCTGGATATCTGAGACCTGGTCCTACTACACAAGGTGGAGAAACTGAGGCGGTATGGTGCGCTGTACCACTTCAGGTTGCGGGGGGGGGGGGGAAATGCCATTCTTGAATACTTCCCCATGGAGAAAAACAAAACCACAGACCCTCCTTGCAAGCAAAAATTAGCACAGCAGGGAGAAAGGTTCAAGTCCCATTTGCTCCCTGCTGTGCTAGTTTTCTACTTAGTGAGGAGCGTGGTCCTTTTTTTTAGGATGGGACCATTCAAAAATATGATCCCCCGCCCTGCAGCCTGAAGTGGTGACATTTGTTACTTTACCCCTGCAACACTCCACCACAGGCTTGGGGAACCTTTGGATCTCCAGATGTTGCTGAACTACAACTTCCATCAGTCCCAGCAAGCATGGCCAATGGCCAGGGATGTAGGAGTTGTAGTTCAGGAACACCTGGGAGGCCAAAGGTTCCCACCCCTACTCTGCCATGTCTTTCTCATCTCATTCTGCATGCACACCACACATTTAAAGCACATAGCTACTGCCAAAGAATCCTGGGAATTGTAGTTTACATAGCTACAATTCCCAGCAACCTTAAGAAACTGCATTTCCCAGGATTCTTTGGAGGATGCCATCAGCTTCAAATGTGTTTTAAATGTATGGCATATATGCAGCCTTAAGGGTGGGGTGTGTGCAGACAATAATTGTAACAAGAATGCTGGAAGAAGGGGCACTAGGGCAGAAGGAGTAATACTTTTCCTCTGCATTTTTCCTGATCTGAATTGCAATTTGCCCTCTGCAGGGAAACATACAAGTAACAACAAGCATATAGACAGAGGTGATCCAATGGACATAGTGTACATGTACTTTCAAAAAGCTTTCAACAAAGTCCCCCACCAAATACTCCTGAGTAAGCTTAGCATTCATGGAGGTCCAGTTGTGGACCAGGAATTGGTTACGTAGCAGGAAGCAGAGAGTAGGAATAAATGGACAGTTCTTCCAATGAACGGCTATAGAAAGTGGAGTCCCCCAAGGATCAGTATTGGGACCTGCCCTTTTTAACTTGTTCATAAATGATCTAGAGTTAGGGGTGAGCAGTGAGGAGGCTAAGTTTGCTGATGATAATTGTTCAGGGTTGTTGAAACAAAAAGGGATTACAAAGAGCTCCAAAAGGACCTGTCCAAACTGAAAGAATGGGCAGTAAAATGGCAACTGCAATTAAATGTAAATAAGGTTAAAGTTATGCATATTGAAGCAAAACATCTGAATTTTACATATATGCTCATGGGGTCTGAACTGGCAGTGACTAACCAAGAGCGAGACCTTGGGTTTGTAGTGGGTAGCTCAGTGAAGATGTCAATCCAGTGTGTGGCAGTTGTGAAAAAGGCAAATTCCATGCTAGGGATCATAAGAAAATAAATTGAAAATAAAACTGATGATAGCATAATGCCATTTTACAAATCTATGGTGTAGCCTCATTTGGAATACTATGTGCAGTTCTGCCAGAAAATGCCAAAGCTACAACCAGGAACGAATCAATCTCTCTACCACTGTCTTGCTGCTTCTAGGAGCAAGGGCTGTGGCTCAGGAGGAAGGCTCATAGCTCAATGGTACACCCTATTATTTGCATACAAGAAGCCCCAGGTTCAGTTCCCGGTGTCTCCAGGTAGGGCTTGGAAAGACTCCTGCCTGAAACCCTGGAGAATCGCTGCCAATCAGTGTAGACAATACCAAGCTAATGGTCTGACTCTGTATGAGGCAGCTTCTTATCTTCCTATAGTAAATGACATAAGTCAAGAGAAGGCAGTCAAGGGTTCTTGGCTTTGCCTATTGCTTCTATCTGACCTGGATGGATTATAACAGCTTCTGGGTTAGGGTGGGACTTTGCCTGGGCAAGAACAACTTTCAGTGTGTCAAACTCCTGCTTTGCAGTTCCTGCCTCCTGTTTTTTTGGAATTCACTCAGTGGCTATCTATGGTAGGGGTGGCAGACTGCTAGCCTGGGCCCCAAATCCTGCTCAACAAGACATTTTTTTCTGCCCCCCCCAGCCCCATCCATTTTGGCTTCAAAATGAAAAAAAAATGAAGTATACAAGTGCCCTGATGGGGATGCAAATTGCCCTCTCCCCCATCATCAGACCAGTCATTTGATGAGTAAGCAGAAGGTGATATGCATGGATCAGCTGAGGGGGCCTATGTGTCTGTGCCTGCCCAGTCTGTCTGCAGTGTGTGTGCATGTGTGGTCACGCCCACCACTAGCATGTGCTTCCTGAAGGGTTGGTCAAGAGCAAATGCAAACCTCGGGACAATAAAGGTTAAGCGCTGACCTTTGGCCTATGGCTCAGCTCTGATGTACATCTACCTGGACACTGTCAAAATCCAAGGTTTCCAAAGGGATCTTTCCTGGCCTCACTTTTTACCTGACTTCTTATCATGAATGGCATGAGATTCATACCTAGCATTTGTGATCTCACCTCCAGACCCTGCCAATTATGACTTCTCTTGTGATAACCCCAAGTCAGGTTCATCTGCTCAGAGGGCCCCTCAGTCACCAATTCCATCAAAGGAGAGGTTGCCACAGGCCTATTAGAAAAGAAGGTCAACAGCCTACCAGACTGATCCTGAGAATGACAGCAGGAGCCTTTCTGGGGAAGAAGAGTCTGACTCAACCCACCCACCAACTGCCATTTCTTGACTCTGAAAGGTCCTTTTCTGAGACTGCAGAGGCACATTTTAGGCCATTCGGTGATGCTGTGGCACACAGCCTGCAGCCTCAAGTAAGCCCTTTGCAGCCTTACTTGAGGGGAAAGACGCTGGCAGGCAGCAATCAGGCCCTCAGTGGTTTATAACAGGGATGGGGAACCTCTGGGTTTCCAGACGTTGCTGGACTACACCTCCCATCATCCTTGACTAGTGGTCATACTAACTGGGTCTGATGAGAGTTGGAATCCAGCAACATCTACGGTGTCCCATCCCTGAGTTAAAAGTATCCAGCTGTTGGCTGTTCCTGGGAGCTGTCCAAGGTCCTGCACTCCCCTAAACTGACAGACCCTCCCATACCTTCTTCTGCACCTGCTTCCTGTTGCAGATTGTCTTCAAACTTTAGGTCTGCTCCACCATATCTTGTCCAACATCCTGGCTGGAACCACACAGCTAGAACTTCATATATGGAAAGCATATATTAACTGGTGTCTGTCTTTGGTAATGGACTAGATGAGAACCAATAAATTAAAGCTCAATCCAGAAAAGACTGAATCACTGTTAGTGGGCAGTTCCCTAGACCAGATAGGTGGGATTCAACATAGGTGGAAGGGGTTGCACTCATCTAAAGGAGCAGGTGTGCAGCTTGGGGGTACTTTTAGATCCACTTTTGTCACTGGAGGCACAAGTACCATTGGTGGCATGGTGTGCCTTCCATCAGCTTTGGCTGGTACTCTAGCTGCGACCCTATCTGGACAGAGATAATCTAGTTTCAGTTGTCTATGCTCTAATAACCTCTAGGTTAGATTACTGCAATGTGTTATACATGGGGTTGCCTTTGAAGACAGTTTGGAAACTACAGCTACTGCAGAATTCAATGGCCAGATCATTCACTGGGATCAACGTATGCTACTCTGGATTCCTTGGAGTAAAGGAGGAATGAAAATGTAATTAAAAAACAACTCTCTTGTCGTTTTTCAATTCACTCTGTTCTGAGCAACCGTAGCTATTTAATTAAAATAGTTTCATCTTCAGCTGCAGCTACAGCTGCAGCTCTTAATTATGTCCCCAAACTCACCCAGCTAATGCACTGAGGATGCAGTTCTTTGGCTCTTGGGAGCCCTGACAGAGCACTGATGTCAGAGGAAGATTAACTATAGGACACCCCCCCCATCTCTGCTTCTGTGAAAATGTCCAACACTGGAGCTCTGACGTTGGTAAGGCCAATAAAGGGGGCATAACAGGGGTGGTGATGTCTACTCTAGTAATTTGCATTCCATGTGACCTTCATTAAATGTAGCAGAGAAGTTCAGCCGAGGACATTTGATCCCTTATGAGCATCCTTTCTCGTAGCTGCCAAAGAGTCTCTTGCAACCATGCTACAAATCGCTCTGGACCCTGAGAGATTTTACATCTTATTTTAAAACATTTTAAAAATTAAAGAAGCAGAACTCTGTATAATCTCCAGGTGATGTGTAGCCATGACTTTCTCAGAGTAGGACAAGTCATTGTAGGCGATGACATGAATGGGCTTTGCATAAGGGTTGAGATAAAAGAAATCATGGGAAGACCTCATGATCCTTACCCCTCCCATACTTTCAAAGTATAAAATGTTCTTATCATGCTTAATGAATGTATGTGAAATGCATATAATCCATTCTCTCCTGGCTTCTTGAAATCTCTTGGCTTGTTATCCATTATCTTCACTGTATGGACGTAACTGCTTTGACAACGGGGCAGGATTTTGAAAGGACTGATAAGAATCAGCCACATTGAATGGAACTTTACAGCTTCTTCTATGCAACAGCATATGTAAGTGCACTTGCCAATGGGTTCTCTGAGAGAGCTGTTGCAAGATGCTTCTCCTCCCCCCATACACACATTTGCTATAGGATGATATGCAACACTTGGTCATTTAGCTGCTGTTGCTCTGTGCAAATGGCATAACACAGGGGTTCCCAGACTGTGGTCCGTGAACTTCATTCAGGTGGTCCACAACGTGTCTGTAAAAATGCAATTAAAAATCATACAGCACCTAGCACAGCACATTACAACCGCTGAAACAGGCAGGGAAATCATTAAGTGGTCCACCAAGACCCTCAGCAATTTTCAAGTGGTCTGTGGGAAGAAAAAGGTTGGTAAGCACTGGTGTAACAGATAAAACACGTGGAGTGTTCAGAGCTGTGTGCATTTCCTGCTTTCCCCTAAATTCAGTTGTGTTAACAGCGAGTGGATCGATGAAACGTTTTAAAAACGGTAGCAGTGATCTTTGCTGTTGCTGCCCTCTAAACAAAGGGTGGGGAAACTTTTCCAGCCGGAGGGCCACATCCTCTTCGGGGAAGCCTTTCAAGGGCCACATACCAGAGGCACAAGTGGGCAGAGCAATTAATATGAATTTCATTCTCTCTCTCTCTCTCTCTCCCCTATCCCCCATCCAGATAAGCAAGAGGCATTCTCAGAGCTCAGGTAGGTATTCCAGATGGGTGAAAACACTCAAGCAGGGCCAGTGAAGGGTGTGGCCTGGGGGAGATTTCCAAGGGCCAGACAGAGAAGCCAGGAGGGCAGCATTAGACCCCTTGGCCTGAGGTTCCCCACGACTACTCTAATGTGTAATTTTAAAAAAATCTTGGAGAAAATTCTGAGAAAAAATAGTCCTCAAGGCTTTCAGCATAGTTTAGATTAGGAACTGTGGCCCATTGACCACTAGTAGTGCATGAGCTTCACTCACGTGGTTCACCGCATGTCCACATTAAATGCACTCTAAAACATCTTAAAAACAAAAGACTTTAAAATATATTAAAACATCTTCAAAAACATATGAAAACAAAACACCTTTAAAAAGAAAAAATACCCTTTAAAAAAAAAACAGCTTTAAAAACATCTTGAAAAGCAATCCCAACACAGACGCAGACTGGGATAATGTCTCTACTTCAAAGGCTTGTTGAAAGAGGAATGTGCCGAAAAGACTACAGAGATGGTGCCTGTTTAATATTTAAGGGGAGGGAATTCCAAAGGGTGGGTGCCACAATATTAAAGGTCCGCTTCCTATGTTGGGCGGAATGGACCTCCTCGTAAGATGGTATCTGCAGGAGGCCCTCACCTGCAGAGCACAGTGTTCGACTGGGTATGTAAGGATGAGACGATCTTTCAGGTATCCTTATCCAAAGCCACATAGGGCTTGCTTTGTACACCAAAAACAGAACCTTGAACTTGGCCCGGTAGCTAATGGGCAGCCAGTGCAATTCTTTCAGGAGCTAGGTAACTTGTTGGTGATACCCTGCCCCAGTGAGAAGTCACGCTGCCGCATTTTGCACCAGCTGCAGCTTCTGGAACAGCCTCAAGGGCCCACATAGAGTGCATTACAGTAATCCAGCCTGGAGGTTACCAGTGTGTGGACAACAGTGGCCAGGCTATCCCGGTGCAAAAACGGCCGCAGCTGTCTTACCAGCCGAAGCTGGTAAAAGGCACTCCTAGCCACTGAGGTCACCTGGGCCTCTAGCAACAAAGATGGATCCAGGAGCATCCCCAGACTACAAAGCTGCTCTTTCACTGAACAATGATCAGGACTCAGGAATCACCAACCACAGTGCCTCCGTCTTGCTAGGATTCAGACTCAGTTTATTGGCCCTCATCCAGCCCACAACAGAGTCCAGGCACCGGTCCATGGCTTGCACAGCCTCTCCTGATTCACATGTTACAAAGCTGGGCATCATTAGCGTACTGCTGACACCTCACCCTAAATCTCCTGATGACCACTTCCAAGGACTTCATATAGATATGAAAGAGCATTGGAGACAAAATGGTGCCCTGTGGCACCCCATAGCACAGCTACCAGGGGGCCGAAAGACAATCACCCAATGCTATTCTCTTTAAAAAGACTCTGGAGATAGGATCGGAACCACTGTAAAACAGTACCTCCAATACCCATCTCACCAAGTCAACCCAGAAAGATACTATGGTCAATGGTATCATAAGCCACTGAGAGATGAAGTAAGAATACTAGGGTCGCACTGCCCCGTCCTTCTCTCAATGAAGGTCATCCATCAGGGCTTCCAAGGCAGATTCAGTCCCATAACCAAGCCTGAACCCAGATTGGAATGGGTCAAGAATTCTATAGAATGCAAATTATAATGCTGTAAAATGCAATTATGAGAAATAAAAGAAGCAAAAAAAAAATTAGAAGTTGTTGTGTTGAAATTTAAGAATTGCCTTAAACATTATAGTTTGCTTTATACCCTGTCCATATAAATGTGAACAGTGCCCAGATTAGATTCAAAGTGACCCCTGACTGACTTTTGATATCAAGAAAGGTTTATTTCCTGGCGACCTGACCCTTACCTACATTCCAGTGGCTCGAAGAATAAAAGCCGGTTTGAGCTGGAAACTTCACTATTATGTGTTTCTTATATCACATCCATGCCTATGACCTTGTTTATTGTTATAAATGTGCCTTGCATAGAAATGTTATAAGTTGTTCCGCTGCCCCACAGACCTTGACTTGTGAAACCCTTTGATATGCAAGCGTAGTAATTTTCATGTCTGTCTCCTACTCATGGGGCGCCCAGTTGCAGCCGGGCCACCCCTTTACTCTTCTCTTTGTCGGTTCATGCAAAGTGCTTATCTCAAGGACATGCGAAATATGCAGACATGGAATCTAAGAGATAATCTCAATGTTTCCGCTTATGCCCTTCCCCTGTACCCCTCTACCTCCTTCTACATATCTTAAGGCTGTAATCACTAAGCAATAGCTCCTTTTGTGTTTATACTCGGGGAGAGACTATATATACCCTAAGACATCAATAAACGAGGTTCCCATTCTGAAGGCTTTGAGCTGTAAGTAGTGGGACCCCTTTGCAAAGGATTTCTGTGTCGTTTTTAATTGATCTCTGGTAGTGGGTCTTTTTGCACTCAACTCCCGCACCCCTCCCGGGTGGATGTGAGCTGGGGTAGACAGAGACAGCTCGCGTGTTTGGTTTGGACCTAACAAAATCATCCAGTATCCAGCATAGCACATTACAATTGCCACAGTAGACAGAAAAATCATTACATGTTCCATCAAGACCCTCAGCCATTTTCAAGTAGCCTGTGAGAAAAAAGTTTAGATAGTGTGGGAGAAAGCTGGTTGTGAGAGTCCTATCATTGTCATCCTCCAATTTGCATGCTGCTTTTCCACAGGAAAAAACTTGGGCCCAAAATGGCTTACACCACATAAAATAAAAACAATAATAAACACCAACGCACAACAAAAAAAATAAAATTGGCATTAGGTCTGTGTTGTAGAGATCAGAGCCAGCCAAGAGATTATTTATTTATTTATTTACTGCTTGATTGTGAGAAACATCTAAGCAGTTTACAAGAAACATTAAAATTATCAATAAAAACAGTTAAAAACAAGATGGCAAACATTTTGGAAAATGGTTAAAAACAGCAGTAGACTGGGACTTCCGGGAAGGGTGACTTAGCCTGTGCCTGCTTTTGAGACGGGCTCCTGCCTCAAAAGAAGCTTATTCAGATATATCAGTCAGATTTTTTTTTTTTTTGACTGATTAAACTTCTCCCGGGTAGGGAGAAACGAAGAGATTAACCTCAAAGCCTATTTTTGTTGGGACGACCAGATCTCATTAATTTATGGGACGAGGTCCAGCCGACGAAGGTGGGACGGATTTTCAACAACAAGCTCTATCTGATAAAGCGAACGTTCATCTTATCTTCTAAGAGAGAACGCACTAACAGGCAAGCACCCTTCTTTCTATATTTTTCTTTTACTTGACTTAAATTGTTGCTGTTTAAAAGAGATTTGCCAGATTGATCGGTTTTTGACATCTCACTGGGGAGCCATAACTTCTCTCTGCTACTCACTAATTAATAGCTTATCTCTGTTTTTGTTGCAAAAAGCTGTCCTGGATTTGCATTCTAAAGATATACACAGAAGAGGGATTTCTATTCCAGATTTTTATTTTGAAGAATATTATATTGTCTGAGACTACTCTCTTTTTGGTCTATTTTATTTTGACGAATCTGTTTCCTGACGACCGCCATTAATTGTTTCGATCCTGGGAACTGCATTTTGTTTACTTAAGCATGGAGAGATAAGGCTGTCTGCTCTGTTTTTACTGTGATGTCACCAAGTTTGGAGTATTAACCCAATTGTTGCTGAAATAAGAAGTGGTTTTCCTATATTTTTCTTTTAAAATGGCAATTAAGAAAGTGGCTGAGAATCTGGAAATAACTATGTTTCAGAAAATAATGGATGAGATTGAGATAACGAAACAAAACCTGCGACAGGGTTGTAAGGAGCTGAAAATTGAATTGAGTAAAATGAAGCAGGAGATTAAAGATATAGGGGTCCCTGTGAGAGAGGTGACCCTGGAAGGGGTCCCTGTGAGAGAGGAGACCCCGGAGATTGGAACAAACGTGGAACAGGAAAAAGATTTGGAGTCTATGGACTTTAGAAACAAAATCTATTGTTTGGAGACACAGGAGATTAAAGACATAGGGGTCCTTGTGAGAGAGGAGACCCTGGAGACTGGAACAGGGGTCCCTGTGAGAGAGGAGACCCTGGAGACTGGAACAGGGGTCCCTGTGAGAGAGGAGATCCCGGAGATTGGAACAAACGTGGAACAGGAACAAGATTTGGAGTCTATGGACTTTAGAAATAAAATCAATTGTTTGGAACTCAATGTTATCTCTGAAGAAATTAATGAAGATTCTAGAGATAAAGTTATCAATGGCATGGATAATCTTCTGGACTGGAATGATGT
Source organism: Rhineura floridana (assembly GCF_030035675.1). Classification (NCBI taxonomy): domain Eukaryota; kingdom Metazoa; phylum Chordata; class Lepidosauria; order Squamata; family Rhineuridae; genus Rhineura; species Rhineura floridana. The sequence continues at coordinate 184,509,724 of NC_084483.1, read as the reverse complement.
GATGGAGCCCAATATAGAGAAAATCTATGGAATTAACTGCAGCCATGTGACAATGGAAAAACTTTCAAGAGATGACCCAGTGTATTTTGAAAAAAAGAACAGAGATATGATTTTACAGCAGTATTTCAGCAACCTATTCAGAATGGATGGCAAGAAAATATTTGGGATAGAGGTAATTCCCATTAGACTCTTACTATATGACTATGGCTTTGACAGCAAGATTATTATGGAATACTGATAATGGAAGATTGGATACTGAAATTACTGGACTTAACAAGACTACTGAAGATGGAAGATGGAAAATGGAACTAATAGGGATAATAGAACAATGGCTACTGAAATTACTGAACCTAACAGATTCTGATGTGATGGATTAATTGAAATGTTTATTTTGACTATGGTTATGACAATAAGATTATCATAATTAGTAATGAGATGGATTAATCGATATGCTTATCTGGAAAAAAAAATTGATAGATATATTTCTTAAAGAATTGAAACCTCTCTTTGACTTTTTGTGGAAAGAATAAAGTAATGTTTATGAGATTTGATGATTAAGTAAGATAACTACTGGAGGAAAGTGATTTTATAATATGACTTAAGAGACAGGATTGTTATATATTATAGACTTATAACTGATTTGATCTTTGACAAATGGGAAGTCAATATTTTACTCTTTATTTTTTATTTTTGTTTTTTTTTTCTTTTTTTCTTTTTGTTTAACTATTTTTGATTTTGTTTTTTGTCTTTGAATGTTTTATGATTTCGTCTTGTATGTTTTATGAAAATCTGAATAAAAATTATTGAAAAAAAAAAAAAAACAGCAGTAGACTGAAAAAAGACTATTTAATTTTATTTATTTAGCAATAGATTACCATACCAAGATACACCAATAGATATATCAATACCCTCTAGACCTAGGAAGAGCACTGTTTAACACATCATAAAAACAGATTTTAAAATATATTAAACCAAAACAACCATTAAAAACATATTAAAACAAAACATATTTTAAAACATTTTTAAAAATTATAGCCCTTTCTGGCCTGCAGAGTCCAATGGCCAGCCTGACTGGGCGGAGCCAATCCAGACCCTGAGAATCCTTCATTGCCCAGGAAAATGCTCCAGATCATGGCTTTGGCAGCTCACCAGATATAGCAACAGCACACAGAGCCAAAGGTTCCTGGTTTTCAAACCTCATTGATTCGTGATAATGGGCCACAATAAAACAAAAGATGAGATAGCAGAAGGCCAGAAAGGAGAATATTGCAGTAATGAAGGCAGAAGATGGACCATGGTGCACAGTTTCACTCAGAGATGAAAGGCAGTAGTTTTGTAATGTTAAGAAAGAGAAGTGACTTGACTTGGCAACAATGAACAGGGAGGTTAAAGGAGAGAGAAGGGCCAAAGAGAAAACCAAGTCTTCATACCTGATCAACAGGGTAGATGGTAAAGTAACAGTATGCCAGTAAGGACCATAGATCAGTGGGTGAACACGTTTTGCACGCAGAAGTCCCCAGGTTCAATACCCAACTCTATTTAAAAAGCATCTCAAGTAGCAGCCTTGCCTGCAATCTTAAAGAGCCGCTGTGAGCTAGAGTAGACAGCATTGGCCTAGATCAGGGGTGAGAAATTGCAGCCCTAGTGGCCAAATGTGGCCCTCCAGGCCTCTCTATCTGACCCTTGAGGCCCTCCCCAGACAGCTCCCCCTCTCCAATCCCCACCAGCAGGGCCGGCCCCAGGCATGCTGGGGCCCTTGGGCACCAGCCTGCCCTGGGCCCTGGTGCACACACTGTAGATTGCTGAGGAGTCTCTATGTGTTTTCCAGAAAGACAGAGAAATGAAAAAGAACAAGTCAAGAGTTAAAACTGTGCTGCAGTGGCTCAAGGACAGACCGCAGCTGGCTCAAAACTGAAAGCATAAAAGCCTTGACAGAGAAACCACAAGGTGTGGGGGATGGGGGTGTTTGGTGTTAGTAGAGCTAAGGAAAGCATTCTATCTGTAATTGTAACCGTTCCTGTCAGTAAAGACTCTTAACAAGTAAAGGCCTGTGTGTGTGTGGGTATCTTCAACTGGCTATATTCCATCTGGGCACACGCATCTGGGCATATTTCTACCGGGCAAACGCTAGTTGACACACCACTGCCAACAGGGGTTATGGGCCCAGCCTGCCCAAGGTTATAAGCCCAGACTATCCAAGGAAACAGCCCAGGAATAACCCAGCCTGCCAGAGGGAGTGGAGGCAGCCAGAGGAAGAACACCACAGTGCCAAGGAAGAGTAGAGTAAGTGCTTGATCGTGAAGGCCAGTCAGGCGAAGGAATAGTGTGCAGACGTATGCAAATAAGTGGCTGCAGGCATGGCAGTTTCACTTTCAGCCGGGATGCCTTTGGAGAGGCTCACCAAAAGAAACTATTCCTGTTGGCAATTAAGGATGCAAGCGTTCCTTACAAAGGAAGATTTATGGCAGGTAATTGTGACCGACCCACCGGCGGATCCACAACCGGCTCCGTGGATTCGAATGGATGAAAGAGCAAGGGCGTTAATCATCTTGGCGGCTGATGATTCTCAGTTGCTGTATATACAAGATAAGCCAACAGCGCGGCTTATATGGACTGCATTAAATGAGGTACACATGAGAAAAACAGCCAGCAGTAAAATACATTTAGCAAGAAGACTCTATCAGCTGAAGCTGTCTGATGAAGGGACTATGTCTGCTCATTTGTTGGAAATAAAGAAGCTGTTTGCAGAGCTGCAGGAAAGGAATGTGGTGCACACACAGTTGCAGCAAGTGTACATCATCCTCTCTTCACTGAATTCGTCTTGTGATCCGATTGTGAGCTCGTTGGAAGCTATGCCAGACGAGGGTCTGACAGTCGAGTACGTATCTGGCAAATTGCTTCAGGAGTGGGAGAGACGGAAAGAAGCCTCAGGAAGGGAGCAAAATGAGAAAAGAGAAAGCAGAAAGCTGAACTTTCAGGACACAGAAGCAAGATCTTTTGGACTAAAGGCCTGCTACTTCTGTGGTTCCAATACTCATCTACAAAGAGACTGTGAAGCGAAGCGTAAAAGACAAGGAAGGAAGCCTTCGAAAGTACAAATAGTGAGAGTATCAGATTCAAGAAAAGAGGACAGAGATTGTACTGAATGGGCTGTAGACTCAGGAGCTACACACAGTATGGTGAAGGACACAACTTTGTTCCAAGCTACACTTCCCATGAAAGAGGATGTTGTGCTTGCGGATGGCACGCACAGACAGGTATTGGGGAGGGGAACTGTAGAGCTGAGCGTACTGAACACAATAATGACTGATGTATTATATGTACCAGGCTTAGAATGTAATATCATGTCTGTTAAGAAACTGAACGCAATGGGATATGTTGTCATGTTTAGACAAGGGACATGTGAGATAAAGAAAGGGGACAAACTCTGTTTGAAGGGGTTTCTAAGAAAGTCGCTGTTTTACATACAAGTGAAACCCACAGGATGTGCTACTATGGTTGCAAACAAGAAACCTCATGATAGCTGCATACACCTATGGCACAGGAAACTAGGCTACGCTAGTTTCGGTACAATAGTAAAAACACCCAAGAATAGTATGGATGTAACACTGAAAGAGTGTAACCAGTATGTGGAATGTGATGTATGTATCAGATCAAAGCCACAGTTGCTCCCAAATGTAAAGAAGCAGAGAGTAGCACAAATGCACCATATCAACTGATTCATATTGATCTAGCAGAACCGTTTCAAAGCTCACAAGGTGGTGCCAAGTATTTTCTGGTGATAGTAGACAACTATACCAGGTTTTGCACAATATATTTGTTAAAAGCAAAAGACGAAGCAGAAGGGAAACTGAAAATGTTTGTGAAAAAGATTGAGGTGCAACATGGTATAACAATCCAACGCATACGCTCTGATCAAGGGGGAGAATTCACTGGTAAATCTCTAGAGCAGTATTTGTCAAAGAAAGGGATAGAACAATCCTTAACTACCCCATTTTCTCCGTTTCAGAATGGGATAGCAGAGAAAAAAAACAGAACCCTGCAGGATGCAACTAGAGCCATGTTGAGGGACTCTGAGTTACCGAATACGTTTTGGGAGAAGTGTATAATGTATGCCAGTTACATTCAAAACAGGTTGTTTCATAGGGCAATACAAATGTCACCATATTAAAAACTCAATGGAAAGAAACCAAAACTGAAGCATATTGTAAGATTTGGGGCAAAGTGCTGGGTGCACATTCCCAAAGGAAAACGAAAGGGGGAAACTAGCTCCCAGGGCACAAAAAGGGAACGTACTGGGATTCCAAAATGCATATTACCGTGTCTGGATACAAAATCAGAGACGGGTGGTGCTTAGCAGGAGCATTCAAGTCCAGGAACAGGATTGGGATAACATTGAGTATGTTGAACTAGGCAATTCACATGAACATGTCACAACCACAGAACATGAAACAGAACAAGGGATTAAACAGGAGGAAGAGGAACGACCTCTTGCTAGCGTGGATGAGAGAGGCAAAGAGGAAACAGAGCCTCAGGTAACATTGAGACGCTCTGAAAGAGCGAATCTAGGGAAACCACCTGAAAGGTTTCAGATTGGCAAGGTAACAGGTCAAGAAACAAACAGGTACAAAGACATGGATGATGGTGAAACATTGTACCTAGACTGTGTTAAATAAAAGATCGCCAAAACAGCAGAAACATACTGTAAATTGTAAAAAGAAAAAATAACAGTGTATGAAATGTATGGAAAAATGTCTTTATGGAAAAGGTGGGAGCTGTAGGCTGCTGAGGAGTCTCTATGTGTTTTCCAGAAAGACAGAGAAATGAAAAAGAACAAGTCAAGGGTTAAAACTGTGCTGCAGTGGCTCAAGGACAGACCGCAGCTGGCTCAAAACTGAAAGCATAAAAGCCTTGACAGAGAAACCACAAGGTGTGGGGGATGGGGGTGTTTGGTGTTAGTAGAACTAAGGAAAGCATTCTATCTGTAATTGTAACCGTTCCTGTCAGTAAAGACTCTTAACAAGTAAAGGCCTGTGTGTGTGTGGGTATCTTCAACCGGCTATATTCCATCTGGGCACACACATCTGGGCATATTTCCACCGGGCAAACGCTAATCGACACACCGCTGCCAACACACACACCTCACCTACCTACCAGGCGGGCAGAGGAGCAGGAGGTCAGGCAGGTGAGTAGGGGGCGGGATGATGGGTGGGCGGGCGAGCAAGTGAGGGAGAGGTGGTGGGACAGCAGGCGAGTGAGCAAGCCAGGGGAGAGGGCAAGCGAACAGGTATGGTGAGGGTGAGCAGGTGGGGGGAGAGCGAGTGAGGGAGCTGGTGGAGGGTGAGCGAGCGGACATGGGCGAGCAGGTAGGCAGCTCCTCTGCGATCCGCGGCAGGGGAGCGCTACTCCCTCACCATAACAAGGGGCCCTTCAGGGGCCCCTGCGGGCTGCGGGGCCCTCAGCCAGGGCCCCAGCTTGACACCCTTTGGAGTTGGCCCTTCCCACCAGCCCTGCTCTGTGTGACTTTTGAAAGTTTTTGCCTGGTTGGAATGTGTCCTTGAACAGTGATCATGCCTCTTGCTTCTGCAGATGGAGAAATGTGTGGGTAGGAATACTTTTCCATGGCTCGAATGTGGCATATTGTAGAAAGCTAAGAGTCATACCTCTTGTTGCACCCACTCTTGCCCCAAGCTCACCTACCATTGGCATGCAGCTCCTGGAAGGTTTGTGAATGAGGCAATGCTGCCCTTGGAGTGAAAAAGGCTCCTCACCCTTGACCTAGATGAATCAATGGTCTCAGATTAAGAGAGCTTCTTATTTATGTCACATTATTTTTGTGTAAAATGTGGGTTTACATAACTCAAATAATACTTCCCCCCCGCCGCCTATGATCCTGGTTTTGTCAGCAGGTTTGTTTCCATTTCACTGAAGACCAAACTTCCAAATAATCTTTCACTGAACATATGCCAGCATGCGTCATAAGGTTGATTCCAAGGTTCAGCAGTTTGTTAGTAGTCTTCATGAGTGTCTAGGTCTATTTGGGCATTAAAAGAAACCATTGACCATGATCACGCCATGCTCCCACATAATTAAATTATTATTATTATTATTCTCACTTGGAATAAATGACAGTGTCTTAAAAGAGAATTTACTTAGATGTTACATATTATATGCCATTTTATAACTTTTCCTAAGAGTCTTTCTGGGGTGGGGTGGGGAAACACCACAATTTCATAGTCTTTTGTTCAGTCAATAAGAGTCTTTATGGATAAGGACATCAGTAGGCTTGTGGTATGCTTTTCGGATCCTGTAAAAGATTTGTGGGACATGCCTCTGGCAAGTCAACAGAACAGGAAACATAGTGAAGTTGCAACAAGTCCGTGCTCTTAAAAACAGATGCCATCGCTTAACATGTTCTGGATGACCCACTGAAACTCACTGGATTTGATCATTTGCTTCATTTCCATTGCCAGTGCATCTGGGCACAAGATCAAGAATCTGCAAACTCAGGATGTTTCCATACTAGAAGTTTAATGTGGAATTGCTATGCTTTGTTCACTTGCTTTTTAGAGGGCACCCACACAATGCCATCATCCAGTCATTGTCATCCTATATTATTCCTTTATCCTGTAGATAAACTATGGGGTTTGCTTCCACAAGATGCAGTGTTGGCCACCCACTTGGATGGCTTTCAAAGAGAGTTAGAAAAATTCATGGAGGATAAGGCTATCAATGGCTACTAACCATGATGGCTATGCTCTCCCTCCATGGCCAGAGACAGTATGCATCTGAACATCAGTTGCTGGGAATCACAAGAGGGGCTGTTGCACTCAGGTCCTGCTTGCTGGTTTCCCATGTGCAACTGATTGGCCACTGTGAACACAGGATGCTGGACTTGATAGGCTTTTATTTATTTATTTATTTATTTTTATTTATTGAACTTATATACCGCCCGACTAGCAAAAGCTCTCTAGGCGGTGAACAACAAAAATACTAAGATACACAATATAATACAATAAAAACATATAACAATAAAACAATCTTTGATGTGATCCAGCTGCAGGATTCTTCTGATGTAACTTACAACTGGCTTCTGCGCTATCACACTCTTAGGACTATGCATGAAAGATCTACATTTGGAAATCCACGCTGCTGAGACTGAAAACAACTTTGTTTGAGCAACCTAAGTGGTGGAAATGCAGTATATTCAAAATAAGACCAAGGTATATATTTGGTCTGCTCCAGCAGGCCTCTTCTTTTGTTCACTGTGCTTCTTCTGTATTTTCTCAGACTGCATGAAGTCTTACTTTTTTCATAGAAGCACAGTCTCCACAGGTGTACAGTCAGGCTTCTGTACAGGTAGCAGTTACATATCTGGAAAGTGAACTTATCACAGCTCAGCACACATTCTTATAACCGTTGTGGTACTGGTTATCAATGGGACTCGTAGTGTAGAATTGGGAGCCTGACCAGGGTACAGATTATTTATTTATGTATCTGTTTCCAGTGTTTCTATGCTGTCTTTCAGGGCAAAGTCTTCCCAAGGCATCTCACATACATATATAAAAACACAAAAACTAAATTCTAGCAAATTTCTAGGTGTGCTCTATGTTTTTAATTGACCATGCCCACCTTGCCTTAAATGAAGTGGTTTAAACATAGCAGGCTGAAAACATGCATCTTCGGCAGGCCAAGTTTGTTTTTTCCAACAGCTAGAATCATTGCTTAAGTAGCAACGTATTGTAATCAGTCTGATTTTACATCAAACTGCAGTTTCACATTCAACTGTCAATGCACCCAGAGTAGAAAGAGAACATTACCTCCAATTTGAAACACAAAAGGCTGTCTTCACCATCATATGACATTGACCAATAAAAAGGCTTTGAAATTAATGAAAATAAATTTGACACAGGTTTCTAGGATGAATGATGAGGGAAATAGCATTTTTTAGATTAGATTCTCTGTAGAAACAATAGCAACACAGGAAAGAAGCAAAGTAAGAAGAACACCAACAAACATACAAAAATGTAATTCTCCATCTTTGGAGATGGCAGGTGTTGCCACCACTCACCATATGCTCAGAGGCATGGGTTACCAAATTCTTCCATGCTACACAGGAAGTGGATTGGACTGGGAAAGACCAACCCAAATTGTGTTTGCATTTTGAACAATTTGTAGGGCAGTACAATATCTCAGAGAAGCGGTTAGGTCGCCTGCTGCCCTGATGCTTTCACTAGAACTGCCCGATTTCCCTGCTTTTTAAAGTTTGACAGAAATATCTGTTGGCTATAGGTATGTTCTTAAACTGCAAGGTTTTTCGCCTATTAGTGAATTATAGTTCTAAGTTACAACACTTATCTAAAAACACTGTATAGTCCAGCATTTATAGAAAATCAGTTAAAAAAGTATTGGTAGCAGTTGAAATAATTTGATAATTAAAAACCCAGCCTAGCACCTCAGCTAAAAGGAGACTGAAGCATGTGGGTTTCTAAGGTTCATTTAAAAGCCAATGAAGGCAGAGCCGAATGGGAGTAAGTTCCACAAATATGGGGCCACCACTGAAATGGCCCAGTCTCTAGCAACATTTGCTTATTAAATTTGCAGGTGATACAAAATTGATGGAGACATTCAAGACATTCTGATGATGGAGACATTCAAGAGGCAGCTGGACAGCCATCTGTCGGGAATGCTTTGATTTGGATTCCTGCATTGAGCAGGGAGTTGGACTGGATGGCCTTATAGGCCCCTTCCAACTCTACTATTCTATGATTCTAACATAGGAAACTGCCTTATACTGAGTAGGGCTGTTGGTCTGTCTAGCTCAGTATTGCCTACACTGACTGGCAGCGGCTCTCCAGGGTTTCAGGCAGGAATCTCTCCCAGCCCTTACCTGGAGATGCCAGGGACTAGACGTGAGGCCTTCTGTATGCAAGCAGATGCTCTATCACCGAACTACGATCCTTCCCAAACCAAAAGCACTTCATATACATTAATAGTTGCTAGGTAAAACTACATGAGAGTGCTTTTGGTATGGCTATTTGAAACCGCAACTCCCAAAGAGTATCAAAGAGCTTAGTGCACAATCCATTCACACTGGCTCTGCCATAGGGCAGATGCCAGATTGTGCAGTACCATTAAAGGGCAGCATAATGTCATTTAAAAAAAAATGTTATACTAACAAGTTTATTACCACCATGGATTTTGTGCCGCGGATCCATCCAAAGCCAAGCACTTTTCAATCTTATTGACTGAAAGAGAGATTCAAGCAAGTTCTAACCTCTCTGACTGAAGTCAAAGTAAAGTGCTCATCTTTGGTGATATATGCCCATAATCTATTGCCAGGGCAGTGTAATCTAATTTACACACAAAAATGTGGATCTGAGATGTGCTTTTCTGAAGAATACATGTTACTAATTTTAAAGACACATGAAGTGTGCTGAAAAGCAGATTCAATTATAGAGCAGTTTCAGGCCACGTCAGTTTGCAAGGAGCCTCATCTTTTGATCAGCTTGCTGCTCGCACTGTGCAATTTTGCAGACGTTTTGTGGGCATCGCCTCTGCAGGTGCAGATGTGCCTGCTGCAGCCCACATTATACATGTTCAATCAAAGGTGACACAAAGCAGAGCACCTCCATGGTGATTCAGGATGAAAAGCATCTAGCTGGGGTCTGCTTCAGCTCCTCTGCCCTTTTGTTTGTGGATCATTGATGAAACTGTCAGCCATGTAAAGTGGACTATGGTCAGAGCTTGGAAAAGTTACTTTTTTGAACTACAACTCCCATCAGCCCCAGCCAGCATGGCACTGGCTGGGGCTGATGGGAGTTGTAGTTCAAAAAAGTAACTTTTCCAAACTCTGACTATGGTTGTAGACACAAAAGCAGCAAAAATGGTTTTTCTGGCTATGTTTTGAAGCGACTTTGCCCTCTGCTGGCCACACCTTCCTTCCCCACTGCTGACATCAGACCTTTCAGGACCGCCCACAGCAAAGTGTTGGGCCAATCACTGTCTCTGCCTGAGCCTACAGCAAAGCATTTCCATCAGCCACACCTGGAGTGGCAATGGGTTGATCGACCAATCAGTTGCAAAATCTGTCTGAAGCTGAATTTTTTAAAAAGCACACTTGAGCTGATCCAGCCAGGTTTTAGAGTAAAAAGGGGCAGAGTTTGATCTGCCCCTGTTTTCAGAAAACTGGTGGGGGCGCACTGGAATGGGCACAACAGGAAGTGTCTCTAGCCTATGACTGAGTTATTTAGAAAGGTGGGACAGGTGAAAAAAATGTGGAAATTGCACACTGAAGCTGTGAGCAAACTAGTCGCCTGCAGCAAAGCATTTCCATTAGCCACTCTTGAAAGGGGAACGGATTGATCAGCTGATCAGTTACGAAATCTGTTTGAAGCTGAATTTAAAAAGCAACACCACTCAAGTTGATCCCACCAAGCTTTACAGTAAAAAGGGGCGGGTTTTGACTAGGGTCATGTGCCCCGTTTTCAGAAGCGAGAGGTGGAGAAGCACTGGAACCAGCAGAATAGTGACTATGTTTCTACCCTAAGAGAGAGACAGAGGTCACACCTGGACATACATTTAACACACTCTTAAACCACTTTAAGAGTCATGGCTTCCCCCAAAGAATCCTGGGAACTGTAGTTTGTTAAGAGCACTGAGAACTGTAGCTCTGTAAGAGATCTCCTTGTCACCATCATTAAGAACACTAGAAGAAGCATCACAAATGGGCTCAGTTCCAGTTGCCCTGCCTAACAAAAGACAAAGCAGAGGTAATAAAAGTACATAATTAAACTGATCAAGTACAGAGTCATCTTAGGCCACATCCATACCATACAATTAAAGCATTCTTATACCACTTTAAGAGTGCCGGTTCGCCACGGCAATCCTCCGTCAGAAGGCGACGTCTTGAGACTGTCAGCTGGGCAAGCTGCACTGAGGTGCCCTTTGTCCAGAGCTTGGAAGTAACTAGTTACAAGTAACGAATTACTTGTAATTCATTACTTTTTTGAGTAACGAGTGGGTAATTCCTAGGGTTGCCATATTCCAGTTCCACAAATCCAGGCAGGTTAATTTGCATATTATGCAAATTATTTGCATATATTATGCAAATATTTGCATATTAATATTTGGATTGTCCAGTTGTTTTGTTTTTGTGCCTAGGAATTACCACCAAAAACTGGGGAAAGATGTGAGAAATCTTTTTTTTAAAAGCAACAATTTCAGCCCCAGATGCCTAGACTCTAGTTTCCAACACTATGGAGTATTTATTGATTGATTAAGAGAATTTATATCCTGTCATTTTGCTGTTAAAAACAGAGCTCAGCACAGCTTACAAATATAATAAAAACAATAAAAATACACAATCAATATAAAAACATAATAAAAACACAAAATAGTAACAAACATAAAGTAAGTCAGGGCAGCAGTATGGTTACCTTTGCTGGTCATTGACCGAAATAAACTTATTTACATTTTTTAGTATGGTTAACCATTACAGATACGATATATTTCAGAGATGTGGTGGGTGGAGAAAAACAAGCCAAAATGTTAGGAAAAGGAGTCTTTCACACCACATGCTCCGTTCTAAATACTGTTGCAGCAAGTTTTACAAGTTCCTCCAGTATTCCACTGGTGCAGGCACTCAGACATTCAAAGTATCTGTATGTTTCTTAGGTTTTATAAAAGCAAAGCTTTGCTTAACTCAAAATTTCTCAACCACATCTACACAGGTTCCACCTCCATACTCAAAATGAAACTGGGCCTGGAAGTGTGCAACAACCCCACACATACCTTGCTAATTAGATTACCAATGCCAGGATGTCTGTCTTATCGACTACTCTCCTGCTCTCTTCCCCCCCTCCCCACCAGTCATCATGAAAGACCCAGTCCTGGGCTCAGAAAGAAAATAAATATCTGGTCCTCTTCAAAGTATTGATAAGCCTCTTGTTTTAATTGAAATAATAATTATAAATTCTTGTTCTTATCACTAATGGGAGTTAATTATCTTGCATATGCTGCTGTTGCTTCTATGGCTGTAACGGAGTGAGGTTAAAGATAAGTGAAATGCAAATAGGGGAAAAAAACACAGAAGGCAGTAACACTTTCCTAAATGTAATACCATACCAACCACAACAAGATTCCTATGAGTAAGGCAAAAAACTAAGCTCACAACCAGTCAGGATTCCTAACCAAAAACCAAAAATATGATAAATGAAGAAATATGTATATAAGCATGACTATCAAATATATTTATTATTTACACAAACTGTAAAGATATTTATAGTGCAATCCTACGTTTATTTATTCAGAAGCAAGTCCCAGCGTATTCAGTGGGGCTTACTCAAACAGGGACAGAACTGCAACCTCAAGTGATAAGCAACTTCATTCACACAACCCAAAATTCCAAATCATGCCACTTTACGCTGTTTTGCAACTGTTTATACTTGTTTTATGGTTATTGGATTTTAAATGGCTTTATTTCTTGTTGTGAGCTGCCTTGGTTTCCAACCCTACCTCACAGGGGTGTTGGAAAGACTCCATACACGCACACGCACACACTGCAGATGTATAAATACATACAGCCCATATAATAGTTTATTGTCAAACCAGTTGGTCATTGCAGAAAACTCAGTATTTTAAAAAAATCAGTATTATTTTCCTACAGAATAAAAACTGTAATACCTAAGTAAGCCCTGCCTACTTGCTTTAAAATAGGACTAGAGAAGGGGGCAGAAAGAGTTAGAACACAAACATAATTCTTTTTTACATTCACTCCAAAGTCCCATTGATTTTCAGCACATTCATAACCATGTCTACTCAAAGTAAGTCCTATTGAATTAAATGGGATTTACTTTGGGCATATGGGATTAGCATTGCTTTTACAAAAAGCAAGTATTGGGAAGGTTTTCAAAACACTGCCCAAGCTCTGACTTCTGCACACAAGAGGAAAAAAAACTGAAATGTATATACTTTCCCAATTTATGAGATTTTCAGATAAACTGGGGGGGTGGGGGGTGAAACCACCATTTTGTTTTCTAGACACTGCCTCAGGTCAATGAAACTGAAACACAATCCCTGATTGGCTGCAATGCTGAACGGGCGGGGTTAAAGCTACAAAGTGCTATAGTACAGTACTGTTTAAAGAAAGATTTAACAGTCGAGGGGGGTGGCTGACATTTTTATGTATATCTCGAGAACCGGACCACCTGCAAACTTAATTTTTTTTTTAAATTAAAGCTGGGAATCCGGGCCATGTAAAGGGCTAGCCAGGTGCCAGGTGGCATGCACAGAATCCGGGTAAAACCCGGCTATCCGGGCAATATGGCAACCCTAGTAATTCCTTTACATTTTGATTGTAATAGAACTAGGAGTAATTTTACTACTTTTGTGGAGTAATTGTAACGTTTCCAGAGTTACTTTTGGGCATTACTTGGGGGGGAGCAGGGGAAGTCTTCTGCTCCTCTGATTTGTAGATGAAAATCATGTGCCTCAAACTGGGCTTCTGTGTAGTGTTGCTCTTTCCTTATGCTCTGTGGATGGGTAGGAGGTGACAAAGGAGGAGGCAGAGAGTGAGACGGGGTGCAGTGGAGAAAACAATTACTTAAAAAAACAGATGGTGGTGAAGAATGGAGTGGAGGGAAAAAGGATCTGGAGGTCAAGAACATGGATAAAGGAGGAGAAGGAGGCAGCAGCAGAATGGACATAAAGAACTGGAGGTGAAAGATGACAACATGTGTGTGTGTGTGTGTGTGTGTGTGTGAATATTGTGTTTGCACATGGCACACAAAGTGGCCTCCACCACCCTCTCTGGCTACTGGGTTGCATTTGCAGTATTTTAACTTTTTTGCATCTCAGGGGAAAATGTTTGCTTGAGTGAGTGTCCCTTAGTTGGTGGCAGAGCAGGGTCTGGGAGGTGGTTAAGTGAGAGAGATTATGCTGGCTGGCTGAGTGAGGGGGGGTTGCACTTGCTTTGACGTGCAAAGATCTGAGTAGTGGCCTCAGCCTCCCTCCCCACCACCCTTACCAGTGGAGAGACCACCATTGCTATCTTATGAATAAAAATAATTATTCTACTACGTCTGTATGTGTTTGTTTATTTTTAATGTTGTTTTAGGCAGCAGCCAAGGCCAGCACTTTGTAGGCTTTTTTTTAAAGTAACTGAAATGTAATTGTAGTGATTGCTTTGGAGGAAAAGTAAAGTAATCAGTTACTTTCAGAGCAATTGTAATTGTAACAGTAATTACTACTTTTTTGGGGCCATGTAACTCTAATGGTAATTTATTTCTTTTTTAAAGTAATCTTCCAAGCTCTGCCTTTGTCACCTGCCCTTCCTGCACCCTGCTCGCTGTACTCACAGGAAACAAGCTTGCGACACAAGTGTTAGCCACGCTGCCCGCCTTTGCGCATCTAGCCCAGCCGTGAACCGGACCACAAACCGCAAGAAAATGTTTTTGCGAAGGTTTCCACAGAAGGAGCCACAGTTCCTGCCCTCACGGTAAGTTGCCACAGCAACGACTCATTTATCACTGAAACAGAGGCTGACCGTTCACATGTGTGAAAAAGTATCCCTAGGTTGCCCCTTTCCAGGGGCACAAGGGATCACGGGCTTGTGCAAATAGGCCCCGAAGACGCTTCGCTCCGGTGCAATTCAACTGATGCGGGAGGGTAGAGAGGGGGAAATAGTTTCCTTCAAGAATTCCCAGTACACTGTTTCGTGGGACTCAGTCTCACGAACGGGGAGATTACTGCCGAATACATCCGGGTATTGAAAACCCAATTGCTGTCCCACCTCTATCGCTTTTGGGAATTAAGGTCCAGTGAAAGCCAAATAGCTCTATTGGTTCATTGGTAGATAGCATGCTGTATATGTACCATACATAGCTGCACCAAAATTCCTAATTTTTCAATAAATTTCATTAAAACTATAACAAATTTCACTTTCATAAACAAATAACATTGATGTTAAAAGTTCGATGGTTGTGATAAAATTAGCTAAATCAACACCTTTTATGCTGAATAGAACACAAAACAAACAACTGCTTTTAATACCACACCACTCATTGGCCCGCCATTGGGCCTCCAAAAATTTGGGATTTATAACCCACTTGATGGTAGGTCTACCTGAGAAAATCAAAAAAAGCTTCTTTCGCGAACGTTTCCACACAAGCAGCGAGCATTCTTTACCTTATGGTATCTCACCACCGTGGCTACTTCTTTATCGCTGAAACAAGGAGCTGCTGAAGGGCGATGTCACTCCCACAAAAAAGGATAGCCCTGGACATAACTGAAAACAATAAAAGTAGAAATAAAACTATTTTTCTCCCTTGCCTGGTGCGCAAGGAATCATGGGCTATGCAAATGAGCGCCAAAGACGTTTCAGGCAGATCGAGATAGGGCGAAGATCGTACTCAGAATTCAAAGTTAATCAGCATCTTACCTAGCAGCCTAAATTTTGCTTCCAGGACCCCACAGCTGCATCTACCCATACCATCGGTGCCGGCATGCACCACGGGCTCTGACTACTCCCCCCCCATTTACCAGGCTAACTAGAAGACCAGCGGTTATCACCTTAGTACCAGGCAGGCAAATCGCCATAATGACGCAATAGAACTAGCCAGCGCACAGAACTCATAAGTCCACCACAATTTAATTTACAAAAGCAATGGTAACGGGGAACCAATCAGGTTTTCAATGCTCAGCGACAAGCCTTTAGAGCGTCACTGAGACTTACTCTTGTGTAATTGTGGATCCTGAGTACGATTTTCGCTCCGCTGCGGCAGATCTGCGTGAAACGTCTTTGGCGCTCATTTGCATAGCCCATGATTCCTTGCGCATCAGGCAAAGGAGAAAAATAGTTTTATTTCTACTTTTATTGTTTTCAGTTATGTCTAGGGCTATCCTTTTTTGTGGGAGTGACATCGCCCTTCAGCAGCTCCTTGTTTCAGCGATAAAGAAGTAGCCACGTTGGTGAGATACCATAATGTAAAGAATGCTCGCTATTTGGTTGGTAACCTTCGTAAAACGTATTCTATGATTTTCATAGGAGTGATTCCATCACTGTGGGTAATAAATCCCGAATTTTTGGAGGCCCGACGGAGGGCTGCCAAGTGGTGTGGTACTAAAAGCAGTAGTGTGTTGTTTCATTCAGCATGGAAGGTATTGTTTTAGTTAAGTTCGTCGAAACCATCTGACTTTTAACATCTACATTAATTGTTTACGGTGGTGAAATCTGCTATAGTATTTATGGAAATTATTGGAAAACTAGGAATTTTGGTGCAGCTGTGTATTGTAAATATACAGCATGCTGTCTACCAATGAACTAATGGAGCTATTGGGCTTTCGCTGGACCTTAATTCCCAAAAGCGATAGAGGCGGGGCAGTATATTGTGGGAACGGCCTCTTGCTGTAATACCCCCTTGGTTCAGTGATGTGCATAGTTAAAGTGGCGAGATACCGAAACGTCACCCGTTCTGCGGAAATGTTTGCGACAACACATGTCCCTTTTTTTCGGTGGATGGAGGGGATCATTGAGTGGGATGTTACTTCCCCAATTTTTGGAGGCTCAACGGTGCTGTCATGCACCACGGTCACTGACTCCGCCCGCCCGCCCGCCTCGCCTTACCAGGCTAACTAGAAGACCAGCGGTTATCACCTTAGCACTAGGCAGGCAAATTACCATAATGACGCAATAGAACTAGCCAGCGCACAGAAATCATGGAGTCCACCACAATTTAATATACAAAAGCAATGTAACGGGGAACCAATCAGGTTTTCAATGCTCAGCAACAAGCCTTTAGAGCGTCACTGAGACTTACTCTTGTGTAACTGTGGATCCTGAGTACGATCTTCGCCCCGCTGCGGCAGATCTGCGTGAAACGTCTTTGGCGCTCATTTGCATAGCCCATGATTCCTTGCTCATCAGGCAAGGGAGAAAAATAGTTTTATTTCTACTTTTATTGTTTTCAGTTATGTCCAGGGCTATCCTTTTTTGTGGGAGTGACATCGCCCTTCAGCAGCTCCTTGTTTCAGCGATAAAGAAGTAGCCACGTTGGTGAGATACCATAATGTAAAGAATGCTCGCTGTTTGGTTGGTAACCTTCGCAAAATATGTTCTATGATTTTCCTATGAGTACGCCATCACGCGGGTATTAAATCCCAAATTTTTGGAGGCCCAATGGCGGGCCAGTGATTCTTGTGGTACTGAAAGTAAATATTGTGTGTGTGGTTCCGTTTTGTATGAAACGTGTTCATTGAGCTATTGTCATCAAAACGATCAGACTTTGAATTATTAATTATAGGGATGAGATATTTTAGTTTTAATAAAACTTATTAGAGAATTAGGAATTCTGGTGCGCTTACGCATCGTAAATATATAGCACGTTATCAATTCGGCGTCCGCTGGACCTTAATTCCCAAAAGCGATAGAGGCGGGACAGCAATCGGGTTTTCAATATGCGGATGTATTCGGCAGTAATCACCGTTCGTGAGACTCAGTCCCACGAAATGGTGTACTGGGAATTCTAGAAGGAAACTATTTCCCCTCTCCACCCTCCCGCATCAGTCGAGTTGCACCGGAGTGAAGCGTCTTCGGGGCCTATTTGCACAAGCCCGTGATCCCTTGCGCCCCCGGAAAGGGGCAACCTAGGGATACTTTTTCACACATGTGAACGGTCAGCCTCTGTTTCAGCGATAAATGAGCAGTCGCGGTAGCAACTTAAGGTGAGGGCAGGAACTGTGGCTCCTTCTGTGGAAACCTTCGCAAAAACATTTTCTTGTGGTTTGTGGTCCGACTCACGGCTGGGCTAGTCGCGCAAAGGCGGGCAGCGTGGCTAACACTCGTGTCGCAAGCTTGTTTCCTGCGATTATAGACAGCAGGGTGCAGGCAGGGCAGGTGACAAAGGGCGCCTCAGAGCAGCTCGCCCAGCCCAAGCTGAGCTGTCAAGTCTCAAGACGGATTCTGACGGAGGATTTCCGTGGCGAACAGGCGCGATAAATACCAGATGGCTCGGGCACACGCAGCCCTGGGCCAGGCTTCGCGTGGCAACCAGGACGCTACTTGCAAGCCACCCCCGCCCCTTTGCGCAATCCGCCGAGCGACAGACGCGCTAGATCTCAACAAAGGCAGCCGTCCCCCGGATCCCGCTTCAGATCAGCATCCCGCTCCCATTGCATCCCCGCGGAAAGTGACCCAAACTGCCCCGGAAGAAAACTCCTTTCCTAGCGTTAGGGAAACTTTCCTTGGGCACGCGCCAGCGGGCTTCCCTTGCCAAAAAAAGACGCTGGCTGCCCCATGTCTTGGCACGACCTCTTCGTCCGGGAGTCGCTGCAGACGTACCTTTGCAAGCGCCTTCCAGAACGCAGACGCGGCCGAGGAAGTCGATCGCTTTTCGCTTGCCCGCGCTTGGCGCCTCGCTGTGCTGCAGGCTCCCAAGCCCGTCGCACGTGCTCCGCAATGGAGGCCCTGCAGCTGGATTTGCAGTCTTACCAGAACGGCGATTTGCATTCCAGCCTCCTCCTCAAAAGTCTGAGCGAGCTGTCGAGCAGCAGCGAGACGGGGAGGCAGGCTGTGAAGCACCAGCGCCTGCCGTCGGACAGGTGCACTCGCGAGCGAGAAGCCGACGAGGAAGAGAGGCTGCCCGCTCTGGAGGTTGCCTACGCCACCATCCTGGAGGGGGTGGGTGAGGATCCAGCTAGGCAAGGGCTGTTGGTCACGTCCCGCAGGGCTGCCAAGGCCATGCAGTTTTTCACCAAAGGCTACCGCGAAACCGTCGGAGGTGTCCGCTAACCCCGTCTCCAGCACGGATGAAAAGTCCTGTCAGTCTCGCTTCTCGCAGTTTCTCACTTTTTCCAGGCTTAAATAGAGTTCACATTTCCGCAAGTTTGTGGTTTTTTTTTAATCCTCATGAAAATTCTGCAACATTTCAGTGTGAATGTCTCCTGTTGTTGTTATGTGTCTTCAAGTCGATTATGACTTATGACGACCCTATGAATCAGCGACCTCCAATAGCATCTGTCATGAACTACCCTGTTCAGATCTTGTAAGCTTTCTTTATGGAATCAATCCATCTCTTGTTTGGTCTTCCTCTTTTTCTACTCCCTTCTGTTTTCCCCAGCATTATTGTCTTTTCTAGTGAATTGTATCTTCTCATTATGTGGCCAAAGTATGATAACCTCAGTTTCATAATTTCAGCTTCTAGTGATAGTTCTGGTTTAATTTGTTCTAACACCATCTTTTTCGCAGAGCATGATACCTGCAAAGCTCTCCTCCAACACCACATTTCAAATGAGTTGATTTTTCTCTTACCTTCTTTTTTCACTGTCCAACTTTCACATCCATACATAGAGATCAGGAATACCATGGTTTGAATAATCCTGACTTTAGTGCTCTGTGTTACATCTTTGCGTTTGAGGACCAAACACATTTTTGAATGCAGTTTTGACTCAAGTGCCCATTTTTGCAAGCATTTTCTCTTGAAAGAATGCTTTTTTGTATGTTAATTTCATGTATATTCAAGTTTATGCACACTGTCCCCTAATCTATGCATTTATGTATACATTGGTTGGAAAACTGCATTGAAAAAATTGGAAACATGTTGATTTCAAAGTATGGCTATGTAACAATGAAATGAAATCAATATGCGCAAAATGAAGCATATGCTTAATAAGTACAAACGTTCTCATGTTGTTTCTGAAAGTGCAGATTGGATAGATTTGCCTTTACATGCAAAACGAAATGAATTTCTCCCACATCCCTAGCCTCCAGGAAATGATTTTTCTCCTTTTCATTTGTTTTCTTTTTGTAGCATTCATCCTGACTTGTGGGATGCACTCGAATCACAGGTGCATTTTATATTGTGTAATTTACACATGAGTGAACCTGCAGTGTTGTCCTTGCATGATATTGTCACCTGCAAACTGTCACCTGTACAACATACCCAAATTTCAGTCAGTTACCACTTACGGTTTTCCTTCTGGAAACAACAAATCCCACTGGTGTCCAAAAATACTTGTTTACTCAATGCGCATGAAGAAGTGGGTAACATGTACTGCTCAGAAAAAAATCTGCCTCCTCTGAATAAGTGTTTTTTGGCTCAATGTGCTTTGGTAGTGTCAAGCACACTTGTGGTGACCAAAAACAAAAAAGGTTGCTGGCGTACAGAGTGACCCCATTCTTCCACTGGAAATCTCATTGGGGTCCAAATATACCCCCAAGTCAGGGAAGTGTGATTTTTTTAACAGTCTGGATGAAAGTTAAAAAAAAAAAACACAACCACAACAATCATGTCGCACTTTAAAGGCTTAACAAACTTATTATGTCAGTGTTTCCCAATCATTTTTCCCACAGACCACTGAGGCTCTTGGTAGACCAGTTAATGATTTTTCTACCTTTTGTAGCAATTGTACCGTGCTGTGCCAGATGCTGTATGAATTTTAATAGTATTTTAATTCCTTCTTTTATTCCTTATACATTGTATTACAGTTTGAATCTCATAGAACTGTATGAAGGAGGCACAATCAAAAGCCTCGGCTGTGTGCAACTACAATGTACAGACCTATTAGAAAAGGGGTTCTGGCTGCACTGTTATTCCTTTGCACTTCAACTGCCTCCTCCCCCAGGTGTGTCCCGCTCACCTTCATTCCCATCTATTGACTCTCTTTCTTGCTCTTTCTTCCTCTTGTTCTGTCACACTGCTAATCCTCTCCACTCCTTTCAAGTGCCTCCTCCCCTCCCATCACTTCTGGTCGATCCTGCTCACCTGGACAGACCACGGAGTTCTAAGAACGACAGACTAGCCACTCTAGCCACTGTTCTTTATAGGCCACCAATTATGCCGCCCGACAAGATCAGCCACACAGGCCCTTCTCTCAGTCCCGCCAACTAAAACAGCTAGGTTGGTGGGGACTAGAGAGAGGGCCTTCTCAGTGGCAGCCCCCACTCTCTGGAACTCCCTCCTGTATGATCTCCGGCATGCCCCTTCCCTGAATGTATTCCGCCAGGCCTTGAAGACCTGGCTTTTCAGACAGGCCTTCGGGACTTCCGAGGAGGGTTAATCTCTATGACTAATTGCCTATTACTCTGAACTGTCATTGTTTTATAATTTTTATCGTTTGTCTTGTATTATTATGATGTATTTTATTGTAACGGAGTTGTACGTCGCCTAGAGTGGCCACTGGCCAGATAGGCGACACATAAATTAAATTATTATTATTATTTTATTATTAGGCATTCCACGGACTATGTGAATGAAGCTTGCAAACCACTGTTTGTCTGTAGACCGCAGTTTGGAAACCCCTGCTATATGCTTTTGTGGACTACAGTCACTCTATTAGCTGTGTGGAACTAATAATAATAAAATAGAAATCATAATCATAATTATTATTATTTACCCATCCTTCACCATGAGGTCCCAGGGTGGGTTGCAACATTTTAAAAATTCAATATCAAAATCAGTTAAAACAAATTGCAGACAAGAGAATAGGATGGGTCCTAAAAATAAACTCTGTGGGTGGGGTGAAATGCCACTGGTATATTGTTTCAAAGGCATTTTCTTTTAAATTGGCACTGAACAATCTGGTCGGCACTTTAATCAGTATGTCCAGTACTGTTCCTCCCCTGAAATACTATGTCTGTGTGAGATCCATTTCTTTTTAAAAAGAAAAAAAGTGGGTTTTCACAATCCATCAGGAAGATGTACATCACAGGTAGCCAAGGTGGTGCCCTCCAGATGTTGCTGGGCTACAACTCCTGTTGTCCCTGACCATTGACCATGTTGCATGGGGCTTGTGGAAATTGGAGTCCCATGACATCAGGATGTTCTCCACCCTGGTG
The DNA here is from genome assembly GCF_030035675.1 of Rhineura floridana. Classification (NCBI taxonomy): domain Eukaryota; kingdom Metazoa; phylum Chordata; class Lepidosauria; order Squamata; family Rhineuridae; genus Rhineura; species Rhineura floridana. The sequence continues at coordinate 184,487,892 of NC_084483.1, read as the reverse complement.
TACACACTTACCTGAATTTTGTGATGCAGTTCTCCAACCAAGCAATGTTTACAAAAATGCATAGATATGGGGAAAGTCTGCACAAAATGAATATATTGGTGAAAATAACATACACAAATGCATTATATTAGGATAAATTGTTTGCAAAAATGCGTACAATACAGTAGTCAGAACTGCATACAAAAATATATTTATTAGGAGAAATTTGCATTAAAATCCTGGAGAATTTTCATGGGGATTTTTTTTTTAAAAAATCACAAATTGCTACAGAAATGTGGAGAACCGAATTTAAGATTAGAAAAATGAAAAACTTGAGAGAACTGAAATTGACAGATCTTTCCATCCATACCTGGGATGCACTCCATGGGACTTTTGAGTAGAAATGTACAGTAGGGGTGGGGAACCTTAGGCCAAGGGACCACATGTGGCCCTCCAAGCCTCTGTAATGCGTTCACACATCTCCCCAGACTACACTCCTTGCTGGCCCTTGTGTGTTTTTGTTTTACTATAATGTGTCTTAAAACTCTGATTATACAGCCACAAGAGTGGCTGTATACTATAACCAGTGTGGATTTTTCGCATTCCGCAGTGTTAAATTGAAACTACTCCCATACCATTCTGATGCTTCCCATAAGCTCATTTCAAAACAGAACCTTACAAAACTTATAGTCCTGAACTCAGAAATGCTTGCTTAACAACCCTCTCAATTTTCATGGCAATAAACAAAACAGTAGAAGAGAACTGAGAGTTCAAAGTGTAAAAAGAGGGAAAAAACCCAGACCCCTTTTGGACTTTTTTCTGTCAGAGTTCTCATAATCTGTTGAAATTCATTAAAAATCAGCCATGTTCACAGAGTACCTGTAATCCTATTACTGACCTTGCCCCATACTCTGACCTTCATTTTCTTCAGTTTAAAAGTTAAAAAAATGCCTGGCTGATTTTTATTTTATTTATTTATTTATTTATTTATTTATTTATTTATTTATTTATTTTCATTTTTAAACCGCCCATAGCGAATAGCTCTCTGGGCGGTGTACAAAAGATTAAAAGTACAGAAATACAAAATATCACAATAAATAAACTGAAACAAAGAGATTTAAAATTGTAACATTAAATGCATTAAAATGCCTGGGAGCATAGCCAGGTCTTAACCTGGCGCCGAAAAGATAGAAGCGTCGGCGCCAGGCGTATTTCTTCGGGGAGGCTATTCCACAATTCGGGGGCCACTACAGAAAAGGCCCTAGATCGAGTAACTGTCCTCCGGGCTTCCCGATGGGTTGGTACCCGGAGGAGGGCCTTAGACGCTGAGCGAAGTTTAAGAAATTTAAGAAATTTTACATTGAACTAAATGATAATGTTGGGCATGCTCAGTAAGAACCCACTGCCAGTATTGTAAAAGCCAGACTAACAGATGCTTGGCTTGGCTTGGCTAATCATGGGGCCATATCCATGCCAGACCTTGATTTCACTTTAGATAGTCATGGCTTCCCCCATAGAATCCTGGGAAGTGTAGTTTGTGAAGGGGCTGAGAAGGGGCTGAGAGGAGACTCCCACTGACAGACCTCCAGTGGCCAGAGTGGTTTAACAGTCAGCCGCTCTGACTGAAGTTCTGTGAGAGGAACAGGGCCTCTCCTAGCAACTCTCAGCACCCTTCACTATCTCCACTTCCCAGGATTCTTTGGGAGAAGCCATGACTGTATAAAGTGAAATAAAGGCCTGGTGTGGATGTGGCCCGGGACAGCTTTGGTTTAAATTTGGGTGGGAGGCTACATGTGCCTGCTGTAGAATAAAAAGGTGGGAGAAACACTGAAAAGCAATTATACTGTTCACAATGTTTTCCTTTTGGAAAGGAAAGGGGCTTCCCCTCTGCCCAGTGCCCACCCACACAATCCCCTCCCCCTCCTCCTCCCCTCCCTGCCTTCCCCCAGGTCAGTTTCACCTATCTTAAACATGATTGCGCAGAAATAAATCTCCCTGAACTCAAAAAGTATGCAAATGATCAAACCCACTCTCCCTCCTATCCCCCCCGCCCCTTCACTCCCCCTTACTTCACCCCTCCCTCCCCCTCCCCTTCCAATCCCCTCCTTCCCCCTCCTCATCCCCATGGTCAATTTTACCTATCTTAAGCATGATTGCACGGGAGTAAATACCAGTGAACTCAATAAGCATGCAAATGATCAAACCTGTCCTCCTTCCTCCCATCACCTCCGTTTTGCCCCTTCTCTCCCCCTTCCTTTGTCCCTCCCCTTCCAATCCCCACCTTCCCCTCCCCCTCCTTCCGCTCCCCTCCCTTTCTCCTTCCCTCTCCTCTCCCTTCCCCCTCCTCCTACCCTATGGTCAGTTTTACCTATCCTAAGCATGATTGCACAGGAGTAAATGCCAATGAACTCAATAAGCATGCAAATGATCAATCCATTCTCAGCAAACATGCACAGGATCCCATTTCTTACCTCCCAGGTTTAAAAGCAGAGAAATTCACTAATAGGCAAAAAATCTTGCAGTTTAAGAATGTACCTATAGCCAACAGATATTTCTATCAAACTTTAAAAAGCAGGGAAATTGGGTAGCTATAGCGAATGCACCAGGGGAGCAGAAAACATGACCTCCTCTCTGAGATATTGTACTGCCCTACAGATTTGTCAAAATGCAAACACAACTTGGGTTGGTCTTTCATAGTCCAATCCATTTCCTGTGTAGCTTGGAAGAATTTGGTAACGTGCCTCTGAGCATATGGTGAGTGGTGGCAACACCTGCAATTGGCCCAAATAATAGAAAGAAGACATGTGCTGTGCTGATTTTGTTTTAGCAGGGAGGAAGCAACACTATCAAGATACAGTTGATATAGTTCAGATAGTCACTTTAAATGTGTTTGATTTACTTTGCAATTTTAGTGAAGTTTCCTATAGTAAATCATTTTCTTTTGCTTTTGTTTCTGTGAATATGTGCAACCCTTTGCAGAACATATACTAAAAAACTCCAAAAACAATTGTGGAATAATAGCACTCACTATTCTGCAGAATAGTCTCCAGTGGACATCTGGAGTGTCTCAGTTTGAACAAGATAAAACAGTGGAAGGTGAAATATATTCTAGCAAAATTCTAGGTATGCTCTATGTTTTTAATTGATCATGCCACCTTTTCTTAAGTGGGATGGTTTAAATATAGCAGGCTGAATACATGCATCTTGGGCAGGCCAAGTATGTTTTTTCCAACAGCTAGAGTAATTGCTTAAGTAGCAATTGTAAGCCACCCTGAGTTCCAGTTTTGGAAAAAGGGCGGGGTAAAAAGAGTAATAATAATAATAATCCGTCTGATTTTACATCAAACTGCAGTTTCACATTCAACTGTTAATGCGCCCAAAATAGAAATAGAACATTACCTCCAGTTTGAAACACAAAAGGCTGTCTTCACCATCATATAACATTGACCAATAAGAAGACTTTGAAAGTAATAAAAATAAATTTGACACAGGTTTCTAGGATGAATATAGAGGGAAATAACATTTTCTAGATTAGATTCTCTGTAGAAACAATAGTGACACAGGAAAGAACCAAAGACGAAAACCAACAAACATACAAAAATGTAATTCTCCAACTTTGGAGATGGCAGGTGTTGCCACCACTCACCATATGCTCAGAGGCACATGTTACCAATTTCTTCCAAGCTGCACAAGAACTTTCACTTTTTATTTTGGCAGATATTCTATTCTTTATCTAGTCAGCCTTTCCCAACCAGTATGCCTCCAGATGTTGTTGGACCACAACTCCCATCTTCCTGACGATTGGCAATGCTGGCTGAGGCTGATGGGAGTTGTGGTCCAACAACATCTGGGGGCACACTTGTTGGGAACGTTTATCTTGTGTTTTAAACTGTTTTATGCTGTTTTTAGTGGTGCTGATTGCCTTTCATGGTATTTTCTGGTGGGTTTTTACCATTTTAAAAATATTTATTTTATTGTTTTCATATATGGATGTGGTTTTGATCACATTTGTGGAAAAGTGGGATAAAAAAAATTGAAACAAAAGAATGAATATTTTCACAGGTCTGCCCCAACCCTTTTCTACCTGGCTTGAGATAACATTCTGTTTCCGATTAGTTATTCTATATTCAAGATAGAACTAGATGGAACAAAGTCCATTTTCCCCCTGTTCCATCTTGTCTTTTCAGAGATACTCAACGATGCAGTTTTCGATGACCATGACAAGATGGTGATTGTGAAGGACATTGATATGTTTTCTCTTTGTGAACATCACTTGGTACCTTTCTTTGGCAAGGTATTGGTACCTTACACATTTTATGGTCCAAGCCAGGGTTAGCCATCTGCTTTGGCCTGAGTTGATGGCCCCCAGGGGGCTGGATTCTCCTCAGTGAAGCTGCTTGCAGCTGAAGATCCATCCTGCTCCACTAGCCGTGACAGCATCACTCAATCCCAGCAGCTTGGCCTCAACAGAGATACCTGGGAGCTATTCCCCTGCCGAGCTAATGTCTCTCTGATTAGGTAATGGGAGACTGTCCGCAAGACTCTTCTGCTGTGTCCTCCAAAGACAAGGGCACCTAGAGAAATTCTAAGAATTGAGAAGAAGGGCAGTAGTTCACTGACAGAATCCATATTTTGCATATAGAAACTCCCAGGTTCAATGTCTGGCATTTCCAAGTAGGGCTGGGAAAGATTCCGGTCTCAAACCCTACTTTCAGTCAGTGTAAACCAGGAGTGGCAAACCTGCAGCGTGCAGGCTGGGTCACAACTGCAAAGCTTTTGCAATGGCCTGTCAACCCCCATCTTTCTCCCCATAGCAGTGCTCGACTTCTCCACCAAATGTAGTCCTGTGATAAGTATGATGTGTGTATGTGAGTATGCTGTGTGCCTGCATCTATGTGGCTCTCGAAGGATTGGCCACAGACCCAGCACCAGCAGTTGGCCAGGTTGGGCACTGGCCAAGGGCCTCTGCAGCTGGGAGGGTGGAGCTCCAGCTCTGTGATCTCCCCCAGCATTGGGTTGCGGGCCACACAGGGCCAATCTGCAGTGGCGCAGATTGCGAAGCAAAAGCTCTGCTCTTCCAGCCATCATTACTCCTGCATGTGCGCACAGTTGGCAGGTGCTTTAATAGTCCCATTGCGTCACCTTGTGCATCAGTGCATCAGCACACATGCGTGCCATCACCCAAGATGGTGGTGGGACATCAACACGCCCTGCTGCCATATTGGGTGATAGTAGGCATGTGCACTGATGTGTGAAGTGACACAGCCGGGCGTATTTAAGTGTGTGCACGCACGCACACACACACACAGAGGGAGGAGGCAGGGGCCTGTGGTGGGTTGGTGCCAGCCCTGGTTGGCCAGCATTAAATGCTGCCCTCATGCCAAAACCAGTTAAGCAATCCTGGTGCAGATAATACTGAACTAGATAGACCAGTGGTCTGTTTTGGTATAAATGCAGCTTCCTATGTCCTTAAGAATTCTCTATGGTTTAGAGTTCTGTGGGTGACCTCTAGTCCACACTGCTCAGTTGAGCTATTATGAGTTACAAACACAACCAAAAAAGTGAAGAACTAACACGCACACATACCCAGTTAGATTTGCTGTCTTGGTTTTCTTTTGAGGGGATAACGTCTGCTTCTGAGCCAACGGGAATAAAGACAATTGAGTTTGAAAGCTTAGGAACTGAAGGAAGTATCCTCAAATGCTTTGGGAAAGGGGATGCTTTTGATTATCCTTGCCCTTGGCAGTCTGATTAGGCAGGCTGCTGTAACCCGAACCCATCATGCAAATCCACAAAATCCCTTTGAAACTAACAGGAATTGTGTATTAGTAAGATTTGAAAATGGCTGCATTGATGGCTAGAATGGATTACCTGATTCCAAACAGTATTTAGCTCCCTCTAAAACTCACTGTTGCTTTTTGTCCTCATTGTCCTCTTCTGCTGCTTCCCAGATTTTTCTCTCTCTGCACTTCCTTCTTCTTATTTCTTGTCTCTCTCTTCCTTTTCCCAGCCCTCTTGCTCTGCTGCTTATTCCAGGAAAATTATCACCAAATATTTATTGAACATTAAGCAGCATTTTGCAATGTGCACCGTTATAATAATATCTTGCCTTGCCCTATTTGCAAGCAACGTGTAACTTAGCCATGCAGAGCTTTTCCTTGAATACCACAATAGTCACTCTTGGTGGTGTCCTCTGAATACTATTTACTGGGGGACACAAGTGAGAGAGTGCTGTTGCATTCGTGTTTTGCCTGTGGGCTTTGTGTAGGAACCTGGTTGGCCCCTGTGGGAACTAGATGGACTTTTGTTTTGATCCAGCAGCAGGGCTGTTTTTACAATTTTAATGGTGCCTTGTGGGCCACTCACTGTACAACTTGTGCTACAAAAACGTTACAAGGTGATGGCTTTCAGTGTAGTGTAATTTGACAGAAGTTTGCCTTAACATGTGAGATGTCCTGCAGAATAAAAAAGTGTGAAATTCATGGCATCGTGTTTCTTCAGTAGCAACATCGATTCCACCCCCAGTGACCCTGTGGTGAGATTAATGGGGAACGGGCTGTTCTAAAGAGGATCTCATTACATATTCAGCACAACTGGCAAACATGAATGTTGAGACCCATCCACTGAGTGAGGTGGAGAAACCCATTCTCCCAATCTAACTGGGTTGAGCTCTGTGTATGCGTGTATGTGAAATCATGCTAGCTTAGTTGTAGAGCATCTGCTTTGCATGCAGAAGGTCCCAGGTTCAATCACCAGCATCTGACTTGGTATAAGGTGGACTCCTCTTTTCCTATGTAGAGGCAATCATGTGCATCCAATTTTGTAACTGCATATTCATCATTCTTCTATCTCCTTTTAAATCTGCAGGTGCACATTGGATACTTACAAGGAAGAAAGTGGTGGGCTTAAGCAAACTTGCAAGGTTCTTCTTGTTAATCTTATGTTCTTACCAATTTATGGAATTCAGTGATGCAACATGTAGAGACAGCCTTAGATGACTTCAAAAGGGAATTAGACCAATTCATAGAGGATAGGTGATATCAATCGCTATTAGCCATCATGGCTGTATAAAACCAGAACCTCCATGTTCAGAAGCAGTATGTCACCATATATCACTTGCTGAAGAGCACTAACAAGATACAATAATTGTCTTCAGGCCCTCCTTTAATGTTGGCCTGAACGATGAAGCGTTGGTTTGATCTAGCACGACTCTTGTGTTTTTAAGTACACATCACCAGACGTTTGCTCACCACTTTTTGTAAAATCAGAAGTTACATACAACCTTGCATTTCGTCTGGGATGTTAGCTTGGAAAGCGGGTTTGTGTATTTATCACACTTACTCTCCTTAGCTCAGGGTGCACATAGGGTTCTCACATTTTAATTTTTGCAACAATCCAGTGATGCAAACAGTGATGCAAATAGAACTGTGCTGTGGTATCTTGCCCAGCTCCATGTTTCTGTATGATGGCATTGTCCCTCCACTTGTCAGAGGCAGCATGGTGACACCTTTCCTGCAGTGTTGGAAGCAATATGGCTTTGTATACCGGCAGCTGGGAATCAGAAGTGGGGAGAGTGCTGTTGCACTCGGGTCCTGCTTGTGGGCTTCCCATGGGCATCTGGTTGGCCACTGTGAGAACAGGATGCTGGTCTAACGTGGCCCTTTGGCCTGATCCAGCAGGAAATGTTCTTAAAGGCTTGACAGCTGCAGCCTCATAAGCAGGCTCAGCTCTTCCTGTTTTGCATTTCCATTAACATTTGCTGTTCTTTTTTTTTATAACACATTATTTATTTTCTCTTACTGTTATCCATCTTTTCTCCCTCTAAAATTGTTGAAATATTTAGCTGAAGGCTTCAAAGTTTGTATGTTTTTTGCCGTATATGGCAACTCTCCTTTCTTGCTAGCTCCCATATTTTGCTCTAATACCACCTCTAGGAGTCATGCCGGGACAAGGGTGGCTAGCCTGTGGCTATCTAGATATTGTCAGATTATAATTCCCATCTTCCCAGACCATTGGCCATGCTAGCTGGGGCTGATGGGAGATGGTGCCCAGCAACATCTGGAGGAGCAAAGGTTAGCCACCCCTGTTCGAGGACATGAATTCCCAGACAGTGTACTCTGAGAGGACTTCTAGTATGCTGTGAGAAATAAATTACTTAAATGAGGGATTGAGAACCTCTGGCCCTTCAGATGTTGTTGAATTCCAGCTTCCATCAGCCCCAGCTTAGCATGGCCAGTGGTCAAGGATGTTGTGCATTGGAATCCAACAACATCTGGAGGGCTACAGGTTCCCTATCGCTGACTTACATCATTAAGACTTAAAGGCAAGAACAGGCAGATGAGGATCTATTGGTAAATATCTCGGTGATTTGCAGGTGTTTTTTTTTAAACTTGTCTTTAAAAATATATATATATAACAAGAACAAAAGGCTTTTTTAAAAAAGATAGCAAGAACAAAAACCCAGTTAGGGTGTTGAAATGAAGAAAGTTGAGGGGAGGGAATCAGGATTGGATTTTTGTGTGGAAGGATTGGGAGCTCAGTTCCAGTACTAAAAAACAAATTTCTGGGTTGAGCAAGTGATCTTCTCAATCATCCCAGAGTGCAGAATAATGGGCTCAAGTTACAGGAAGCCAGATTTTGCCCGAACATCAGGAAAAACTTCCTAACTTTTCGAGTTAGTAAATGGAACCAATGGGACCTAGTAAATGGAACCAAGTACTAGGGAGGTGGTGGGCTCTCTGGCACTGGAGTCATCCAATAAGCAACTGGATAGCCATCTGTTGGGTGTGCTTTTAGTTGGATTCCTGCACTGAGCAGGAGGTTGGACTCGATGGCTTTATAGGCCCCTTCCAGTACTACTATTCTATGGTTCTAAGTGCATAAGACATAATTCTGTGGATGCCCTCATGCTATTTTATACCTGGCTCTGGTTGGTGGGCCTTGAGGTTCTATTAAAAAAGAAAAAAAGAGTAGATCCCACTAGCATGAAGTCTGCCTATGCCCGGTTTGAGGCGCTTGTGAACTGAAAGGACTCAGCCACAGAAGAGAGTGCCCACTGAGCCTCAGCCTGGTTTACTGCTCTTGGCGCATCTCTGCATGGGGTTCATTAGATCAACTGATCATTCATTCGCACACTAACACATGAATTTGCCCACCTTTAGAACAGGCTGCCTATTGAGTCTCTAAACTGGCCACTCCTGTTAAGTTGCTTCCTTATCAGAAAGGCGACTGCAGACATAAGCAGGCACAGAAGCTGGGCTCCTGGAGAAAACAGGTCTTGGTTTAGGGAGGTTCACGTAACTCCTCCCATGTTGAAAGAATATGTATGTGTGTGTGAGGGGGGGGGAGGGTGAATCACATGGGCTAGCCTTCCCCCACCAACTGCAACCATGGGGGTCACCACCTGCAGTGAAAACACCTCCTCCTTTCTGAAGGTTTGGCCAGGATGGGAAAGGAGTTCTACTTGCATACTCACGGATGCATGTAGAGTTCCTCCAGGCAAGGAAAACCCAGCAGTATTGAAGTAGAGGCCTTAACTGTACAAGCCAAATGTGCAGATGGCAGGTAAGCAGTTCAGCTGCATGCATCAGTGGGGTACATCAGCAGAGGGCAAGGCTAACCCTCAACCTCACTCACATGTTCTTTCGGTGCGTGGGGATGGTCTTGTGAACCTCCCCTTTTTCCTGGTGTAGGAGTGAGGCATGAACAAGCATGAACAGTGAACTAGAGCAAGTATAAAATAGGTAACCACAGAAATGTGATCTTGTAAACTGCAAATGTGAATCCATTTCATTTATTCTAGTGCTGGCACAAAAATCCTCATTTTACGCTCACATTCACATGTGAGAGAAGGGCATTTTGGCTGGTTTTTTTCTCGGGGGCAAGGTAATAATAGTGCTCCTTGGCTATGATGGCTGCCATTTTAATTTCCCAAAAATAACCTCAGAATGATGCTGTGGAGTGCTGGGGGGGGATGGCTGCTGCCCATGGAGGACACCATTTTAACATCCCAGATTGAATGCCCCTTCTGTAATGGTGTTATGCAGTGACATGGTGTTGTTCTAGCATTCAGGGGAAACTAAAATGCTAGCTGATAGGAGTTGGGGGGAGGGGGGCACTAGTGAGTTTTGCCCTCTGTTTTCAAAATTTGCCTCCATACCCAAAACGCAGGAGGGAAGGCAGTCTTTTCCTCTTTTGCCTGCAAAAACTTCACCACCAACTTCCAAGTTCAGGTTAAATTTCTCTTTTAGAACCTTAATTCATTCAAAGATTAATACATTAATTTATTCAAAAGTTAGGAGGTTATCCAAAATAATTTATTCAAAAACAAAACAAGTGTATATGTTATTAAAATGCAATGAGCATGTGTTTAATTTTTCCAGCTGATTCAATACAATGTCTTTTTTCAATTCTTTTTCTAGTTCAGGAGCGACTTACCAAACAGATTGCCCTGGCAATTACTGAAGCTCTGAAACCTGTTGAAGTGACTGTGGTCATTGAAGCATCGTAAGTTAAGAATTCCTTGTCCAATTTGATTTGTTGGGTCACACACACCCCAGTCTCGTCTTTCACTGGGAAATGGGAGGGGTTTTTCCCTGTATAATTACTATAAAAAAACCATTCTAAACAATTTAAAAAACCCACCAACCTTACATTGGGTTGATCTTGACTTACTTAGTTGAACATAGCTTCCATAGAAATCAATGGGACTTCTTTGATTATATTTTTCATTCTGCTTCTCAGACAAATATTGTTCTCCAAAGCAGCTGACATTTAAAAAAATCAGTATCTACTTCCAAGAGACAGGGCTTGCTGTGATTATCTGTGACTAAAAAGACAAGACAGGCAAGGGAGGGGTGGGAGAGAAGGAAGAGGAAGGGGATCAGTTTGACAGCACCAGAACAAAGGCCCCATCTACACTATACATTTAAAGCAGAATTATACCACTTTAAATAGTCATGGCTTCCCCTAAAGCTTTTAATGTATAGAGTGCTTTTAATGTATAGAGCAGATGGGGTCAAACAGGGAATTGTAAACAGGCAGCTATATCCAGTTGGAGCCAGTCTGGCCTTCCCTTGCTGGGGAGGGTGTGTGGCATGTGCCAGCTGACCCAGCAGGCCTCACTTCCTGTCAGTTAACTCTGCCTTTGCCAACCTGGTACCTTCCAGATATTTTCAACTACAACTCCCATCATCCCCTGTGCTGGCTGGAGCTGATGGGAATTGTAATCAAAAACATCTGAAGGTCACCAGGTTGACTAAGGCTGAGCTAACTTCTCCCACTGATTTCAATAGAACCTAAATTCAACTAACTCAGGATTGTATCAACATGACCCATTTAAACTAATGGACACAACTATCTTAGATCCATTCATTTTAGTGGATCTATTCTGAGTAGAACTTAGTTGGATACAATCCTGTACACACTTGCCTGGAAGTAAATCACACTAGACTTAGGTCCAAGTAGACTTGCATTGTCTGGATTCTAGCCATTAAAACACCAAAAGCTGCTCTGAGCGTGGTTTACCACAGAAAAATAGCATGCCAATAAAAATGAAGGAATGCATGTTATTAATCAATTCTGCTGTCATTTTAATACTAAAAATGCCTCTTTGAATATCCTTCACAGGTACATGTGCATGATCATGAGGGGCGTTCAGAAAAGGAACAGCAAAACCGTCACCAGTGCCATGCTTGGAGTCTTGCGAGAAGATCCAAAAACTAGAGAATTTCTCGCCTTGATCAAGAATTAACCAAGAATTAATTGCAGCCCTCTCTGGATTTGGATCCCACACTAAAAAACCAATTGCCAAGACATAATTGCCTTATGTGAGCCAGAATCTGCGATGTTAAAAAAAAGTGAAAGAAAAAAGAACAAGAAAAGAAATAATAATATCACAGCTTTGTTCTCACTTTTGGGTAAAACCTCAGAATGTTGCTAAACATTTGCTAGGCAATGCAAGTACCTAACTCCATTTTACAGCACAGAAAAGAGGTATCCCTGATAGGGGAGCATCTTGTGCCCTAAAAGCCAAGGCCTCGCTACACATTGCATCTTTTAAATATTTGAGAACAAAGCAAGAGATCCTCCCCAGAGTTCTTTATGCATTGCAGAGAGGTACACCTAAACGGTAAAATATTCATGCAAGAAACACATTATTGCAAAGGGGTATAATATAGCTACACTTGACAGGGACCAAGGATTGGCTGCAGGTCCCTGTGGCTGGTAACACTAGTGCTGGCCTGGGGGCTGAATGCAGCCCTCCAGCCCTCTCTGCCTGGCCCTCAAGACTTTCCCCAAGCTACACTTTCTCCCAGGCCCTACCTCTTACTGGCCCTGCTCTGTGCCCTCCTGGAGTACCTTTACCTGGCTGGAATGTATTCTTGAGTTGTGATAATGCATCTTTCCTGCCTGGATGGAGAAAGGTGTGTGTAAAAACCTCTGACTTTTGCATGGCCATAATGTAGCCTATTGTACAAAGGTAGAGAGTCACATCTGTTGTTCTGCCCACTTTTGCCTCTGGCCCTTGCCCACTGCTGGCATTGCAATTCCCAGAAGGTTGCCCATGAAGGAATGTGGCCTTTGGCTAAAAAAGGTTCCTCACCCCTGCTGTAGTGAAGACCTCCTACAAAACAGTCACGGGAGAACAATATTAGATTACTCAAGTCCTGCAAAGGCAAGAGACCCTCATGCAGAGCAGTCATTGCTTGCAAAGGAAACCTTAAGATACTCAGAGCTACCAATCGCTCCTGACATTTCAACTCTGCTTGCTTCATTATGGCCACCACAGTGCCAGTGTATTCCAGCAACCTCCATCTTGAAAAGCAGAGACGGAGAACTGGTGGTCCTCCAGATGTTCTTGGACTCCAGCTCCCATGATCTCTGATCATAATTTCTGATACCCTAAAGAATCCTGGGAATGATAGTGCTGAAAACTCTGTTAAGAGGTATGTATCTCCCCATAAGAGCCCTGTTGAATCAGGTCAATGGCCCATCTAGTCAAGCACTAGCCAACCAGATGCCTATGGGAAGCTTACAAGCAGGACCTAAGCACTAGAACAGTGGTTCCCAAACTTTTCCCCCCATGGACCACTTGAAAATTGCTGAGGGTCTTGGCAGATCACTTAATGGATTTTTTGGTCTGTTGTAGCAATTGTAACGTACTGTGCTAGATGCTAGATTTTTTAAATGTACTTTTATTGCTTCTTGTATTTCTGATACATTGTGTTCCATGAAATTCAAATTGTAATGCAACAAAATAGAACATAAGATATAAAAGAAGCAATAAAAACACAATTAAAATTAATACAAATGTTGAATGCGATGGATGTGCCATCTCCCACCTTCAACCACAGATCCAAAGTCATGCCACAGACCACCTGAATGAAGCTCATGGACCAGAAGTGGACTGCAGACCACAGTTTGGAAACCCCCCTGTACTAGAGCACTCTCCCCTCTTGTGGTTTCCAGCAACTGGGATTCGGAAGGATGCTGCCTGTGACCATGAAGGCAGAGCATAGCCATCATGGCTAGTAGCCATTGAGAGCCTTATCCTCCATGAAGTTGTCAAAGCCTCTTTTAAAGCCATCCAAGTTGGTGGCTTTCATTGCCATCCTCCCCCACCAGCATTAGTTCCCAGAATTATCTGGGGAGAATAAGTAACTAGTTTACGGCTCTTAAGAGTTAGGATTATATTCAGCTAAGTTATTGCACAATGACTTTCAGGAGTACCATAAAACTCCCCCCCCATCCACCAGATCTGCTCTGGGTTTCCCCCCCCCCAACTCTCCAGAATAGATTTCCAGGGGTAGAAGATGTGGGGTTGTGTTGTGGGAAGTCATTCCACTTGTGCAATGACTTAGCTGGATACAAATCTCATCCCCTTTGAATGCAGTAGGGCTTACTTCAAAGTAAAATGCATTAGACTGGACTGCACATGTCCAGTGTAGATATGCCCACAGAAAGCATCTAGCAGGTGATACTGTACCTATTACAATCGCCAATTTTCTAATGGATTTGTGCCCCAGCATCTTGACTGAAGGGAGGAAACACCCATACAACCTCCATTTCCATGCACACATTCAGCTCAGAATGTGAATGTAAGCTTCTATGTAGGTGCTTGTATGTAGCTTTAATGTAAAGAGATGGGTGGGTAATGCAATCCTTTGCACAGTTCCCAAGGAAGAAGCCCCACTGAACACAGTAGGACTTCTAACTGAGTATAATATATACATGATTGTGCTGTGTTGCCTGTGATTTGATTTAAATCTTGTTTTTAAATTAGATACGCTTCTCTCCATCAGTTCTGTTTACTTAAATGTTTCATCCACTGCAAACACATTTTTGGGCTATGGCTCTTTATGTTACAAAAATACTGTAAACACTGCTGTATCATCGTCAAAGAACTGTATAGCACAACTTGAGATGTGGCTTTAAAAGCCTAGTGACTTGAGACACAAAACAGGGCTGGCATTTCTTGAAGAATATTCCTTTGTTAAGAAAAAAGCTTGTGATGTGTTGTATGTACTGTGTATACACACTTAAGAGTTCACTTAATTCAGTTGTGTGAGAGGAAAACAGGGTTGCACTGACTTGTATGTTCACTGAGTGGCTCTTTGTACAGGGACACATTGGGAACAGCACATTCCCACAACAGCAGCAGAAGCTTCAAAAGACACTCTCCTCTTTCTCTCACCTAACAGTTTTATTTTTACTTTTAGTAAGAGAAGATAGCTTGCATAAAAGTGGTGCTAAAATGCCTGCTAACCAAACAATGTTGTGTCACTATTTTAGATTTATAAAATGCTTGTAATACAAAGCTATAGTTTGGGATTCCAACCTCTTTGTTACAATTTATACTAATTAGTTGCATTGTACTAAAAAGATTCAAATCACTACATCAAGAGCTACATATTAAGGTCTACATATTGTGCTGTGTTGTTGTCACATTATTTTGAGTATATTTATAACAGCAGTTTGAGCATATTTAATTTGGTAAGATAGTCCCAGCTACAAAATAAAAAGTGGAAAATGGGGCGTGAAATACTGTATGCTCAGCAGTGCGATTGGCTAAATTGACTGAATGCCTTTTATCAGGAAAAGCAAAAATGAATAAGTGATTGTAGCATAATATGGTATGTATTAGGTGCAGATGATATCTTGAGTTAGATTTGACTTGTGAGAGGTAAACACTGCTGTTGCACATGGTTTACCTTTTTTCAATAAATGTGCCAAGCACAAATTGAAAAATTTGTCAAGAAATATGGTGTATACCCTGGGGCATGTATGTGATTGCTATAACTATTATGCAAGACTGCCTTATTGCTTTTATATGTATAAGTGCCTTTAGGAGGGTAAGATTTAATAGTTAAGCTCATAATGGTGTCTTCTGTAGCTTGGACACCTGCCAGAGAACTAGTTTGTTAGAAGATGAGGTTGCGGAACAGTCAATGTCCCTCAGCTGGGCCTTATCTATGAGGCTAGATGTAGCCTCAAGGACACCTCTTTGAAGCTCATCTAGATAGCCACTAACGAGCTGCATGTGCTGAGAACTGGTAGCACATGTGATAGGAGGCTGGTAGGGAGGGAAAGGACCGTTTGATGTACAGTAGCCTTGGCACTGATCCAGTTAGCTCTAATGAGCTACATGTGCCAAGGATGGGCTGCACGTGTGAGGCGTCCTTCCCTGGCTCTCCCTGTCAGGTTCCTACCTGCTCGTGGTTACTGCCTGTCTCTAGGCACCACCAGGGACTCCACCAGTCCGGACCGCTCTCTCTTATGATTTCTCTCCCCGCTCTAGCACAGATCTCAACAGAACCCCCTGCTAGGCAACCACCAGTAACGTCCCAATACTAGTATTCCCAGAGACTCTGAATACTGGTATTGTTATTCTCTTCACCGCTGCCACCATTTGTTACAGTTCCCCTTCAGCCTTGGTCATTACCTTACCCTCCCTTCTGGTCTGTGAAACCCCAGCCAAGGATCAGGCCTTTGGTAAACCAAATTAAGTATTTATTAAAGATAACAAAGCTAACAAGATTAACAAGATTTCTTCTTAAGGCACATAAGCATATGGTTTTACTCAATACTAATCCGAACTCCACCTCCCTCCTTCTTCACGCTCTCCATCAGGTGCCTTGACACTCCAGATCAAGGGACGGGGATACTTCAAAGATAGTGAGATAACAGCCATTGTCTATTAGGCATAGGGCAGCTTTGATGCCTAGTCTGATTAATGATGTACCCTGTCAAGATGTGCCGATTTGATGTTAGATATAGCTAATGATGCATTCCGTCATTGTGTATGCCTTGCCAAGATTTTCTCTATAAAAGGTGCCTGTGCCGTGAGCTCAGGGTGCAGACCTTAACGCCTCTATGTGAGAGACCTTCGGTCTGTTCCACTGGGTAGGCAAGCCTGTTGTGGCCCAGCTCAGCATACAGACTGTAGGTGCCCATGTGGGAACCTTGCAGCCTGTTCCATTTATTGGGTATGCCAGTGTGCTCGCTAAATTACTCAATAAACGTCTCCTTGAGAGTAAACCTTTGAATCTTCCTCCTTGATTCTATGGTACTGATCCTTACAGTTTGAAGCAGCCCACAGCTGGGGCTAATACATATGGAAAACTAAACAATGGCCCACAGACTGGAAGTGTTCCATATACATCCCAATTCCAAAGAAAGGGGATTCCAGGGAATGGAGTAATTATCGAACTATTGCCTTAGCATCCCATGCAAGTAATGTAATGCTCAACATTCTATAACAAAGGCTCTTGCCATATATGGAGCGAGAAACGCCAGATGCCCAAGCTGATTTAGAGAGGGGCACCAGAGATCATATTGTAAACATACATTGGATAATGGAACAGACCAAGGAATTTCAGAAGAAAATCACCCCGTGCTTTATAGACTACAGCAAAGCCTTTGACTGTGTAGATCATGAAAAACTATGGAATGCTTTAAAAGAAATGGGGGTGCCACAGCATCTGATTGTCCTGATGCGCAACCTATACTCTGCACAAGAGGCTACTGTAAGGGCAGAATATGGAGAAACCTATTGGTTTTATCACCCTATTTAATCTATACGCAGAACATAACATATGGAAAGCAGGATTGGACCAAGATGAAGGAGGTGTGAAAATTGGAGGGAGAAATATCAATAATTTAAGATATGCAGATGATACCATACTACTAGCAGAAACCAGTAATGATTTAAAACGAATGCTGATGAAAGTTAAAGAGGAAAGCACAATAGCAGGACTACAGCTGAACATCAAAAAGACTATAAAGTAATGACAACAGAAGATTTATGTAACTTTAAAGCTGACAATGAGGACATTGAAATTGTCTAGGATTATCAGTACCTTGGCACAGTCATTAACCAAAATGGAGACAATAGTCAAGAAATGAGAAGAAGGCTTGGACAGGGGAGGGCAGCTGTGAGAGAACTAGAAAAGGTCCTCAAATGCAAAGATGTATCACTGGACACTAAAGTCAGGATCATTCAGACCATAGTATTCCCAATCTCTATGTATGGATGTGAAAGTTGGACAGTGAAAAAAGCGGATAAGAGAAAAATAAACTTATTTGAAATGTGGTATTGGAGGAGAGCTTTGCGCATATCATGGACTGCAAAAAAGACAAATAAATGGTAAGCGGCGGTAACGCAGCCGAAGCTCTGCTCACGGCCGGAGTTCGATTCCAATGGAAGGAGGAAGTCGAACCTCCGGTAAAAGGGGTCGAGGTCCACTCAGCCTTCCATCCATCCGTGGTTGGTAAAATGAGTACCCAGCATATGCTGGGGGTAAAGAAAGGCCGGGGATGGAACTGGCAATCCCACCCCATATATACGGTCTGCCTTGTAAACGTTGCAAGACGTCACCCTAAGAGTCGGAAACGACTCACACTATAAGTGCGAGGACACCTTTACCTTTAGAACAAATCAACCAGAACTGTCACAAGAAGCTAAAATGATGAAACTGAGGTTATCATACTTTGGATACATCATGAGAAGACCTGATTTACTAGAAAAGACAATGCTGGGAAAAACAGAAGGGAGTAGAAAAAGAGGAAGGCCAAACAAGAGATGGATTGATTCCATAAAGGAAGCCACAGACCTGAACTTACAAGATCTGAACAGGGTGGTTCATGACAGATGTTCTTGGAGGTCATTGATTCACAGGGCCACCATAAGTCGTAACAGACTTGAAGGCACATAACAGCAACATCAGTGCCAAGCACAACAGGTTTAGTACTCTCCAAGCATACTTAGACAAGGGAAACACCAGATTTGGAAAAGCACATCTTTTTACATTTGACAGCCAACGTCTATTTACATAACTAATGAAGCACATGCTAGGCCAACCATTTCTTTTAAAAACCATGGAAATTTTTTACATTTCTCATTTTGTTACATAACCTTTTGAATAATGCAATGTGTGCTAGCAAAAGATTCCTAACAAGCTTTTTCAATCCAAAGACTGAAAAGACTAGCCTTTTATTTCCTGCACAGATCCCTCTCCTCCCTTCACTGTAAGGAAATTCTGCTTTTAATGCTAAACTCTGCAGAATTACATTACTTAAAGCAAGAGATAAGCCTCTTGTCCAAAATAAGTGTGTAGTTACAATGGAGCTTCTGCTGCTAAATGTAGGCCCCTAAAGTGAACTCTGGCAACAAAGAGGCATATTTGAAAAAACAATGTGATGTTTCTAATGACAGTATAGAATCAACATCTGATAGCACCAGCACAATGTTTCTAGAAATGCTTACAAAATTTAATCCTGAATGTATGTAAAGGCTAGAGCTTGGATCTTCCTTTACCTATCTTCAGTCACGAACCTATGCTAATCTGAGAAGCTAGTGTAGCTCCGCTGATAAGTCTCACGTGGATGAGCTATGCCCACAGGGTCTATGGGTTGGTTCTTGCATAGTGGCTACTAGCCAGGATGGTTGCATTCTACTTTCGCTGTTGGAGACAATAATACCACTTGCCGGGAATCACAAGTGGGGAAAGGTCTGCTGCACTCAGGTCATGCTTGCTGGCTTATCATCAGCATCTGGTTGGCCACTGTGAGAACAGGACGGTCAAGTAGTTGGGGCATTGGCCTGGTCCTGCAGGACTCTTCTTATGTTCTTATGAATTCCCCTCCTTCCCTCCACAAATTTTGTATGAATCAGTTACTCCACCCATATGCCCCACAAGGCAGAAGCCAGCTTTGCATGGAGAAAGAATCACATGAGCAGAGGATTTAGGTTCACTTTCTTATCTGTGCTGGGAAGGGTGACTTTGTTCCCTGAATTTGCAAGGGCAGTACCAGCCCACATATGAACTAGGGCTTAGTGTGTCCCATAATTCAGTAGTCATGAACTAGATGGCAGCATTCTTTTCCAGAATTACTCCACATGGGCTGCTGTTCAATAAACAAACCCACTACTTCTCTCAAAAGCCAGGGATCCAAAGAATGTAACTGAACAAGTACAGCTGAGCCATGAAAAGGCTTTTGCAGCTCCCAGGAGGGCGGAGGAGGGTGGCAATGCTGCACAGGGACAACATGAGTATTGACCCCAAACCTAGGACTAATGCTAGCGCACAATGCTCGAAGACAAATGCATACATACGTCACAAATACTCCCACCTATATAAGATCCCTCAAGGATCCCCCAAAGGCCCATAACATAATCCCAGTACAAGGCGAAAGGTATTATGCCCAGAGCAAAGGAGAGGATGGCAAGCATGTGTGCAAGTCAGAGGATAGAAAGCCTAATAGTGTACAAGCAGGTATTGTGGCAGCCATTTTAGTTGGTCCGTTGGATGGAGCTACCAACCACACCATTCATGACCAATTTAACAACCATATTGGACAGGTCTGTTTGCTAGCATTGAATCTATGTTGTACAAATGTATCATTTAAATCCAGAACACCACAATGCAGTATTTAGGAATGTTGGCTTGCAGTAACATTTTTTAAAAATGTACATACTGTTTCCTCAATAAAAATTCTCAAACCACTGCACAATGGAATAAACATTTAAAAACAAAAATGAAAAAGCTGCTAAAACCAGTACACAGCAAGAACCAAAAACCAACCATCAAAAGCATAAAAAAATTCTAGTAATTATTGTCTTCAAAACTGTAATAGGGAGGGAGACACAGGAATCTCTGGTCCTACAAAAAAAAAGGCAAATTGAAGACTAATCTATAATTGCCCTTATCAGCAGGGCAGCTCTTTCAAGACGAGCAATAATCCCTCTACAAAAAATGTACTATCATGCTGACCAGGTCTGCCAACTTCTCCCAGAAAGATGTTGCAAGCCAAGAAGGGTAAAGGTTGAGACAGCAAGTTGTGGCTCAGACTTCACCATACACCTTGTCCGTGAAATAACTGAAATTCATCCAAGTAATAAAGGGAGTTTCGATTAAAGGTTCTGTAACCAACATGCATCCAGATGAAAATGGAAATGGACTGCCTTCAAGTCAATCCCGACTTACGGCGACCCTATGAATAGGGATTTCATGGTAAGCGGTATTCAGAGGGGGTTTACCATTGCCTCCTTCTGAGGCTCATCTTCCCCAGCTGGCTAGGGCCTGCTCAGCTTGCCACAGCTGCACAAGTATTCTGCTACCTGTGCTCTATTGTTCCAGCCATTTTTTCTGAAGCACAAATTAAACCAGGAATTGGAATGGCAGGATTATAAAATCAGAGATAAAATAAAAATATATCCAGAATGTGTAAAAACCTAGAAAAATAAAAGATCTTGGCCTGACATTGAAAAGACTGTAAAGTAGGCACTAGGCGAGCTTTCCTGGGGAAGAGTATGGCTGGGATGGGATAACACCACTGAAAAGGCCCTCTCTCCAGCGCCAACTGCCTGACCTCAGAAGGTGAGTGGCACCCAGAGAAGAGCCTCCAAAGCAATCTTAAAAGTATGAGCATGCAACAGGGCAAGCGGGTTGCCAACAGAATTCCCAATCTGCTCTAAGAGCCTCCACCAGGTGTATATATTTGGTGGTTTGGGAAATAGGGTGCTTGGGGAACAAGATGGTGTCTTTGTGCGCAATGCCCTCTCTACCTCCCCAAAATTTCCTCCCTATGCTATTGTGCCAACAGGAAGCAACTAGGCCAATACAGGTCCTGCTGCCTCATCTTAGACATCCCTTGGTGATACAAGCCAGGTGGCTTGTCACCTTCATGACCAAATCCTGGACGATTATTGCTTCTATAAACTGACAATACAAATACAGCAGAGATGCATTAACCATTGAATAGATCAAGAAGAATAACATACTGGGAAACAAGAACTGCACACAAGAAAAGACAAACAAAAGACCCCAGATTATAAAACAGTCACCTCTGTTTTAACACAAGAAAGTGGAAACACTTTATTTACAATTTCTCTTATATGTACAAACAATGCCTCAACTCCAGATTTTCATCACAAGGCTAAAGGCTAATTTATGCTAGGTTTATTCATTCAAGTTTCACCCCCCAAAAACCAGATTAGAAATAATAATCCTGACAACATTAATAGTGCATTTATTATACACCAGGTCGTGAGAATGTGGGACTCACATAACTGAGTGGAGCCCACCAACCAAGCATTATAACCTGCCAGTTTCTCAATAACATTTTTATGCAGTTGTAGGCATGCCACATAACCAGGAAGCTTCCAGAACTCCTGACAGCAAGCTTGGTGTGTCGCAAGCTGTGCATTATTTTATACAGTTACATATAAACTTGGATTTAAAAAATCATTTTATGCCAATTTTATGTCATCAGTCCCTCTGCTGGTAGACTCAGCATCCTCCAATGCAACTTCTAATCCCTGATGTAGCAGAGTAACTGTGGGATGAACAAAAAAGTTCATTTGCTGTCTTTTGAGTTTTTCCTCAGATTTTGAAAGTTCAAAACAAAGAACACTAATGAGCCGAAATTTAACATTTTTATATTTATACCATTAAGTGCCATTAGCAGATCACTCTTTATATCACTAGATCAAAAATCCAAATGGCGATTGTAACCATATCAAGTTACCAGTACACCAGAGTCTCTTATAGTAATATGAGCATGAATTAGACCATTTATCCAGGTTTAAAATCAGAGCTAATACAACGCAACTAAAAGTCCATGCAAATTCTGGAAGGAGTCTTTCATCTTTTGTAATTTTCCCAACGTTGGTAATGTTCAACAACTGTTTTTAAAGTCAAAGCTAGTAAATAAAAAGCTCATAGTATGTAATTAAACTGATGTTTGCTTGTAGTTTTTCGTGTCCAACACTTTCTTCCCACACATTGCGCAGATGCCTATTAACAAGAAGCACAATGAAAATGATACCTCTTCTTTTAGCCCAAAGTTACAAAAGCAAATGAACAAGAGGAGAATTTATGCCAAATGTCTCACCTTTTTTGTAGGCACATCCCTGGCAGTAGTGGGAGCCTGGCTGATGAACTGAACTTTTACAAATTCGGCATATCGCAAATTTGTTTTTACCATAAGGATCAAACCTAGGAAGAAAAAAGTAACCTAATTACCTATTCATAGAAAGTGTTCCTATTTACTTTCATACAGTTAGGAGTATATGAAGATGGGAAAAGGTGAATAGGAAAGAAGATAGATTTGGCTGATAATAAACCTCGAAAAGAAACTTCCCAAGTACAGTTGCATAAAGGTTATCAAATGCAGTTCTTCCCTTCTGATCCATCAGTGTGGACTAGTTTGCATGTTAAAAGCTTCAAAGTAGGAATGTATCACATGCTTTTCAAAAAGTATCTTACGACATCTCTTATACAAAATGGGTAAACCAGCTCAGAGGATTTATGTGTGATAGATATTGTAAGATAGTTTGACAGTCAATGCTGTGTAAGTGAGATATAATATTCAGCTGCCAATGCACTTCGCTTCTGCCATGCTCTAGCTTAGGGTGCCATGAAGCAGAAATGAAAAGGTTGGCAACTGGTGAAGAAAGCACACAGTGACTCTTTTCCAATCCTTCCTTCATTACTCCCAGTGTCTTATGGCACTATCACCATTTAACCATTTCATTTTCACTTTGACATGCGCTCTGTTTCTCCACTGTGCACAGAGAGGAATCAGTGGCAGCTATAACAGCAGCAAGCCCAGAGGCAAGGGGACGTAAAGTAAGGTGATGTGTGTGCACGCACACATGTGTAGAGGGGATGTAGGAGAGAACTGGCGAGGTGCACAAGGGAAAAGAAAAGGAGCAAACCATGGACAAGGGATGGCAGCACAAGGAGACACCAAGTAGAGTGGAGAAAAAGTGGTGAGGAAGCCCCCAAGACAGCTCTACTGGATAAAGGCAGGAGGAAGAGTAACGGACAAGACTGTATTTGGGGTGGGAAGAATGAAAGGTAATCTGGGAAGGGAGGGGGCAAATGCTGGATGATGTGAGGAAATGGAGAAGAATGCAAGCTAACTGTTGTCCCCCCAACAATTTAATTATCTTGCTTAATATATTAAGACATCAATTACCTTGCCTTCTTTGATGTCAGTGCCTTGTTTTCATTAAGCTTTCTCCCACCACTTTCTATAAAGAAAAAATAAGTTTTACTGCTTAATAAATGCAAAATTATTATAAATTAAGGCAAATGCTGAGACACCACTTATTTTCCAAGAATACAACTAGAAGAGAGAGAAAGAGAAAATAAGTGTGCAAGTTGCCCAGCTATTCAGAGCAAGTTCTTCTATATGACATACTATATTTATTTATTTATTTGATTTATATCCCACCCTTCCTCCCAGCAGGAGCCCATATAAATGTTCACATATCCTACTGAAATTGCAGGGTTCTTCAAACCAGATTCCGCAATACTGAGTTCGATCATGTGAAAATTATCAAGTTACAAAGACTCATTTAAGCAAGCTTCATCAATACATTTCTCAAGGAAATATAATCTACTTTTATCTCAGTGGTATGCAGGCAAGTATAAAGGTAACCTTGGCTCCATGCATATATATGCTACTTCTGTGGACTGGTTATCTAATGGTATTAAACATCAGAATGTGATATTCTTTTTGCAATTATTTCAACTTCATTAGCAAGTGCTCTCTATTTTCTGAACAAAGGTGCAGCCACATAATGAGAAAAAACAATCGCATATAAGCACCTGACAATTAGACTGAAATAAAGAACATGGACCTTGAAGAAAAAAAATGCACACATTATCTACTCACATTTCCAGACTTGCTTTTCCTAATAGGAAATACCAATAAGAGATACCTATTGAAAGTGATTATATATCTGTTTAGAAGTACCTGTGGTGTTCCTTGCACCGTCCTTCCATGTATCAGGTGTAATTACAGTACCAAGTTTTCTTTCACCTATGGAAAGGCATAGAAATGCAAAATAAAGGCTGTGACAATCTAATCAATATTTTGGGGAGTCTTTTGAGAGTACAAAACAGATTAAGCCCACCTTCACATACAGTCCAACTATTTGAACACTAATAATATGAAGTACTTAATTCTATGAATTCACTACTCTTATGATGCCCTATGAAAAGTAGACATTCATGGATGATGCATGAAGTGCAATATGATTCATGCTGACTTAGATGGAATTCAATGGGACTTACTTCCAAGTAAGTGTTATGTGCATAAAGCTGCAATTCCGTGTACACTTACCTGGGAATAGGTCCCTCTCAACTAATAGGGCTTACTTATTAGTAGGACTGCACTGCATGTTAGTAATTGCCACAAGACTATGGAAAGTTATTGCCACAAGAATACAAAAATACTGATTGGAGGATACAATTGTGAAAACAACAAGTGGGATTTGCAATTATTACGACAGATCTAAGGTGCACCATACAAGTCTAAATAAAACTGTGGCTGCTGTATGTAACAACATTATTCACTTTGCAAGCCAAGGGAAAAAACCAGGGCTACTTTGTGGTGGTCCAGTCTCTGATATCTAAGCTTGACAGCCAGGCAGCTAGTTATTCTAAGGACAAAGAAAGTTCTTGAGTAGGCTTCCACTTGCTTTATGGTTTGTTCATCATATTGATATATCACTTCACACAATTGTTCATGTGTAGTTGCACAGTAAGGTTAATGTTTTGTTGTTCCACAAATATGTCTACACCATGTGAATGCAGCATCTCTCATCTAGAAAATCAATTTAAGACTGCAGTCCTATACTCGCTTATCTAGGAGTAAGCTCCATTGAATTTAATGAGTCTCTTCTGAGCAGACATGTATAGGATTGCACTGTAAGTATAGCTTTTGCTACCAACACGCAGCATGAGGCTTATTTTGAGAAGCTTACAACCAGTATATATCCAACTGAAGACATACATTCTTAACTTAAACATTTTTTTAAAAAAAGAAAAATAGCTTGGTATACAAGTTTTCCTAAGCAAATCTTAATAACTAAGTCAGTCAGTCAGTAAGAAAGACAGAAGAAGGCAGACACCTCAGAAGAGGCAGGGCATAAATGAGGGAGCATAGCATTTTATTCACCATAACTTTGGTGTAGCTGACTGGCTAAGAGATTATTAAGTAATAATCTCTACTTTGGCTGGTATGAATCTTGCTGCTGGAATTAATTTACTAGATGGCCACTCTTTTTCATACTCAGCTTTGCCTTTCATCTGCAATAAAGTGATAGTAATACTATTCTGCCTTTCAGGGTTGCTGTAAGAATTACAAGATAATTCATGGCGAGCACTTTTAAAACTCAAAAGTGTTTTGCTAAGTATCTTTATTATTAATCTCCACCAGGTTAAGTGGTCCCCATTAGTGAACATATGAAGTACCCTGACAGATTCAACCAAAGGCCTATCTAGTCCAGCATTCTGTTTCACACAGAAGTGGGAGATGAAAGCAACAGCATTCTCCCAGTGCTGTGTCTCAGGAACTGTTATTCAGAGACACTTCATAACTAGTAGCCATTGACAGCCTTAACCTATATTTTAGGTGTCAATGAACCCAGACCTCCTAATACATGAAAAATGAACTCACAAGGCACTCTAACAGCACTGCACACCTCTCCTCATCATGGTTTCTCAATAACTCCCCCTCTTCCTTCAACATGCAGTGTTTCCCAAAGTTCTAGGCATGCTTTCACTGAATGAAAATTGAAGCACACCTGAGGTTGGAAGGCCCCAAAGATTTTGCTTTAGAGGGTGAAACAGTTAAGAAATCACTAACCCTAGCAGCCAACCCACTTGTGGTGCTGCATGCATGAGTCGTTGATCCAGGGGCCCATACTTTGACTCATGCAGGGATGTAACCAGAGGTCTCCTATGAGGGAAGGTACGAGGAGGCTACTTAGAAGGAAGCAAGCCCAGAGCAGTGATGCATATAAAAATGCAATAGACATCTTCCCAGGAACTACTTGAAGACATATGTGCCCAGAGGAAAGGCAGAAGGGAAGCCCAGGGCAGGGAGTTCACACTGTCAGCACCCCCAAAAAACCCTGCTGTTATATAATTTGTAACATTTGTGGCCGAAAGTAATATATAAATACAACACACAAAGACATAAATAATACAAAATATAAATAAAGCCAGCAATTTTAAAGCAAATATACATAATACTGGCGGTCATGAGCAGGAGACTTGTGGCCGGCCGCTGTAGGAAAAAGGATGTTGGACTCGACGAGCCTTTGATCTGACCCAGCAGGGATGTACTTGTGCTTGGGAGGAGAGAAAGCCAGAGCAGCGACTCATACAAAGACACAGCCTCTTCCATAGTGGGACCGTCTAGAGGCACACAGGACCCTTAAACTGCTCAATTAATATTTGTTTATCTCACGGGGAGAGGGGAAAGGCCTCTCGCGCCCGAACGTCCCTCACTACAATGACAGCTTTTTAAACACCCCCAGTGCGTCACGCGCTCGCATAACAGTAATCCCATCTCGCGCCCCCGCCGCCATCCAACTCACACTTCTCGCACACCATGGCGAGCCACCCACGACGAACGACACGAAACAGAAGAGACGTCGCCGTACGGCAATCAGTTCGTCAACTACCTCCACAACAGACTCGTCCTTTCAATTTCCGGCAGCCGTCTGAGCGTCAGCATTTCCTCTTCCGGGTTCCTCCGCCGCTCTCCCATCCCCCTTTCTCGCGCCTATTGGTTGAGATTGAATAAAAGAGCGGGCCGCTTCTGTGACGTACAGCGGATAAGACGTAAGTGGCTTGGCATTGCGGGTCAGGGCTTAAGGAAGTATGGAGTCTGTCTCCTGGTGACTGATGACCATCCTTATAAAGACCTTCCCATTGGTTCTTGGAAAACGGACAGGTAAGGTGGAGATAGATGATCTCTCTTTCCTGTCTCCAGTAGTCGGGATTCGACGCCTACTGCTTCTAGCATATAGTCAGTACCATAGAAGAGAGGCGGGCAAACTTTTGACTTGCAGGATCTGCTTTCATTTTTACTAGAATCCCAAGGTCTTCCAGTAGGAGCCAGGTGTAAAATGCGTAGGGGCACAGCCCACTAGGATAACCTGTATGGACAAGTACAACTCTGCATCTTGAGTCCCTCGAGTCTAGATCAAGTATTCTAGTTCTAAAAAGCACCAAAAGAGATAGAGAAAGGTGGTTGTTGTTATATGCCTTCAAGCCAATTGTGACTTATGGCGACCCTGTGAATCAGTGACCTCCAATAGCATCTGTTATAAACCCCCCCTGTTCAAATCTTGTGTTCAGGTCTGTGGCTTCCTTTATGGAATCAATCCTTGTTCGGTCTTCCTCTTTTTCTACTCCCTTCTGTGTTCCCCAGCATTATTGTCTTTTCCCATGAATTGTGTCTTCTCATGATGTGTCCAAATTATGATAATCTCAGTTTCATCATTTTAGCTTCTAGTGATAGTTGTGGTTTAATTTGTTCTAACATTCAATTTGCTGAGACTGAGAGATAAGCAACTAGCACAAAACCAGCCAAACTAGAGAATTGGGTTTTAATTTTTACTGGCAGTTTTTCTTGTGATCGTTAGAACAGATGGAAGATTGAAACACTTGCTGATTTACTGCAAATCACCCAGAGATCCACCAGTAGATTTCAATGTACTTCTGCCCACCTGAGAATGCACCCAATACTCGCCTTT
This sequence comes from Rhineura floridana, assembly GCF_030035675.1. Classification (NCBI taxonomy): domain Eukaryota; kingdom Metazoa; phylum Chordata; class Lepidosauria; order Squamata; family Rhineuridae; genus Rhineura; species Rhineura floridana. The sequence goes on along the minus strand of NC_084483.1, from coordinate 184,459,850 downwards.
GGTTGCATCTGTAGAGATTGGGTAGTGTGGGGAAGAAGAGCTATTTTTCAAGGCAGTTTGTCTCTCCTTTACTGTTCCTCGTTGTTGTCGAAGAACCCCCGATAAGTTTCCAAAGGGAACCCCTGGTAGCGCTGCTGAGTCTTTGTAACAAGATTAATTGGGTCATTCAAACATCCAAAGACAGGGCAGAATTGCACTCAGCATGTGTGTATGCATAGACACAAGTGCAGGCTGCTTGGAAGGGGGCATGCTTGTAACAGTGGTTATATGTAAATGCCTCCTCCAAGAGCAAGCTGTTCTGTTGTGACTCAGCATCCAAAGCAACTGACTGCTCTGATCCTACCCAGGGCAGAGACATATGGGAATTAATCCACCCCAGAATGTAGGATGGCCACAAGGGGACTGAGACTCTGCTCTGGCAGCCACACTTCAATGGGCGGATGTTTAAGGACTCACAAGCAGTGATTACCAATTTTTTAAAAATGATTTTGTTCTTTTTCATGCGAGCCAGCTTAACTGTGACCTCAAAGCCACTGTTGCTGTGTTGAGTCGTCAGCTCTGTTGTTTAATTCCCAGCAGTTTCAGAGAGCTGACAACATCTGGAGGGCCACAGCTATTTGACCTATAACTTCTTGTAAGTCTAGATTTAGGGACAGCCTTGATGAGATGAAATGTTTTCAAGTTTCACTGCTATGATTCTTTTATAAGAGCAAGCTTTTACATGCACACGCACGTACGCAAGCACACACACGCACACCCCACCCCTTGATAAGAGGCTGTGGGTCAAAAGCATTCCTGACAGGTAGATCCCAACCTTTTAAAAACCTTCCAAAGAAGACTCCTACACCACCCATCCGTCTTGTTCTTTGAAGATTCTTTCTGCTGATTAACCTAAATCTCATCGTGAACAATTCAGGGGAAGGTGACGTGAAAGACTGCCTGCCCGCCCCTGTGTAGATCTGTAAGATCACTTGGAACATCAGGGGATTTTTTTCTTGTGGCACTGCAAATACCACGGGGGTGTGTGTGACCACAAAACAGGCATCTTCTGTCATTGCTCTTGCCTTTGGGAATGTCCTTCCGTCTTCCATATGTGAGGCATAATCCATCAAGTGCTTCAGATGGCTTGTAAAGACATATCTTTCTGCCAGGTTTTCCCTGATCCATAAGATTCTGTTATTACTGAATTCCTGTTTTTATATACTCTTTTTACAGGTTTTATGTTGTATCTCTGTTCTTATGGTTCTGTTTTTTATGTTGTACATTTGTATATTGCTTATAGATTTTGAAATATTAAGTGGTCTAGAAATACTTTAAAATAAATAAATAAATTGTAAAAAAAATATAGTCATACTTAATACAATGCATTCCTGTATGGCCTTGTTCTGTGCATATTTACTTGGATATAAATCCCATTGAGTTTAATGGGACTCGCAAATAAGTGTGCACAGGACTGCAGCTGCTTCTTTAGGGTTGTGCTGTTGATTTTTAATTGAATTTGAAGGCAGCATAATTCTTAAATTATGCATCAGTTTAGAATTCCATGTTGTCATTGCAAGAAGAGCGTTTCCTTCAGTATGTCTAGGAATATAACTACCTTAATTTGCTTCACAACAGGTGGAAATTGAAGACACCATGAAAGAAACTGAAATTAAGAGACTGCTATCTGCTAATGTTATCTGTATATTCTCCATTATTGCAGCAACTGTTATTCCTTCTCTATTTTTGGAGAATTTTTCAGTCTTGGGAACACATCTGACTTGGTTATGCATCTGTTCAGCAAGTGTTGGTACTGTAAATATAATTTTGTATTTTATTCTTAAACCAAATCCATCTTCTAGAAGAAGTTCTTTTGCCCATAAGGTAAGTCTTAATCTTGTTAAGGCATAATATTGGAATGTTTTGGTTAATAGTAACACTTAGTACCTTTCATGTCTTTAAATGTCCATTACATATAATATTGTTGTAATCCTTACTTCAGTCCTGCAAGGTAGGCCAGATGGGAGAATGAGGCTGAGGGAACAGTAGCTTGTCTTCATCTACCTGATAAGTTCATGGCTGAGATCAGATTTGAACTGAGGACTTCTGGGCTCAAAGCGCTATCTTTAGCACCACTCCACAGCAACTCTCTTGCAAAAAAAGTAGAATACATCTAACCATCATACACTGAAAGTAACTGAGTTCTCATTGTATTTCTGTTATAATATTTCTATTGCTGTTAAATGGTTTTATGTTGCTGTACACTGCCCTGATAGTTTGTGAGAGGGTGGTATATAAATAATTTTATAAATAAATTTTATAAGTTTTATAAATAACATATGCTTATGCTTAGGCCAGGGGTAGGGAACCTTTTTGGCTTCATAGGCCAGAACCTAACCTTATGGGCCAAATTTGACATGTGGGTGTGGTCACCTACCTGTCAATCACTGATGTCATAATGACATCCCCATATCTGACATAGAGCTTGCAGAGAGCCCTGTATGGTGCTTTAAAGCCCCTGATGCTTTGGCTTTACCGCCCATCTACTGATGGCCGGTAGAGCCAAAGCCTACTTTCTGCAGGCATTGGTTCCATGAGTGAGTTCCCTGTGGGTAGCTGATCCACTCATGCAGCTAATCCAGCAGGTTTGGGCTTTACCTGAGGCCTGCTTTTCCTTGTCAATACACACAACTGGGAACACCCTTTAAAGCTCTGGATTGTGCACTGGCAGCCACATTTCTGTGCCCCAAACCTGATGTCACATAAGACATCAAGTGTGGAGCAAATGGGCAGGGTGCTGGGGAAAAGGCCTGATGGGCCAAAGTTGAACCCCTGGCAGGCCAGGATTGGTCTGTGGGCTGGAGGTTCCCCACCGATGGCCTAGACTATTCATTCAAAAATGGGTGAATAGTAGTCAAGATTCCTGCTCTTGAGAGCAGGATTAGGGCTGCAATGATACCTCATAGAGATTTATTTTGCAATGTCCCATGTTGAGTTCTCTGCATTGTCATTTATTAAAAGTACTGTAGATATCAGGGTAGGATCAACCCTTGTCTGATCTCCCAGAGCCAATGAGGATAGCCAGTGACACATCACTGATAGACCATCAGTCTCAATATATGGTGACATCTTGTCTATGTCTTTTGTCCTAAAACATGCATATTTCATGGTGAGGATTCATCAAGGAAGTTGGACAATGTTCATGTATCTGCTTCACACAGCTTGTACCATTGTGCACAAGTTGGAACTACTGAGACAAAGTCTAATCCTTTATAAAAATAAAAGTTGGGTGGTGCTGACATCTGATTGGCTAGAATATTCTGGAAAGTGTTAGCACATCTGTAGCAAACCTGGTGAGACCTCCATGTTTAAGAATTCCCATTGTCTAGCTTGGATGTCAGATTTACCTGGTAACAATATATTAACCAGAACAACTTTTGCAAAGTTTACATAATCATTACAGTTGAACCAGAAATCTTTTTTGGGAGTTATGCATCTAGTTAATCAATGTTTGTCTCATTGATTTCAGTGGATCCATTCTTGCCATAAGTGTCCTTGGAATCAGATTTTTAGCCTAACAGTCCAGTTGTTGAAAACTAATTTAGCTGCTAAAGCAGCATCTACCTTTATGTGGTAGTGTCCCAATTTTCAATAAGTACCTTGGGCTCAAATTATCCAGAGTGAACTACTTTTCATTCTCACTGATTTTAATGAGAGGGTTAAGCATGTGCTTAAATCTTTCCATTAACACCCATGACACTTAAAGTTCTTCACTCTTGATAGTTTGTTTCAATGGGAGGTTTCAGCATTTATTTAAAACACTCTCAGTAAAATAAATGAGATTTAAAAACGCTTAAGGTTACAAACCTACACTCGCTTACTTGGGAGTAAGCCCCACTGAACTTAATAGAGCTTACTTTTGAGTAGGCATGCATGGGACTGCACTGTCTGCCTCGACTGTGCCCTTTATTAAGATATGGTACATACAGTAGTCGGACCAATGTTCAGTTAGGAGCTGCTCAGTTGGTCCTCAGGATAATTTTCTGTAGGACGGTCATTGACTCCATCTTGGTTAGTGCCCACACAAGAACTCATGCAATCATAGCTGAAAGTTATTTTTATTTATTTATTTATATCCCACCCTTCCTCCCAGTAGGAGCTCGGGAGTTACTTTTAAAAGCCCAGTAACCTACACCCTAAGATCATCTTCTGAGGGTGTTCTCTAGGTACCCCTGTGAAATGAGATCTGGCAGCTGGCTACTGGAAAGGGGGCCTTTTCAGCATTGCCTATAGAAGGCCCTCCCCAGAGAGTCTTACATTGGAGTCTACATTATTTTTGGCAATAGTTAAAGAGCTTCCCCCCCCCCGGTAGGTTGGTAGGTAGGTAGGTAAGTAGGTAGGTATAAAACACACACGTGCATGCGCGCATGCACACACACACAATATTTTAGATTCTAGTGTTAGGTTCTACTTTTATGTCTTATTTTTGCATTTTATGGAATTTGTTTTTGCTTGTAAGTTGCTCAAAGGAATTTTGTTGTTGGAAGGCATATCAGTATTGAAAATAAAAGAGAGGGGTGTATTCAGCTATGTTCTACTTGGAGCAGACCCACTGAAATTAATGGACATGACTAACTTCAATGGGTCTACACTGAGTGGAACTCTCTTGAATACAGCCCATAGTCAATCCTGCAAGGCTTTTTGTCTTAACCACATTTAAGCACATGTAGCTGAAACAGCTGGATATTGTTTCTGTGTTTGCCTCTGCTTTTCCATCCTCTGTTGCTGTCCCCTATGTCAAATTTTACATTGTAAGCTCCTTGAGGCAGGGACCTCTGCAAAGTCCCATGCACACCAATGGTGCTATATTAATAAAGTCTTTTTCTTTTCTTTTAAAGGTGGCAAGATTTCTAAGATGCTGTGTATACTTCTTCATGTCTTGCATCCTATTTCATGGAATAATTGTTCTTTATGGTGCACCGCTAACAGAGTAAGTTTCAAGGGGGGGGAAATCCTACCTTCATGATGCATCATAAAGCCAAATGTTCTGTACTGAGTCATTTGAACCTGGGTCTACTTTGGTTTGCATACTTCATAATAGACTCTTCAAGGCTGTAATCCTATATGAGCTTATTTAGAAATGACCCTATGGGCAAAGCAATCCAATCTCTACCCCTGATCCACAACACTGGAGGAGGTTTGGCTGGACTAGGGGTCTCCCTCTTCCCAGCCCTTCTGACTCTGCCAGCGGTGAGAAGTGCCCCAATGTGACCGCCCAAGCATTTTCCAGTGGAATCCCAAGAAACAGGGCATTTCAGGGAAGAAATGGGAGCTGAGCCAGCATGGGATCCATTGGATCCTGAACAGCCCTGCTGTCTTCATCTGATGGCACCTGGGTTGATCCAGCCTGGGAGATGGTACAGCGAAGGAGTACTTTTATTCTCCCCCTTTCCACCCTGGCTGGCATGAGCAGCAGTGCTGTGGATGCAGTGGTGGATACCCCACTGCATCAAGCCCCAGTGCTGCCAGCCACAGGTTGAGATTAGAGCCTAAATGTGCTCTACATCTGACCGAGGTGGTAAACCTCTTGCTTGGGCTGTACCACTTTAGATTGCAGCTGTGGACGTAACATGATTAAATGCACCATACCAATATGAAAAAAAGCTTGTCATCACACATAGAAAGCTAGCATGGCAGGGACAAAGCTAGGCTTGAGCCCTTCATCCTGACATCTAGCTTTTCTTTATGGAGGGAATTTGTTTATATGGAGGAGCATTCAGTCACTCAGTTTTCCCCACCTACAGCCTGAAGTGGTGCAGCCTAGACACATATTTACCACCTCAGTGTGAGCTTGCTTACTTCTGAGAAAGCATGCTTAGGGGTGAGCTTTTAATGGAGTCCGAGCTGGTACTATTTGAAAATAAGATATTGCAGCAAGGAGGTATCCTAAGGCAATGGTTTGTTTTGAAAACATTCATCAGAGAATAAGCTTCAGTTAAATAAATGGCTCATCCCTTGGAGTGTCATCTTGAAGCTCTTAATTTTTAGTGTATTCTCTGGTTGCATGATGCAGAGACCAGAGGCTGTCTCTCCCCCACAGTTATCTTATTGATTTGTTTATTTATAAAAAATTGTATACTGCTTTTCGTAAAAAAATCAAAGCAGCTTACAACAGTCATAAAGATATATACACATATAGCAAAACCATATAAAATCAGTTGCCACAGTAAAAGCTAGGAAATATTATTTGAAAGGTAGGAGAGCCAACATGAGTTGGGGATCTTCAGGTTAAAAAAAGATTTCTTACATTAACTATAAATCTTTATGGCACTGGTTGTGGTTGGATATCATAGTAAGCTGTGTTTTCTCATAATGAGGACAACTCTAGCCTCCTCTTGGGCTCGCACCCTCCAGAGATTGAAAGCTTTCGCTTCCATTTTTGATTAACATAACTTGCCATATTCTCCAGACTTGACAAGCTGTGGCCAAGCCAGCCACTGTTTTAAATCTTACTGAGCCTATCCATTTGATGTTGCCGGCTGTGCTCCTTCTTTGTCTATATGGGACAGGGAACCTCAGTCTCAGGGACCAAACGTGGCCCTCTAGACACCGCTATCTGGCCTTCAGGACTCCCCAGGCCACGCACCCCACTGCCCATGCTTTGCACTCTCTTTGAGTGTTTTTTGCCTTTGTGTGCGATGATGCCTCTTGCTTGTCTGGATGGAGAAGGGTGTGTGTGTGGCCTGTTATATAAAGGTAAGAGTCACATCTGTTCTCCGCCCACCACTGGCATGCGGCCTCTGGAAGATTGTCCATGATCAAATATGGCCTTCAAGTTGAAAAAGGTTTCCTGTCACTATTACAGTTGTTATAGAAATTAAACTCCACTTTGTAAAATCTTTTATGTGGTATTTGCTGGGGTTGACCTTTAAAAAGAGCTTCACTGACCCATACGTTGTTACATCTCATTCTTTCCAGATCAGTACTGGAGACCTTCTTCTTTGCAGTTCTTCTGTCCACATTTACTACTTTGCACTGCTTGTGTTTGCTGGGGCCAAACATTCAAGTGTGGCTTAGGGTGTTCAGTAAAAATGGGTAAGTTGCATGCAAATTCTTAATGCTACTTTGCTGTGAACGCATCTCATTTATGTTTCAGAAACTCTATGTGCAATTTAATTACTAAAACTAAAACACGACAAGCACAGTGAACATCTGTTCAACAGCCAGCCTTTGTCCTGAAAATAATCCAATACAATCATAACCACAATGGATGGAAGGACCGCATGTGAGATGTGTGAAAAAGGCATGACTGATTTACAATCCCTCCCTATTACCAAGGATGATTGGCTTAGTAAGACGGTATCTACATTTATTAAAACTTTTGGTATGCTTGGGGAGTTTGTATGGAAAAGTATTGTTATTATTATACAGCCACAAGAGTGGCTGTATACTCAGGCCAGCATGGATTTTTCACATTGCACTATGTTAAGTTGAAAATACCCTCCATGCCATTCTGATGCTTCCCATAAATTCATTTCCTTACAAAACTTATAGTCCTGAACTTAGAAACGCTTGCTTAACAACCCTCTCAATTTTCATGGAGATAAACAAAACAGTCAGAAAGAATCGAGAGTTCAAAGTCTAAAAAGAGAGAAAAAAATCCCAGACCCCTTTTGGACTTTTTTCTCCGAGTTCTCATAATCTGTTGAAGTTTATTAAAAATCAGCCATGTTCACAGAGTACCTGTAATCCTGTTACTGACCTTGCCCCATACTCTGACCTTCATCTTCTTCAGTTTAAAAGTTAAAAAAATGCCTGGCTGATTTTTAATTAATTTAATAAATTTTGCATTAAACTGAATGATGATATCAGGCATGCTCAGTAAGGACCAACTGTCAGTATTCTAAAAGCCAGACTCACAGCTGCTTGGCTTGCCTTGTCTAATCGGGGCCACACCCGCACCAGACTTTGATTTCACGTGAGACAGTCATGGCTTCCCTCAGAGAATCCTAGAAAGTGTGGTTTGTGAAGGGGTCAGTTTTACTTATTCTAACCATGATTACATAGGAGTAAATCCCATTGAACTCAGTAAGCATGCAAATGATCAGACCTGCCTTTCCCTTCCCCTCTCCTCTCCCTTTCTCCTCCTCCCCCTCTTCCTTCTTCCTCCTTCCCTGCCCACTCCAGCCCTCCCCCCTGCTCAGTTCTACCTATCCTAAGCATGATGAAGGCAATGGTAAAACCACCTCTGAATACCGTTTACCATGAAAACCCTATTCATAGGGTTGCCATAAGTCAGGATCGACTTGATGGTAGTCCATTTCCATTTTCAAACATGATTGCACAGAAATAAATCCCATTGAACTGTTAGAGCCATACGACAATAGAACCAATTACCTAGAGATGTGGTGGGCTCTCCGACACTGGAGGCATTCAAGAGGCAGCTGGACAGCCATTTGTTGGGAATGCTTTGATTTGGATTCCTGCCTTGAGCAGGGGGTTGAACTTGATGGCCTTATAGGCCCCTTCCAACTCGATATTTCATAGAATCATAGAATAGTAAATTCAGGGATTGGAATCAAACAGAAAAATGTGATCAAGTTTGGTTGCTTCATAGTTTGTCTTATCCCCTTATCCACCATGTGTAGTGATGACATGGAGAAAGGAGTACTTGGGTGCCTAAAGACCCAAACGTGAAATGGCTAGAGCACTAATGCTGTGCTAAAAATTGAGTGTTTGCATCATTTTGGAAAACTGGTCTTAATACTGAGTTGGTTCAGACAGAGCACCACATTCTCGTGATCTATGATATTTGTAATGGGAACATACGAAGCTGCCTTACCCAGAGTCAGACCATTGGTCCACTAGCAAGTGTTGTCTATACAGACTGGCAGTGGCTTTCAAGGGTTTCAGACAGGAGTCCCTCCCAACCCTACCTGAAGATGCTGGGGATTGAACCTGGGATCACCTCCATACAAAGCAGAAGCTCTGCCACTGAGCTAGAGCACTTCCTCCTTAGAGATGTCATCTAACTCTGCTCCATTTTGTTCCTGTGTTTTTGTATTGTTAATAGCGATACACACCCTGTACAAGTTCATTATGGCATCTCAACCTCTTTATTTTCTTTACTTTTAAGTGGTAATCAACCAAAAGAACAGTCCTCGCTCTTCTTTTTTATAAATGTTTAGCTTTATTCTCTGGATGCTCCTGTGCCCTAATGCACATCTAGACAGGTTCAGGAATAAAAGGGGAGGGCAGTAAATCGGTATAGTCTGAAGGGACATGGGACCACCACCTTGCTAAAGCATCTGGCTCTGGTTATGGCCTGAATGGGTGACCACTTGGGAGCCACATGTATGCCTCCTTGAGTTCTGTGATGGAAGAAAGGCAGGATATAAATTCAAGAGAAATAAAGAGCAAACAAGTAACCAATGGCAGCACGGCTCTCTCTCCTTTGCAGGAAGCCTCCATCTATTATGTGTGGATGGAATGTCAGGATTGGCATGGAAAAGGAAGAAATGTTTTTAGCAAAGACTGCAATCTGCTTGGATCATATGACTGATTATGGCCACCCAGCACAACACAATGACATCAGGTGCTCCGGTTTTGCCATGTGAGCAAAGGCACAGCCAGCAAAGCACTGACAATGAGCTGATTGTTGGGTCTTGCAAAGGCCTGGGCATCGTGCTCCAAAAGATCCAACAAACAGCTGATTGTCAGAGTTTGTAAAGCCAGGTGCACAGGGCTTTGCACAGGGCTTTGCAGGCACCCCCAATCAGCTGATAGGCACCGCCTGCTTTTTTTTGCCCCAAACTTAATGACATATATGACATAAAGTGTAGGGCAGGTGGGCATGGCTTGACAGAAACAGGCCAAATGGAGAGACTTGGCAGGCCTGATTAGGTCCATGGGCTGGAGGTTCTCCACCATTGCTCTGGGGCATCAGAAAATTTTTCCAATGCAAATTTACCTTATGCAAATTTGCATAGGAGAAGTTTCCAGTTCAAAATATTTCCAGAAAACCACAATCACCGGCTGTGAATGGAGGGGATGCTTTAACCCTTCCCCCCCTCCTGATTCTCTCCTTGCAGGGGAAAAGATCTATGGATCTTTTTTCTCCTTGGGAAGAAAAGCAGTTTGAAGTGTTCAGTTTTGCTGGGCAGGAGAATCAATCATCCCTGTCTGCTCACACTGTGACTGTGATAAAATTTGGAGCCCCTTCCCCAGCAGCAGCGAAGTGGTGAGAGAGACCTGTTGTGTCACTTGGTTTGGTCCTATGTCTAAGCCACTGTTAGCAAGTGCTCTTGTTAGCAAGGTGACTGTCATTTCAAGAAATGCCAGCAGAAGGATCATATGTAACCAATGGAATGCAACAAATAATTGCTGTGCTTTTTTCCAGCTATGGCTCAGTGACTTCATTAAGCATCAATTTGGGAAAAGGGTAGTCAAACCAGCAAAGAGTAGCAATGTGTATGTAAAGTTTAGAATATGAGAACTATAAGACAATTTGGATTGAGTAGGCATGTTCAGTGACAAAAGAACATACTATTGTACTTGGATTGTCTTCATAGAATGAATTTATCATAGCCTCTATATAAGTCCTGCTTTTTATTTCAGCCATCATCGGGTGATGACTGTTAATGTGCCTCTTCCTAAACAGGTGGCTACTGTGTTCTGTTGGGGTTAGATTGTAACTCTGAAAGGCAGACATGGGGATCATGATATTGCAAGAAATCAGATGTGTGTTAATGCTCACAGATATGAAAGATAATAGGTTGAATCCATCTGTGTTTTAATCTTTTTTATCGCTGTTTTAATGTTTTTAATTACCTGTTTCTAACTTTTATTGATAATTGTACTGTTTTTAGTAAACCTCTTAGATGTTTCTGCAATCAAGCGGTATATAAATTTCATTAAATAAATAAGTCCTATTTGGAGTAAACCCTTTGAAATACATGGACCTAAGGTAGCCATGTCCTTTAATTTCAATGGGTCTACTCCAAGTATGACTTAGTTGGATAAACCCCTATGTTATTCCTGATTTGGCACTGGTCACTCTAAAATGCAGTATAAATTGATAGTACTGCCGCTGGTACTATGTTTGTTCAGCTGCTGGACTCACTATAACTATTGAGGAGTAACTTCTCAGTTTGGCAATCTACCTGGATTATCAGGTTATAATTCTGCCAGCTTTCATTCTCTGGCCACTGAACTTCTTGTAAGGAGTCATGGTATTCTCTTAGTACCTCAGCCAGAAGGACAAAGGCATTAACGTAGAGTGAGATGACCCTAGTAGAATCTCCCCAGGTTAGAAAACAAATTGTTTTTCATTTATGCAAAAATCAGGTGTGGGGAATATTGGGCCCTCCTGATGTTGCTGAACTACAACTCCCATCAGCCCCAGCAAGCATGGCCAATGGCTAGGGATGATGGGAGTTGTAGTTCAGCAACATCTGTAGTGCCAAAGGTTCCTTATACCTGGAATTATTGAATTTATTTTATAAAACTTATATCCTGCTGTTCCTCCCAAAAGAAAGTGTTGTTTAAAATAATGTGTCATTTAAAATATACAAAGATCATTGAAAATAACAGAAACCATTATTAATAATATGTGCCCATCATCATAAATATCAACCCAAAATGACATAGGCTGGCATTTCAAACACATTTATAGCTTACTAAATTGCAGGAGATCCATAGCAAAGAGCAATTAGTAATAAAAGGGTTAATTGATAGTCTTTGATTTCTACTGATTTTTGATTTCATTGCAAAACAAAAAAAATAATCCTGATAGCGCAAGGACTTTCTTTTAATGCACTCTTACCAAATTTGCTCCAGAGGGTTGAGAAACCCTCAGAACAGATTTTAGGGGGCCAGGGCATGCGCAGGGAGAGGAGAGGAAGTCTCATTGTGCAGGCCTAAGCCCTTGAACTACTGGGATGACGTTGTTGGTTAAAACTCTTTACCTTTTAAAAAATTCTAACAGACTGTGTCCTTTCACCCCAAATTAGGATTTGCCCCTGAAATGATTTTTAAGGGTTTTTTTAATGCATTCTGTTGAATACTCAGTGTGAAAACTCTTTGTTAACCATAAAAATGCATTGCCTGGAACATGCTGAAGAATCCTGAATGGTCTGTTCTGTAGCTAGCAATATGACACTCATTTGAAAATATCAAATTGAATAGAAGCTATTCAATTAAATGAGCATTTGGATTTGGCCGGTTGAAACATATGCTGGTGTGCTGAACAACTGCATCTTAAGGTGTGTGCGTGCGCGCGCACACGCACACACACACACACACACTCACTCACATATATAACCCCAATTCATCTTGACCATCGTTTTAAGGACAAAAATAACAAGACGTCCTTTAAACATTTGTGCAGAGACGACCATGAACTAAATGACTTGGGATAGCCAAGGGAAGGTTATTGGTGTTATTGGTAAATGGACTCATCTTGGGGTAGCTGCTGATGGGGCAGTGGCCCCATTTTTGAATTTGGGTGTCTTTGTTCTCCTGTCTCTTTATGCAAATGTTTAATTCAGTTGCGGTTGGGTTATGTCTTAAGAGGAGATGAAGCTGATTGATGACTGAGAGAAACTGGGATTTTTCTCATAGGAACATAGGAAGCTGCCTTATGTCAAATCAAGGTCAGTCTAGCTTAGTATTGCACACTCTGAGTGGCAGTGGTTTTCCAGGGTTTCAGAAAGGGGCTTTTCCTAACCCTATCTGCCAAAGATTGAACCTGGGATCTTCTGCACGTAACTCATGTGATCTACCACTGAATTACAGTCCTTCTAATTATCATTCTTTTGTGGGAGGAGAAAGCAGAGGGAAAACTAAGAGGTGGGTGGATATGCATCAGACAGCACCAGACTGCAGGGCCCCTCGAATGCGACAAAGAGGCAGCACTACTGCTGCTGCCAGCGGTGGCTTAAATAGTCCTGGTCATGTCATCGGATTAGTGCACTCTGGATGCATGCCTGCCATCACCCAAGAAGGGGGGCATGTTGCCTAGAAGGATGGCTCCTTGTTCTGTGTGCTGCGCCAGCATCAGGGTGTGAGGTGCATGCTTTGCAACCTGATGGTAGTGCGGATCCCAGAGCGGGAGCCACACCTACTCAGCCACAATAAGGGCCCCTCTTGGTGCCAAGGGCCCTCAGCCAGTGCCCAGCCTGGCCAGCTGCTGGTGCTGGGCCTGATCGTAGAGGGAATAAAGTTTCAGAATGGGGAATCTTGGGAGGGAAATTAGTGCTGGGGGAGCATGTAATGCAAAGAAAATGAATTTGGGGATGAATGGATAAAGGGAAATGAATATTGGGGGTGGGATTAATTGAAGGGGAAATAAAATTTGGGGCTTCTGCTCCATCTGAGGATTGCAGCAGCATATGTTGGGTACAAATGTTTGGGTCTCGGATCTTACAACTCCCTTGGCTATATCACTTTTCTCCATCTCGTCCAGCATCCTTTTTCCAGCAGTGGCCATTTGAGCACTGACTGAAGGTGGTAGCCTTCCCTGCAGTTTGTCCAATATAGCACCTTGTATTCAGAAGTATATTGCCTCTAAATATGGAGGCTCCATTTAGCTATCATGGCTGATAGGAGGGGCATTCTTAGGGGAATGGGGGCAGAGCAGGTTGGGAGAGCTCCCTTCTTTCAGGGCGGAGCTAGGGATGGTATTATGGCAGAGATAGCCAACATGCTGCCCTCCAGATGTTGTTGGACTACATTTTCTGTCATTTCCTTACTATTGGCCATGCTGGCTGGAGCTGGTGGGCGTTGTAGTCCAAGAGCATCTGGAAGGCACCACATTGGCTGCCCGAGTTATGGGAATGGTTTAGCAGTGTTGAGAGGGCATGTGGCACTCCCACATTTCAGAGTCATCAGCAGTCCCAGGGAACTCACACATTTAAAAATAAAGCTGAATTAGCTCCTGCCCTTTTTTGCGGGGAGGGAGTGCCGAGGAATGGCAACCTCTTTCATTGTTTGGTGCAATATTTCTAAGTGTGTGCAGGCACAGAGAATCGCATACAAATAAGTGGTATCCTCTGCTTAAAGAATTGCTCCGCAGGGTTCCTGTCTTCTGTAATTCTGCCTGCATGGAACAAGATGCCTGAAGCTCGCCACTCCTGGATTTTGTTTGTGTTCTGACATCTCTGTGTCACCAAGCTAATGATCAGCTGTCAGAAGCCGAAAGAAATGCTGTGGAGAGATTGTCAGTGCTAATGGGGGGGGGGAAGGAGCTCTTTCAAAGACTGTTCAGTCATTGCTGGTTAAAACAAGTGTAAAATTATGCATATTGGAGCAAAAAATCTTAATTTCACATATACGCTCATGGGGTCTGAACTGGCGGTGACCGACCAGGAGAGAGACCTCGGGGTTGTAGTGGACAGCACGATGAAAATGTCGACCCAGTGTGCGGCAGCTGTGAAAAAGGCAAATTCCATGCTAGCAATAATTAGGAAAGGTATTGAAAATAAAACAGCCGATATCATCATGCCGTTGTATAAATCTATGGTGCGGCCGCATTTGGAATACTGTGTACAGTTCTGGTCGCCTCATCTCAAAAAGGATATTCTAGAGTTGGAAAAGGTTCAGAAGAGGGCAACCAGAATGATCAAGGGGATGGAGCGACTCCCTTACGAGGAAAGGTTGCAGCATTTGGGGCTTTTTAGTTTAGAGAAAAGGCGGGTCAGAGGAGACATGATAGAAGTGTATAAAATTATGCATGGCATTGAGAAAGTGGATAGAGAAAAGTTCTTCTCCCTCTCTCATAATACTAGAACTCGTGGACATTCAAAGAAGCTGAATGTTGGAAGATTCAGGACAGACAAAAGGAAGTACTTCTTTACTCAGCGCATAGTTAAACTATGGAATTTGCTCCCACAAGATGCAGTAATGGCCACCAGCTTGGACGGCTTTAAAAGAAGATTAGACAAATTCATGGAGGACAGGGCTATCAGTGGCTACTAGCCATGATGGCTGTGCTCTGCCACCCTAGTCAGAGGCAGCATGCTTCTGAAAACCAGTTGCCGGAAGCCTCAGGAGGGGAGAGTGTTCTTG
This sequence comes from Rhineura floridana, assembly GCF_030035675.1. Lineage (NCBI taxonomy): Eukaryota > Metazoa > Chordata > Lepidosauria > Squamata > Rhineuridae > Rhineura > Rhineura floridana. The sequence continues at coordinate 184,444,805 of NC_084483.1, read as the reverse complement.
CACTCGGGTCCTGCTTGTGGGCTTCCCCCAGGCACCTGGTTGGCCACTGTGAGAACAGGATGCTGGACTAGATGGGCCACTGGCCTGATCCAGCAGGCTCTTCTTATGTTCTTATGTTCTTAAAATAGCAATCTGAATGAAAAGCCCTTGGTTGTCTTACAGACAATTGGTGGTTTTGTTACTGCTGCTGTTTGAATCCTGGCTCACCTTTCTCTCCTCCTACTTCCATGTTAGGTGCTTACTTAGCATTTGTTAATGGGCATGAGTTGCATCGTTGAGTTGGGTATGCTTCTGCAAACTGTACTGGGATCCTACAACTGTGATATTTTAAGATTCTCCCCTTGTTGTTGTCTGTGGGGGTCTTTTGAAGGTATTCATTCTCTCCCTGCAATTATGGACTAGTCTGCAGTGAAGTGGTAAATCTGTGTCTGGGCTATATCACTTCAGGCAACAGACAGGGCTTGAATGACTGGCTGCTCCTTGATCCAAAAAATGAAAATAAAAATCCATCCTTGTAGCAAAGTGGAGCGTTGCCCTTGCTTGTCCTTCACAGGGGGAAGGGCTGTAGCTTGATGGTAGAGCATCTGCTTTGCATGATGAAGGTCCATGGTTCAATTCCCTGGCATCTCTAGGTAGGACTGGGAATGTCCCTGTCTCAAGCCCTGGAGAGGCACTGCCAGTCAGTGTAGACAATACTGAGCTAGATAGACCAATCGTCTGACTCAGCGTAAGGCAGTGTTCTATGTTTTACCTGGGGTTGCTTTCTGTGCTGAGATTTCGCTTTTTCTTTTCTTTGTATCGACAAGCATTCAGTCATCTAACCCCCCCTACCTTCATTCTTCAGTGTTCACTTCTGTTTAGTAAATGCATGGATTACAGTACAATCCTAGGCATTTTATGCATATCTCTTCGGAAGCAAGTTTCATTGAGTTCCACTGGGGCTTATTCCAAGGCAAATGTGTATAGCAGGGGTTCCCAAACTTTGCTTCGTGGAGCACCAGTGGTCCACAAGCTTCATTCGGGTGGTCTGCGGTGTGTCTGCGGATTTGTGATGGAAGGCAGCAGATGCCACATCCATCGCACTGAATATTCATATTGATTTTTAATTGTATTTTTATTGCCTCTATTTATTTAACTTATTGTATTCTGTGGAAATCAATGTATAAGAAATTAAAAGAAGCCATTAAAATGCAATTAAAAATCATACAGCATCTAGCACAGCATGTTACAATTACACAGCATATTACAGGCAGAAAAATCGTTAAGTGGTCTGCCAAGACTCTCAGCAGTTTTCAAGTAGTTCATGCGGAAAAATGTTTGGGAACCACTGAAATACAGGATTGCAGCCTCTGATGGTAAAACAGCAAAATATTCCAAACCAGAGATGGGGAAACTTGGCCCTCCAAATGTTGTTGGGCTCCAGAATGTTTTGTTTTAATATGCTTTAGTTTTTAAGAAGCTTTAAAGTGTTTTTAGTGTTTTGTTTGCCCCCTGGGCTCCTTCTGGGAGGAAGGGTGGGAAATAAATTTATTTAATTGATTAATTAATTAATTAACTCCCATCATCAATGTTTGGTTGTGCTGGCTGGGACTGATGGGAACTGTAGTTCAGCACCATCTGCAGAGTCAAACATTCCCCATCTGTGCTTTAAGATATGTCTGCTTACACCGCATCAGCCTTGTAAATAAGCCAACAAAAGTTACTAGCTTGCAAAAGAAACCCCTAAAATGACTAGCCTGTTGTGGGCGAGCGGAGGACAGACAGTCAGCTCTGCCTGTCTCGCAGCATCCCACTGCATTTCTGTGCTCGGTACAGAAGAAGGATGGGAAGGGCTGTAGCTCAATGGCAGAGCACACGCTTTTCATGCAGAAGGTCTGATGTTCAGTCCCTGGAATCTCCAGGCAGGGCAAGGAATGGCCCAATGTGGTATAAGGCAGCTTCCTTAATTCCTGAGGAGTTTCCTTCTGCTCTCAGCCCACTTGATTTCTATGTTGGGCATAGAGGAGGGATTGACTGCTCCATCCCTTCTCCGCCAGCCTGCTTGCTCACCGGCATGCAATTCCTTGTTGCCTCGGGCTACCAGACAAGTGATTTAAAAAAATAATCCTTCCCCAACTTAAGTGTTTGACTCCAGTTCCCATCAGCTCCAGCCAGCATGGCCAGCGGTCAGGGAGTGATGTCAGTCCACCCACATCTGGAGGATGCTAGTTTGGGGGAGGCTGCCTTGAATACCAGGCTGCTCAATATATACCGTGATGATCATCTCATTATTTATTTTATTATTTATTTATTTTATTAAGTTTATATCCCGCCCTTCCTCCCAGAAGGAGCTCAGGACAGCAAACAAGAACACTAAAAGCACTTTAAAACATCTGAAAAACAAAAGACATATTAAAACAAAACATCGTACAAACATATTTAAAACAACAACAACTTTGAAACATCTAAAAAAGCTATTCCAACACAGATGCAGCCTGGAATAGGGTCTCTGCTTAAAAGCCTTGTTGAAGGAGGAAGGTCTTCAGTAGGCACCAAAAAGATAAACAGTGATGCCGCCTGTTTAATATTTAATGGAAGAATTTCAAAGGGTATTGCCACCACACTAAAGGTCTGCTTCCTATGTTGTGTGGAACAGAACTCCTGATAAGGTGGTATCTGCAGGAGGCCTTCATCTGCAGAGTGTAGTGATCAACTGGGTATATAAGGGATAAGGTGATATTTCAGGTATCCTGATCCCAAGCTGTATAGGGCTTTATACATCAAGGCCAAAACCTTGAACTTGGCCCAGTAGCTAATTGGCAGCCTTGCACTCCCTCCCAACCCTCTGCTTCCTCCCCTGCCCCAACTTAAGCTACTTTGAATTATTTTAGCTTCTCTTAGTCTTAACACCAGAGAAGCACCTCCAGCCTTTTTCTTTGGGGTGGTTTGGGAGAGCGGGAGAAGAGAACTAGATTCAAATTGGTAGTTACACCGAATGGAGATCCAGATCCGGTGCTAAGAGACTAGCCGCTTGCCTCTCTCCCTAACTCTTGCTACACAATTTAAAAAATGAATGAAAGCCCCAAGTAAGGAAGAGCCGGAGTGGGCTGTCAGGAGAAAGGGTGGCGAAATGTTTTTGTTTGTGTTTTTGCATGTACGTGTGTTTCGCTGAGAGTTGTGGAACTCAAGGTGGCATGCTTGGTAGTTTCAGACAACCTTCTTCCAGATGGTCTGGAGAAAGGCTGCAAACCAGTTAAGAGCATCTGTAATTGATCCTGCACTTAAAAAAAAAAAAAACACAATGGGGATACAGCATTTTGACCAGGTCTGGATTATTGAACAGGATAACAAAGCCCTGGCCTAAGGCCCATGATTTTCATAATATAGTGTTGTTGCAGTCTACTAATTTTGCCCTAAAAATCTGCCAGTTGCACTGGGTCTGATGAAGATGCTGGTGCTGAGAAGAAACTGTTATTAAAACATGTTGTTCTTGAGATGTCTGGGCTGCCGCGGCGACGACCCTCCTCCATGTGGCAGGGTGATCTGGTATGGCTGAAACTCAGCAGGTCTGCGTGCAGGACCCCATTGACTGCATGGTGCAGGGGCTCGAGTGGGAGACAATCTGGAAGATGCAGGGAATCATGTTCCAATGCAATGCTACCTGCTTCAGGAACAACATGGTCTCTATGCAGCAGGTTCACCAGTGCATCAAGCGCTGCCATGCTTCCCTAGTGCAGGCTTGGACTGCTGTCACCCAGGAGCTGGAGAGATTTCAGGACAGCCTCTCCCACTGCACAGTATAGTGTAATGACAAAGCCAAGGGCTCCCTAGATTCAGGGAGTAAAGAGCAGCAAATTGCTGCTGGAAAACTGTGTGACAGTGCATGGCCAACCACATCCACCTCATCCCCAGCATGACCAAGAAGATGGAGACCTTGGCCAGCATTGCTCAGTAGACTTCCTGGCTTTTTGGAGGAACAGCAAAGGCTGACCAATTAAAATTAAGACCCTTTTTGGAAACACAGAAAACAAAAGCTGGGTATGTTAAGGGTGACATTTTGTGGCATGACTGTAGTGTAATGGGCCCCTGAAGTGCTTCTGGCCTTGCTTAAGAGTTGGGGCTTGGTTTGGGAGCAAGGCTTCCGATTGTCAGAATGAGAAATGAGTAAAGGGCAAGGGACTCCAAAAGGTGCTATATTGGCAGCTCTGAAAATGTCACCCAGTGTCTCAACAAGGCAGAGTCATTGGCTGTGCATCCTTTCCTTAAGCTGCCTTACAAATATAGAAGGGTATAAGTTCTTCTTCTGTAGTTTGCTGAAGGAGATGGTTTGCTGTGGGTTCTTGTCCTTCACCACTTGTGATGTCACATTGTAGTAGAAATACATGCTAAAACCAAATGCACACAAATGTGAATTCTCCAGAGCTAAGGGGCACTTTATACCTTCAGCAGAATCAAGTAGCAATATGTTTTTAGATGTAACCATGTCAGGCTGCAGGTATGGGTTTGTTTGCTCAAATTCTTCCCCAGTGGGTGGCTAGGGGAGAGCATATGAAATTCCTGCATATGGAAATGTTGGGAGAAGCTAGGCTAATTTTCTCTCTCTTTGAGATGCTAGTCTTCAACATGCAAGGAAGGTTCTACCCACCCAGTGGGGAAGCATTCATATATGACATCAAGATGCAGCCTGGAAAACTTTACAACTTGGATTTTGCTGATTAAACCAAAATTGTGGCTTTCAAAGGAGTTTTAAAACTTTTGTTGTTGTTGTTGGACCTTGGAATGCAACATCAACATCTGGGTTTTTTCCCCTGAGATCCCTCTAGTAACACTGAAAGTCCTCCACAAACTAAATGTTTCTAAAACTTACTTTTAAATTAAAATCTTATATTGGTTTGTTCAGTTATTAAAATTCTGTGCATGTTCTTCCCAGTCCCTCTTGATTCCTGTTACGCTTCTCTGTCTTCTGTTTTTTTTGTTCTGCTAGAGCTGGTTTTAGTTCAGATGGCCATAGTTAAACCTTGTAGTCAGGATTTGGGTGCATCACTGGTTTTTTTAAAGTCACATGTTGATTTTTTTTTAAAATAATTTTTATTCAAAGTTTCAGAAAACAAAACAAAGTCAAAAACAAAAACATAATAGTACAATAAAAATCTTGACTTCCGATTTGTCGCAGATCAGCTATAAGTATATAATATATATCAAACCTGTCCCTTAATACATACAAGATCACTTTTCTCCATAGGCTATCTTAATTAATCGTCAAATCCCATTATCATCATTTCATTTTGATCTTTCAGCAAAAAGTCTAAGAGAGGCTTCCATTCCTTAAGAAATGTATCTGTCGATTTTTCTCTAAGTAAGCATGTCAATTTATCCATCTCTACTAAGTCCATTAATTTCAATAACCATTCTTCCGTTGTTGGTGTTGATTCCATTTTCCACTTTTGTGCATATAATAATCTTGCTGCCGTAATCTTATATAATATTATTCTTCCATATTTCTTTTCTATTTGTTTATCCATAAAACCCAATAAAAAAAATTCTGGCTTTAATTGAGTATTTATCTTTAGATTTTTTTGCATCATCCTACCTATCTGTGCCCAAAATGATTTCGCCTGTTTACACAACCACCACATATGATAAAATGATCCTTCTTGGTGTTTACATTTCCAACAAACATTAGGAACATTGCTATACATTTTTGACAACTTTTCTGGAGTCATGTACCAATGATACATCATTTTATAAAAAATTTCTTTACGATTGTAACATAGTGTCAATTTCAATCCTTTTTTCCACATATTTTCCCATTGATCCATTTGTATGTTATAACCAAATTTTTTTGCCCATTTTACCATACACTCTTTTACTTGTTCTTCTTCCATTTCCATTTTTAACAAAAGTTTATACATTTTCGCAATTATACATTCATCATTTGTACACAGACATATTTCAAAATCAGATTTACTTATTTCAAAACCATACATTTTCTTATCCATTTTATAACTTTCCAACAATTGTAAATAGGCAAACCATTGAGAACTATATCCTTCCTTTATTAGTTGTTCTCTCTGTTTCATTATATATTCTCCATGCACATTTTCTAATAGTTCTTGATAAGTTAACCATTTCTCTTTTCCGGCCATTTCTCTTCTATAGAACGCTTCTTGACTTGAGACACATAATGGTATTTTGGAACAAAACCTTGGTTTATATCTATTCCATATTTTCAACAAAGGACGTCTTATAAAATGATTATTAAAGTCCACATTAACTTTTACTTTGTCATACCATAGATATCCATGCCATCCCCACTTCAGGTTGTGGCCCTCCAAATCCAATAGTCTTTTATTCCTCAGTAAAATCCATTCTTTTATCCAGACCAAACAACAAGCAGCAAAATAAAGTCTCAGATTTGGTAGTCCCAATCCTCCTCTTTCTTTGGAATCTTGTAATAGTTTAAATTTAACTCTTGGTTTTTTTCCCTGCCATACAAATTTAGAAATATATTTTTGCCATTGTTTAAAAGGTAAATCAGAGGATATTACAGGTATTGTTTGAAACAAAAACATCATTCTCGGTAATACATTCATTTTTATCACAGATATTCTACCCATTAATGACAACTGTAGTTTATCCCATCTTGACATATCTTTCTTAATCTCTGTCCATAATTTTTCATAATTATTATGAAACAACTTTGAATTTTTATTTGTCATAATAATACCTAGATATTTCAACTTTTTTTCTATTGTGAAATCTGTCTTGTCCATTAACTCTTTTTGTTCCCTTAGAGATAAATTTTTCACCAACATCTTTGTTTTTTGATTATTAATCTTAAATCCTGCTAATGGTCCAAATTCTTTTAATTTATCCATCAATACATTAATTCCTTCCAAAGGATTTTCTAATACAATCATCAAATCATCAGCAAATGCTCTCAGTTTATATACTTCTTTTTTTATCTTTAATCCCGAAATCCTTTTATCTTGCCTTATATCTCTAAGCAGCACTTCTAAGACCAAAATAAATAAAAGGGGAGATAACGGACATCCCTGTCTTGTACCCTTTTGTATTTCACATGAATCCGTTAAGCCCCCGTTGACAATTATCTGTGCCTTCTGAGATGTATAAATCGATCTAATCCATTTAATAAAATTATCTCCAAAATCCATTTGCTCCAGAACCTTAAACATAAATTTCCAATTCAAATTATCAAACGCTTTCTCAGCATCTAAAAAGATCAAAGCTGCTTGTTTATCATTTTGTTGTTCTAAATATTCCAACACATTAAAGAATTCCTGACGTTATCACGTAGTTGTCTTTTAGGTAAAAAACCCGATTGATCTTCCTGGATAAATTGTTGCAATATTATTTTCATTCTTTCTGCCAAAATCATTGTAAATATTTTATAATCATTATTCAATAAAGATATCGGCCGATAATTTTTTGTTTTAGTTAGGTCCTGCTCCTCTTTAGGTATTAATGTTATATTAGCATTTTTCCAACTATCAGGAATCTTCCCCTCTTGCAAAATAGAATTCATTGTATACTGTAAAGGTAACAAGAGTTCCTCCTCTAAACATTTGTAGTACACTGCTGATAACCCATCCGGTCCTGGTGCCTTTCCTAATTTAATTTTACTTATAGCTTCAGATATCTCTCTTGACGTGATAGGGCCATTAATAGCTTGTCTCTGAAAATCTGTAATTTTAGGCAAATTCACATGTTGATTGATTAATTGATTAAAACTCATTTATAACCCAGTTAATATTTTAAAATATCTCAGTGGTTTACAACATAAAAAACCAATATAATTAAAACCAAAATACAACATAGAAATCAGGAAAACAATAGTATAAAAACATAAAACAACAGGAATTGAGTTCAAATGAATAAAAAATGTAAAAAAATTAATTTGTTTAATTTAATCCATTAATTCCCAGCACAAACTCTCCCTGTTTTGTTGCAGAAGACTTTCCTAGTGTGCAGGTGATCCACAATGCCTTCAGATTTCATTCCTGAGCAATAGCTCATTTGGAATATAAAAGTAAAAAAATGTATATGTATTTGCAGCCCCCCCCCCCCCCGCAATACCACCTGGAGCATCATCTGCTGTTCCTTTGCCCACTCTCTGTGTTTTGAATGCTTTCTGTAGCTCCTCACAATCTGTTCCAGATTTTTAACCATTGTGATTTATTTCAGTGTGATCTGTAACTTTTGCTATCTTGACACTTTTTTTCCAGCTCCAGTCCTCATACTGTTGTTGCTAGTTATAAAAAAATGAAAAATATGTAACTGTCCCTTCCCTTCCTTATGTCTTTTAGCTAGCTGTTTAGTCATGAAAAAGGTGCATAAACCTAAACAAGCAAAAGGTGTTTTAAGACTAGACCTATAAATGCTGAAATGTTTTTGCAGTGTATGTCTGACATCTTAAAATAAAAGAAGGAATGAAGCATTTTGCTTAGTTGCTTATCTCTCTTTTCCTTGGCCAAAGTCTGTTTTAGTGCAGGTATCGTGACTAAGCAAAGCATATAATGGGATAAATACAGTTACAGACTAAGCAGGGGATATTCTCTTGTAGTCTACAAAGAAGTATTTGTTTATGCTGGGGTTGATTTCATAGGCGCCAATACACTTAAGGATTTTGAAATGTTATTCCAGCCTTGTGATTTTGGCTTATTTTGTGTCTGCCATGAACGCGTGAGCTTGGAGAAGAGTTGCTGTTCCCTCTTTCTGTGTATACAGTAATAATGTTGCAACCAGATGGCAAAGTATTTGTTCACACCAAGCAATGAAGGCTCACATGAAGTCTTCTCTGTGAAAACTAAGAGTCATTGTGCTTACTTTTATTTACCACTTTTAAATTGATACAAGCTGAATCAAAGCTCCTGCTAAGAGTATCCATCCCCCTGTATTTTCTGACATAGGAAGCTGCTGTACCACTGATGTGTCAAGCTCTATATAGTCTACACTGACTGGCAGCAGCAGCAGACATTTGGAGCCCTACCTGGCGATGCCAGGGATTGATCCAGAGAACTTCTGCATGCAAAGCAGATGCTCTGCTACTGAGCTACAGCCTTTCCCTAAATCGGTGTCTTTTAAATTTGTATATATGTTTTAATGTTTTTAATTGTAAACTGCCCAGAGAGCTTTGGCTATGGGGTGGTATACAAATGCAATAAATAAATAAATAAAATCCACAGTTTACAGTGTGCTGTAGAAGAGACAAAAATGTTGGCTGTGTAAAGTGCAATTCATTCCTTACGTTACTTTTTTGCATGGGTACAGATATGCATTCATCCGTCAGTATATGTGTTTTAAAAATAAAATGTCATTTCCTGCTTTTCCATTTCTTGCAAAATGCCCAAAGTTGCAAACGACTACAAAATTTCAAAAAACAGGGGCAATTAGAAATAAAACAAAACCAAAATGGAGAGAAGCAGTAAATAAAACCAGCTGAATGGAAAGAGCTAGAAATAATGATCAAAAACCGCAGGGACCATAGGCCTTCCACAACACAAAAGTTTTTAACCAGCATCAGAACTCCAGTAGGGAGGGGACCAAGCAGGGATCAGGGAGTTTCTTGATTTGGGGGACACAGCAGAGAAGGCTCATTCATATGTTCCTACCATCCACACTTCCAATGGAGGTGGGATGTGCAAAAGAGCCTTGCCACCTGACCAAAGTCAGTATGCAGGGCCTTATGGAGGAAAATGGTCAGTTTTTGCAAATGTGCAAATGGTTTGGCTTCATCCTGATATAGATCTTGCCTATTGGCAAGTACAAGGAAAGAGAAATCATGTTACACTTTCATATGTAAAGCAGAGATGAGGGAACCTGTGGCCCTCCAGAATTTGTTGGACTCCAATTCCCAATATCCCTGATGACTGGCCATGCTGGCTGGGACTGATGGGGGGCACAGCACCATCTGGGGGGTCACAGGTTCCACATCGCTGCAGTAAAGCACAGATAGGCCACATTTAGAATGGGATGCTGTTGCATGAGGTGCTATTGCATACTCTGGCACTGCAGTCTAGATACTTAACAGCTTGCCAATTTTCTCTTCCCCCCCCCTTCCAATATGGTTACATAAGCAACTATTTACTCAGCAGGGGTGAAAATAAACCAGACCAGTTCTAAATAAAATCCAGTTCCTGATGTAAGCAAACATAAATCTCATCAGACTTGTGTGGGTAGACATCTGGGTCTAGGTCCAAGAAGAAGCAGTCCCTTGTGGTTCTTCCACATTGGTCTCTATCAGGGATTGTATAACAATCATGCAAGAATTTTGATTTACAACTAATTAAATGTCAGTGATTTGAATCAGATTTCCCTCTAATGTAACTAGAATTTCTCAGCCATGAGCCTTTGATGCCCTGCTGAACTTAATTAAAAAGCTTACACAGTGGGAGAAATTGCAGTATGTTAAAAGTGAATCATTTTGAAAAGCCCATTATACCTCATGGAATCAATAAATGGCACCAATGCTGGTGAGATTTATTTATTTATAATGCGACTAAGGATGAGGCTTTGCCCCAGTTGTTTTGTTCAGCCGAATGCATAGCCCACATCGTATGATGCAGAGTTGCCACAGTGCCACTTCAACGCTGGTGCTTTCTGAACTCTACCTTCTGATGAGTTTTTTATGCTGTTTTGAAGGTGAGGCAGAGGCAAATGTGTTCAGTAAAATGAATAAACTATAGCTATTTAGAAGAATTCTGAAAGGTTTAGCCTTAAATGGAGAATTCAATTATGTTTAAAAATTGCCTATGGAATGGTTTGGACATTGCATCAAACCATTGTTGACATTATGCAAACAACTCTTGGGCTCATTAGGGATGGAGAAATCTGACTCTGTCTGTTTCTCATTTTTTGAATCTTACGTTAAGTGTGTGTGAAAATTCATACACTTTTTTTGGTGTGCATTTCTCCTAATACATACATTTTTGCAAGCAATTTCTTCTAATACAAGTGTTTTTATGTAATATTTTACTAATATGCACTTTCCCCTAATCTATGTATCTTTGAAACATTTTTAACACTTTTTGAGGATGGAGAACTGCACTGTAAAACTGGGATAAGTGCAAATTTTGAACGGTAACTGCATTTTGGATTGCAGATTGGTTCAGGAAGTGCAAATTAGGTAGGTAGCTGAATTTCTTCCCCATCTCGAAGCTCATGCAGTTCCTCCTTCCTTGGTACATGGCCATTCCCTCCTTTTCCTAGTCTCCAGTTTGGGTTTGTAGGGCAAGGACAAACCATCGTTTTTAAAATGTGAATAAAGGACACATTGTGGATTACCTCAAATCAGAATAGGCAAGAGAGAGTTGCTGTGCATGAGAAGACAATGAGGAGAGAACAGTATGTGGTCCTGAGGGGAGGGCACATAAAGTCAAACCATTGTTTGGCATTACAGGTGAACCAGTCCATATTTCTTTTGTATAAAAATGCATTAAGTGGCATACAGTCTACAGAACTGCTAACATTAGAAATCCTAAAAGCAAGACAACACAAAAGCAACAGAATATTGCAACAGTAATGTAACATCACTAATCTCTGTAGTAAAATCCCTAGTAGCTATATACATCAACATTAACATTATAAAATAGTAGCCAAAACATGCATTCCAGATGCCTGCCAAAATGGCAATATTTTCATGAGCTGCTTTAAATTATGTCAAGATGCAGCCTGATAGGCCAAAAGAGAGAAAGGTCCATCATAGATTGGATTTCTGTGGGGTCATAGCTCAGAGTGGCCATAGCTGAATGGCAGAGTATCTGCTTTGGATACCAAAGGTCCCAGGTTCAAGAAGAGACTCAATCCTTGGCATCCCCAGGTAGGGCTAGGAGATAATTGTTCAGGGTTGTTAAAACAAAAAGGGATTGTGAAGAGCTCCAAAAAGACCTCTCCAAACTGAGTGAATGGGCAGAAAAATGGCAAATGCAATTCAATATAAACAAGTGTAAAATTATGCATATTGGAGCAAAAAATCTGAATTTCACATATACGCTCATGGGGTCTGAACTGGCGGTGACCGACCAGGAGAGAGACCTCGGGGTTGTAGTGGACAGCACGATGAAAATGTCGACCCAGTGTGCGGCAGCTGTGAAAAAGGCAAATTCCATGCTAGCAATAATTAGGAAAGGTATTGAAAATAAAACAGCCGATATCATCATGCCGTTGTATAAATCTATGGTGCGGCCGCATTTGGAATACTGTGTACAGTTCTGGTCGCCTCATCTCAAAAAGGATATTCTAGAGTTGGAAAAGGTTCAGAAGAGGGCAACCAGAATGATCAAGGGGATGGAGCGACTCCCTTACGAGGAAAGGTTGCAGCATTTGGGGCTTTTTAGTTTAGAGAAAAGGCGGGTCAGAGGAGACATGATAGAAGTGTATAAAATTATGCATGGCATTGAGAAAGTGGATAGAGAAAAGTTCTTCTCCCTCTCTCATAATACTAGAACTCGTGGACATTCAAAGAAGCTGAATGTTGGAAGATTCAGGACAGACAAAAGGAAGTACTTCTTTACTCAGCGCATAGTTAAACTATGGAATTTGCTCCCACAAGATGCAGTAATGGCCACCAGCTTGGACGGCTTTAAAAGATTAGACAAATTCATGGAGGACAGGGCTATCAATGGCTACTAGCCATGATGGCTGTGCTCTGCCACCCTAGTCAGAGGCAGCATGCTTCTGAAAACCAGTTGCCGGAAGCCTCAGGAGGGGAGAGTGTTCTTGCACTCGGGTCCTGCTTGCGGGCTTCCCCCAGGCACCTGGTTGGCCACTGTGAGAACAGGATGCTGGACTAGATGGGCCACTGGCCTGATCCAGCAGGCTCTTCTTATGTTCTTATGTTCTTAGAATCCTGTTTGAAATCCTGGAAAGCCACGGCCAGACAATCTTGAGCTAGATGGACCCCAATGGTCTGACTCGGTATAAGGCAGCTTTCTAAGTTCCACAGTGTTGAGAGCATTGGGGAAAACCTTAACAAGCCCTCCTGTGGTTACCTTTACAATCAGGAAGGCTCATATGGTACCCTTAAGGTATGTAGGGCCCAGACCTTCTTGGGCTTTAAAAGTAATTCACTTTTAACTCCACAGCTCTGCATACAGGAGGAACTGCTGGTGGTATGTAAGTCAAGCGTGGCGTTTATTTTTTAGCATGGACATCGGCAGTTTTTCATCTTGACCTGTGCATTTCACCAGTGGTAAGCCTTGCAGTTCAGTGGAACCTACCTCCTAGTAAGCGTGTTTAAGATTGCAGCCTTAGAACCGATACCAAATGCTGTGAATGAATGCAAGCATGCATGCATTTTTCAGTGTTACTGATTTTTTTTTTCCAGGGCAATGTCCATTTGGGATAGCAGTCTACAGATTACAACGATGTGTAGTGTGGTGGGCGCATGGCTTGGAGCATTTCCTATTCCACTGGATTGGGATCGACCATGGCAGGTTGGTCTCTTCGTCTTCTATATATAAATGAACGTTGCCTGATCAGGCCAAGGCTCATCTAGTCTTGTGTTGTGTTTCCAAGGGTGGTCAGCCATACCCCTTTGAGAAACTTAAAAGTAGGACACGAAAGTGATGGGCTGTCCTGTTTTGTCGCCAGGCACCTGGTGTTTAGAGATAGACCACCAGATTAACCTGTTCTGGAAAATGGCCATTGATAAAATTATCCGCCTGGAATTTATCTAATCCAGGGATGGGGAACCTTTTTCAGTTTAAAGGCCACTAGTGGTGGGCATGGCCAGAAGCAAAAGTGGACGGAGCAATGGATGTGAATGTTACCTTTGTATAGCAGGCTTGTTTCTGCATACCCTCACAAACCCCTCTCTGTCCTCCATCCAGACCAGCAAGAATCATTATCAAGAGTTCAAGGCTGCATTCCAGCCAGTCAAAAGGACCCAAGGAGGATGCAAGGGATGTGGCCTGCAGAGTCCCAAGGGCCAGAGAGAGAGAATCTTGATGGGCCACATTCTGCCCCCGGGCCTGAGGTTCCCCATCCCTTTTCAAGCCATTGAAAGTAGTGGCTGTTGCCACATCTGGTGGTAATGAACTCAACCGTTGGGATTGCGCAATTGGAAGCTGAGCTTTAGAAGCAAGACTTCCAAGCAGCTTTGTGGTAAAGGCGCATTGTGAGATGTCTAAACTTGTATATCTCTCAACAGTTCTGAAGTGTGTAAAATGTCATGCGGCTTGTTAGTGGGGTTTTTCTTTTCATTTTTTAACAGTTTGACTTTAAATCTGGCCCAAACACTTACTTATATTTATACCTCCACCTTTCAGCTCTGAAAGGTCTCCAAGGCAGCTGACAATAATTAAAAACAAAATCCATTGAAAATAAATAAGCTAACAGCCACAACAGAGTCAACAACATAAAAGCATAACTTCATAGGGGGAAGAAGAGATCAAGGTAACCCCAAAGCACGGCAGAATAAAATGGGCTTAAAACCCCCCAAAATGGGCTCACCAGCGAAAAGACCCTTATGGCTACAAGTTGTTTTGTATTGTTTTATGTATTTATTACATATCATTGACTGAAAGATGATGGAGCTTTTTCCACAATGGGAGGGAGCTCACATGACACAGTAAACTGTGAACGTGCGGGCTCCGTCCCGGAGAAGAGCTAGTAGCCACTCTGCTCCTCCCCTGGCATTTTTTTTACTCCCACATCATGCTGAGCCAAGGTTTGGCTTAGCATGTTATCCAAACCCAGGCTTGTGCTTAAGCTCTCTTCTGGCTAACTATGAGCTGTAGCCAAGCTTTGCTCTTGGCTACGCCACGTAGACAGCAAGGAGAGGGTGACCGTGAGGCTGGGACAGGCGACACAGGGTTAAAAAAGACCAGGGAGAAGCAAAGCAGCTGGTTAGGGGATAAGGAGAGGAGAAAGAAGCCTGCATTTTGCAAGTGTCAGCTACAAGTGGGAGAAGTCCCTCTTGTAGCTCATCCCCCCCCCCAAAAAACAGGGCTGCTTGCTTTGGTTGCATAGGCCTGTTTGCAGCAGAGAACAGGTGCAGTCAAACTGAGCAGGATGCAACGCCCCCCCCCCATCAACTTATGAGCAGGGAGGCCATGCCCTGTTTTGGCTGTGAGCATCTGTTTCCTGCTGGGAATAAGCATGAACAGCCAAGGCAGAACTGAACGCCATCCTCCCACCCATCATAATGAATGACATAATGAATGACATTGCTTGATTGGTAGATTGGTGAGGTTTGGGGAAAATGGTCCCATGGGCCAAACTGGCCCTCTCCCTGGGAGGCCAAGATTGGTCTGCGGGCCAGAGGTTCCTCTCCCCTGCAGTAAGCCGTAGTTTGGCTTACTGTGTTGTGCGAGGCAGTTCAGTGTGGAGTACATGACTATCAGATGATTTCCTGGGTCAGTTAGTGAAAACGTACTGCCTGGTTTCTTGTTAATGGCACAGGAATGTCATTCTTGGAGTTCAGTCCACACGGTCAGTCAGCATTGCTCCATTGATGTCATGGGGGCCACGAGCTTTTATGTCATCTGAGAATGTGGCCTGCGGTGATGTAGTTTCAGTCCATTAAAAGCACTTAACAAAATGCATTTGGAATGGGCTATTGGCTCCAATTGATCTCTGAAAGTGGCGTGGCCAAGCCCTGTGCCGAAAACATATTTTGCAATTTTCAAACGGAGCCCTGGCAAGCTTTGACCTTTTTGCTGCTTGTGGGGAAAATGTGAAGCTTGCAGGAAAGCTGCAAATGCAGCTGCTTGAACTGCTTTTGGCAGTTGACACCATTTTAGAATTGCATAACCCCTGTGTGCATTGGGTCATTTGGAGATCTTTCTGACTTTGAAGCTAATCTAAAATCACTTTCCTTTTTTTCTTTTTCTTTTTAAACAAGTGGAAGAGGGTCTAGACAGATTCTGTTGAAGTGGATTAAACTGTTCTCACAGCCCCATCCATAGAGGAGGAATTTTTAGCCATAGTGCGACTCAGGTGTCTCACCTGGGTCTTACTGGTGTTATGCAGACTTTATTTCAGACTAAAATAAAATTTCAGACTAAAATAAACCAGGGATGGTTCTAACATCTCCCTTTCTATGAATATACAAGTATAGCATATACACACACACACCTCCAAGCGTAAAGGGCATGGACGAGTATCTTTAGAAAATTCTAAAATAGCAAGTGGAGAAGGATTGGGTTACTGCTTTCAAGTCTTTTAAAGAGGCCCAGGTCTAATTCTGTGCCAACGTATTCCTCACCCTTGATAAGATACATGTACTAGGTACCATGTACAAAGCACACTGAGAATCAGCTGTTGCAGTCCGAAAAGGCAGGAAACGGAACTTGGGCTGGACCTGCCAGCAGAAGCCAGAAGGGGGCAGGGAAGAAGGAATTCATGAGTGGCCAGAGAAAAAAGACCAACCTTTATTAAAAAATAAAGAAGTGGCATAACCTCAGACTTACTTGGACCTATGAGAAGCCTCCCTGACTCTCTTGGAGAGCTTCAAAGGGAAGTGGAGGAGAGGCTTCCTTAGGAATCTCTAGCCTTGCTAGTCCATTTCAGCAACACGAACAAAAACAGTGGCTATGTTCTGCCTCCACTGTCGGAGGAAGTATGCCTCTGAATGCCAGTTGCTGAAAACCACATGCATACTGTTGCACTCAGGTCCTGCTTGCAGGCTTCCTGTAGGTATCTGGTTGGCCACAGTGAGAACAGGATGCTGGACTAGATGGGCCACTGGTCTGACCCAGCAGGGCTGTTCTTACATTCTTATGAACCTTGTGGTGCTTCAAAGACTAAAAAATATTTCGTGGCATCAGCCTTTGTTGCACTGGAGTCCACTTTGTACATCTGACAAAGTGGACTCTCATCCACAAAAACTTATGCCACAAAAGAAATGTTAGTCTTTAAGTTGCTACAAGATTCTTTGCCAGTTTAGGAAACTGCCTGCCACTAATATTTTCCTATTGGACTATACACACATGCACACCTTTGGAAGGGGCTGGGCAGACTCCCAGCAACTTTATTAGGGGGCATGTTTTATTTATTTATTTTTATTTTCTTACATTTATATCCGGCCTTTCTTTCATCAAGGAACCCAAGGGGGCATATACTGTATGTGGTTCCTAGGTGGTCTCACATCTGCAGTGACCAGACCCAGACCTCCTTAGCTTCAACAAGGTGGTGGCTTCATGTGCCTTCAGACCATACCCTGGGCTGCAGAGCAGCCATACCTTCAAATCCATCACTACTAAAAACAATTCTGATTTCTTCCCAGCATGCAGTGGGCTGCAGTCCATGGAATCTTATTCTGTAATAAAATGTCTTTGTCTTTAAGATACTACAAGACTCTCTGCTGGTTTTGCTGCAAAAGACCAGCATGGCTTCCCCCCTGGAAGTTGCCTTGTTTTCTTTATTATCCTCTTTTATAGGGAAATGGGATGAAAGCCTTTTTTATGATGCAAAAGGAGCTTGTAAATGGGCATTCATCTTGTTCTAGACGAAAGCAATGCAGTAGATGATGAGTCACTGGAGTGGAAGCCATTAAGACTCCTTTTCTTGGAAAAAAGTAAAGCTTTCTACCAATGACTGACTTTCAGAACTAAAAATAAATTGATTGGGGAAGTTTGTATTCTTTCAAGATCTGAAGCTTTCAAAAAAATACGTTGCCATTGAATCAGGAGAAAAGAAATGCTTAATGCCAGCTTTCCTGCCTGTGAGAGGGGATGTCCCTGGCACCTTCATTATATAGTTTTTGTCATATGCTGAATGTGCATTTCTTTATCTGGCCTTTGACACCTGAGATATGTTTTCAGGATGCACCCTGTTGCTGTGACTGTAATTTTGTTTTTAAACTGTTTTCAATTTGAATTTAAATTGTTGTAACCTGTGCTGGGATCTATTTTGAGATGCTTTTTGACTGGCATCAGGACAGTGACAAAATTGGCACCAGGTAGACCTCCCTGGGGAAAGCATTCCATAGATGAGGAGCTACTGCAGAAAAGACCCTGTTGTCTCCTCACTAACATCCAGACATCCTGTCCAGTCATTTTGCTTTGCTTTGGGGTAGTGCATTCCTTGGCCAAGAAAGTTTCACCGTCACTAGTCAAAAGAATCTGGCAAAGATGCTTGTCCAACTTCATTTTTGAATACTTTCTTCCCAACCATTGATGTCAGTTTATCAAAAAGGGGCAATCAAAAAGCTTGTCTGAAATGCTACTGAAACCTGCTGCATAGACTGTATTACGTTTATCACTAGCTGGAGGTCACTCTTGCCATTTCATAGCCCTACACTAATGATGGAGGATTCAGCTAGGAGGTTATTGATGCAAACCAATCCCATTGGCATCTTGCCAATGTTGAAACAAACCAGTTTTCGCAGTCAAACTGCTAACACTCAATCTATTGTGTCACACTGGCCTGGGTCTCACGATATGCTAAGACAAACCATGGTTTAGCATGAACATGTGTGCTCCTGGGGAGGAGATTGCAGTCGCTTTGCTTGTCCCTGGTCTGGTGCAGCACACTGAGCTAAGCCATAGTTTAGCTTGGCATATCATTCATGTCCAGGGTTGTGATTTAGCTCTCCCAGGCAAACCCCAAGCTGTAAACCAAGTAAAAAACCTTGATTACAGCTCATGGTTACTCTGAAAAGATCTAACTATGAGCCTGGGCAGGGATGACATGCCAAGCTATGGCTTGGCTCAGCAGAAAAATGATGAAAGGAGCAAAGCAGCCATGGATTGGCTTAGCATGACAGGTGAACCAGGCCACTGTCGTTCTTTACAAAAGTCATTTAAAATCTCTTTGAGCTGTTATTGTGAGTGGATTCTGACAAGTGTTTTTTTTTTTTTAAGTTTGCTTTCTATGAAATGGGGAAGTCTTGTTTAACACTTTTGGGTTTTTTCCTCTCATCTTCCTGATAGATTTCTCACATTAAAAATATTTGTTTCTAATTTCTTATTTTTTCACTCCTCCCCTTTAGTAATTTGTGTGCATTGGTGATAGTCACGTAATTTTCAACACCCGCAGATCTACACAAAATAGCATGTTTCCTCAAACACAGACTTTTAAAAACTGCAGGCTTCAGCAAAAATTTGTTTCTGTGCCAATGAATATTTATAAAGCAATATGAGCTATAAAATTAAAGTGGAAATACAATTAAATGGGCTGAAAATAGAAATAGTTAGCCCTCATAAATATATGTCATGCTAAGCATCACTTAATCTTTTTTCCAAAAATAGGTTGGTGGCTCAAATCTCTCTTTTTAAAAAATAATTTTTGCATTGCAGTCTGTT
Organism: Rhineura floridana; assembly: GCF_030035675.1. Classification (NCBI taxonomy): domain Eukaryota; kingdom Metazoa; phylum Chordata; class Lepidosauria; order Squamata; family Rhineuridae; genus Rhineura; species Rhineura floridana. The sequence continues at coordinate 184,425,558 of NC_084483.1, read as the reverse complement.
TTTAAAAACCTGGTTATTGAACTTATGACATTTCTGTAAGGCATGCTATTACAAGTGAAAACTAAAACCTAATCAGCAGCGTTCCACCTCACCCCCACTTCTCTCCACTTGATGCGTTTTTAGAAACTGCAGTAAATGGATGGTGTCTTTGTCAAAAGTGACTAACCCCACTTCTAGTTGTGAAACTGAGGGCTTCTACTGCCCAAATTATGTAACAAACAACTGACAAGAGTAGCAGGTGAAAACATTTTGGCTATTAGCCAGACTAAACATTTCAACCCAAAAAGAGGTCTGCTTACTATGGCATTGAGTTAGGCACCGATCATATTTGAAGAGTTCTTGTTTGTTTGCTCACATGTGATACTATGGTACTTGAAATACAGGAAGATAGGAAGCTGCATTATACCGAGTCAGACCATTGGTCCAACTCGCTCAACATGGTCTACTCTGACAGGCAGTGACTCCCCAGGGTTTCAGGCAGGGGACTCTCCCAACCCTACCTGGAAAAATGGAAATGGACTGCCTTCAAGTCGATCCCAACTTATGGCGACCCTATGAATAGGGTTTTCATGGTAAGCGGCATTCAGAAATGGTTTACAGTTGCCTTCCTCTGAGGCTGAGAGGCAGTGACTGGCCCAAGGTCACCCAGTGAGCTTCATGGCTGTGTGGGGATTCGAACCCTGGTCTCCCAGGTCACAGTCCAACACCTTAACCACTACACCACACTGGCTCTCTAACTCTACCTGGAGATGCCAGGAATTAATCCTAGGACCTTTGTGAAAGGTAGGTGCTCTACTCCTGAGCTAGGGTCCTTCCCATGCACATCACTTTACTAGCTTTACAAGCACACTTAGTCAACTCTTATTGTCCTGTAATGTTGGAGATTGTCTCATGCAAAGAAATCAGTTTATCTTTCTTAATTGTTGCAACTGTTTTAAAACTCTGTTGATGACTTCTTTAACTGTCTACACCAAACCACTCTTTAATAATGCCATACTTGGTTACAACCTGTCATATCCTATTTTGGTCCACAAGCTATATTAGCTGAGTACTTAAGTTAGCTGGTTCCCTTGCAAGTTTAGGGTCAGAGAGAAGTACACAATCATTTCTACTAAACTTTACCATCTTTTTATTTCATGAAACAGAAAAGTGGGATTTTCCACTTTAGAGTGGCATGCCATCCACTTGCTGCAGTGTTGCACCAAGTGGAGAGACAGAGGCTCCTTTTATTGGAATAGACTGAAATGTTGTCCAGTAACTGAACAAAATGTGTTATTATACTAAGTGGCTTCACATTCTGGAAAGGACAGTATTTTCATGTAATGGGCAATTCGATTTAAAGACTACAAAGATTAGATTTCTGTGACAATGAGTTTTGTGATTCTTAAAAAACTTGATGGAATTCTGTACAACTTCATCTAAAAGTAGAACAAACTATTGAAATGTCATCGCCTGATCTGATTTGCACAAGGTAAGGGCAAAAGTTTAGGTTCTTATTGGATATGACAAGAGAAATTAAAGTTGTGATTCTAGGGTTGCCTTCAAAGTTGTCCTCAACCCAACTCCTATATACAAAAAACAATGCATGGTGTATTTGTGCACTTGTGTGTTTTCAGGCACATGTATCTTGCAAGTAAAAAAGTACAGCTCTCACTCATGCATTTATAAATGGTTTGACATATGTATTTTGTACTCCATCAGTTTCTGAGCAAAAATAGCATTTGAAACAGCCCTTGAATGAAAGTGTCCATGGAGGCTTGACAGTTTGTGAAATGAGAGCTGATGTAGCATCGTGGCTAGGATACTGAGTTATCAAAGTCTTTGGCTCAGATCTCACCTCTGCCATGAACTTGCTAGGACGCCTCGAGCAAGCTACTCTCTATCAGCCTTCATCTTTCCCCTGCCATCGTATGCAGTATGGCAATAAAAATAGTGACCTACTGTACAGCCTTTTTGGGAGGATCACATAGTAAATTTATGTGAATCACTGTGAACATTTGAAAGTCTTGCGTAAATGCTAAATATAAGAACGATGAAACTTGCAGGCTGCATGCTTGCCATGAGTTTGATGTTGCCCACCTGTTTGTTTTATGGTGTCCTCAAAAGCACTGCACCCGCTTTTGACATCCTGACAAACTGCTAACTGCAAATGGAAAGCCCTTGGGACTTCTCTTTGACAGTGATTGCAAATTTAGTAGAAAGCTTACTGATCTATCAGTGTGATAAGTGAGAGCTTCTGAAACTCAAAAACCGGTGAGGGCTCAAGATAATATACCTGTCCAAGTAAACTTTTTTAGGTTTAACATTGCTTGATGATTAAAGTACCCTCACACCCCAGTCGAATGGAATGCCCTTCAGTGATCCCTCACTAGGAAGGAGTGTGAGTGAATTTTGCAATGTGGATGGGGCCAGCCTTGTGAGATTTTCCCACCTGAGCAGCATCCTCCTTTGGAGGGAGCATGACAATTGGTGGGAAAGTGTCATGTGCCTGTGATAGTCTCATGTGCACAACTGTGTGAGTACACACCAAGGATATCGGTGTATTAGACTGAGGTCACATCCACACCATCCATTTAAAGCACTCTTATATCACTTTGTGAGAGCCGGTGTGGTGTAGTGGTTAAGGTGTTGGGCTACGACCTGGGAGACCAGGGTTCAAATCCCCACACAGCCATGAAGCTCACTGGGTGGCCTTGGGCCAGTCACTGCCTCTCAGCCTCAGAGGAAGGCAATGGTAAACCCCCTCTGAATTCCGTTTATACCGTATTCATAGGGTCGCCATAAGTCGGGATCAACTTGAAGGCAGTCCATTATAGTTATTATATATCACTTTAACAGTCATGGCTTCCCCTTCCAAAGAATCCTGGGAACTGTGGTTTATTAAAGGTGCTGAGCGTTGTTGGAGACTCCTCACAGAGCCCAGCACCCTTGGCAAACTACAGTTCCCCAAATCCTTTTGGGGGGAGCCATGACTGTTAAAGTGGTATAAGAGTGCTTCAAATGGATGGTGTGGCTGTGACCAGAGAGAAAAAAATGGGGGCAAAGTTTAGGATTCAGAGGTGACGGTTGTAGGCAGTTTGTGAAAATTGGAACAGACATAATAATTCTGATAAAATGTCTAGTGGTATCACTCAGCTGGTGGCCAGGATCCAAAGAGCTACTATATGTAGCCCCAAGTGGGCTCCCCCCCTTTTAAAAAAAATTAAGCACAACACAAAAAGCTTTTGATGATCTTCCCTCTTGGCTTCCTTTGCAGTTCCTGTTTGAGAAATCCTGCTTCAAAGCCACATTAGGCACACACCACAAAATTGTGCAGTTCTGTGACTCCTGGCCTCACCAGCCTCTTCAAAATAGTGCAAAACAAAAGAAACCTGTCCCTCATTACAAGGTTTATTTACTGAAAAAAATGTGCCACTGTATTTTTTTAAAACAAACTGGTTTGTCAAAAAACATTCCTGAAGATATCTCCTAAAGACCAGGCTGTGTGCCTCTTACCATGTCTCTGACATTTATTATTATTATTATTATTATTATTATTATTATTATTATTATTATTATTATTATTATTAACAACAACAACACTTCTATCTCGGGCTTCCTCCAAGAAGGAGCCCAGGGCAGCAAATAAAAACACTAAAAACATCTTTAAAACATCTTAAAAACAAACCATCTTTAAAAAATTCTTTAAAAATCTTTTTTTAAAAAATCTAATGGTGATTCCAACACAGATGCATTTATTATGAGACAAGGTGTGGGAGAATGTAAAAGTGATGACTGTAAGGTATCAAAAGCTGAAGAATGTTTATGGATGGGGGAGTTATTTGTATTTTTCTGGTTTAGAAAGCACTTTTTCAAGCAAGGGGAAAAAAAGCTGTTCTCACTAGAAATAATCCCAGTAGCATTTGGCAGCTCTAGTTAAATGCACGTGTATATAGATGAAGATGTCCAAGATATTGATTCATAAAAAAGAAGCCACAAAGATTCCAACTTCTTGAAGACTGTCCCATACGTTGTTAGTCTACAAGACTGCAGCATTTGCCAATCTGGTTACCGCTGGATGTTTTGGACTAGACCACCCAGCACATGCTGGCTGGGGCTGCTGGGAGTTGTAGTCCAAAACAGCGAGAGGGCACCAGGTTGGTGAAGGCTTTTCTACTGTATCACTAAGTTCTTTAAACTAGTGCACCCATACAGGGTCCCATTGGACTAGGTCACAGAATCCGGAAACTACACCCCATCTTCTCCCCTCAGCAAATTCCCTTTCCTGCCTTAATTGGACATTAACCAAGCTTAAAGGTGAGTTGAGAATCTTGGTCAAGCAGGAAACTAGGTAAGCCTTCGCCACTGTTAAGATCAGTGCTAATATTTCCCTTAACTGGGGTTAAAGGGGGTGAGGAAGGGGGAATGTATGAACCCAGGGCCCTCATTTGCTCTCTGAATTATGCCTATTAGATGAGAACTGGTATATTTGGTTGGGCCCTTTATGGCAGACAAATAGGAGCTGGTTTAACTGAGCAGTGGATGATATGTAGGAATGAGCAGTAGTGAAGTGGCAAATTCAGAACTGCAGGGTCCTTTCATAATAGTTACGCCACGCTCCCTCACAGCCACACCCCTCTTCCCACATCTCCCTTGCTCTCCCTGTTATCTCAAGAGTCCACACTCCACTATAACAGACATCTCTAGGAGCAGATCAGCATGAAAGGGGAGGCTGTTTTAACTACTGAGAAGAGTATTCTCAGTGGCTGACTCACCTCCTTTCACTCTGATTGGCTTCAGTCAGCATGAAAGGACAATGACACTTCTCTGTGGCTAACATGTTACCGTTTCATGCTGATTGGCTCATACATAGGGACCTGACTGGGATCCTGCTCCCCAAAAAGTAACAGGTTACAACCCCAGACAACTACACCCATCTAGGACGAGGATACAGAGTTAAGTTCAAATATACATAGTTCACCATTGCCTGTTGGGCATAAATGGCATCAGAAGGTAAGTAAATATATAAACACCAGCATGTCACTGACCAGAACATTTTTATTATCTTCTAAAGACTGGTCAATTCCTGATGAATCTGAGTTTTATTTTGAATGAAAATGTCCAGTGGAGATACAGCCTTCATTGGGCCACAGAACACAGTATACTAGCATTGAATATACATTGTCTTATGTGTAAGTCTCTCAACATTTTGCAGAAGATATGCGGCACTGTGTCAACAAATGGGAACAAGCAAATCTTTGGTTTAAAAAGCAACAGTAATTGAGAGAACCCATGAGCTTCTTCTGAAGCAGCGAATAGAAGACTGAAGCAAGGTCAATTAAGAGTACCTAAGGCACGTCATGAAAAGATGATTCCCATCATCTTTGCTACACTCCTAAAGACCTCCAAATCATGCTATATAACATTTAGGAATGTGATACTTAAGTGCAGGAAGACTGAATCATCATAAATTCCAGATAGCAAAAAGAAAAAGCTGGATTAATGTGCCACGAGGGGTGTGATGAAAAGAGTAACGGCTAAAAGAAGAAATTGCAGAAGTGGAAGCCAGCTGTCTTTCCTGCCCTCTTGCCTCAAATAGTTAGTGCTGGAGTTTGTGCATTGCAAACCTGGTACAGGAGCTAAAAGCTAAAGAATGAGAGACAAGTTTCTCACATGCCTAGGTTACATTTTGCTTGTTGTCCACAAGATGACAGTCGGGGGGGGCAGAGCAAAGGGGGGGAGATAAAAACAATTGTGCCTATTGTAAAATTAATGAAATACAGTAAAATTGTATTGTAAAATTTGTAAGATATAACATACATGTATCTCAGAATAGTAGAAAGCACAGTGAAGATGGCCTGTACCCAGAGCAGACACAAAAAGCAGAGGCTGCAGCACAACACTACTTTCACTCCCTGACCCTTAGACAAGTTGCAGCTTTAAGTTAACAAAAGTTGGCCGTTTATGTTGTGATGACCTGGAGCCAGCATGTTTCAGAACTGGGGTCACTCCTTTTCTTCTTACATTCTCACCTGTTGAAAATAGATCTTAGGTTTTGCCCAACTATTGAGGTCAATATCAGAATGAATTATTGGTACCAAGAGCATTCTCTATTTGTTTACTTAGAATAATTGCTCATTGCCCATCTAAGGAACTCTATGGGCATCATCCTGCTTCATATTCCTGGCATGCCCACTTGGGCAGTGCCTGATATATACACAACACAGCCCAACACATGAAGATCTCTGTAAGGTCACCATATAAACACACACGCTTCTGAGAAGTATGAGGTGCACAGATCCTACCTATGCCCGTTCAGCTCTACATGCAAAGGCCCCTATTCAAATGTGACTCCCAGCACATGAAGGTCGGGGGGGGGCAAGACAGTGCAATTGTTGAGAATATCTGCATAGGGCTTTAATATCATAGAACAAGCGTGGATGACTGTACAGTATCAGCATTTAGCATCAGTTTATCATCAATGCACACAGCAATGCCATACATACAGCAATACAGCAATCTCAGTGTAAGATTGGGAGATGCAAGATTGGGAGACTGCTGCTTACCACATACAATTATTCCTGTGATGCTTGGGTACAGCATACATTAGTCTTGCACCCAGGATTATTTGCATTCCATATGTTTGCAGGAGCTGTGTGCTAGGTGCAGATTTGGTTAGCTGGCATAGAATTCATTATCTTAGGAATCTTTAATTTTTAAATAGCAAGCTTGTAGTTCTTGTGGCTGTGGAGAACTGCCAAGAAACACAATGAAACAGTGTGCCACTACAGTTTGCAAATGCAGGTTAAGAGCCACTTTGCTAGGAATTACAAACAAAAAAGAGTTAAAATGAATGGGGATGTTGCATGAGTTGAGTTTTATTTCATGTCATTTCAATTGTACTTCTCGGCATTTGTGCATATATTTAAATCTTTGATTAATTTGATCCTCAAGGAAGTCAAAATTTGAGCATGGTTAGTTGACTTTAGTGTTTTTAGATGTTCATCCAAATGTTTAGATTTTATATTTACTTTGGGTTGGCTCAAGAGTTGATGCTTAGAGTAAACCAAGTGATATCCATGAGACTGAAGTCAGTTAAGACTTCACATGCATCCGTTTTTATTGGGGTAGCAACATTTAGTGGATTAGATCAGTTTTTTTTTTAAAAAAACCCTGCTTTGTTTGGCAACTTGTTGGTTGTTTTTTCATGATAATTAATTTTTACCTAAGTTGTTATAAAAAACTGCACGTAGCAGACAAAATCTTAGAAGAGGCATCCTCCTCTCACACTGGAGGGAATGCATATTCTAAATGGTACCTGCTGTCACTTGAATCATCACAGGGCAACAGCCTTAGGTTTTGCACATAAGTGGCTATTTCTGCTTGCCAGCTTCCCAGTAGCATCTTGTTGGCCAGTGTTAGAGGCAGCAGAACACTGGGATTAGAATGGGCCCGTCTGATTCATCACAGACAGTTCCTATGTTCTATTTTCAAGACCTGAATTCAGTGTGTGTGGTTTGTGCTTCTGACCTCCTTGAAGTTGCTTTCTCTTTTTGCTGCCTACCTAATTTTGGGGGTGGGCACACTCACCATCTTTCAGGCACTTGCAGCCTTTTTAGTAAAGAAAAGCACAGGTGAGGTGGGGTGAAAGCTCAAGAGATGTCAGACATACAATATGCTTCCGGGCAGGGTGGCAGAACCTAGTTTTTCACACAGACTTCCTTGCTGCTGGCAGCTGAAGAGGTAGGTGATGTGGTACCTCTCCCAACTATTAGAGTATGATACTGTGCCATCAGCCCAACCTTACTTCCTTGTAGTTTATGGCAGGGGTGGAGAAACTCCAGGCTTGCAGGATCTGCTTGGGTTCCCCCCTCCCTAGAACCTCCACATCCAGCAGCAAGAGCCGAGTGCAAAAGAGTGGCTTAGAAAGAGGGGTAGATGTAGAAGTAAGGAACAGGGTCTATCTCAGTTTAGGAATTTGTTATCAGTGCCAAACCTGAGATCACAGTCATTTCACACAAAAATCTATTCTGAGGCTTTCCCCCCCCCACCCCCCAGGCTTTCTTCATTTCAACAGCCTAATTTGGATAGGGGAGAGTTGTTCCATTGTTAAACACTTGGGAGTCAGAAATCTTTGGTGATCTACTGGAAATCACCCAGAGATCTACCAGTAGATCCTGTTCTACCTTTTGTCCACCTCTGGTCTATGGTCTTCCTTGGTATGCTTCATTCAATTGTGCATTGTTGCTAAACATTTTGTCACAACTTTTAGCAATAAAAGAATGCCATGACTTGGTGTGGGTGTGTAGGGAGGAAGCAGCACAGTCTGTATTAACCATCTACTGTTATAACATAAAAATAAATCATTGCAAAGCAGGAGCACATCAGCAGCCCTGGCCCCAAAACTGGCAAGTTAAAACTCTCCATGTAGTTCTGGGAATTATCAAGTGTCATCTGCAATACCCAGAAGCCTAATTATATTTCAATGCACACAAATTTAAAAACTGTACAACATTTAGTGTTTGCGTAATAAATGTGGGATGACCATTAACACTTTTGGCATTCTCTGAGAAAGCAAGTCAAGCTCTGCAATGGATCCTGTACCGCATTTTGGTTCCTTCTTTTGATTACACCGGAAACTTGTGCTCATAAAAGTACATCAGGGGGCCAACCTCTTCTCTTTCACCCTCCTTGGTCTCCTCCTAACATGGCATTCTCTTCCTTCAGGTGTGGCCCATTTCCTGTTCACTTGGAGCCACCTTTGGCTACGTGGCCAGTCTCCTTATTGCACCTTTGTGGATATACTGGAACAGGAAGCAGCTTACGTACAAAAGCAGATAACTGACACAAAGAGAGAAGGCGTTTTTGCTGTTGTGCCGATTCCATAGTGATTGCGCAGAGACCATGGTCAAAGCAAAAGGCTATCTAAACACCTTCAAAGCATCGTCAGGCCTTGCTCCTCCTCCTCACAGCATGGTCATGCATGCCGTGGCAACATGATGATGCATCTGTCGCTTGTCCTAATTTATGTTACCCCTGAGAGATTGTACTTTCCTTCCAGCCTGAATAAAGTATTTGTAATAAGATGGTGCTTGCTCCTTCACAGATTTGGGATTTCCCCCACACACATTCTGGATTTTACCAAATGCCAATTTCTTAAAATCAGCTTCCCAATTGATCTATTATCTGTTGATAGGGTGTTGTCATCGTTGTTTTAAGTGTATAGTTGCACAGTATTGGAAATTTCACAGTATGTGTGGCCTTTGTTCCAATGGGTCTCACGTGATCAGGCAGCAATTAATGCATCTCGAGCCTATTCTTTTTTTCACTGTGTGTTTCTTTGGAGTTAAAATGGCTATAATAGCTTCATCAAAAACAGTCTTCAGTCCTTTCTGGGTTAAAGCCGAGCACTCCACATAGCAGTAGGCTCCTATCTGTCAAGAAAACAAATGCCTTTAATAGCGACACAGACACACATACCATCCTCCCCAAACTCTATTTGTGAGCTCGTGGGGCCTTCATTTTTATGGAAACATCAAGGTTTGTTTTGTCTTTGCCCTGTGAAAAACATCTTAGTGTTTAACCCTCCAGGAAAAGAGGTTAGTCCTTCACTTTGTCTTCTGATGACAGATCTAGCATTCTTTTCATGAGGTGCAGTTTCTGAAGAACACACATTAAGACTGTGCTCCCAAAGGGGCAAAAAAGAGGGATCTGAAGGAAGTTCAACTGCCACATCCACCACCTTTCTGGACTTGCACGGGCAAAACAAGGAAAAGCCAGACAGCAGGCTTAGACTCCTCTGGCCTTTTCTCGGTGTTCTCCCCCTGCCCCCCAACTGCCCTTTAACCAGTTCCCTCCCATTGGAAAGTTCCATGGCCGGCATAGTTTCCTCCCTGGTTTTGTTTGTGTTCTGGGGGTCTTGGGAAAGCACTGAATCTTCTGATCTACCTCCAGCGTACTCCCTCTTTGACCCTACCTACATCAGAGCTCTGATATCAGTAGGGCAAGAGCCAAGGAGGTTTCCACAGCATGCAGGAACAAGACGTCTGGCTCAGATCTCCCTCTACATGCTCAGAGTGGGAGAGCCAATGCTTCCTATGGCCCCTCGGATGCTTAGAACTGTAAGACCCAAGCAGTGGAGTTTTTGTTAGTTTGCTTTACTGCTGGCAATCTGGTTGTAAAACATTTTAGGAAGGCAGAACAGGCAAAAAATAAAATAAATTTATTCAGGCAATTTTGTAGAGATTAAACTTTCAAGCAGAAATAAGCTGATAAAAGTAGTCATGGTAACCCAGCATTGCCTCACCTGTTATTTTAAATAGTATTCATTTTGGAATGCCCTAAAGCTACAGCCAAAAAATTTACTTCTCTATGACTCACTTTGTTAATGTGTTTATTGTCTTCCATTGTGCAGTTATTTTCTAATTATTAAAAAATATTAAATGGGCCACTATGTTTTATTCATGAGCAAAATGGTTTCATTAACTCCTTAAGATTGTACTCTGTTCGGCCATCTCCAAATGCATCAAATACAGCAACCAGTCTAGACACTCCCAGTTTCTGTGAAAAGGTTCTCCACTAAATAAGTCTGAAAGCAGAATTGCACATTTTGATGTTTTGCTGATTTGAGAATTCATACTCCATCCAAAAGGAAGTACAGATATAACATTAGTTTAGCACTGGGGACATTGTGGAAGCACACTCTCTGTGACTCCACAAACAGTTTGCTCTCCAGGATCAAGCTCTGCAAAATTGATAAGCTTATAGGAGAAATTGGCTGGATACAGCACTGACTGGTTAGTGCCTCTGATGTCATGAATTCAACTCTCATTCCCAGAAGCAATTCTTCAAATTGATTGTTCTTTGTTTTGTTTTTAAAGATGGCGAGTATTTAAAGAACCATACATGAAGCACCTTTATTTTTTAATATGTGGGGAGGAGGAAAAAAAGATGATTGAACTAGCATTCAATATTGGCATGGACCATAAAGGCCATGCCATTCCTGTTTTAATGTGTGCACCCAATATTTCTTTGGTTCTTTTTGTGCCCTGTTCATAGTATTTGCTTGCCAACCAGCACTCCATATGCCAAGTCTCCTTCACTTTGTAATGCAGACATGGGGACAGGTGGCCCTCCTGTTATTGGTCTCCCATCAGCACCAGCCAGCATAACCAATGGTCAGAGATGATGGGGGTTGTAGTCCAAAAGCACCTGGAGAGGCACAAGTTACCTGTCCCTGCCCTAATGCCCCTGGCTGCATTTTTCTAGTGCTCATACAACAGCCATCAATTAATTTATTTCATTGTGCTGTTCTGCAACTTTTTAAATGTTTATGGATTTGCAACACTTGAAAGCCGCAATAGAGGAGATGATTACAGGTTAATAAAGCAGTTCTGTAACAATATTTGTGTCCTGCCCTCCTTCCAAGGGACAAAAGGACAGGAGACATGGCATGATTCCATTTTATCTTCACAAACAATCCTGTGAAATAGACAAAGGAGAAGAATGGTAACTGAACATGCAGGAAGTTTCATGTGCAAGTGAATGTGTAAGGAGGAAGCGAAAAAGAAGTGCTGCATTACATTTTTGTGAGGTATGCAAGTTGTGGGATATCTTAGTATGCATGTGGAAAACTTAGGTACATCGGTAGAAAGCTGCCTTATACTGAGTCAGACCATTGGTCCATCTAGCTCAGTATCGACCACACTGACTGGCAACTGTCCTCCAGAGCTTCAGACAGGCATCTTTTCCAGCCCTGCCTGGGGATGCCAGGGATTGAACCTGGTACCTTCTGCATACAAGGCATGTGCTCTGCCACTGAGGTATGGTCCCTTTCCTTTACTTAAGGAAAGCAAAGATGGAACTGAGGTGCAGAGAAATGCATAATGTGGAAATTATAAACAGCCCATAAGTGGCACTTGCCTAAGACTGCACTCCAATACACAATTACCTGGGAATAAGTCTCAGTGAATTAAATGGGGTTTCTTTCTGAATAGACATGCATAGAATAATTACACTGTATTTCATTCTTGTTTTGTTTCTAGAACAGGCAATAATTTTCCTAGTTTTTCAATCAACACCATATGATGAATGCAAATAACTGGTTGAACAACCATCTGCAAGAATTTGAGATAAGTAGAATGTATGGCACTTTACTCCATGCAATTGCATAGAAAGGTTTGCTTCTGGTACACCAACTCAAAGTAACTTCAGGTATATCAATATGGACCAATGGTTTTATCTAAGGCTTTCCAGGTATGCACACAATTACACTTTACAGTAGGGCCCCAGTCATACGGTGGGTTATGTTTCGGACCCCCGCTGTAAAGCGAAAACCACTGTAAAGTGGAATTCATTGAATAGAATGGTGCGCAATGCCCGAAAACTGCTGTAAAAGCGGAACAAGCGCTGTATGAGTGGGGCTTTAGTCTAATTGCATCTAATTGAGACCGCTGTATTAGCAAATTGCTGTAAATCAAAGCGCCGTAAAGCGGGGCCCTACTGTATTTGTTCAACAACAGGGCCTTCTTAGTGGCCATACCTTCTAGATTATGCAACTCCCTCCTTTTGGTTTTCCTGATTCTCTTACTAATGGGATAACCTTGGAGGGCATTTTGGAAAACAGACACGTTGCCTTAATGTCCTTATTCAGCTGTTTCATTGCTGCTGCTGCTGTGATGGTGTTACAGTTTTCTTTTGCTTTCATATGTTCTATTTTTATGTTGATATTAAGCCACCTTGCAGATCCTTTTGGATGGAAGGACAAGGTATACTTTTTTTTTTTAAATGTTATAGACTGGTACAGGGTTGGGGTTTTTTTTTGTTTTTTTGTTTTGAGAGAGAGAAAGTGAAGAGAGGAAGGGAGAAGGGGAAAATATATACACCACAGTATAAGCAAGGTTCCTATGAGTCTCTAAATGGCCGGCTTACCTCTTTTGCTAACTTCTGTCCCTGGTCCATAGATATTGGTTTCTCTTTCATGTCATTCAGCCTTGCTAAAGTTTTGGGGTCATCGCGAAGATCAATCTGTTAGGAAAGTAACAATAAAGGTGCATACTTTATTACGTACATGCATCAGCGACTCTTTAAAACAAAGTTTTAAAGATTTCGGTACCAGGGAAATTAATGAGACGAGTCAAGTCATTACTAACTTCACATTGAATTCGAGGTGTCCTAAGTACCAACTTACTTAGGTCAAATTCAGCACACATTGGCAAGATCTGATAATCAGACACGGTTTTCATTTAGTTCCAATAGCCATGATATGTTCTGAGTGGAACTGGGTGCAGAACACACTTTTCTGCAAGTGGAACTGGAAATGATACAGGAAATATGGGGGTCCCTAACCGAGGGCAGGGTCTGATGCAGCTGAAGGTACATAATGTGACAGCTAAACAGGTCTGGACTTAGAATCATAGAATAGTATTGACTGCAACTCCTATCAAGTTCAGCCAGTATGTCCAATGGCCGAATATTCACAGAATCATAGAATCATGGAGTTGGAAGGGGCCTATAAGACCATCAAGTCCAACCCCCTGCTCAATGCAGGAATCCAAATCAAAGCATTCCCGACAGATGGCTGTCCAGCTGCCTCTTGAATGCCTCCAGTGTTGGAGAGCCCACCAGCTCCCTAGTTCATTGGTTCCATTGTCGTTCTGCTCTAACAGTTAGGAAGTTTTTTCCTGATGTTCAGTCGAAATCTGGCTTCCTGCAACTTGAGCCCATTATTCCATGTCCTGCACTCTGGGACGATCAAGAAAAGATCCCAGCCCTCCTCTGTATGACAACTTTTCAAGTACTTGAAGAGTGCTATCATATTTTCCCTCAGTCTTCTCTTCTCCAAGCTAAACATGCCCAGTTCTTTCAGTCTCTCCTCATAGGACTTTGTTTCCAGTCCCCTGATCATTCTTGTTGCCCTCCTCTGAACCTGTTCCAGTTTGTTTGTATCCTTCTTGAAGTGCGGAGACCAGAACTGGTTGCAATACTCAAGATGAGGCCTAACCAGTGCTGAATAGAGGGGAACTAATACTTCACATGATTTGGAAACTATACTTCTGTTAATGCAGCCTAATATAGCATTTGCCTTTTTTGCAGCCACATCACACTTTTTCATATTCAGCTTGTGATCAATGACAATTCCAAGATCCTTCTTGCATGTTGCTGAGCTAAGCATCCCCCATCTTATAACTGCATTTGGTTTCTTTTTCCTAAGTGTAGAACTTTGCATTTATCCCTGTTGAATTTCATTCTGTTGTTTTCAGCCCAATGCTCCAGCCTATCATGGTCCCTTTGAATTTTCTTTCTGTCTTCCACAGTATTAGCTGTGCCCCCTGATTTTGTATCATCTGCAGATTTGATAAGCATGCTCTATACCTCCTCATCCAAGTTGTTAATTAAAAAAAACACTTAGCTCCTTAATGGGATAATGCCTGTGAACTTCATTTGCAGGAGAGAACCGGTGGAAGAGAGGTAGGGAATTCACCACCACCACTCCTCTGTCTGTCTGTCTGTCTGTCTGTCTCCAAAATTGGAAATAAAATGAGGAAAACATCTAGAGGTAGGAGTTGCAAGGGACAAAGGTAGGCAGAAGAAGGGTTGAGCACCACTTCTCAGCCATTTCTCCCCTGCAAATGTCCCTGTATTACCATTAATTAGCAAACACATATTTTGGAAACATTTCCATCCTAGTGTGTAGTTCCACCCTGAATCTGAGGCAGTTTTACACTTATCTTTTCAATGTGGAAAGTAATAAAAACAGACTTGCAATTAAAATTTGTTTTAAAAAATCAACCAATAAAAGCTTCGTAAGTGCTCTGTTGTACAGCACTTTAGCATACATCCAAGAGTGTATACGCAAAAACTCTCAAAACTATTTCCAAATTTTGAATTCTCTTTACAGTCATTGAATCCATGGGGAAACGTCACTAGAAATATTTTTAAATATTTTTGATCAAAGAGTTTTGGAAATAGGAGTACAAACTAACATTACTGCCCTCACAGCCTCAAGAACAGCAAAATGGCCACCAGGTGTAAACAAGTGTATGTATAGTGTCTCCCCAGAGAAGGTAGGTGTCTTTTATCAAGACAACCCTGGGTTCTATCTGGTAAGCCAGCAACGCACACTGCACATGGCTTGAAAAAAGCTTTTTAAAAACCCTTATTCTGTCTACCCTAAACAGTGGCTTGGATTCCACCCCCCCCCCAACAGCAGCAAAGACTGGTTGATGACCAAGAGGATCTTCTTTCCATCTCTCTGCAGCATGTGATACACATGCTTGCCCAAGTCATCTGCTTGTATTGTACAACTGCTGCTTTTATCATCCAATGTCCAATAAGCATGGCACATCAAGATGCAGATCTTTGTTTTCATCCTAAATTTTGAAATAGGTTTTAAGTTTAGCTGGGGACACAGCAGGAGGGAGTCGTACACAAAGGACTTCATCCACTTAAAAACGTCCAACACAATTTTGTTTACCTCATCAGGACAGTTTCTCTATTCCGTGGTTTAATCTTTCAGCCTTGGCTTGCTTTACCACTAAGAGTGCCGGTCACATAAGGATTAGAGGACTCCACTCTCTGATACACATGGCTCTAAAATTTGATTATTCTTGAATAATCCCTATTTTTTGTTGCAAACCAGAAATGCACAGCGAGGAAAGCCTATGTACTTGGAGGAAGCAAGAAGCAAAGGGGTTGGGTCACGGGGGAGTGACTAGAGCCAGGAGAGGGAAGGAACCAGACTGAAGTGAGGAGGAGAAGGGATGATAGGAAGAAAAGTGACAGAGGAGGAGGAGGGGATGTGAGCAAAACTAATAGAGAAGCGATGAGGAAAGATAAGGTTGGGCACAACACTAATGGGGTCTGTTTAGCTGAGGGGCTCCCTAATTCCTAGCATCTGGCCTTAAAAATATCTAGTTGTGGTAATAAAGATGTGTTATACGTATGCAGAGTAACTCAGCAGTCTGAGCTGCGAGTGCCAGTGTGTGTATTTACCTAAGAAGCAGGCTTTTACCCTGTGTTTAAATCACTGAGACTTAAGACTTAGCAAAATAAGAAAAAGCTACTTTATTTATAGAAATACATAGTAGATAGAAAAGGCATACCTAGTTCTAACTAAGTTGGAGGTGCAATGCCCAGTCTTGGGTGTTGCCCTCATGGTTCAGGAGAGAGAACAAGACAGATATGTCTCTTCTCTCCTCGGACAGTCAGAGAAGACCAAAGGAAGGAAGGTCAGAAGTGAGGTCAGCTTCCCTGAGCGTATCAGTTTATAAGGGAGGAAAGTTAGGTAGAGAAGAGCACAGGTAAAGGTAGGCAAGCCTAGCCAGCTGGAGGACCCTAACTCTATCTTCCTTCTGGAATGCAAAGAAAAGAACCCAAACAGGAGTTGCTCTTGCCATACTGCCAACAAGATGAAATGCTAAAAATAGCAGCAAATTCTACCTGTTTATCTATCTGTCTGTCTATCATTACAGCTATTTACAGACCAATCAACCACCCAAGTTTCTAACTGGTATATGTAAAGATTACAAAAAGCACACAGTGGATAAAATAAATAAAAACTAATAAAAAACCAGAAAACTTTCTTAAAATGCCTGCTGAAACAGAAAGGTCAACAATCCTATACAGCACTGATGGCTCTCCATATGTTGTGGACTCCAATTCCCATCAGCCCCAGCCATCATGGTGAATGGTCAGGACTGATGGCAGTTGTAGTCCAGCAACCATCTGGAAGCCAGCAGGTTCCCCTTTTCCATAGTATATGCTAATAGTGAACTCAGTTCTCTGAGTTTAGGTCCTTAGGTAGCCAAAATGGCACCATCTACGCTCAAGGGGATGCAGAGATATAAAAAAAGCTTTAAGGAAAAAAATTCCTAAACAGGGAGGAGACTCAAACACAGCCAAATTAGGACTGAGCAAGCTTAGTAGGCATGGAATGCTGTCTGACTGTTAGGTTGGGATAGAAGGGGGAATGGAATGGAGTATACTAGAAAAGGGCATGGCTAGCTGGCTCTCTGAACAGGAGCATCCCATGTTGTAATAACTTTAATAATGATAGGTTCTGCATGGATGGGGAACCTCAAGCCCAGGGGCCAAATGTGGCCCTCTAGGTTTCTACCTGGCCCTTGGCGCTCTCCCTAGACCACATTCTCTTCCAAGCTATACACCAGCCCTGCTTTGCCCCCTCTCTGAGTGTTTTTGCCTAGTTTGAATGATAATGAACTCTGATAATGCTTCTTGCTTGCCTGGGTGGAAGATGGACAGGGGTGGGTGAATATGTGTAGAAACTAGTCTAGGTAGAAAGGCAACGTTCACGTTCCTTGCTGTGCCCACTTTTGCCTCTGGTCCCACCCAACACTTGCATGTGGCCCCCGGAAGGTTGCCCAGAAGGAAATGTGGCCCTTTGTAATAAGGTGTAATAGAAAATGATGTTTTTGCATGTATTTACATAAAACACACACCATTCAGACCTACCTGGGTTCCAACTAACAAATAGGGTACATTTGGTGCATATTCCTTTAGTTCTGGTACCCACTCTTCCTTCACATTCTGAAAGGAAGCCGGATTTACCACAGAGAAGCAGATGAGGAAGACGTCAGTCATGGGGTACGATAACGGTCTCAGGCGATCATAGTCTTCCTGAGGGCAGAAGTTTTTTTAAAAAATAGATATTATCCACTAGTGCCTCATAGTTTGACCTCTATAACTTTTGTTCAATATATATTTATTTGGTTTTCAACAGTGACTGAATCAATGTTACATTTACGTCCCAGCTCTCCAAGGAACTCAAGGCAACATAGGAACACAAGAAACTGCCTCAGACTGAGTCAGACTATTGGCCCCTCTAGCTCAGTATTGTCTATGGTGACTGGTAGCTGCTCTTCAGGGTTTCAGGCAGGAGCCCTATCCAGAGATGCTGGGGATTGAATCTGGGACCTTCTGCATGCAAAGCAGATGCTCTATCACTCAGCAATGGACCTTCCCCAAAGCTACATGGTTCTTCCCCCATTTTATCCTCACTACTAGACGAGTTAGGCTTAAAGACAGTGGCTCACACAAGTTCATTCAGTGAGCTTCATGGCCAAGTCGGGCTTTAAACCTGTGTTTTCTCAGTTCTAGTCCGATTCTTAAATCACTTCAACACACTGGCTCTCAGACAGATTTCTGACCTGAACCGTCACTACAACTCTGCGCCTGTGTCTTCACTGAAGGCTATGATGGACCTGCTGGTTTCTAGACAAAATGTCAATCTTCAACTTTCACATTCAGCAAAAGATAATGTTGTGCAAGGATTAGCACAAGCACAATGGGACTTCCCTCCTCTCCTCCCAGGGATGTGCACTCTGTGCTGTCCCCAAATCTGCACCAGATGGTTGGGGGAAAACCCAGAACAGATTTAAGGGGTGTGCTGGGGGAGGAGAGGGGGAAGATATTCCACAGTGCAAGGAGAAATCCTTGCACCAACAGTGCAATTGCCTTAGCACTAATTTGAATATAATCTTTTATGTTTATATTATTCAGGCTGGAGCCCTGATAGTGTTTTGCTTGCCCCTTCCCAATGGTGGGTAGCCTTTTTCGTTTCTGTTGATGGATTCATTCCTTTGGAGGTAATCTGCTGAAGTCTGCATGCTGGTGATGGACAGAGCCAGAGACCAGAGAGTTTTGGATTAACTAATCTGAAACAAAGATTGCCCTGCTTCAATTTTTACCATGGCTACATCAGATTAAAATTCCCAATCCAATGCAGGTCTACTGAGATGTAAACCACTGAGTTTAATAGGGTTACTCTCATGGAGGTGTGTATGTGTGGAAACAAGGATTTATTTATTTGTTTAAAATGTACAACAGGCCAATACAGCTACTGATCTGGAAAGCAAGTGAAAGCAATTCCCTTCTGATTTTAGTGTGTTATACACACACATACATATAGACAGAAGAAGCCTACCAACTTCTTTTACAACCAAAGGAAAAAAAGGTTTTCATTTTTTTAAAAATTGTCTTTTGTAATGCCTAGCGGCTTAAACAATAAATACTGAATTCAACTCAACCCCCTTCTCTCCATTAACAGTTAGTAAGAAAACACACATTTCAAGTCACCACCATTAAGAATGCACCAGGAAACACGACAAAGGAGCTCAGTTCCAGCTGCCCTGCCTCACAAAGGATGAAGTAGAGCTAATGAAAGTACAGAATTAAACAGTTCAAGTACAGAATCATCTTAGGTCACAGCCACATCGCGCATGTTCAGCCTTCTCATACCACTCTAAGAGTCATGAAAAACGGAAATGGACTGCCTTCAAGTAGAACCCGACTTATGGCGACGCTATGAATAGGGATTTCATGGTAAGCAGTATTCAGAGGGGGCTTCCCATTGCCTCCCAGTCCCTCTGAGGCTAGTCCTCCCCAGCTGGCTAGGGCCTGCTCAGCTTGCCACAGCTGCACAAGCCAGCCCCTTCCTTGTCCGCAACTGCCAGCTGGGGGGCAACTGGGCTGGTTGGGACTATGCAGCTTGCCCACGGCTGCACAGGTAGCAGGGCACATAACCCCTGAGCCACTCCCTGTGGAGGTGATCTTTAGCTGGCCCTTGACACCCAAGAGACACGAGCGGGGATTTGAACTCACAGACTGGATTCTCAGCCAGGCTCTCCTTTCTCCAAAGAATCCTGGGAACTATAGTTTGTTAAAGGTCTATAGTTTGTTAAGGGTACAGACAAAAGCTAACCAGACTGAGGTCCCATCTGCAATATACATTTAAAGCAGTATTATACCACTGTAAACAGTCATGGGTTCCCCCAAAGAACCCTGGAACTGTAGTCTGTGAAGGGTGCTGAAAGTTCTTATTCCCCCCCTATTCCCCTCACAGAGCTACAGTTTCCAGAGTGCTTCAGCAATAGATCCCTCTCTCCCAGGGAACTCTGGGAATTGCAGCTCTGAGAGGGGAATAGGGGGCTCCTAAGAACTCTCAGCACCCTTAACAAACTAGTTTCCAGGATTGTTTGAAGAAAGGACTGTTAAAGTGGTTTAAGATTGCTTTAAATGTATAGTGTGGATGTGACCTCCAAAAGATAGGGCTTCGGGCTTTTCAGTCTAGTTTAAAATAAAAAATTAAAAAGGATAACTGAAGAGGAACAGAAATACATAAAATCATAAGTTGCTGTTCTTAATATAAAAATGCCTGTATACTGCAATTTCATTTTAAAAAATCAAAGCAGTTTACAACAATTATATATGTACAATAAAAACCACACACAATTTTTTTAAAAAATTTCAGAACATCAGCTAACTATTACAGGAAAAAAACCCCATAATTGTATGCAATAAGCCAGGTGACATAGAAAGGCTTCCAGCAAACATTCAAAGGTTAAAATAGAAGGCGCCTGCTGAATCTTTGTTGGAAGAGCATTCCACAGGACTGGGCTGATAACACTAAAAGCTCGATTTCATGTGCCTTGCTTTGTTAGAGAACATTAATTTTTCTTTCAAAATACAAAACTTTTTGAGATCATCCAATGAGATAGGTAAGAACTGAAGTAGGTTTCAAGAGGAGCAAACATTCACAGAACACAATTAACTTCTAAACGTTACTGTTACTGAATGTTGTGACAGCCACTGATGGCATAAAAAATTAAAAAGATCAATTTGCAGAGGCTACTAGCTATTAACAGCCAAAGATGCAAACTTTGTGTACAAGAGACAGTAAATCTCTGTCTGACTTCTGACATGCAAGCCATTCAGGACATGGTAATTCCTATGTTTGGATGCCTTCACTCTTTCTACCCCACTTATTATATCCAGCAAAAACATTATCTTTTCTGGGTGGAGAGCACAAGAAAATCTAAAAGTAACCTCCAACTACAAATTAGATTTGTTGCCAGAGTACATAGTCTTCAGGCTGCTGTGAGGCTGAAGACAATGGTTTCAAGAGAGCTGAGAGTTATTTGAGAGAGGCATTGCTTCCTGTGATGTATATACTTAATTCTTTTGTTCCTCGTTCACCTCTGATCAAATAGGCTTTGCAAGTTTTTGAAACAATACAAGAGCCTGCAAAACCCATTTGATCAGAGCAGACTCTCTCAGAAGTCCAGAGAGGCCCAGGCCAGTTCCAGCTTTTGAGGCTCATAGCCATTTAAAAAATGACATCACACAAAAACAAAATTAGACATAAAAAAAGAGTGAGTGGTTTGTTTATATAATCAGCTGAACTGAGAGGGCAGGTTGTTTTACAATCAATCTCTCTTCCCTCTGGGAATGATAGCTCTCTGATGGGAGTATGGGTCTCCTTTTTTTTTTTTTCAATAATTTTTATTCAAATTTTCATAAAACATACAAGACAAAATCATAAAACATTCAAAGACAAAAAACAAAATCAAAAATAGTTAAACAAAAAGAAAAAAAGAAAAAAAAATAAAAATAAAAAATAAAGAGTAAAATATTGACTTCCCATTTGTCAAAGATCAAATCAGTTATAAGTCTATAATATATAGCAATCCTGTCTCTTAAGTCATATTATAAAATCACTTTCCTCCAGTAGTTATCTTACTTAATCATCAAATCTCATAAACATTACTTTATTCTTTCCACAAAAAGTCAAAGAGAGATTTCAATTCTTTAAGAAATATATCTATCAATTTTTTTTTTCCAGATAAGCATATCGATTAATCCATCTCATTACTAATTATGATAATCTTATTGTCATAACCATAGTCAAAATAAACATTTCAATTAATCCATCACATCAGAATCTGTTAGGTTCAGTAATTTCAGTAGCCATTGTTCTATTATCTCTATTAGTTCCATTTTCCATCTTCCATCTTCAGTAGTCTTGTTAAGTCCAGTAATTTCAATATCCAATCTTCCATTATCAGTATTCCATAATAATCTTGCTGTCAAAGCCATAGTCATATAGTAAGAGTCTGATGGGAATTACCTCTATCCCAAATATTTTCTTGCCATCCATTCTAAATAGGTTGCTGAAATACTGCTGTAAAATCATATCTCTGTTCTTTTTTTCAAAATACACTGGGTCATCTCTTAAAAGTTTTTCCATTGTCACATGGCTGCAGTTAATTCCATAGATTTTCTCTATATTGGGCTCCATCACATCATTCCAGTCCAGAAGATAATCCATGCCATTGATAACTTTATCTCTAGAATCTTCATTAATTTCTTCAGAGATAACATTGAGTTCCAAACAATAGATTTTATTTCTAAAGTCCATAGACTCCAAATCTTGTTCCTGTTCCACGTTTGTTCCAATCTCCGGGATCTCCTCTCTCACAGGGACCCCTATTCCAGTCTCCAGGGTCTCCTCTCTCACAGGGACCCCTGTTCCAATCTCCGGGGTCTCCTCTCTCACAGGGACCCCTTCCAGGGTCACCTCTCTCACAGGGACCCTTATATCTTTAATCTCCTGCTTCATTTTACTCAATTCAATTTTCGTTATCTCAATCTCATCCATTATTTTCTGAAACATAGTTATTTCCAGATTCTCAGCCACTTTCTTAATTGCCATTTTAAAAGAAAAATATAGGAAAACCACTTCTTATTTCAGCAACAATTGGGTTAATACTCCAAACTTGGTGACATCACAGTATAAACAGAGCAGACAGCCTTATCTCTCCAATAGTTAAGTAAACAAAATGCAGTTCCCAGGATCGAAACAATTAATGGCAATCGTCAAGAAACAGATTCGTCAAAATAAAATAGACCAAAAAGAGAGTAGTCTCAAAACAGTATAATATTTTTCAAAATAAAAATCTGGAATAGAAATCCCTCTTCTGTGTGTATCTTTAGAATGCAAATCCAGGACAGCTTTTTGCAACAAAAACAGAGATAAGCTATTAATTAGTGCGTAGCAGAGAGAAGTTACGGCTCCCCAGTGAGATGTCAAAAACCGATCAATCTGGCAAATCTCTTTTAAACAGCAACAATTTAAGTCAAGTAAAAGAAAAATATAGAAAGAAGGGTGCTTGCCTGTTAATGCGTTCTCTCTTAGAAGATAAGATGAACGTTCGCTTTAACAGATAGAGCTTGCTGTTGAAAATCCGTCCCACCTTCGTCGGCTGGACCTCGTCCCATAAATTAATGAGATCTGGTCGTCCCAACAAAAATAGGCTTTGAGGTTAATCTCTTCGTTTCTCCCTACCCGGGAGAAGTTTAATCAGTCAAAAAAAAAGAAAAAACTGACTGATATATCTGAATAAGCTTCTTTTGAGGCAGGAGCCCGTCTCAAAAGCAGGCACAGGCTAAGTCACCCTTCCCGGAAGTCGGGAGTATGGGTCTCCTAACAACTCTCAGCACTCTTCATAAACTACAATTCCCAGGATGCTCTGGGGGAAGCCATGACTGTTTAAAATGGTATCGCAATGTTTTAAATGTGGGGCCTACGTTGAAAAGATCCACTGACATGACTTTCTATCCATATGCCCAGGTTTTTAAAATGAAAGTATACACTATCATTAGTCATTGAATGGCATAAATGCTGGGCGGACAGGAATGCTGTATCAGCTGTGGGGCACTGGGATCCAGAGGCAAGTCAGGGAAACTACGTTATGTTGATTTCCAGAAACAGCTACAAGCAGAAGTGGAGAAGAAAGGGAGGAGATAACTAACTCTGTTGCTCAAGTCAGCCAAACTCATACCAGTGGTGGAAGAGCATGCCCCCTTAAAGAAGAAGCTGTAGCTCAGTGGTAGGGCGCTTGTTCTGCATGCAGGAGTCTGCAGGTTCACTCCCCTGCAACTTCAAGTACGCCAGAGAAAGACTACAGCCTTGGAGAGTTACTCCCAGTCAGTGCAGAGCAGGGGTTAGTAGTCTGCTGGATGTTGCTGGTCTACAGCTTTCATTATCACTGACCATTAGCCATGCTGGCTGGGGCTGATGGGAGTTGGAATCCAACAACATCTAGACGGACCAATTGCCAGTCTCAGTATAAATTGGTTTCTAATGTTCCCTTTAAGCAAAAGTTCCATCCCTGATCAAGACAACACCCTGTTCCTCCAGCTCCATGCCAAGAAAAACACAGATCAAGAAAATTGTCCAACCTGTATAAATCAAACAAATTGAAGACAACTGCACAATTCTCTCATTTTGCATAGTTTATTCTCCACCTCTCTCTCTTTAAACAGTTCTGCATAATTTATCTTGATGTTTCCAGTCAAGCTATGCACTGTCTCCATGGTTAGAGGCAGTATGCTTCCAAATACCAGTTCCTGGAAACCACAGGAGGGGAGAGTGCTCTTGCTCTCAGGTCCTGTTTGCAGGCTTCCCATGGGCATCTGTTTGGTCAGTGTGTGAGAACAGGATGCTGGATTAGACGGGCCACTGGCCTGATCTAGCAGGCTCTTCTTATGTTCCTCGTCTCAGATTTCAGCAAGGATTGCTCACACATTCAAACAGAACTTGACTTAGTCATAAGGACTAGAAACATAGTTTCCTCTTTTTAAACCAGAAAACCAAGATATGGAGGACAGTGGATTTTTGGGCAGCAATTAATATCAGATTTTGTGCTTTGTCTGATCTCTCTCAGAATCAGGGAGAAAGCTACAGTCAGTGTGGTGTTCTCCAGATGTTGTTGGCCATGCTGGCTGGGTCTCCTAGCAGTTGCAGTTCAACAACATCTGGAGACTATTACCTGTGGGCTACAGCTCCTGCCCACCCACTGACAAATAAATAAGTGCATACAATGCCCCCGACAAATTCAGATTCTCAGAAGTTCAAACTGGGTCCTGATCCAGAAAACAATTCCCCATAAAACCCTGACTGCATTTGTGTAGGCAGGCATAATGCACAGACAAAGATTCAACTGACTTTCTTGCTCGGAGGGAGGAGTGGGCTTTTTGAGGCATGAAAAATATTTGAAGAACTTGAGTGGAGAGAGTGGATGCGAAAGGGGAGGCTGGCGCAGTGCAACGAAACAGCCCACAAAATGAAGTCATGTTAAAAGCACACCCATGTATTCCTTTGGCTGGGAAATGGAGTGGTCTACGGGCAGAGTAGCCTTAGAAATTGGAGGGTGAACAGTCTCAGCTGTTTTCCTACATTGGATGGAAAGGACCCTGGAGCACCACAGTGCTGGAGAGAGAAAGATTCTGGAGACAGAGCTCGGCTGAGGATGTTTGGCTATCTTTAATATTTTATTTGTTAACTGTATTAATTTTTATTTTTATTTCCCTCCTTTGTTAAATTTGTAAATAAATTATTAATAAGATATGCTTTGGAACCCCTTGCTTATTGACAACAGGGAGACACCCTCACTATAGATGCCCACTGAAAGTTTTATTTCATCAAATCTAGCCAGACATATGATTCAGTTATATATATTTATCATTTCAGAAATATAATGTTGATTTTATCTGCATTTTACTGATAATTATTTTATGTATACCTGTTTAACGGTTTTGCTCATTTTACCTGTGTTTTCTTGATAATTTCATTTTATCTGTGTCTTCTTGATAATTTTATTATGCACACCATTTTCAAGTTTTCAGATTAAGCAGTCTATCCATTTTTCTTAATAAATAAAACATGTACCTTAACAGTGTCCAGACTGAGATGGCAGATATAGATGGGTTTCTTCAGTCTACAATTGCCTTTGCCTTTTAATTACAGAAGATGTGCCCAGTAGTGTTTAATGTATGTATGTTTAAAGGCTGCCTTGCAACTTCAAATGTCAGCTTGGACAAAACACATATGACACCATGGGGTTCAGGAGACTTTACAGCCATTAGACACGCTGTGCAAAGATCCCTTTTTTAAACATCATTCTTTTCTCCGATTACACATATCAGAAAAGGGCAACATCTCCCACTGAGAGCGGAGAAATAAAGTTTGTCCAGTTACTTGGTGACTCATTTCGTTTGGCCGAGGAAGATACTGCAGATCCCCACATTTCAGCATCTGTTGAGACTGGGAGTAAAACTACAGGCTATCTACACCTTGTTCCTCGCTCCCACTCCTCCCATGAACAGGTTCCACGTTGCTCATCTGCTGTGCCCACTGGCCTGTGTGTGCTGTTGTGTAACACCAGATTGGTACACAATAAGACCACACTCTGACTCATCCATGATTTGATCATGGATGAGGGTGCCGATTTGGTGTGTATTACTGAGACCTGGGTGGGTGAGCTGGGAGGAATTGAGCTGACCCAGCTTTGCCCACATGGATACTCAGTGCAACACCAGCACAAGCTGCAGAGACGGGGCGGGGGGGAGTTGCTGTAGTCTACAGAGCTTCCATTTGTGTCACCGGGAAACCACTCTGTCTTGGAGCTGGTTGTGAGGGCCTGCACCTGGTGTCAGGCCAAGGAGACATAAACTAGGGTTGCTGCTAGCGGACAGTCCACCCTGCTGCCCAGCAGCTTCTCTGACCAAGCTGGTGGAGGCCATCTCAGCTGTGGTATTGCCCAGACCAATAGTCCTGGGTGATTTCATTGTCCATGCTGAGGCTGCCTCTAGTGTTCTGGCTCAGGACTTCATGGCCTCCATGATGACCATGGGGATGTCTCAAGTTGTCACCAGTCCGACACATAGGGCAGGGCACACCCTCAACTTGGTTTTTGCTCCAGATGGAGGAAGGGGTGTTCTGGAGATGGGTGGTGGTGGATGTCACCCCATTGTCATGGTCAGACTACTCCCTGGTGAAGTTTAGACTTATGGCTCCAATCCT
Organism: Rhineura floridana; assembly: GCF_030035675.1. Lineage (NCBI taxonomy): Eukaryota > Metazoa > Chordata > Lepidosauria > Squamata > Rhineuridae > Rhineura > Rhineura floridana. The sequence goes on along the minus strand of NC_084483.1, from coordinate 184,398,917 downwards.
CCCCTGCAGGGGTGGTGGACAGATTAAGATGGCCTGCCCCTGGAGACTAATAGAATCGACTATATTCCTGAATGCCCTGGGGGAGTTCCCAGTAGACAGAGCAGGGCTAAGTTCAAGGTTCTGGTTTTGGTGTACAGAGCCGTATACAGCTTGGGACCAGGATACCTGAAACATTATCTTACCCTGCATATACCCAGTCAGTCACTGCTCTCTGCAGGTATGGGTCTCCTGTAGATACCATCTTATCAGAAGGTCCATTGAGCACAACAAAGGAAGTGGACCTTTGGTGTTGTGGCACCTATCCTTTGGAATTCTCTCCCCTTAAACATTAGACAAGCACCATCTCTGTTATCTTTTCAGCACCTCATGAAGACCTTCCTCTTTCAACAAGCATTTCACGTAGAGACCTTATCCCAGTCTGTGTCTGTGTTGGAATTGCTTTTTAAGATGTTTTTAAAGTTTTTTTTAAAGATGTTTTTAATGTGTTTTAAAGATGTTTTGTTTTAATATATTTTAAAGTCTGTTTTTAAGATGTTTTAGAGTGCTTTTGTTTGCCACCCTGGACTCCTACTGGGAGGAAGGACGGGATGTAAACAAAATAAAATAATAATAATAATAATAAAAACTTATACCCATCTCACACTTCAGCATCTCTCTATAAAACAGTAAGAACAAGAACTCTGAGCTCAACTCCTGATGTAATTGTGTGATTCCTTAACATGCTGAGAGTTGTTAAGAGACCCCTATTCCTCTCACAGAGCTACAATTCCCAGAGTTCCCTGGCAAGAGGGATTGATTATTAAACCACTATGGGAACTGTAGCTCTGTGAGAGGGAATAAAGGTCTCCTAACTCTCCGCACCTTTAACAAACTACAGTTCCCAGAATCATTTGAGAAAGGCCATTACTGCTTTAAATGGATAAATGTTGAAAGTCTCGTAACAGACTGACAATTATCACAGTAATTTAAAAATGTGTTGTACAGTAATACCTCAGTTAACAAAGTAGATGCATTCCTGCACATTACTTCTTTAACAGAAACTTTGGTACCAGAGGTAGGAATAACATGGAAAGAACAGGGATAGGTTCCTACACCACAAAAGAAGAGCAGGTCAACATATTGCAGCAAACCTTTTATTCAAAATGAACAATACATATGTCTGAAATGAAGCAACCAGGTCAAGTAAGCCTTGCATGCTTGAAGGCTTCATACACTCAAGCAAGCAGGCAAGGGGCAGCCACCACTACCACCCTGTGCTTGGTCTCTCTCTCTCTTTCTCTGCCATCCTCCCCTGCACTCGAGCAGACATGTCTGCAGTAAACATTACTTCTGCAGAGCTTGGAAAAGTTACTTTTTTGAACTATAACTCCCATCAGCCCCAGCCAGCATGGCCACTGGATTGGGCTGATGGGAGTTGTAGTTCAAAAAAGTAACTTTTCCAAGCTCTGCTTCTAGGGCACCCGAAGCACTGTTTACTGCAGAGGCGCCTGCACCACTTGGCAAGGAGCACCATTCCAGCCATGTGTGAGAGAGCCGCCTGCAGCAGCCACCTTCCAGTAGACAAGGAGCCAACATTCTGACTATGTCAAAGTGTGCATCCCCCACACCCCTGCACCCAAAAAAGACTTTGTTAAAAGGAGCTTCTTTCCTGGAGGATGTGTTGACTGAAGTATTACTGTATTTTCTTGTAATCTGGAATCATGAGCCATGTTTTCCAAGGTGTTGGATGAAAAACTAGAAATCAACATGTTCCGAAGCTTATTGAGGGATGAGGTTGAGGAAGAGCAGCACCCTAGAACTGCTCATGGCCCCTGGGCCCCTGGTAGATGCCCAACACTGCTGACTCCTTTTCTCAACCCTACCCTTGAAGTAGTGAAGGAAGAAAAGAGGGGAAATCCACTCATCCCTAGTCATGCAATTCCCCCAGATTTGACTAATCATTCCTCAGAGGAGTCAGCTCAGGAGTCAGTCTAAAGTGGTTGGGTCCTTTGGGAGTCAGCATAAAACTAGAAGCATGCCCTGGTTGCAGAAATGATGACTAATTATGGCACTGTTCCTGTCCCCCTCCAAGTGACACCAGACAGTGGAAATCGCTCTCTCCCCAGCACCCTCTCCTCCAGTTTTCTTCTAAGACCTGTTCTGAACATACCTTTTTTATGACACAGTGATGACATTAAACAAACAAAGGGTTCCTCCTGACCATCACTATTTTACAGGAGGGATTCAAGTGCATGCCAGAAATTTAGGGTTGTGCAATTAAAGATTAAACCACTGTTTTTCAACCTTGGATCCCCAGATGTAGTTGGATTACAACTTCCCATCATCCCTGGCCATTGGCTAAAATGGCCGGGAGATTATGGAGATGTAGTCTAACAACATCTAGGGACCCAAGGCTGAAGAACACTGGATTAAAGCACTCTGTCACTCTAGTGCAACAAATCCACTTTAAAAAACAAACCACTGACTTTTTGCCATTAGGAAAGTTACAGAGAAATGCAGTGAAAAGTGTGGGGTGAACTAACGATTAGCAGGAAGACATATAAGCACCCCACTAGGAAATCAAGACAAATGCTCATTGTCATATCACCATCCCGCAAATTGGTATCAATAAGTCTGGACATTGTCTAACCTCCGCACATGCTCCAGGCAAGCAAATCAAGATGAATGCTCAATAAATAGTTCATCTGGATGAGCCTCAAGGAGCTACAAGTTGGGGCAAGGAAATGTAATTGAGATCAGAAAAGATCAAATGCTCTGAAGGACCATATCTGGGTTTTGTGATTGCTACACTGTGAACCAGCTGTTGCTCTCACAGCTTATGGCAAGGAATCATAAGAGAAGGCTCTCAATCAGAACCATCTGTTTTTAGAAGAAGAAGCAAAAATAGATATTGGTCAGAGCTGCCAAAGGAAGCCAACCTTCATGTTGTGAAGGGTAGCCATTAGTGCTGCTAAAAAGGGTGTCTGGGAAAGGCTCATATGTACTCAAGGCTGTTTCTTTGTGAAGGGCAGAGTCCCAGTTATGGATCCATTTTATCATCTCTTTCCACAACAGTGCTCACTAATGAGAGCCTGCAAAATCCTTCTGCAGGATGAATAGACCACTCTTCTCTTTTAATCTTTCTTTTTAAAAGCTAGATTTTATTTATATATTTATTATTTGATTTATATCCTGCCCTTCCTCCCAGCAGGAGCTTAGACTTTCAAAGTTATTTTTTAAGGTGCTAAGGAAAGGACATGCCATGGATTGTTTTCTTTTTTGATAAAAAAAGAGTATATAATTTTCTGCATTTTAAAAATGGAATGGTGTAATGTTTCTAAAGGTTTGAGACAAATAAAGATATAGTCAGAGGCTATGGAAAACCTTAAAAAACTGGGAGAAGAAGCAGGGCACTGTGCTTTTAAAGATATGCAAAATTTGGTACCAACATTAAATAAATTCTGCAACAGGGAAATCTGAAACCTGCTGCTGTTTCAAGTCATGCAGATTACTAATTTATTCTGCTTTCATTTTTTTAAAAAAAAACGATTTCACAAAATTTATTCTGCTTCTGAGAGCCAAGGAGTTAAGTCAAGCACGAAAGCACCACCCACCAGCTACTGACTGAAGACTCAATTCAGCAAAACATTGTTAGTGCTAGCCATTAATGTAGAACCTGAACCATATGCTAAGCTTCCAAACAAGCCTCATTCACACATTGATTGTGTTATGGGGGTCCACATGCAGCGGCGTCACTAGCGGGAGTGCGGGGGGGTGCGGACCTCCAGTGCGCTCCCTCCCAGGGGCATGGATGAGGTGGCTGGGGTTGTGTGTGCACGCGCGTGCATGCACACTTGAGGCCAGCCACCCTGTCCATGCCCCTGGGAGGGCACGCGCCGGAGGGGCACCCAGCCGGAGAAGGCCTGGGAACGCTGGCGCGCCTCCCTCACCCCACTGACACTGCTCCCGGTCTCGCCCACCCGGCCGCCCGCCTCCGAGGAGGAGTTGGAGCAGCCTTGCCGGGCAACGGCGCGGGGCGGCTCTGGGTGCCACCCCCTCATGGTGACACCCGGGTGCGGGCCGCACCCTCCGCACCCCGGTAGTGACGCCCCTGTCCACATGTTGAAAAAGGCAGCAGGGCAACACCATGTCCCCTGTCCCTGACATCGTGCACTGAGTGTGAACACTGGAGCCATTGGAATGCCTACAAACATAGACCTCTGTGCACATAGGCTCTTCCATGGGACCTGTGTGGTTAAGGCACCTTCAGTCACATCCATGCACATAGCCACATAACATTATTGCATCAACACATTCATCCCACAGTTCCTGACTGGATGGGATCACTCTAGGAAGGTGAAAGCTCTAACCCAAGGGTCACTGACGTGGCACCCAGGGCTGCCAGTGTGCTCACCACTACTTCCTATGGCAGCCATAAAAGATCTCAATAAATGTCCCCTCAAAAATCCACAATGCACAAGACACTACCTGCTCTTCCTGCTCTATCACTCTTTGCACAGCCTCAGCTTCTCCTACCCATGCCCCCACAGCAGCCAGTTTGTATGAGGTCATGTCCTCACAGCAGTTATCTTGTGGCACCCACAGCACTTTCTCAAAATTCCCACTGGCCCAAAAAGATTGGCGACCCCTGCTCTAACAAGGGAGGAGGGCTCAGAAAGGACAGCAGATAGGGGAAACAAAGAAGATGCTCAGAGTTCTAGTTTCCAGTGAACCCTTTGATACCACATGTGAGAGGCGAATGGGGGAACAAACCTGCCAGAGCAACCAGCTGCAAGGAGGCAAGGCAATGCAGGGGTGAGTTGCTGGAGCAACAAACTGTGGGAACAGCGAGAGGCAGTAAAGAACGAGAAGGGAAAGCACTGCTCTCCTGCCCACTCCTTTTACTTTAAAGTAAGGCCGGTCCCACCTCACTGCATCTGTGAACAGGAGGATGTACAAAAGGAAGAATGCTATTTCCCAGCATCACGTCTAATTTATCCCAAATACAGGGATGGCTAGACAAGGGAGACTAGTCAAACTTCTAAGGACTTTCCAAAGTTGCTACACACCAAAAATGGGGAACCTGTACAGGACTGAGGCCAAATGCAGCCCTCCAAGATTCTCTGTCTGGCCCTCAAGAATTTCTCCAGGCCACTCTCCCCTCACCTCCCGCTCCACACCCTCCTCGAGTGCTTTTGCCTGGCTGGAATGTGACCTTGAGCTATGATAATGCTTCTCGCTTGCCCAGATGGAGGATGCAGAGATGTGTGATTCCTTCCTGATCACAGGTAGGTAATTTTGTTTGCCACAGATGATTGGAGGTTTACCAGATTGTCGTAGACTCAGTTTGCCGTCTTTAAAATGGAAATCATAGTGACCGTGACTGACTGCACTGAGTTATCAAGAGAGTGAATGCAGTGCTTTGTAAATGAATATGAACCATAGAAAGTGGACAAATAGCAACAAAATTATCTGGCAGTACTAGGAGAATTACTCCACAGTTACAGGTTTCATAATCCTCCTGGAACATCACTCAGTTTTGGTGACAGAGAGAGAAAACACAGTGTCCACCTCTGGGAGGCATTAACTGTGGAAACCCTTGTCATTAAAGAGTGGCACTTTCCATCCACTTCCTAGAAATAGGAACTAGTTGCTACAGCTGCAGAATGAAATATGCTTCCTCTGATCACCAAGTGTGCTGGCTATTTTCTGCTCCATGGAGTCCATGTGCGCACACACACACCTGCACATAACCTCCTATACTTTGTCAATAGCCAGAAACTATTGTAGAAATTTCCTCCAAGATTTTGAGCAGGGAGCTAATCTCCAAACAAGCATAGCCTGTTATACGTGCATCTTTTCACATCATTTTAGATGGCTACAACAGCACTTGGCATTCCCAAGAAAGGACGTAAGGTACACTGTTTCATTTGTTTCACAGTTGTTTGTCCCATGTTTTGGCATACAGCCCCAAGGCTGCCTATAATACTAAAACATTTAAGACATAAACAGCTGGTTTACATGATATGGCTCCTGCTGGGAGGAAGGGCGGGATATAGATCAGATAATAAATAAATAAAAATAAAATACGGTATACCAAACTATTTCTTAGGCCCCATCTGCACTATACATTTAAAGCAGTATTATAACACTTAAAACAGTCATGGCTTCCCCCAAAGAATCCTGGTAACTGTAGTTTGTAAAGGGCGCTGAGAGTTATTAGGAGACCCCTATTCCCCATAGCAATGGAGGCTGGTGGCTCCGATGTCAGTGGGGCAGTGAATCCGCTACAGGTTTTAGTCTGAATTTTCAAGGAGCTCCTTCAACATTTGGACTAAAACCTGGAGCATATTCACTGCACCGCTGGCATTGGAGCCACCAGCCTCCACTGCCTCACAGAACTACAATTCCCAGAGTTCCCTGGAAAGAAGGATTGAAGAAAGATTGACTGTTAAACCACACTGGGAATTGTAGCTCTGTGAGGGAAACAGAGGTCTTCTAATAACTCTCAGCACACTTAACGAACTACAGTTACCAGGATTCTTTGGGGGAAGTCATGACAGTTTCAATGGGACAACCCTATGAACGATTTTATCTTTAGAGAATAATGAGTGAACTGCTTTTTAAGGCAAGGCTTTAAAAATATTGTTTTAGCTGCACCTTACTCCCTCAAAATAGTTTCTAATAACTATGGAAGAAAATCTACAATATTGATGTTAACTATCCCTACATACTTGTAATTATTATTTGAATACAGCTTTTACATAAATAGCATTTTCTCAGAGTAGTAAAGTACATTTAGAACTGATAAGAAAATTAAGTATCATTATCCTACATACTCATTCCTCAAGTGTGGATCCTTATGTAACAAACAGCACCATCCATATACAGAGGGAGGCATTGATAGGCGTGGAGGAACCTCAAGGTTTGCAGAAATACAAAAACCTTTAGAAAAAGAACAAGGGATGGGGGAGGATGGAGTATGCTTAGTAAGTATGGATGACTATTGGTGGGGGATAGGAAACCAGGTTGGGGAAAGAATGGAATAGAGTATTTCAAAAGAGGGCATGGCTGGCTACAGCCCTGAGGAATTTTCCCCACACCCTCATGGCTTCAGTATTTTGCAAGTTTACAATATTCACTAAGACCCTGGAAAATATTTCTGAGGAGGGGTTCTCTAGTTTGGGAACCAAAATCAAAAAAGCCTACCAACCTAACCTCTGAAGGTGGGAGTACTCAGGGAAGAACTTTGGTTAATTATCTAGTATGGTGTCAGGTTCATACAGGAGAAAGTGGCTCTTCTGATATTATTACTATAATCTGTTCAACCTGCTTCTTACAAGGAAGACTTAGCATCAGCATCGCTATTGTTATTCTACTACTACTACTACTACTACTTTTGATCTGCAAAACTTGCACTTGTGCAAGTGCCACACAAAGTCAATTCTGCATTTGTAAGGAGTCATTCCTTTAGTGCAGAGCTTGGAAAAGTTACTTTTTTGAACTACAACTCCCATCAGCCTAATCAAGTGGTCATGCTGGCTGGGGCTGATGGGAGTTGTAGTTTAAAAAAGTATTTTTTCCAAGCTCTGCTTTATTGTGGCACCACCTGTACTTTGGAACTCCCTGCCTCTTAACATTAGGCAAGTGCCATCACTGAACCCTTTTAGACACCTGCTGAAAAGCAGACCTATCCAGACACATGATTTTGCTATATTATGTTTTATTTATTATGTTTTAATGTTTTTAGATGTTTTGAAATGCTTTAAATATGTTTTACTTTATTTTAATTGTATGTTTTCTTTTCACAGAAGTGTTTGCCACCTGGGCTCCTCTGGGAGGAGGGATGCAATAAAATAATAATTAATTAATAGTTGTTGTATCTGGATGGGTCAACGAGATGAGGTCGAAAGGAAGTGGCATATTAGCTCATGTCTGAGATTTGCATTGGAGAAGAGTCTGGCTCGTAATGTTTGCATATACCCATTATGGTACACCAAATCTCAAGCATACAACCATGACATTTCTGCTGATCATATTTGGAATAGGGTACAGTCATACACCTGTTCCTGTTTACCCTGGTATTCCAAAGAGGTTATGTTGTAGGGCAGGGTGACCAACTGGCCCAATCCAGTCCCTACAATCTCACCTGGTCTAGGCAGTCTTATAAATTTTTATTCAAGGTATATTGAAAAGTTTGCCCACAATGTTAGTTGTAAAAAGAATTAGGAGGAGGATGTTTTTGGCTGCCAGAGATACAGATTATCTACTCTTTCATGTTATATGCCTCTTAGAAATTGTATACAATGTTGTAGTTTATTTCTCATTATTACTAACAGAGCAGCCTTCCCAAACCTAGTGTGCTTCAGGTGTTTTGGACTACAACTCCCATCATCCTTGACCATTAGTCATGCTGAATTGGGGTAATATAGCAACTTGAATGGTACTTGAAAGGTGGTCACACAGAAGAGGGCCAGGTTCTCTTCTCGATGGTCCCAGAGTGCAGGACACAGAATAATGGCTCAAATTGGAGGAAGCCAGATTTCGACTGAACATCAGGAAAAATTTCCTAACTGTTAGAGCAGAATGACAATGGAACCAATAAACTAGGGAACTGGTGGGCTCTCCAATACTGGAGGCATTCAAGAGACAGCTGGCCACCTGTCAGATATGTTTTAATTTGGATTTCTGCATTGAGCAGGGAGTTGGACTCGATAACCTTCCAACTCTACTATCATACTATGATTCTATGAAGAGTTGTAATCTAAAACATCTGGAGGGCACTAGGTTGGGAAAGGCTGTTATGGAATCTCTAATCATCCATGAGGAGGGGCTGCATGTGTGACCAAATGCACTTGTTAGCCCCAAATTGCTACCTAGAGAATATATCTCATGAGAATAAAATAGCTGGCCATCCCTGCTATAAATAAGCCCTTCTCAGACACATGGTAGAAATGAATGGAAAACCTCACTGAGGACATTCTTGCAGATGTCTCTGAGACCAATACTTTCTGGTACTAAAAGAGAGAATACAAACACATGAACCTATCTCTGAGTGGACTGAGATGTTGTTTCCTCGGGTTAAAATTAAAGCTAAACTGGGGTAGGGCAGATTTTCACAGACACTTTGATCAACATCAAATGGTATTCCCCTTTTTATGGGGATTAGTGCAAAACAAGGCGTTGCTCTGAATAGATTTCATTTGCCCTTGGTGGCGGAGGCATCACCATGCTCACCATGAGATCCCCAATTGGCTAGGTTCACTCGTGTGACCAGTCCAGGAAACACTACCCTCACTCTTAATTGGTTCATTTGCCTTTAGTGAGATGAGCACAGAGACATATCATTGCATTCACTTCATGGTCTCTGATTGGGTGGGCTCTCTCTTAATAAGGAGAAAGGCACCCAAACCAGGAGAAAAATGGCACAGCAACAGTAGCAGGCAGGGGAAACAATGGCAGCAAGCAACTTAAAAACAAAAGGTAAACACTTGCACATTTAAGGAGAACTGGGAGAAATATTTTTACTGCCTTGAACGCACTATTTTCAACTTGAAAAATTAGAAAAAGCATACATTCTGCACAGCTCTGGTTGTAATGCTAGAGGTTAAACTCAGTTACAACATAGGCAAGGCCAGAGACGTACTTTAGCTCTATAACAGGATTTCTTTGGCTTAATCAGGCTCATAAGCAAGTACAAAAACTTGCTCGACTCACAAAAAGTGTTACCAGCCTATCTCCCCAAACATACTCAACAGATTTAGCAGAAGGCCTGGTAAGCTACTTCCCTAAAGCAAACTGTTGCTTCCCCAAAGCATGGGATTAACTGCAGATGTAGGCTTTATTCCAATCCCTAGACACAGGCTAGTACTGGGGGGGAAAACCCTGGTTTTGATGTGAAAAGGAGCGGGAAGACCAATGCTGGTAACACATGTCCAGAATGTATGTAGAAAAAGGACTCCTTGCCCCAGCTTGGCTTCAAGCCAGAAAAACCTTATGACAGAAGAGTGGTCAGGAACTACTGAGTGGCAGTCTGAAAGTACACAGGAAGCCAGTCATAGTTATCAAAAGACTGGCTTTCAACTTGTCTTGTGACCTTACAGATCATATCATTTAACCTTGCCAGTTTGGATTTCCTTTCCATTGTAGGACAACCCATTTAAAGGCCTTCAATTTGGAATATGTTTTTTTTTTTAATAAAAAAAAATCCAAGTTTGTTCACGTTAAGTTGATTTTCATGTCAAATTATCTGTAATTGTACCATGGGGCTCCTAACAGTTTAGGCTACATTGCAGTCTTTGTAGGCCAATCATTCTCTTCTCCCACTGTCTTTTTAAAAATGAAAATATCCGTTTTCTTTCCTGCTACTCATCATGTATTGGTAAGACTTAAAAGGAAGAATGATGTAACCCCAGAGCATCTATGCTGGCCCTCCCCCATGCCTTCCTTGAGTGCTTTTGTCTGACTGGAAAGGGCCCTTGAAAAGTGATGATTCTTGGTTACCTAGGTGGAGGATGGAGAGAAATGTCTCTGTGTGGCCACATCCGTACCAAACATCACATCACTATTATACCACTTTATCAGTCATGGCTTCCCCCCAAAGAATCCTGGGGGCTGTAGTTCATTAAGGGTGCTGAGAGTTGTTAGGAGACCCCTCTTCCCTTCACAGAGCTACAATTGCCAGAGTTCCCTGGGAATTGTAACTCTGTGAGGAGAACAGGTGTCTCCTAACAACTCTCATTACTGTTAACAAACTGCAATTCCCAGGATTCTTTGGGGGAAACCATGACTGTTAACGTGGTATAGTAGTGCTTAAATATATAGTGTGGATCTGGCCTGTGTGTGAATACAAATCTCTGACTTTTGTGTGGCTGGAATGTAGCCAACTATAAGAGTCTCATCCATTACTCCACCCACTTTAGCCTCGCCCCCCCCAGCATGTAGTTCTGCACAAAGGAATGAGGACAGAGCGCTGTACAAGGTCCTCCACCTAGTAATGGCTGGTGGCTCTATGTCAGTGGGGCAGTGGAATCCGCCCTGGGTCTTAGTCCAAACTTTCAAGGTGCTGAATCTCCTTGGACCTCTCCTTGAAAGTTCGGACTAAAACTTGGTGGATCCATTGCCCACTGACATGAAGTCACCGGCTGCCACTGCCTCCACCCTTACTCTATGATGCTAGCTCCAACATCATCTCATTCTTCTCTGCAGGTATACTCTGCAAAAGCCAACAAAACCCCTTTTTATTGAGACAAGAACTGTGATGAACGTATGAAGCTGCCTCATACTGAATCGTATCACTGGTTCATCTAGCCCCAAACTGTTCTCACTAGTAGCATGTCTTCAAGGCCTCAGACTTTTCTGTCCCTGCTACTTGACATCTTTAACCAGAGATTCTGAACCTGAGAATTTGTGTTTCTAAAACGGGTGGGGACCCTGTAGCCCCCCAGATTATGCTGGACTTCAGTTCCCATCAGCCCCAGTCAACATGGACCAGTACTCAGGGATGATGGGAGTTGCAGTCCAACAACATTGTGAGGGCTATAGGATCCCCATTCCTGCTCTGAAGACTATGTGCCACCACTATGACCTCTCTCTCAAGCACTCAACATGGGATCCTAATGTTTATTTTTTGCTACAGCAACTCTAAACATCTCAGTTGGGATTTCTGCTGTTGGACTGGTATAGTTGCTAAGTCATCAGTCTCCTAAGAGCATGGAAGCCATGTTCAAGTCTTTCATGCCACACCGACACCATTTTGGAAGTTTTGTAGGACTTCAAGCCACTTATTTAAAAAAAGAGAGTTTGTAAGGATCTGCCTGCTCATATTGCTATCCTGGAGTTACTAATTAAGAATTGTAGTGTCTTGCAATTTTACTGAAGGTCCTGCTGTTCTTTTTTAGATGTTTACTTAGTACTCCAGCTGCTGAAACAGTGAAAGTTTATAGCAAGCATGACTCTAGAGAAAGGTTTTTGATTGTACAACTGCAGTGTGTGCCGTAAAAATATAGAAAACAAATTAAACCAACTCCATTATTATTTTATTGTTTGGGAGTCTCTGACCAAATGCCTAGTTCCACATACTTGGATCCTTAATTTTTTTAAAAAGATAACATTTTATCATCCAAACCATATCTTGTGACAGTTCAAATCCGTGTTGTATTATAGAAGCTTATATACATTAATTCTAATTATTCAGATTAATCATTCTTCCTCTCATCCCCATAATGTTCAGATAAACTAGATAGAACTTTCACACAGTATAGTTCAGCAATAACGCATCTGCTTTGCATGCAGAAGATCCCAAGTTCAATCCTCAACATCTCCAAGTAAGACTAGGAGGACTCCTATTTGAATTCCCGGAGAGCCATTGCCAGTCATTGTAGACAATACTGAGTTACATGGACCAATGGTCTGACTCACTGTAAGCCAGCTTCCTGTATTCACATCATTAATTTGAGTAATTCATTGCCACAAGATGTCATGCTGGCCACTGGCTTAGATAGCTTTAAAGGGGGATTAGACAAATTCATAGTGGCTCCATTTATCAATGGCTACTAGTCACGATGGTGGTATGTTACCTCCAGGACATCTCTGAATACCAGTCTGGGGAACAAAACATGAGAGAGCAGTTGCCCTCATGTCCTTCTTGGGGATTCCCCAAGGAATCTAGTTGGCTACTATGGGAAACAGGATGTTGGACCACAGCAATCCATTGCCTAATCCAGCAGAACTCATTTTTATTCTTATGAACTATACTTGATGCCACCCAGTGATAGTGATCCCTTGATATACAAATATATGAAGAAAGTGTCTCATGGACTGCATAGCTAGTTTCAAAGTATATTTTTGTTGCAAGCATCTTTCAGAGCTTAGAAGCATCTTTGATAAGAAGATCCGCATTTAAAGCATTCTGGCACAGTACGTTAAGTCGCATACACACTATACATTTAAAGCATGTGGATTCCTCCAAAGACTCCTACTTTACACTCACAGAACTAGAATTCCCAGCATTCATAATAAACTACAGTTCCCTGTATTCTTTAGGGGATGCCATGTGCTTTAATAGTGTGTTAAATGCATGGTGGGGATGTAACCTAAATTTACGCTTTGGCTATTACAGAAGATGGGTTGCATCTAGACTTAGGCTTCAATTCTAACCATGTCTACTTGTAAGTCCACTGCATTCAGTGGGACTTACTCCGATGTAAGTGGGGCTAGGATTAAAGTCTTAGTCACACTTAGAATAGACAATTAAAATGGATGGAACTTAAGTCCCACAATTTCAATGTGTTCACTTTAAGCATGACAAATGCACATCTACATCTTACATTTAAAGCAGTATTATACCACTTTAACAGTCATGGGGAGAGCCAGTGTGGTGTAGTGGTTAAGGTGTTGGACTACGGCCTGGGAGATGAGGGTTCAAATTCACACACAGCCATGAAGCTCACTGGGTGACCTTGGGCCATACACTGCCTCTCAGCCTCAGAGGAAGGCAATGGTAAACCACCTCTGAATACCGCTTACCATGAAAATTCTATTCATAGGGTCACCGTTAAGTCAGGATTGACTTGAAGGCAGTCCATTTCAACAGTCATGGCTTCCCCCTAAGAATTTTGGGAACTGTTGTTTGTTAAGGGTGTTGAGAGTTGTTAGGAGACCCCTATTCCACTCACAGGAGAAGGGCTGTAGCTCAGTGGTAGAGTATCTGACTTGCGTTAAGAAGGTCCCAAGTTCAATCCCTTTCATCTCCAGGTTGGGCTGGGAGAGACTCCTGCCTGAAACCTTGGGAGAGCAGCTGCCAGTCAGTGTAGACAATACTGAGCTAGGTGGACCAATGGTCTGACTCAGCATAAGGCAGCTTCCTATATTCCCCCAGAGCTAGAATTCCCTGAGTGGTTTAACAATCAATCCCTCTTCCCAGGGTACCCTGAGGACTATAACTCTATGAGGGGAATAGGGGTCTCCCAACAATTCTCAGCACCCTTAACAAACTACAGTTCCCAGGATTCTTTGGGAGAATTCAGAGTGGTATAATACTGCTTTAAATGTAAGGTGCAGATGTGGCCAAAGTCTGGATACAACCCATTATGGCTAAAATAATGCAAACCAGCAACACTATTGGCAATTTACTATTCATCATGTCTGATCTGGATGCAAAAGCTGTAGTTTGGGATTTCTTTTTTGTTCTTCTCCTGGGCAGATACATTTCGAACAGAGGGAAAGGCACCCTCTGTTTGCTGTGCTCCAAAACTATTCAGTCATTCCTTGCAAACGTTTTGACTCAAAGGAATGATTTCAGGATGGAAAGCAATGTGTCCCTGGGCTGTAATAAACACAATCAGACAAAATGCCTTCCCATAAGTTAGATGATGCCATTATTCACCAATCAGAGCCAGAGGCTCATGTTGCCCATTCACCAATGAGAAGCAAGACAGAACTCAAAAGAGGACCCAGCCATTTGGAACTAAAAATAAAGTATCTCACAAGGGTAGTTTGTTTCACAGGGCATTAGGAGTTGGATTACGATATTAATGGAGCTGTTTGTAATTATTATTTTTAAATAACTGGGGTTAAGTGGGTGAGTAGGAAGGGTGAGGGGAAGCCAATTCATTCTCAAAAAAATCTGTGACAAGGCAGCAAATGAGACGATTATTACCAGCTGCTGTAGTGAGGCACCTCGACATAAACAGACGTCTTTGAATAATTCAGCATGTGCAAGTAAGCATGAAAAGAGCTCAAGCTTTGGAAAACACCATATGCCGATCACTTTTTCGTTCTTTTTCAAAAGCAACCAATCTTGCTGTCTGAAGCTGGTGGATCAGAAAAATCCTTACCTGTCCTGCAGTGTCATATAGCCCAAGGAGATATTGTTTGCCACCAACTGTCACACTGACTGCAAATAGAAACAGAAAATAAGGCAGGGCCTCCCTGAGAAACACACACACACACTTTTTTCTCTAGGCCCAAGAAACAAATGAGTGGTTTCAATTACTCGCCCAGACTCAACAATAATCATAAAAAAGCAGATTGTCTCAAAGGGGTAGGGCAACATTTTTTTTAAAATGCCTGTCTCTGTGCAAGATACACTTCCAAAACACTTTTGTGGTGGAGCCAAACAGGTGCTGCATGCTACAAAAAGGTGTCCCCATTTTGTGTGTGAACGCAGACATGTATGCAGGTGTCCACAAGAAAGATGACTTCAAGAGGCAGTGAGAGGGTAATAGGTGATCTATACCGCCTCACCCCCCCCCCAGAGTTTATCTCATTTCCTCCCCCAACTTTCAGTCAGTCACAATCTATCAAGGTCTTATCTTGCATGGAACAAATCCTTCCTCCCTTCCTAATAATGGTCTTTGTCACACTTTTTCTTTCTCCCCCCCCCCAAATTTCCCACTCAGCTTAAAGATAGGTTGTATATTCAGCAATATAGAAATTATCCACAATGCATAAATAGAACACTTCTGGGCAGGCATTTATATAATAAAATAATCCAGGCTCTAGTCTCAAGAAGGTCAACGCAGGAGAAAAGAAAAGAGGGACAGGGGAGGGAGGGAGAGCAGAACTGAGAAAAAGGAAAGTTTTTGCTGAAGTTCCAGAGCTGCTGTTGCTGCTGCTTCTACGGGGCGGGGGGGGGGCAAAGAGGGTGGCAGGGTGGGGGGGGAGGCGAAGAGGGTGGCGGGGGGGAGGCGAAGAAGGTGGCGGGGGGGAGGCGAAGAGGGTGGCAGAGACTGAGCACCCTTACGCAGCACTTCCAAGTGAGACGCGCGTTTCCCTTATATTTTTTTCTATCTCCCACGCTCCCAAATTACCTGCGTAATGGTCAAAGACGGTGGGCACGTATTCCTCTGGGAAGGCATCGTTGGCATAGCTCATCAGCAGGCAAGTTTTGCCCACCGCCCCGTCGCCGACCACCACGCATTTCAGCATGACCGTCGTCGCCCCCGTCCCATTGGCCATGATGAGCTTCTCAAACCGATCGTCATTTTAAAAACCAGAGAGAGGGGAAAGCAGAGAGAGACCGAAACCGGTGTGTGTGTGTGTGTGTGTGTGTGTAAGACAGGCGGGAGGGTGGTAGAGTCGGGGTCTTGGTGGTGGTGGTTCTTCACACGGCGAGCAGCGAAGGGCGCCGCCGCGGCCGCTCCTCCTGATGCATCGATCTCAGCCGAGAAGAGTGAGTTGTTGGGAAGCGACTGGAGGCTGGCAACAGCCGCAGCAGAGATTTTGCCTGGTTGCTTTTCAGCAGCGCTGGGCTCCACAAATCACTGAAAATGGCATTTCTTCTCTCTCTTCCCCCCCTCCCCTTCCTCTTCCTCGTTATCGTCGCCCTCCACTCCAGTGCCAAATTTGGCTCGCGGGGTTTTTCCTCCGCTCTCCTGGCCCCAAGTGGGCGCGATGACACAGTGTCTCATAAGACCGGCGGCGGCAGCAGCAGCAGTCCGGCTGAAAGAGGAACTACTTTGGGGCTGTGCAAAATCCGCACCGAGATGGGCACCGCTTTCTCGCCCGCCGCCTTCTGGATTCTAAAGTGCTTCCCATGTGCCGTCGCGTGTAAAAAGCTCCCTCCCTTGCCAGAGCGGGAGGAAGGCCCGGTCTCCGTGCCAGAAAGGGAGAACAACTGGGATTCCACTTTACTTTCCCGCACTCTCGACGCTGCCAGCTCCCCCCGCCCCGATTTCAGACACCACTTCTCAAAAACGGGGGGAGGGAAGAATAAAGTCAGCCCTGCTGCCACCTCAGACTGGTTTGAGAAGAGAAAGGAGGAGCGATGCCAAAGCGCTGCTGGAGAGCAGGGAGCTGAGGGTTCCTCTCCAAAGAGCCAACGGCGCCGAGAAACGTCCACCATTTTTGCAAAGCCCTTTCCCTGGCTTGGACGACGACGACGACGACGTAATCAATAAATACTCAGAACTTTAATGCAGCCTCCCCCAACCTGGTGCCCTCCAGATTTTTTTTGTTTTATTTTACTACAACTCCCATCAGCCCTGGCCAGCACTGGATGGGGCTGATGGGAGTTGTAGTTCAAAACATCTGGAGGGCACCAGGTTGGGGGAGGTTGCTTCAATATGTTTCAGTGTGTGTGTGTGTTTTACATTTGCCTTTTCTGCGAAGTTGTTTTGTTCCTTTGGTCAGCTGCCTTGGGTGTAATGCAAAAGTTAGACATTTGGAAAGACTTTTTTTAAAATCAAAACCCTCTTAAAACCAACAAGGAGAAGACTGCAGACAGTAGGTCTGGAAAATCAAAAATTTTAAGCTATCCATAAATTTTCTTACATTAAAATTTTCTTATGTTCTCAGCCAGGATGTTAACAAAAGGGACTGATATCATTCAAAGATACTTTCCTGCTTTTTAGGATTTTTGTATTGCTATCCCACCCTAAAGGGTATCAGGTTGGGTCATTTTGTAATTTCCCCCCATTTTTATCTTCCCAACAACCTTGTGAGGTAGGTAAGGCTGAAAGATAGGTCACCTAGTGACCTTTCTGGCCAAGCAGAGATTCTTTCCACAATACCTCACCAATTCTCTTTTCTGTCACATTTATAGCCTGCCCTTGTAACATACATAGGAACGTAGAAAGCTGCTTCATACTGAGCCAGACCATTGGTGAATCTAGGTCAGCATTAACTACACTGACTGGCAGTAACTCTCCAGGATTTCAGACAGGAGTCTTTCCCAGCCCTATCAAGAGGTGCCTGGGACTGGACATCAGAACTTTTGCATGCAAAACGTGCTCTACCATTGAACTACAGCCCTGTGCATCTATCCCATTTTATCTTCACAACAGCCATATAAGGGAGATCAGGCTGAGAAATAGTCGCTGTCAGGATCCCTCAGATGGGTTCATGTCTGAGTGGGGAATAGGGGAATATGAACCCAGATCTTTCCAGTCCATGTCCAGCTCTAGCTATTGCACTGCTATGACTCTATGCAGCTATCCTGCATTAACAATGTTTCATATGTGATACATTCCAGGCTAAAATACACTGACTATGAACATGGTTTTGCAGTCAAAGCACTCTATGAGACTTGTAAAACCCAGGATTCTCAGCCTTCACCATGTTGTATTAACTGGAGCAAGGACACTGTGCCCTGGAGGTCACCACTTCGAAGAGGCAAGCAAAGGAGTTAGTGGAGAGGTAGCTATGCTGCTTCTGTGCAGAGGTCTCTAGCCACCTGGCTGCTGCCATCACATGTGTGTTGTGTCTGCATCAAACAAACAGGACCTATCACTAGCCACCTTTTGTAGTGGCAGCCCACAAGGAGACCTCCTCCCACTTACTTGATGCTGCTTCATGAAGACAGCTGAGATTAGCAACACACACTGACATATAAGCCCAGTGTCAGGGGTCACCACTGTTGGGTACTTGCCAAGGCCTGCATCCCAGCAAGGGGCCCACTGTCAATCCCAGAAACCCTGCTTTTCCTCCTCCTTGCTGTCACTACCTGTTCTCCTGTTCCAGCTAAGCAAATCAGCAGTCATAGGAGCAGCAGCCTCTGCTTGTCTTTTCCTCTCTCACCGGGTGGATTGGACCCAAAGGAAGAGCATAAGTAGCTCAGTGGTAGAGCCATCTGCCTTGCATGCAGAAGGCCGCAGGTTCAATCCCTGGCATCACCAGGTAGGGCTGGGAGACACTCCTGCGTGAAATCCTAGAAAGATGCTGCCAGTCAGTGTAGGAGGCTTTGTTATTAGTAGGAGTTCTGGGCAGGTGTATGGCCTGGCCAATGTGCATTCAGGTTTTCGAGGTACCAGAGAGATGAAGAAGGCAGACTGAGTAGCAGGTTTACTTAAAAGGAGACAAAGTGTTTCTTGAGTAACTTTCAGCCCTCAGGTGCACCCAACATGGAACAGACTGCACATCTTACACAGAGCGTGACCAGTTCTGAACAACCCACTGGGCACAAGAAGCACTTTTATAGGATACATGTTTACCAGCTCAAAGAGGAGATTACATAACTGATTGATTATTGTAAAGCATTAAATCATCGCATCTCAGCACATAATTGCTAGAAAAGGCTACATCATGCTACTAATTACTACAAAAAATTAAGTCATCGCTTTAATTGCATAGCCCTCCAATGATGGGGCTCTTTCCCAGGATCATACAGCATAATAATAATTGATAAGCTGTATGCCCCTAATTGCCTGGCAGGGAGTTAACTGCTCCAAGGCCTACCCTATCTGGTTAACAAGGCACTTTCCCAGCATCACACAGACACTCTTGGCAGAGCATCACACCGAATGCTTGTTAGGAACCCCAGATTAGACTCCAGGTGGCTCTGATCTCACACTGGCCGTCCTTGACCCATCTCCCTGCATGCTTAGATGCTAAATGCTAAAGGTGGGGGGGGGATACAAGCCCCCCCTGGCCTACAGGCAGCTATTCTGCTGATATAGCTGCTGAGCTTGCCAATACAGCAGGATACCTTGTGATAGAAGAAATAGTATGTGTGTGTAGGTGGATGGGTCAGTGGGAGTAGAAATCTTGGGATACTTTCTGAATCCACACAGAGAGGAGCCACTAATTTCAAAACCCATAATTTCTGTTCTGCTGTCCATAAATTGTTGTGCAGGGAAGAAACTCCTCACTTTGTCTGGGCTTCTGTTATTATATTGTTATGTAGTCCCCTGAGCAATGAGAAGTCCAGGGACAATGCTATAAGATTTAGTTTCCTTTGCATGAGAGAGAGCACAGTGCCCATGGGCATCTGGTTGGCCACTTTGAGAACAGGATGCTGGACTAGATGGGCCACTGGCCTGATCCAGCAGGCTCTTCTAATGTTCTTAGCATATCCTTTGTATGCAGAAGTTCTCAGTTTCAATCACTGGCATCTCCAGTTAAAAGGGTTAGGTAGCAGGTGATGGGGAAGACCTTACCCTAATACCTGGAAAGCCACTGCTAGTCAGAACAGACAATACTGGGTTAGATAGACAAATAACCTGACCTGTTATAAGGCAGTTTTCTAAAACATGCTTGGCGGGCCATTGGTTGTGCAGGCCTGACAAAACACATAAGAGCATAAGAAGAACCCTACTGGATCAGGCCAAAGGCCCATCTCATAGGAAGCCAGCAAGCAGGACCTGAGCGCAAGAGCACTCTCCCCAGTTGTGATTTCCAGCAACTGATATTCAATGGCATACTGCCTCCAAGAGTGGAGGAAAACGCAGCCATCCTGGCTAGTAACCTCTGATAGTCTTATCCTCCCTGAATTTGTCTAATCCTCTTTTAATGCCATTCATATTGGTGGCCATCATAACATCTTGTGGCATCAAATTCCATAGTTTAATTATGTGCCACGGTGTGAAGAAGTGCTTTCTTTTGCCTGTCCTGAATCTTCCAACATTCAGCTTCATCAGTATTGTTAATATTCACATTATCTTTTCTACAAAGAAGCCTTGCACACACAAATTATTAAGTTGTCAGGTATGCTTAAACTGGATTCCAGCACTGAGCAGGGGGTTAGACTCAATGACCTTATAGGCCCCTTCAACTCTACTATTCTATAATTTTTTTATATCCTGCCCTTCTTCCTGAAGGATCCTCATGCAAGATGTAAGTGGGATTTTAGGCAAGGGCAAAGCACATCCACCAATAAAGCTCCACTCTCAATACCCGTTTTTCGTATTTAAGTACCAGTCCAGTCCACATCATGTTTCATCACAGAGGTCTCCAGTGATGCAACCTATTAAAGCTCTTCACAAATGTTTAAACCAAACTGTGAGCTTTCCTTCCCAAGGAATGGGAGTTGGCAGATTAGAGATCATCATCAATCTCTTTGCTAATTGTGAGTTTGACTCGCTCTTGGAACTTTTCTTCCTTACTCTGCAAGTTCTTCTCTCCATGGATTGCACAAAAACAAAACAATCAGTTATGGGAACAAAACACACCACTGTGCTAATTTTAAATTTAAGAGGTGTTTCAAATATAACTTTCCCTGCCCTCCCCCTACAGGTTCTTGCATATCAACTGGCAATTTATATGCAAAACAGCAGGCCTTGTATGTGAGCTAATGGGTCCTTCTTAATTTGGAAACAGACTTTAATTATTTTATATTACTATTTTATTTTGTTATATTCATGGATGGCCTTTGCCTTTTCACTAGAGAAGGAGGAAAAATGATTTTGTTTGCATTTTAATAAGGAACTACCTAATGCACACTTCCCAAACCAATATGTGAACTGAAAAAGAACTATCCTTTGAAATTCATGCTTCTCTTAATTTTGCGATGCCAAAAAATATACAAAAATGCATATATTAGGGGGAAATGTGATAAAAATGCATACATTAGCAAAACCAAAATTAAGCATATTAGAGAAAATTGTTTGCAAAAATGTGTATATGACTTAAAACTGCATACAAAAAGGTGTTTAATAGGATACATTTTATGAATTTTCATGATGATTTGCTTTAAAAATCCAGAAGCTACTTGGGAAATGTGGAAAACTGAATTTAAGATTGGAAAAAATTATTTAGAAACAATGGTGGGAGTATTCCGTGGGCAGAGTTCTGCTCAGGGGACACTCTCACTAGCAGAGTAAAAAATGTAAATGTACTGCCTTGAAGTCGATTCCGACTTATGGCAACCCTATGCATAGGGTTTTCATGAAGCTGAGAGTCAGTGACTGGCCCAAGGTCACCCAGTGAGCTTCATGGCTATGTGGGGATTTGAGTCCAACACCTTAACCACTACACCACACTGGTAGGGTAGGTGATATTTGCCAATTCCAGCTTCATGCTTCTGTGCCTGCTGAAAATCTAATCGGGGGTATGTGTGTTGAGGGGCCCTTTGGAGCAGTGTGGCTCTGGGGGCTTCAGGGAGAGACAAGAACTGGCAAAAATTGCCCTCTTCTCTCCTCTACCATTGGGACCCCTCCACTTGATCAAAAGCCTTCCGTGGACAGAAGAAGCCTTACAGTTCACAGAAGGCGACGACTGGATTCAACCCTACTGCTTAATTGATTAAAAGCCAGGTGGTTAATTCAGTAAATGTCCTTTAATGAAAAACAATTGTCCTTAAAAACTGAAGTTGAAATCAATAAGCAAAGGTACAATTGTTGTTGTTGTTATGCACTTTCAAGTCGATTATGACTTATGGCAACCCTATGAATCAGCAACCTCCAATAGCATCTGTTATAAACCACCCTCTTCAGATCGTGTAAGTTCAGGTCTCTGGCTTCCTTTATGGAATCAATCTGTCTCATTTGACCTTCCTCTTTTTCTACTCCCTTCTGTTTTTACGAGTATTATTGTCTTTTCTAGTGAATCATGTCTTCTCATGATGTGTCCAAACTATGATAACCTCAGTTTCATAATTTTAGCTTCTAGTGATAGTTCTGGTTTAATTTGTTCTAATACCCAGTTATTTGTCTTTTTTGCAGTGCATGGTATGCACAAAGCTCTCATCCAATACCACATTTCAAATGAGTTGATGTTTCTCTTATCCACTTTTTTCACTGTCCACTTTCACTTCCATACATAGGTATCAGGAATACTATGGTATGAATGATCCTGACTTTAGTGTTCAGTAATACAACTTTGCATTTGAGGACCTTTTCTAGTTCTCTCATAGCTGCCCTCCCCAGTCCTAGCCTTCTTCTGATTTCTTGACTATTGTCTCCATATTGGTTAACGACTGTGCCAAGGTATTGATAATCCTTGACAAGTTCAATGTCCTCATTGTCAACTTTACATAAATCTTCTGTTGTCATTACCTTTGTCTTCTTGACGTTGAGCTGTAGTCCTGCTTTTGTGCTTTCCTCTTTAACTTTCATCAGCATTCATTTCAAATTACTGGTTTCTGCTGGTAGCATGGTATTGTCTGCATATCTTAAATTATTGATATTTCTCTCTCCAATTTTCACACCCCCTTCATCTTGGTCCAATCCCACTTTCCATATGATATGTTCTGCATATAGATTAAACAAATAGGATGATAAAATACATCCCTGTCTCACACTCTTTCCGATTGGGAACCAATCGGTTTCTCCATATTCTGTCCTTACCCTAGCCTCTTGTCCAGAGTATAGGTTGCGCATCAGGATAATCAGATGCTGTGGCACCCCCCAGTCAAAGGCTTTGCTGTAATCTATAATGCACAGGGTGATTTCCTTCTGAAATTCCTTGGTGTGTTCCATTATCCAACATATGTTTGCAATATGATCTCTGATACCTCTTCTCTTTCTAAATCCTGCTTGGACATCTGGCATTTCTTGTTCCAAATATGGTAAGAGCCTTTGTTGTAGAATATTGAGCATTACTGTACTTGCACGGGATATTAAGGCAATAGTTTGAAAATTACTGCATTCCCTGGAATCCCCTTTATTTGGAATTGGGATGTATATTGAACGCTTCCAGTCTGTGGGCCATTGTTTAGTTTTCCATATTTGTTGATTCAACGTCCCTACTCTTGGTTTAAATTTCCCCTTCATTTCTCTGATCTTTTGGAATAGGGCTCTTGTTCTTCCCTTTTTGTTGTTCTCTTCTATTTCTATACAATAACTATTGTAATAGTTCTCTTTATCCCTATGTACTAGTAGCTGTATTGTTGCATTTAGGGTTCTGACCGTGTTTCTATCTCCTTTTGCTTTCCTTCTCTCTTTAACCATTTTAAGAGTTTCTTCAGTCATCTATTGAGGTTTTTCTCTCTTTTTATCTAGAGGTATTTCCTTTTTGCATTCTTTCCTGATAATCTCTCTGACTTCAATCCATAGCTCTTCTGGTTCTCTGTCAGCCTCAAATCTGATCTTTATTTGATCTTTATATTCTTCTGGCGTGTTATTTAAATTGTATTTTGGTATTATGATTGCTTTGTTGTTCTTCTTTAGCTTTACTCTGATTTTTAATATTACCAGTTCATGATCTGTACCGCAGTCTGCTCTTGGTCTTGTTTTCGCAGAAAGTATGGAACTTCTCCATCTTCTGCTACCAATTATATAATCAATTTGAGTCCTATATTGACCATTTGGTGATGTCCATGTGTACAGTTGTCTTTTTGGTTGCTCAAAAAATGTGTTTGCAAGAAACAAATTATTGGCTTCAGAGAATTCAGTAAGTCTCTCTCCTTCATTTCTATCTCGTAAGCCACATTTCCCCACAATTCCTAGTTCTTCTCTGTTCCCTATTTTTGTATTCCAGTCCCCCATGATTATCAGCACATCTTGTTTTGGTGTGTAACAAATTTCTTCCTGTACTTCTGCGTAAAATCTCTCCAATTCCTCTTCTTCTGTATTTGCTGTTGGAGCATAGACTTGGATGATTGTTGTTAATAGGTTTCCTGCTTAATCTCATTGCTATAACCCGCTCAGACCTTGCGTTATAGTTCCTAATTGCTTTTGCTACATCTCTTCTCACTATTAAAGCAACCCCGTTTCTTCTTAATTTCTCATTTCCTGCATAAAATATTTTGTAGTTGCCTGACTGAAAATGTCCCATTCCCATCCATTTTAATTCACTCACACCAAGTATTGTAATGTTGATACGTTCCATTTTTTTCTTGACAATTTCTAACTTTCTCTGGTTTATGCTTCTCACATTCCATGTTCCTATTGTGTGCATCATACAACTCCAGACTCTCCTTTTGCATCTGTGGGCATCAGCCTCTGGGCTTCCTTTTGGCTTTGACCCAGCTGCATCATTAGTCACAGCACTACTCGTACTTGTCCTTTGTTCTTCCCCAGTAGCTCGTTGAGTGCCTTCTGATCTGGGGATCTCATCTTCCAGCACTAACTCATGTTGCACTTTGGATACTCTGTTCATAGGGATTTTGAGGTAAGAGGTATTCAGAGGTGGTTTACCATCGCCTTCCTCTGAGTTTGGATGCATCTTAGTCTGGTGTCTCAGCTTTGACCATTCTGCCTTGGGTGCCCCTGCTAGAAGGCTAGCCTCTTGGTCTAGACTCCTGATGACATTGCTCTCATCTTCTTTGACACTTTCAAACCCCCTCACCACATTAAGGTGTGCATCCTAGAGGGGGAAGGCACCATTACCTTTATGCAAAATAGTGGTCCTTTGCTAAGTTAGTGTAGGTTAGTGTAGAAATCACAGCTTTTATAACATGATTACTGAGCTATGGAAGCAGACACTAAACACGGGCTTCAAAGACACCGAGACATCAATGCAACAAATGCCTTGCATTTAGAATTCATTTTAGTATGAGTATCTGCACTGCCCACGACCTCCTATTAGCCTGGCATGAGCAAAAGATATGAAGAGATGATTGCATAGTTGATTAAAAGCCTATTTTTAAACTAAACTTTCTTGATGTAACAGAAACTCACTGTGGGGGGGAAACAAAATTTAAAGCTATGAGTTGTTGCAAATTTATATGAAGTCAAAAACTCAACAGGACTGATTTCTGAGTAAAGACACATAGGAATGGCCTTTCATTCAATTTTCTCTGTTTATTTATTCGAAATGTTTCACGCTGCTTTCCCACAGCTCAGAAGCTGGCAAGAATAAAAGAGTGCAGACATCTTACACTTTTTACCATATTACCACTAGCCTTTGCTACTTTTGTACAGATGGGAAGACAGAGAGAATACAAAGAAAATACTGAGACAGAAGCCCTGTTCCACATTGTCCCTGACTATTGGCTGTGCTAGCTGGGGTTGATGGGAGTTGGAGATCAACAGTAGCTGGAGGGCACCATGTTGGCCACCACTGCCCTATTCACTTGTTTCCTCCTCTCACAGTTGTAAGAGAGCATCTCATCCCTTGTATCCCCAACCGATTGCTATGCTCTGTAGATGTGGGCCTCTTGCATATACCATCTTATCAGGAGGTCGGTTCAGCACAATGTCAGAATTGGGCCTTCAGTGTGGTGGCACCTACCCTTTGGTTCCAGTTACATATCAAGCAGGCGCTGTCTCTATTGTGTTTTCTAACCTGTTGAAGACTTTCCTCTTTCAACAAGCCATCTAAGTGGAGTTTTTATTTTATCCATACTGGATTTGAAATTATTTTTTTATATAATAATAATAATAATAATAATAAATTTAATTTTTGTGTCGCCTATCTGGCCGAAGCCACTCTAGGCGACGTACAAACTAAAATTCAGTAAATTACAATACAATACAGATAAAATACAATAAAATCAGAACGATCATTAATCACAGCAGCATGAAATCAGTTAGGGCGATCAATAGATAATAAAATATCCCAAAAAAGTTAGCCCTCCCCAGAATTCCTGAAGGCCTGTCCAAAAAGCCAAGTTTTTAATGCCCGGCGAAATATATCCAGGGAAGGGGCATGGCGAAGATTGAATGCAAGGGAGTTCCAGAGAGTGGGGGCCGCCACTGAAAATGCCCTCTCTCTAGTCCCTACCAACCTAGCTGTTTTCGTTGGTGGGACTGAGAGAAGGCCCTGTGTGGCTGATCTGGTTGGGCGGCTTAATTTGTGGTACTGGAGGCACTCCTTCAGATAAACTGGGCCGAGACCGTATAGGGATTTAAAGGTTAATACCAACACCTTGAATTGGGCCCGGAAAACAACTGGCAGCCAATGTAGGTGAAATAATACTGGCGTGATGTGATCACGGCGGCGGCTGTTTGTAAGCAACCGAGCCGCCGCATTCTGCACCAGTTGTAGTTTCCGGACCATTTTCAAGGGTAACCCCACGTAGAGCGCATTGCAGTAGTCTAATCGAGAGGTGACCAGGGCGTGTACCACCAGTGGGAGCTGATGAATAGGGAGGTAGGGTTGCAGCCTCCGTATGAGATGTAATTGGTACCAAGCTGCCCGGCTCACTGCTGAAATCTGAGCCTCCATGGACAGCTTGGAATCAAGAACCACCCCGAGGCTGCGGACCTGATCTTTCAGGGGTAAACTCACCCCATTAAACTGTAGGTCAACAGCACCCAACCTCCCCCTGTCACCCACAAGTAGCACCTTGGTCTTATCAGGATTGAGCTTCAGTCTGTTCCTTCCCATCCATCCACTCACGGATTCCAGGCACTTGGACAAGGTCTCCACAGCCATCTCTGGTGAAGATTTAAAGGAGAGATAGAGCTGCGTGTCATCTGCATATTGATGACATCGCAGCCCAAAACTCCTGATGATAGCTCCCAGCGGCTTTACATAGATGTTAAATAGCATGGGAGAGAGGATAGAACCCTGTGGCACTCCGCATGTGAGGGGCCAAGGGTCTGAAACCTCATCTCCCAATGCTACCTGTTGATGCCTGTCAGAGAGAAAGGAACAGAACCACTGCAAAACAGTGCCTCCTATTCCCAATCCTTCCAGGCGATCCAACAAGATACCGTGGTCGACGGTATCAAAAGCCGCCGAGAGATCCAGGAGGACAAGAAAGGTAGATTCTCCCCTGTCTAATGCCCTCCTCATATCATCCACCAGAGTGACCAAGGCTGTTTCAGTACTATGTCCAGTCCTGAAACCCGATTGGTATGGATCCAAATAATCCGTTTCATCCAAGTGTGCTGCCAACTGGCCAGCCACCACTCGCTCAATGATCTTCCCCAAAAATGGCAGATTTGAAACGGGGCGAAAGTTGTTCAAGACTTTGGGATCCAAGGAGGCCTTTTTCAAAATAGGTTTTATAATTGCCTCCTTGAGGGCTGGTGGCAAAACACCCTCCTTCAAGGATGCATTTACCACCGCCCTGATCCCTTCGCCTAATTTCTCCCTACATTTCATAAGAAACCATGATGGGCAAGGATCAATCAGACAGGTGGTAGGCTTTACCATTGAAAGCACCTTGTCCACATCCTCAGAAGAGAGAGGCTGGAACCGATCCCACAGAACCGGACTGCAATTGGTCAACTCTGGATCCCCCACTGCATACACAGCGTACGGAATCGAGTTCTTCAGGTGCTCGACTTTATCAGCAAAGTGCTTTGCCAATTTGTCACAGGAAGCCTTAGAATGTTCCAAGGGTTCCTGAGCAACTGGACCGACCAGGCTTCGGACCACTTGGAACAGCTTCCTGGGACAGCACTCTGCGGATGCAATAGAGGCAGGAAAGAAATCCTTCTTTGTTGCCCTCACTGCCACCTGGTAGGCAGCTATTGCTGCTCTAACCTGTGTCCGAGCATTTTCAGAACGGGATTTTCGCCACCGGCTCTCTAGTCGTCTCACCTCCTGCCTCAGACTACGCAACTGGGGTGTATACCACGGAGCCGTCTGAGTCCTATTCAGGGGGAGAGGACGTTTCGGAGCCACCTGGTCTAATGCAATTTTAACTTTTTTTTAACATATGCAGTTGTTTTACATATGTTTTTCTTGTATCATGAAATCACTTTGAGATGTGATTCATAAATGGATACAATAATAATAATATTTTTTATTCTAATAGTGCTCTTGCGGCCCGCCCCCTCTGTCACATTCCCAATGGTTGTCCCTGCAGACCTTTTATTTATTTGGGTACAAATGTCTGCACCAAGGAGCCTGCTCTATTTGTGTAGGCTCTCCACACTGAAGAACTCTATAAAAGAGATGACAGGATGACAGATTCATTCATGGAGGAACCATATGATAAAGAACCAGAAATTTTAGAATGTGAGGTGAAAGCTGCTCTTAAAATTCTTGGAAGAAACAAATCACCAGGAATAGACGGCATACCAATAGAGTTGCTACAAGCTACTGAGACTGAATCTGTACAAATCTTGACAAGAATTTGTCAAGAAATATGGAAAACTAAACAATGGCCCACAGACTGGAAGCGTTCAATATATATCCCACTTCCAAAGAAAGGGGATCCCAGAGAATGCAGTAATTACCGAACTATTGCCTTAATATCCCATGCAAGTAAAGTAATGCTCAAAATTCTACAACAAAGGCTCTTACCATATATGGAGCAAGAAATGCCAGACGTCCAAGCTGGATTTAGAAAGGGAAGAGGCACCAGAGATCATATTGCAAACATACGTTGGATAATGGAACGGAGCAAGGAATTTCAGAAGAAAATCACCCTGTGCTTTATAGACTACAGCAAAGCCTTTGACTGTGTAGATCATGAAAAACTATGGAATGCTTTAAAAGAAATGGGGGTGCCACAGCATCTGATTGTCCTGATGCACAACCTATACTCTGGACAAGAGGCTACTGTAAGGACAGAATATGGAGAAACCAATTGGTTCCCCATCGGAAAGGGTGTGAGACAGGGGTGTATTTTATCACCCTATTTGTTTAATCTGTACGCAGAACATATCATACGGAAAGCGGGATTGGACCAAGATGAAGGAGGTGTGAAAATTGGACGGAGAAACATCAATAATTTAAGATATGTAGACGATACTATACTCTTAGCAGAAACCAGTAATGATTTGAAACGAATGCTGATGAAAGTTAAAGAGGAAAGCACAAAAGCAGGACTACAGCTGAACGTCAAGAAGACTAAAGTAATGACAACAGAAGATTTAAGTAACTTTACAGTTGACAATGAGGACATTGAACTCGTCAAGGATTATCAATACCTCGGCAGAGTCATTAACCAAAATGGAGACAATAGTCAAGAAATCAGAAGATGACTAGGACTGTGTAGGGCAGCTGTGAGAGAACTAGAAAAGATCCTCAAATGCAAAGATGTATCACTGAACACCAAAGTCAGGATCATTCAGACCATGGTATTCCCGATCTCTATGTATGGATGTGAAAGTTGGACAGTGAAAAAGGCAGATAAGAGAAAAATCAACTCATTTGAAATGTGGTGTTGGAGGAGAGCTTTGCGCATACCATGGACTGTGAAAAAGACAAATAATTGGGTGTTACATCAAATTAAACCAGAACTATCACTTGAAGCTAAAATGTTGAAACTAAGGTTATCATACTTTGGACACATAATGAGAAGACATGATTCACTAGAAAAGACAATAATGCTGGGAAAAACAGAAGGGAGTAGAAAAAGAGGAAGGCCAAACAAGAGATGGATTGATTCCAGAAAGGAAGCCACAGACCTGAACTTACAAGATCTGAGCAGGGTGGTTCATGACAGATGCTCTTGGAAGTCGCTGATTCATAGGGTCACCATAAGTCGTAATCGACTTGAAGACACATAACAACAACAACTCCACATCATTTAGAATCCATGGTGGCTAGTGCCTATTGGGGCTGGTGGGGCAGAAGGCAAGCAGCCCAACAACATGTGAAGCCAGAGCCAATGGCAGGGACAGCCAGCTAAGGCCACATTCAGACCATACATTTAAAGTACTATTATTCCACTTTAAACAGTCATGGCTTCCCCCAAAGACTCCTGGAAAATGTAGCTTGATAAGGGTGCTGAGGGTTATTAGGAGACCCCTATTCCTCTCACAGAGCCACAATTGCCAGAGTGGTTTCACAATTAATCCCTCTTCCCAGGGAACTCTCCATGAGGGGAATATATATATGGTGTGAATGCAGGCTAATCCTAGTTTTCCTCCCACCCTCATCTCTATTGAGTCTATTTATTTATAAATATATTTATATATCGTTATTTCATTTTTTAAAAAAACAAAGCGGTTTACAACAAAATTTTAAAACCCATACAGTAAAAAACATTAAACATACACTAAAAACAAGAGTCAACTATTGCAAACGGACATCTTTTTAATTGCCTGCATAAGCCTAGCAGAACAGAAATGTTTTCAGTAGGCATTTAAAAGTCAAAACAGGAGGCACCTTCTGAATTTCTGTTGGCAGAGTATTCCAGAGAGCTGGGGTGATGACACTGAAGGCTCAATTTCATGTCAATGTTAAATGAGCCTCACCCAACTTGGAGGACAACCAGAGCAGCTCCTGCAGATGATCTCAGTGATTGAGTTGGCATAAAAGGGTTCAGGCGGTCCCTAAGACACCCTGGACCTAATGTTGGAAGTGGGGCAAGAGCAACTCCTGTTTTGTTCTTTTGTTTGTGTTCCAGAAGGGAGATAGAGCTAGAGTCCTCCAGATGGATAGGCTTGTTTACCTTTACCTGTGATGCTCTGACTGACTTCCTTCCAGCTGTTAGACTGATAAGTCTTAAGGAAAGCTTACCTGCCCCTCCTCCTTCTGCCCTTTCCTCTCTTCTCTTCTCCAACTATCCGAGAGAGAGGAGACACCTTTGTCTCTGCTTGCTCTCTCTCTCCTGAGCCATGACGGCAACTCCCAAGCCTGGGTATTGCGCCTTCAACTTAATTAGTTAGTTAGAACTAGGTATGCCTTTTTATCTACTATGTATTTCTATAAATAAACTAGGTTTTCTTATTTTACTAAGTCTCAAGTCTCAGTGATCCTGATGCAGGGTAAAAGCCTGCTTTCTTAGGTAAACGCACGCACACACTGGCATACTCACATTTCAACATCTGCTGTTACTCTGCTCCTGTGGTGTTGCTTTAAACTAAATTAAGCACACAAATTACACACAGCCAACACCTAAGTTGTTCAGGGCTTTGTAAATTATTACAAGGAGTTCTACAAGGACCACTCTCAGACTGAAGAGGAGGAAGATGACCAGCAGTGCCACTGCTGGACTGGATGAAAGTAAGAAGGTGGGGGCAGGTGGAGGCAGGTGGGGGCTGGCTGAGGACAGAGTGAAGCTGGCAGGGCAGTAGCCCATTCAACCTAATGGACTAGCCTCCACTGTTTAGAACCCTGATCATGCAGAAATTCAGCCTTCATGTGTGAAGGATTGCAGGAAGGGTTCATCATCATCAACACCACAGAGCAGGTAGGGCCAATGAGTGAGTCCCCACTCTTCCCTGTCAAATGATGGCACGCTTGAGGGAGAACTCCTGAACAGGGCTAGAAAAATTTACATCTTGTTCTTTTAAGCTACAGATCAACACAGGTGATAGCTACAGGATATGGCCCAGGAGAACCCCTAATAGGAAAGCAAATCAGAGGACCCATTCCAACCCCAAAGAAGAACCTTCTTCCACAGTGGCTTGATATGGAAAAAGCTGTCACTTAACATTACTGTTGCTAAAAGAGATTATACAGGTTTCCATAACTGGCACAAATTACTATTATTAGAGCCAGAACCCATCCTGCTGGCCCTGCCATTAGGCAGATGGAGGCGGGTGCCTTAGGCAGCTGATTAGAGGAGCAATGAAAGGGCAGCATAAGCTATTTAATTTATAATTATTATATTATTACTGCTGTGAGTGTGAGAGGCACTTGTAGAATTTTCTTCCTTAGGTGCCAAATAGCTTGACAGCTTGACGTACTAGACACCTTGATTTGGGGTGGGGGGGATGTTGGTGTGCGTAGGAATTGCGTGTCCGGCTCTTTACAGGTGAACAGCAAGAAGTTCAAGAAATCCAAGCACAAGCAGAGAACTTGATTAAGAGTCCTTTACTTTGGACATTAAAGACAGCAAACAGCTTACAAGACTTTTCTCTTCCCCTCACGACTACAACAACTCCCTAGCAAGAACTTCTTCCCCCACAGAGCTTCTTTCGGTTTCTCTCCAGCCTTTTGTAGATAAGACTGGCCTTGCTGGGCACAGCTGCCTGCCAACGTCCTTGGCGCTCACCCTGGCTGGTTTAACCCCATAAATACAGTTTTGCTCTTCTACTCATGTGAGGCACACACACACGTACACACATATCCAACAGCCCCCACCTGTGTCTCACATGTATATTATCAATACATACAGCTTTTCAGTACATTGCTACAACTTATCATAACATTGCATTCTACAGTACAGATTACATTCAACTGGCAACATCAGGTTTACATTGGTCATTGATCCCTTAAAGCTTTATTCACTGAATTTAGGTTTTACACAAGTCACATATAACGTTTCTGCATCCATTTCATGTTCATTGTATGCACCCGGGCCGCTGACTATACCCACTGTGAATCTGTCCGGTGGTTTCCCTATGTTAGCCCTCTCGGAGCGTCTCAAGGGAACTGGAGCTTCGGCTCCCACTGTACTATCACTATCTGCACTTGTACCTGGCATGGCTTGTTCAGGTGATGTCAGATCGTCAGCTTTTCTTTTCTTTGTTTTACGTTTGCCCCATATTAATTCATTTAGAGCATCTTTCAACGGTATTTGAGTCTCTTCTGTTTTCACCCCTTGCATTGGTGCATTGTTTGACCCATTTAGAACAACAGACTGGTTTTGGTCCCACGGCTTGACTGAGATCTTTATGCTCCTACTCAGCACAACTTGCTGTGTCTTAGGAACCCAAACCCTGTGAAAAGCATGTTGGAAACCCAGCACAAATGCTTCCTGTGCTCTGGGAGCCAGTTTTCCATGCCTTTTTCCCTTTGGAATATGTACCCAGCACCTAGCCCCGAACCGCGCAATGTGTTGCACCCTTGGCTTTCTTCCTGTGAGTTTCTCATAGGGTGACATCCCAATGACACTGTGTAGCACCCTGTTGTGTATGTATGTTGCATACAAGATGCACACTCTCCAAAATGAGCCTGCTAGGCTGGAATTCCCCAACATGGCTCTCATCGATTCCTGAAGGGCTCTATTTTTCCTCTCTGCAATTCCGTTAGAAAACGGAGAAAATGGAGCAGTGAAGTTTTGTTCTATTCCCTTGCTTTCCAGGAATTCATGCAATGCTTTGCCCGTGAATTCCCCCCCCCCGATCTGAGCGGATCCGTTTCACTGTAACTCCATGCTGTGTTTCAATCCTCCTGATAAACAGACGTAGCTTCTGTTCTGCCTTATCTTTTCTCTTCAGTAAATAAACATGACAGTACCTCGTAAAGTCATCAACCACGACCATGAAGTATTTAGCACCCCCTCGTGAACTTTGTATCGGCCCTGACAGATCAACATGAATCAGTTGGTAGGGAGCGGTTGTGGAGCATTCTGCCTCTTTATTTATGGGTGCAACTGTAGCCTTAGCTTTACAACATGCATCACAATCCATCAGTTGCCCACACTCTGTCAGTTTCATGTTTTCGCTATGTGTAGGGGTTTTCTTAATTGTCTCATAGTTGGGATGTCCTAACCTTCTGTGCCAATCATGCACACAGTCGTTATGTGTCTGTCTCTCAGCACTTAATGCAGCACACCCTGCATGATTGCTCTGTATTATGAAATGTGAATCTGTTAGGCACCCTTGCATGCAGACCTCACCCCTTCTTTGCACAATACATTTCTCTTTGTCAAAGATTACAGTATAGCCACTATCAACTAACTTCTTCACAGATAGAATATTGCTAGCTAACTGCAGCACATACAAAACGTCTGCCAGAATTCCCAGCTTACTTATTTTCACCGTGCCTCGCGCCAGAACGTCCCTCCTGGATCCGTCAGCCAACAAAACAGAGTCTTTTACTGCTCTCGACGTGTGAAACAGGCTTAGGTCCTTTAAAAGACAATGAGAAGCACCGCTGTCACACACCCATTGAGTATTGATGGTTTGAGGCTTTTCTGCACTTACAAAGTTCACACTCGACTGCTTCTAGCCACTGTCTCTGCTTTTCCGCTTGGCTGCACAGTTCCTTTGTACATGACCCCGTGCTCCACAAAAATAACAGGATTTCAGCCCCTGCTGCTCCTTGAAGTTAGACTGCTTGCTTTTGACAGCTTCCTTCGGCTCAGTCCTTCTCGACTCCTGTCTTCTTTGCCATTCTTGATTCAGTTTTTCCTCCACAAAATCCAGATTTAGACCTCCGTCTGGCAGAGCTTCCATTGACATCACGAGATTATTCCAGGTTTCGTCAAGTGAAGACAAAACTATGTACACCTTTTGTAGATTGCTATGCTCGATCCCTCTGTCCTCCAATTCCGCAAATAAACGTCTGAACTCTGTCAGATGCTCGGTCATGGTGCTCTCCTCAGTGAGACGCATCTGGTACAGCTTCCTCGCCAAGCGAAGTTTGCTTCCCGCTGTCTGTTGCACATGTACAGTTTGTAACACATCCCACATCTGTTTTGCTGTGGGTTCGTCTCTCACATATAGTAATTGAGAGTCAGAGAGTGCCAAAGTAATAAAAGCCTGTGCCTTCTCATCCTTCCGCGTCCAGGCCGCCTGAGGAACCGCCGGTGGGGTGGTGTCGATAACTTCAAACAAGTCTTCTTTAATCAGAAACGCTCTCATCCGTAGTTTCCAGCTGGCATAGTTAGTCTCTGTGAGTCGTTCCATTGGCATGCCCGCAGACATATTTACTGCCATTTTCGCTCACCTCTTCAAGGCATGATCAAGCTGCCTTCCGGAGCACTGTCTTGGATCAGAACAGTCTTCACTGTGCTGTAAGGTGCGCCGGATCTGGGCCCATAACTCTGTTGGTGTGCGTAGGAATTGCGTGTCCGGCTCTTTACAGGTGAACAGCAAGAAGTTCAAGAAATCCAAGCACAAGCAGAGAACTTGATTAAGAGTCCTTTACTTTGGACATTAAAGACAGCAAACAGCTTACAAGACTTTTCTCTTCCCCTCACGACTACAACAACTCCCTAGCAAGAACTTCTTCCCCCACAGAGCTTCTTTCGGTTTCTCTCCAGCCTTTTGTAGATAAGACTGGCCTCGCTGGGCACAGCTGCCTGCCAACGTCCTTGGCGCTCACCCTGGCTGGTTTAACCCCATAAATACAGTTTTGCTCTTCTACTCATGTGAGGCACACACACACGTACACACATATCCAACAGGGGAAGGATACCATTTGCTGCTTTGCCCCAGGTAACAAAATGTCTTGGGCTAACCTTGGGACACAGTTTCTATAAGTACTATACCAAAATCTGTCCGCTCATTTCTCCAAAAGTTTTCTTCCACTGTGGAAGAGGATTTCTTTTTTTCTGCCTCATTCTCAGAGCAGAATTTCTTCAGAATGTTGGTGGGTGCAGAGTTTTGAGCTTCCCTTATTGTTGCAAGGTGGCCAAGGATGGTGTGTGTGTGTGTCTTTCCAGGATACTGTTATCCAGCACTTTGCAGCCTCCCCAGCTGCCCACGTTTCCTGATCTGAAAAAGTTTCATGGGAGGAGTCACTTCATGTTTTTGAACTGCAGGCACCCAGTAAAGCTTCAGAATGCAGACCACTGGTAAGATGAGTTGTAGAATGAAAGGACAGACACTCACAGACACCCCTCGGCTGCCTCAGAAGTAAGAATGTCAGAGAATTCTGTTGGAAATGGAGATTTAAATGGAAATTACCTCAATTCACATGTTTGTTTGAGGCCAGGAATGGAAATCATGCAAACGGTATTTGCTATCTTTAGTTTTTCAGTCAGCAAACATTACATAATTATTTTCTGCATTGTTTTTGACGTTCCCCTTCCATTGAAATGCATTGAAATTAATTACATAACTTATTCCATTAATTTTGGCCATGGCAGATAGCAAGACAAATTACAGAGGTTTTAGTGGAAGCTGAACTGTAGTGGAACGGAAGCAGTGCTGATTTGATGAACACAGTACAGTACAGAAATCATTGCTTCTTTTCATCCATACTCAAAAGTAAGGTAAGCATAACAAAAATCCTCCACTCCTCACCACCATGAGAAATTCATCAAAATTTTATCTCCTGTTTCATAGTTTTAGAATGCAATTTTTTTTCTCATTAATTTATCAACAGCAGTTTTTTAAAAAAACACAAACTAAACTTCAGCACAGCACTAGTTTCTATCAAATGTGGTGGAAAAAAGCCATGGCAGACCGTACAAGGAAGAATAATAAAATACCCAGATCACATTCTGTTGAGAATGAATGTGGAATACTTAAGAGAAACCAATAGCATCTTCTTCCTGCTCCTAAGAAGATACAATCACCAAATGCATAAGGAGTACCAGCAAACCCCAGTTCATCTTCTGAGACTCTGGTTGCATACACAGTACACACCATACATTTAATGCACTTATAAAGCACATGACTTCCCCCAAGGAATCTTGGGAACTGTAGTTTACTCTTCAGATTTATAATTCCCAGCATCCTTAAGAAACTACAGTTCCCAGGGTTCTTTGGGAAGGGGAGCCATGTGCTTTAAACATATAGTGTGTACACAGCCTCCACCTTAGTCATCATGTAAAACTGACAGAAATAGTGTTACTCAGATTGCCACCTGTGCTGGACTAGTTATTCAGAAGCCACAAGATTTAGAGATGAGTGACCAGTTAACTGAACTATCAGATGTTTCAACGTGCTGATTTATTGACTTGTCATTCCTTTAAACAAAAGGGGAAGATGTGTGGATAGTCGCATTATATCGTTAGTCACAAAAGCCCTTTTCAGGTGTTAAGGAGAACACACATCTAGGTAAAGGGGCAGGGCTGGGTAGCCCCTCCCCTGGCACCTGCAGAGGGGGACTTATGTTCTACCTCCACTGTCAGAGGCAGTATACCTGCAAATACCAGTTGCCAGCAATTGTGAGGAAAGCTGCGGTTGCACTCAGAGGGAACACGATGCTAGATTAGATGGGCCACTTCTTATGTTTTTATGTATTAAGGCTTTCACACAATTTGCACATGGAAGCAGGGCTGGCACCAGCCCGCCACAGGCCCCCACCTCTTCCCTGTGAGTGCACAAACTTAAATCCGCCCAGCTGTGCCACCTTGCAGAGCAGCACACTGCCTGCCATCACCGAAGAGGGGGAGGGGCTACTCACGCAGGAGGAGGGGCTACCAGGATGAGAAGCCACTTGCATGTTCTCCTTAACTGTAAGTATAATAGGTGTCACTGGGCTTAGTTGTACAAGTCAGGAGTTTTCTATGGAGTTTCTCCCTTGTTTTAGAGAGGCCAGAAAGTTCTTGCCCAGCTGCCTCACTGGTGTGTCCTTTAAAATGACAGTGGAAGAAAACTGTTCTGTTTTGTGGTGTGGTGCGACCAGGACATTTTTAAAGGAATTGTTATTGGGTGTCCATTTTTTTCATCCAAATGGCTTGCATGTGGAAGCCTCTCTACCATGTACAAGCCCTGACATTTGGATTGAGCTGAAAGTGGTTAATTTTTTTTAAAAAAAAAGACAGGGAGTGAATACAGCCTCTCAAACTTCTTACTAGACTGCCCACTGCCCATTCACCAGTAAATACATGAATTAAAAAGCAAAATATAATAATCATCATCATCTCTAAAACTGTAATTTCAGAACTTAGAAAAATTGGTTAAAAACACAACTGTTCTGGTATTACAACAATATATTTGGGGACATTTTTCCCCAGTAACTTAAAGAAGATACTTTAAAAACTTCATAGCACAAAATAAAAACTAAAAACACTGAATCCTCTAATGCCAGAACTTTAAGGAAGTGCAGGGAATGCTTATCAGATGATACAAAATTGGGAGGGATAGCTAATAGTAGTCTGGGAGTCTTTTTAGACTCTTCCCTTTCACTTGAGGCTCAAGTAGCCTCAGTGGCTAGGAATGCGTTTTACCAACTTCGGTTGGTAGCCCAGCTACGTCCCTATTTGAGTAAAGAGGACCTTACATCAGTGGTACATGCTCTGGTAACCTCACGTTTAGATTACTGTAATGCGCTTTACGTAGGGCTACCTTTGAAGACAGTTCGGAAGCTACAGCTAGTGCAAAATGCGGCGGCCAGATTGCTGACAAGGACCAAGCGGTCCGAGCATATAACACCTGTTCTGGCCCACTCGCACTGGTTGCCAATATGTTTCCGGGCCAGATTCAAAGTGTTGGTATTGACCTATAAAGCCTTATACGGTGCGGGACCACGATACCTGACGGAACGCCTCTTCCGATATGAACCGGCCCGTACACTACATTCTACTACGAAGGCCCTCCTCCGGGTTCCAACTCACAGGGAGGCCCGGAGGGTGGTGACAAGATCTAGGGCCTTCTCAGTGGTGGCCCCCGAACTATGGAACAGTCTCCCCAAGGAAGTACGCCTGGCGCCGACTTTGCTCTCTTTTCGGCGCCAGGTCAAAACCTTCCTATTCTCCGAAGCATTTTAAGCTAAACTGATTTATTTTAAAAATGTTATTGTACTTGATTTTTGATTGTATTACTAGTATTATTCTGTTATTTATTGTATTTTTATGCTATTTTATGTTCACCGCCCAGAGAGCTATCGCTAGTCGGGCGGTATATAAATCTAATAAATAAATAAATAAATAAATAATATCCTGGAGGACAGAAACAAAATCCAAAGTGATTTTGATAGGCTGGAGGATTGCTGAAATCAACAGAATGAAATTCAACAGTTCTACACCTAGGAAAAAGAAACCAGGTATACAGTTATAAGATGGGGATACTTGGCTCAGCAATACTACATGCAAGAAGCATCTTGGAATTGTTGCTGAGTGCAACTAGGAGCAGCTGTGTGGGCTGGGAATTTTCATTCTGTTTCCTGACTCCTAACTCAGTAGAGCAGAGGGCACTGTGCCAGCTGGTCTAGAGTAGATACAAGCAAGCCAGCTTTCCGGGGGCAAGCAAACAGGGAGAGCTAAAAGGAGTTTGGCAGAGGAGTTTGGTGGGGGAGGTCCCTACATTTTTCCCCGTTTACAGTGCACCACATACCAGTGGGACTCTCTTATTTACCCTGAAGGAGAACAGGGCAAAGCACAGGCCATTCCAATACAAGTAGGAAGGAAGGAAGAAAAGGCAGGAGAGACTATGGATGGGAAGGACAATTCAGTGGTGGTGACCTGCAAGGTGTGTGCAGTGTTTGTTTTCTTGCCTGAGAACAACATGGTGTACCTGTACAACAACTACAAGCTGGTGGCTCTGTTGGAAGAAAAAGTGAGGGGCCTGGAACGGTGGGTGGCCACACAGAAGAGTACAAGAGAAGATGAAGAGTTGTTAGATAGAACGCTGGAACAACAGCAGCAAAGAGAAATACAGGAGATGGAAGAACAAAAGCATGTTGAAGCAGAAGAGGAGACTGTTGTGGAGAGCAACAACGAAGTTGAGGAAACTCCATGGGAAAGGGTGACAGTTAGGAGCAGAAGAGCAAGAAGACATCCATCACCGGTGGAACTACAGAAGTGTTTCCAGGCACTTGAGGATGAGACTATAGGACATTCTGCAGGAGAAGAATTACAGGAGACCCCACGTGACAGTGTGCGAGAGGCTGAAGCTCAGTCAAGCAGAGGCAATGAAACCACACCCCATGACAAGAAGAAGAGAAGAGTAGTGGTGGTGGGAGACTCTCTACTGCATGGGATTGAAACCCAAGTATTCCAAGAAGATCCATGGACTCGCCAGGTATGCTGCCTCCCTGGAGGATGGATTAGAGATGTGACGGACGGGTTGCCATTGCTCAAGCTCACTGAGAGATATCCCCTTCTTCTCATCCATGTGGGAATGAATGATACTGCCAAGCCAAGCTACAAAGAAATCATGTCAGACTTTGAAGCTCTGGGAATGAAACCCAAGCACTTTGGGCCCAGATAGTTTTCTCATCCATCCTTCTGGTACTTAGAAGAGGAGTGGAAAGGGAAAGAAAAATACCGCGGGTGAATGGCTGGCTACGATGGTGGTGCCGACGCGAGAGATTTGGATTCTGGGACCATGGGCTACACTTCTTGGAAGATGGACTGCTAGCAAGTGATGAGCTGCACCTCACAAGGACTGGGAAGAATGTGTTTGGCCACAGCATGGATAAATTCATCAGGAGAGCTTTAAACTGAGGGAGGGAGGGAGACATAAACTTGGCGGTAACGACTAACAAAGGCTTGTGCACAGTAAGAGGAACTGAGGGAATGGCTCTAATGGGGCCCAGTAATAGACTTCATAAATAGGTAGGAAGGAAGCCAGGTTGTAAATCACATGGTCTTCGATGTCTGTATACTAATGCCCAGAGTATGGGAAACAAATAGGACAAACTCTTAATACAGGAGTGTAAATACGACTCGATAGGTATAACTGAAATTTAGTAGAATGATTCCCATGACTGGAATACAGCGATTGAAGGATATAACCTGTTCAAAAAGAACAGAAGGAATAGAAAGGGAGGTGGAGTTGCGCTCTATGTTAAAAATATATATCCCTGCAGAGAAATACTGGAGGATGAGCTTGGTAGCTCCACTGAGAGTATCTGGATTAAAATAAATGGGGCAAGGAATAAAAGGAACACGGTGGTTGGAGTCTACTACTGACCACCCAATCAAGGAAAAGACGAAGATGAAACTGTTGCAAAGCAAATTGCCAATGTTTCGAGGAGGCATGATGTAGTAGTAATGGGGGACTTTTTATGCTCCCAGGCATTTTAACTATTTTAATTCTCTAATTTTCAATCATTTTAATGTATTTTGTCTTTAGTTGAGTGATGTTTTGTTTTTCTATTTGTGCCTTGTATATGCTTTCGTGATTTTATCATTATGATGTACTGTATTTTACTCTTGTTTTGTTCACCGCCCTGAGAGCTATTTTGCTATGGGCGGTATATAAATTGAACGAAATAAATAAATAAATAAATAAATTACCCCAATATCTGTTGGGAGGCAAATTCGGCCAAACACGGCCCCTCCAAGAAATTCCTGACTTGTGTTGGAGATAAGCTTCTCCTACAGAAAGTGGAGGGAACATTAGAGGATCTGCTATCCTTCACTTGATTCTAACCAACAGAGATGACTTGGTGGATGAGGTGGCAGTTACAGAAACTCTGGGAGAAAGTGACCACACTATACTAGAATTTTAGATTTTAGTTACTGTAAACCACCCAGAGAGCTTTGGCTATGTGGTAGTATACAAGTATAATAAAATAAATAAATAAATAAATTTAAAGGAAGCAAAAGCTGAGGGTAGCCATATGCATACCCTGGACTTCAGGAAAGCAGATTTTAATAAACTCAGAACAATGGTAAGTAAGATTCCATGGCAAGTGACCCTAATGAGAAAAGAAGTCCAAGATGGGTGGGAGTTTTTAAAAAAGGAAATTCTAAAGGAACAATGGCAAATAATTTTCATCAAGGAAAAGAGGTGGAAGACAGCAGAAGAAGCCAATGTGGCTTCATAGAAAGCTTAGAGTTGACCTGAAAGCAAAAAAGGACACATACCAAAAGTGGAAGGAAGGGCAGACCACAAAGGAAGAGTACAGGAAGGTAGCACAGAATTGCAGGGATGGCATCAAGAAGGCTAAAGCTGAGAATGACCTAAGAGATGCCATAAACAACAAAAATGCTTTGTTCAGGACCAGGTACATCCATAGTAAAAGACAGATAAAAGAAATAGTGGCACAGCTACTCAATGAGGATGGCAAAATGATAACAAGTGACAAAAGGTAGAAATGCTCAATTCCTTCTTTGGCTCAGTCTTCTCCCAAAAGAGGCTCTATGACCCTCCTGGGAAACATGAAGTTGAAGGGACAAGATTGCAGCTTGAGATTGATAGATAAATGGTCAAGGAATACCTAATCACTTTCAACAAGTTCAAATCTGCAGGGCCCAATGAACTGCATCCTAGAGTATTGAAGGAACAGGCTGAAGAACTCTTGGAACCACTGTCTATTATCTTTGTGAAATCATGGAGGATGGGTGAAGTGCTGGATGACTGGAAGAGGGCTAATGTCCCAATCTTCAAAAAGGCCAAAAAGGAAGAACCTGGGAACTACAAACCAGTCAGCCTGACATCAATCCCTGGGAAAATTCTGGAGCAGATTATAAAGTGGTCAGTCTGTTAAGCACCTTGAAAACAATGTAGTGATTACTAGAAGCCAACATGGATTTATCAAGAACAAATCCTGCCAGACTAATCTTATCTTGTTTTTTGATCGGGTAACGTCCCTGGTAGACTGTGGGAATGCTGTGGACATAATATATCTCAACTTCAGCAAAGCTTTTGACAAAGTGCCCCATGATATTCTGATTAGCAAGCTAGCTAAATGTGG
Source organism: Rhineura floridana (assembly GCF_030035675.1). Taxonomy (NCBI): domain Eukaryota; kingdom Metazoa; phylum Chordata; class Lepidosauria; order Squamata; family Rhineuridae; genus Rhineura; species Rhineura floridana. The sequence continues at coordinate 184,356,281 of NC_084483.1, read as the reverse complement.
GTTGGATGGAACAACTATTAGGTGGATCCACAGTTGGCTACCGAACCATATTGAAAGTGCGCTTATCAATGGTTCCTTCTCAAACTGAGGGGAGGTAATGAGCGAAGTACCGCAGGGCTCAGTCCTGGGCCCAGTGGTCTTCAATATTTTTATTAATGACTTGGATGACGTGCAGGGAATGCTTATCAGATCTGCAGATGATACAAAATTGGGAGGGATAGCTAATACCTTGGAACAGAGAAACAAGATGCCGGAAGCCAGATTTTGGCTGAGCATCAGGAAAACCTCCTAACTGTTAGAGCAGTATGACAATGGAACCGATTACCTAGAGAGATGCTGGACTCTCCAACACTTGGAGGCATTCAAAAGGCAGCTGGACAGTATACTTTAACTTGGATTCCTGCATTGGGCCTTATAGGATCCTTCCAATTCTACTATTCTATGATTCTAAGATCACAGAAGAACTGTCCTGGGATTAGACAGCACCGATAAGAAAATATTTCTTATTTCATTTTTATATTTTGTAGTAAAAGAACACAGAACTCCAAAGTTGCTGCAGCAAGGAGTAAGCTAAAACAGAACCCTTATATAGCAGTGGCAGCAGGAGCATCCTGGTTGTTAGCACCACCTGTGTGTGCTGTAAGGTACTGCTTGACTTAAAGAGGAGTAACCTCCTACTGCAACAAAGCAGAAGAGCCTCATGTCTTCCTGGGTCTTCCACACTGGAGTCCTCGGAGTCAGAAGATGGCATCCTCAACCCAGGGTGGAGGCCACTGTCCTCATAGTCCAGCCACCAGCACCGCTTCTGAGACTGGGTCTTGCCCTTTGTCCTTCCCCTTTGGAGTCTTCATCTCCGCCACCTGATGAAGAGCAATCTTTTCAGTGTATCTTTTCAGCAGGGCAAAGTAATATTTCAGATAAAGGACAGGTGGATTTGTAGAAGCAGTGGGCTTTGCTTGTGCATGTGCGTGTAGAGCAGGGATGTAGTCGTCCAGGGTCTCAGGGGATCTTACACTGTTCACTTTTTTTAGGGGCAGGGTCCCTATGTCTCCAGTGTCCTACGAGGCAATCAGCATGAAAGGTGTGTTAGCCACTGAGAAGAACCTTCTAACATGCTTCCTTGTCCTTTCCTGCTGATTGAAGCCATTCAAAGTGAAAGGAGGTGAGTGAGCCACTGAGAAGACTCTTCCCAGTAGCTAACACACTTGTCATGTTGACTGGCTCCTAGGGATATCTGCTGTTGTGGGAAAAGGCAGCATCCTCCACTGTATCCACAGGCAGAAGGCTAGCTTAGGGAGGGCAGGGCAGGCTACATGGCATTCATAGGTCTATCTTCCCACACCTCCCTGCCTCTGCTGCCTGAGGCAGCTGCCTCACTCTGCATAATGGGAGGGGCAGCCCTAATGGGGGGGGCTAGGGTTGCCAGGTCCATAGCCCGAGACTGATCCTGTATCTTTAGGAGAAGAGAAGGTCAGCCAAGTGCAGGTGTTCTTGCAACACTGTAATGGGAAAAACCACAAGGTGGAATTCTCCCTCCCCCCTCCACATCTTTTAAAGATACAGAAGACTGTGAGGCGTCCTTCCCTGGCTCTCCCTGTCAGGTTCCTACCTGCTCGTGGTTACTGCCTGTCTCTAGGCACCACCAGGGACTCCACCAGTCCGGACCGCTCTCTCTTATGTTTTCTCTCCCCGCTCTAGCACAGATCTCAACAGATCCCCCTGCTAGGCAACCACCAGTAACGTCCCAATACTAGTATTCCCAGAGACTCTGAATACTGGTATTGTTATTCTCTTCACCGCTGCCACCATTTGTTACAGTTCCCCTTCAGCCTTGGTCATTACCTTACCCTCCCTTCTGGTCTGTGAAACCCCAGCCAAGGATCAGGCCTTTGGTAAACCAAATTAAGTATTTATTACAGATAACAAAGCTAACAAGATTAACAAGATTTCTTCTTAAGGCACATAAGCATATGGTTTTACTCAATACTAATCCGAACTCCACCTCCCTCCTGGTAAACAACTCTCTAAACCCCACCAAGCAATCTACTCTTTCTCTTCTCCCCCCTAGATTCCACTCTTTACCACCTCACATTCCCCCAGATTTACCTGTCATCCTTTCATTTATACTGTCAGCCATTTTAAACATTCAGCCAATCATCAAGCATTCTATTGCCCATTCACTCCCCCTTCTCTTTCACTACTTACCATGTATACTCTAAACAACCAGCACTTACCATATATACACTAATATATAGGAACATCACATTTCCCTCCCCCTTAAACAACGGCAGAGTATTATTCCTGTTCCAGGATTTATACGTCGCGTTAACAAATAAAAGTCTCTATGGGGAAAATGTCTTTCTTTGTTCCTCTGTCTGGTCACGTCACTGCAGTCCCAGCCACTTGCCTGGAAAGTCCATCGGCCAGTACATTGTCCTTGCCTTTGATGAACTGGAAGTCCACTTGATAGTCCTGTAGGGCCCAGGACCACCTCTGCAGCATAGTGTTATGGTTTTTCATAGTCTGCAACCATAACAAGGCCCGATGATCCGTAGTCACTGTGAATCTTCGTCCCCACACGTATGGGCGCAACTTGTTCAGTCCCCACACGACCGCTAGGCACTCCTTCTGGACCGACGAATAGTTTTTCTCCCTCGGCGTCAGCTTGCGACTCAGGTACGCCACTGGATGTCTGGTGCCTTCTCTCTCCTGTAGCAAGACGACTCCCAGCTCGAGGTCCGACGCATCTGTAGCCACGATGAATGGTATCTCATAGTCTGGTGCTATTAATATGGGTCCTTGGCACAAGGCTTGCTTCAGTAGATCAAAAGCCTTCTGACATTCATCCGTCCATACCACACGCTCAGAACACTTCTTCTTGGTCAATTCATGCAAGGAGGTTGCTATTTCCCCAAAATTTCTCACAAACTTCCTATAAAAACCAGCCACACCCAGAAATGCCCTTACTTGTTTTTTGGTTAAGGGGATCGGCCACGCTTGTATTGCCTCCACCTTGCTCCATAAGGGGGTGATTTTCCCACTCCCCACCTTATGTCCTAAATAGATTACTTCCTTTAGTCCAAACTGGCATTTCTTAGCTTTTATTGTGAGGCCTGCTTTTCTTAAGGCCTCCAATACTGTTGTCAGGTGTTGGACATGCTCAGGCACCGACTTGCTAAAAATGGCCACATCATCGATATAGGCCACTGCAAAATCTGACATGCCTCGCAACACAGTATTGATTAGCCTCTGAAATGAACTTGGTGAGTTCCTTAGTCCCATGGGTAAGGTCACAAACTCATATAACCCATCTGGTGTACTGAAGGCAGTTTTGGCTCTGGATTGCTCGTCTAGTTCCATTTGCCAAAATCCTTTACAGAGATCTAGTGTAGAGATAATGGTTGCTGCCCCCAATAACTCTAACATAGCATTTACCCTAGGCATAGGATACGCATCTGGGGCAGTAATTTTATTGATTAGCCGATAATCAATGCAAAACCTTGTCGTTCCATCTTTTTTCGGAACCAGGACAATACTTGAGGCCCAGGGACTGATGGATTCCCTGATCACTCCTAATTCCAGCATCTCTTCCACCTCCTTTTTGATCTCATTCAAAACTTTCCCATTCACACGGTACGGAACAGATCTGATTGGGGCATGATCTCCAGTATCAATGGAATGTATAACTATACTGGTTCAGCCAGGTTTGTTGCTAAAGAGATTCCTATAGGTTTTCAAAACTCTCAGAATCTCCTCTTTTACTTCCTCCTTCACCTCCTCTGACCATTCCACTTGATCTACCCCTCCTTTGTCTTTGCTTTCCTGTACCAAATCTGGAAGTTCAGGCCCACTTCCCTCAGGGAATAAGGTAACTTGCAACACCTTCGCATCCCTGGTATGGTAAGGCTTTAACATATTTACATGAACCACTTTGCTTTTGTTTAATTGGTCTGTGGTGATTACATATGTCACTGTGTCAAGCCTTTCTCTGATGGTATATGGTCCTTCCCAGTTAGCCTGTAATTTGTCATGTTTCCTGGGTATGAACGCCATAACCATATCTCCCACATCATACACACGTTCTCTGGCTGTTCTGTCATACCAGTAACTTTGCTTCTCCTGTGCATGACTCAAATTCTCTTTCACTACTTCCATCATTGATGTTAATTTATTGCGGAATTCCAATACAAAATCTACTACAGAAGTTTTGTACTCTCCCAGAGTTCCTTCCCACGAATTTTTTAGCAGTTCCAAAGGTCCCCTCACTTTTCTAGTAAACATTAGTTCAAAGGGTGAGAAGCCTGTTGACTCCTGAGGGACTTCTCTGTATGCAAATAAGAAGCATCCCAAACGTTCATCCCAGTCTTGTGGGTGATCTTGAACATAGCTTCTTATCATGCCCTTCAAAACTCCATTGAATCTCTCAGTTAGCCCATTAGTGGCGGGATGGTAAGTAGTGGTCTTTAGATGTTTTAGACCACAACATTTCCACATACATTGCATCACTTCTCCCATGAATACACTGCCTTGATCTGTCAGCACTTCATGAGGGAAACCCAGCCTCATAAAGATTTTTAATAAAGCCTCTGCCACTACAGGGGCTTCTACAGATCTCAGTGCTTCTGCGTCTGGGTACCTGGTGGCAAAATCCACCACCACCACTAGATATTTCTTGCCATGCCTTGTGGGTTTGGAAAAAGGGCCCACCAAATCTATTCCCACTCTATAAAAGGGTTGTCCAATTATAGGAAGGGGCTTTAAGGGTGCCTTGGTCTTTACTCCACTCTTTCCCACCTTTTGGCATATTCCACAAGATAGACAATGTTGTTTTACATCCTTGGAGATATTTGGCCAATAATAATGTGCAGCCAATCTCCTCTTGGTCTTTTTTATTCCCAGATGTCCTGCACATGGGACATCGTGGGCTACCTCTAGCAATCTGGTTCTGTATTTGCTAGGTACTATCAATTGCTTCACTGGTTCACATTCACCCCCTCTCTCAGCAGGCATCCACAGTCCACATAAAATCCCATTCTCACACACAACTTGACTCCTCAGCTTGTCAGCGAAAGGAATCTGCTGGGTCAGGGCTTGTTCCTTTACCTGCTTCAAACTGATATCTTTATGCAGCTCTTCCCTGAATTGCTCTGCTTCTTCCCCAGAGACCACTTGATACAGTTTGTCTTCTTCAGCAGGCCTGCTAGTGGTTGCTATGGTGACCTGAGGCTGGTTAACAGATCCCACCCTGTTTGTTTCAGCCCCCCTTAATATGGCTTCTTTTTCTCTGCCAATTTGCTGTCTGGTCACTACATAGATCTTTCCTTGGGCGCCCATTACATCCCTTCCCAGTATTACTGGTTCTTGTTGCTGGGCATTAATGCCTACTTTATATCGGCCCTCTCGGCCTCTCCAAGTCATATCCGCCAGGGCCACAGGCAAACTTTCTGGTTGACCCCTCACTCCTTGGATAGTCACAGTTTCCTGAGGTAATATTACCTCAGATTTTATTAAATCTGGCCTCAGTAATGTCTGAGCGGCACCAGTATCAAGCAATGCCCAATAATTTGCCCCTTGTACTCTCACTTCCTCTCTCAGACTTGAATCAAGGTCTGTTACTTCTGTCCAGTTTATCTGGCAAAACTGAACCTTTTTTGCTGTTTCTAAAGCCTTGGGCTCTGTTTTCACTGCCCTTGTCTGAGCAGGATTACTAATGGGGTTGGCAACCTCACATTGAAAACGTAGGTGCCCCGGTCTACCACATTTGTAGCATAATTTCTCCTCACTTTTAGGGTACACAGATCCACTCTGGGGTGTCCTGTGCCCTTCAGATTTTAATGGAGGACTCACTCGCTGTGGTACCACATCCCTTCTGCCAGCACTATATGGTCTGGGTTTAAACTCTCTTGATGTTTTCCCCACCCAGCCAGTTCTATTGGAGGCGAAGTGATCCGCCATCTCTGCGGCCTCCTGCACAGATGTAGGGGAACGGTCTTTGACCAGGAGCCTTATTTCTGGTGGTAACTGATGGTATAATTGATCCAGTATCATGAGGCTTTTCACCTCTTCCACTGACTGAGCTTTGGCACTACTCATCCACTTTCCAAATATATCCATCAACTTTGCTCCCAGTTCCACAAAAGACCTCCCTGTCTGTATCTGGCAATTTCTGAAAAGCTTTCTAAAATAATCAGGCCCCAGTCTGAATCTTTTAAACACTGCTTCTTTGAATTCAGCATAGGTGACGGGCTTGTCTGAGGGGAAATATTGGTATACCTCAGCCAATTCCCCTTTAATCAGGTTTGATAAATACTGCATGTATTTATCTTCAGGTAGCCCCCACAACTGAGCTGCTTTTTCAAAGGTGCTGAGGTAAATTTGAGGATCTTGACCAGGCTCATAGACAGCAAAGTGCTTTGGAGTAATTTTTATTTTTGCTCCATCTCTCTCTTTCCTTGTCTCCTCAGAGTGAAATTTCTCTCTATCAAATTTTAACTTTTCTACTTGTAATTCAGCATCCAATGCTCGTTGCTTCTCCCTCTCCTCAAACCCCAATCTCATTCTCTCAATTTCCAACTCCCTCTGTTTTTCCTTCTCTGCACCTTCCATCCTCAATCTCTCAGCTTCCAACTCTCTCTGCTTGTTTTTTTCCTCAGCCTCCATCCTCAATCTCTCAGCTTCCAACTCTCTCTGTTTTTCCTTCTCTGCACCTTCCATCCTCAACTTCTCTCTCATGTACTCTATATAAGCGGGATTGCTTAAATATCCTTCTGGGGTCTCTTCTCTGACAGGTTGTTTTTGCTGGGCAGTTGCAAATCCTATAAGTGCTACTCTCAATTCATCTACCCCTTTACCCTCATGAGGTAAATTGAATGTTATGCACTTCTCTACCAGCTCCTCTCTTTTCATTTTTATGTATTCAGCCATGGTGTTTGAGTTCACTCACTCTTTGCCACACACTCTTTGCCAGTCACTCTCACAAGAAATCTTGTTTTGTTATTTCTGTTTGCCACACAACTATTAGGGATTGTCTAGTATTCGTATCTCACTGCTACAGCCAACACCTGTGACGTAGTCTCCTTTGTCACCACATGTCTTTGGGACTCTCTTTGGTTCGTATCTGGATTCTCTGTTGTTCGTATCCCACCGCTACTGACACCACATGTGAGGCGTCCTTCCCTGGCTCTCCCTGTCAGGTTCCTACCTGCTCGTGGTTACTGCCTGTCTCTAGGCACCACCAGGGACTCCACCAGTCCGGACCGCTCTCTCTTATGTTTTCTCTCCCCGCTCTAGCACAGATCTCAACAGATCCCCCTGCTAGGCAACCACCAGTAACGTCCCAATACTAGTATTCCCAGAGACTCTGAATACTGGTATTGTTATTCTCTTCACCGCTGCCACCATTTGTTACAGTTCCCCTTCAGCCTTGGTCATTACCTTACCCTCCCTTCTGGTCTGTGAAACCCCAGCCAAGGATCAGGCCTTTGGTAAACCAAATTAAGTATTTATTACAGATAACAAAGCTAACAAGATTAACAAGATTTCTTCTTAAGGCACATAAGCATATGGTTTTACTCAATACTAATCCGAACTCCACCTCCCTCCTCTCTAGACAACAACTCTCTAGACCCCACCAAGCAATCCACTCTTTCTCTTCTCCCCCCTAGATTCCACTCTTTACCACCTCACATTCCCCCAGATTTACCTGTCATCCTTTCATTTATACTGTCAGCCATTTTAAACATTCAGCCAATCATCAAGCATTCTATTGCCCATTCACTCCCCCTCCTCTTTCACTACTTACCATGTATACTCTAAACAACCAGCACTTACCATATATACACTAATATATAGGAACATCACAAAGACCTCTTGAAGGCCCGGCCTGGCAACCAAGATGTCTTCTGTATCTTTAAAAGTTGGGCAGGGAGAAGGGAAAATTCCACCTTGTGGTTTTTCCCATTACAATGTTGCAAGAACACCTGCACTTGGCTGACCTTCTCTTCTCCTAAAGATACAGGATCAGTCTCAGGCCAAGAACCTGGTGACCCTTCAGGGGGTGGAAGTCCAGGGCCCCACTTCAGAGAAGTAGGAGGAAGGCCCTCAAACACTGGTTGGCTTACCACATTTTGAAATAAGTGAAGTAATACACGTTAGCATCTACAGTGTCCCTGACGCCCCATAAGACCATTGAGCATGGAGTCTAAAATTATCTAACAGCCCCACTGTAGCTCAGCCTTGAGGTTCCAAAGGAATACAGCAGGGATGGAGAATCACAGGCCCAGGGGCCAATTGCAGCCCTCCAGGCCTCTCTCTCTGGCCCTCAGGAGTTTCTCCAGGCCACCCCACCCCTCCCCAGCCACCCCACCCCTCCCCAGCCACCCCTCTCACCAGCCTTACTTTGCATTCTCCTTGAGTGTTTTTGCCAGGCTAGAATGTGTTCTTGAACTCTGGTCATGCTTCTTGCTTGCCTGGATGCAGGGGTGTAGTCATCCAGGTTCTTGGGGGGTGTTAGTCCCCCTACTGTTCTGGGAGCAGGGTCCCAATGTCTCCAGTGTCCTACAAGGCAATCAGCATGAAAGGGGAGTGTGTTAGCTACTGAGAAGAGTTTTCTAACTTGCTTCCTTGTTCTTTCCTGCTGATTGGAGCCAATCAGAGTGAAAGGAGGTGAGTCAGTCACTGAGAAAACTCTTTTCATAGCTAATACTCCCCCCTTTCATGCTGATTGGCTCCTAGAGACATCTGTTGTTGTGGGGAATCCTTGTTTGCATGGTTTTGTGTTTTTTTAAAACCCAATACGTTTAAAACTCTTTTTTAAAGATGTTTTTAAAATCTTTTTAAAAAAATGTTTCTGAAGTTGTTTTGTTTTGGTGTATTTTAAGGTCTGTTTTTATGATATTTTGATGTGTTTATAGCGCTTTTGTTTGCTGCCCTGGGCTCCTGCTGGGAGGAAGGGTGGGATATAAATCAAATAAAAAATAAAATAAATCTCATTCTTAACCAAAAGAAAAAAAGAGGGGAGGATGTGTAGCTTTTACTATCATGAAGGAATCCTGCACTACTGAATTTGTCACTACGTTACTAGTGTAGAGAGAGGAGAGATTTGGTGTGGAGGAGAAAGAGAAGCTGTATTTATTTGTTCCCTCTGCCCTTCCCATCAGCCTCCTTACTCATATATATGGATCAGGAAAAGTAAGGGTTGAATTGGCCCTAATCTGCCTTAAATAGTCACATGAGTTTTATTCTATAAAAGGACTCTGAGTCTTAAATTAATAAATGAGAGTGATGCATGACATAGAGAGTTGCAATTTCCCACCATTAGCAAGGCACGTATGACTTCAACACTTGTGACTTAACTCCTTTTCTTGTGCCACTTAACTTTTGCCAGTTAGGCAGGTCAGAACATAAAAATGGCCTGTTCGAACCCAGAGCAAGTGCCATCTAGTCCAGCATTCTGCTTCTAGCAGCAATCAGATGCCTAGAAGTTCACAAAGAAGGCTTGGAGGTGATGGCTAAATTCTTTTGGAGCCATAGTTCAGTGGTAAAGACGATGCTTTGAATGGAGAGGTTCCTGGGTTTAGTCCCTAGCATCTCCAAAGGCCTCTGCCTGAAACACTGTAGGGCAGCTGCCGGTCAGTGTATATGATACAAGTTAGATGGACTAATAGTCCAGTATGTATGAAAGCCAGCTTCATATGTTCATACCACCTTAATATCAGCTACTTAGAAGTTACTGTCTCTGAACATGCAGTTCCATTTGGCTATCATGACTAATAGTCATCCTCTGTTACTGTGTCTGTCGGTTTATCTACATGGGAACATAACTTCATGTTAAAGATACTGTTTTTACCTCCGTTTTCTGTTTGCATCGTCCACAGTAAGGGGTCAGTGCCAGCTGCAAACACAGTGTTTTCTATTCACACTTGAGAAGAATAATCAATCACAGTTTCCTAAAGACCACACCCTCTAATTTAGCATTTCCACTCCCTCTGGTTACCTGGCAACTGAGCATGCTCAGTTTGTTCTACCAGTAAGTTTCATTTAAAAAAAAAACAATAACCCAGAAGTGCAATTATATGTATTTTCACTGGTACAATACAGCTGAAATACAAATCTTTGTTTGAGCAGTGTTATGCTTTTGCGCACAAGTTAGGTGGGAAAATAAAATAAAGGCACAGTTTGCAGCAACATAAAAAGGCTTGCAGAATGGGAGAGAGAAGAGAAAGATTCTCTTCAGCCCACAGGAAATGAAATGAAAGAAGAGAGGAGGCATGGAGAAGGGAATGATTGACACACCCACCTAAAAGCATCGGAGCAAAGCATCTGCAAACCCTAGCCTAGAGATACAGAGTGAAGATTTTTTTCCTTCCCTTTTCAGATTATCAGAGGATTGGGTTAGTACAGATTTACAAGGGGAGGAACTGTGATACATTCTCTTTGCCAGTAACGTCTTGTGAACCATGCGAATTAAAAGGGGATGCAAGTAGCACCAGACATACCGTAAACCTCTGTGTAGATGAGCCCCGTAAGTCAGCTTCATTTTAAAGGCACAGAAGCCAGTGAAAAAAGTTGGTACCTTACAGCATAATCTCAGTCAAATGTACTGAGAAGCCAAAAGGCAATGAGTTGCCTTGTTCTACTCTACAAGTTCCAGAAAGCAGACATGAGCATGCTTTGCATCAGTAAGATACTTGCTGCAGGGCCATAGCTCAGTGGTAAATCATCTGCCTTGCATGAAGAAAGTCTCCAGTTCAATCCCTAGCATTTCTAGGTAGGATTGGAAATGTCACCTGTTATATTGTAAAGTATTGTTGTTACCACTAATAATAAAGACAATGTCTATTTTGCTGTTTTGTGAAGGACATGACTGTAATTTACAGCTCCATGTAACAGAGAGGAATGATGTATCAGACATTAAACCAAGTGTATTTTCCTGCTACCAAACCCCACTTTAACACAAACATTTATTCCATTAAGAGCTTGGCGATGCTTCCTTACTGTTTTATAGCCCTTCTCCTCTTGCAGCAGACTGCCTTGCACTCTGAGCTTGCTTATCCCAACCAGTATGACCTCAGAGTATATTTTTGATATCATAGTGCAGGATCCACTGTGAAAGCATGTGACAGACCAAATTAAAACAATCCATGGCAGAGATGATGAGATACATTAGCTCATGTCCAGTAATCATCACCTCTGCCAGAAAGTCTGCTCTCTTATCGTTTTGTCCTGATCTTTACACAGTCATTTTCCATTTCCCTCAAAAAAGGAGAAGCTGGAAATACATGCCCCCTCTGGGTACGTGGGTGGCTTGGTATTATTATTATTATTAAATTTATATACCACCCCATAGCCGAAGGTCTCTGGGCGGTTTCCAACAAACAAAACCAGTAACATACAATTAAAACCACATCTCATCAATTAAAATAAGATTAATTATACAAAAGTTAAGACATAATTAAACACATATTGAATGCATATTAAATACTAAAATGCAGGAATGTTAGAATGCTAAAATAGTAAAAATGCTAAAAGCTAAAAATGTTAAAAATGCTAAAATGCCTGGGAGAAGAGGAAGGTTTTTACCTGACGCCGGAAAGATAGTAATGTTGGCGCCAGGCGTATCTCATCAGGAAGAGTATTCCATAATTTGGGGGCCACCACTGAGAAGGCCCTTTTTCTTGTCGTCATCTTCCGGGCTTCTCTCTGAGTAGGCACCCGGAGGAGGGCCTTCGATGTTGAGCGTAGTGTACGTGTAGGTTCATATCGGGAGAGGCGTTGCATCAGGTATTGTGGTCCCATGCCATACAAGGCTTTATAGGTTAAAACCAGCACCTTGAATCAAGCCCGGAAACATATAGGCAACCAATGCAAGCGGGCCAGAATCGGTGTTATATGTTCGGACCGTTGGTATGGCCAATGTCACCCCTATTCAGGGGACACACTGCTGATATCTTCCCTAGGTCTCTTTTTTCCTGTTTCAGCTCTCTGAGCAATAGCAAGACATTGGGCCCTTTTAATTTTCCACAATGCCATGGCCAACTGTTGCTCTGAGGCATTGTGGGAAATTTAAAAATGGCTACATCCAGGCATCCAGTACTGCTTAGACTGCTGCCACTGCAGCCCGCTAAGCCTGCCAGGGTCTATTGAGAGAGGAGGGGGCACCCCAGATCAAATCTGCCCCAAACTAGAACTGACCCTGGTGCTGACAGACTGCAAATATGGGTAGCATATATATTTGGAACATTTGGCACCTTATAAAGAGACAGATTTACTGTGGCATAAACTTTCATGGACTATAGCCCACTTCATTTTATGCCACCATTTACGTCATACTCCTTTCTGTTTTTTGCTCTAACAGGGTAAGATGGCTGCCACTCCAGAATTCTGAACCTTGAAAGCAAGGGTGAGGAACCTCAGGCCCAGGGGTCAAATACAGCCCTCCAGACCTCTCTGTCTGGCCCTCAGAACACTCTCCAGGCCACACCCCCTCCCCAGCTGCACCTCTTCTACCCAGGTCACACACTTTACTGACCACAAGCGTTTTTGCCTACCTGAAATGTGCCCTTGAACTTCAATTATGCCTTGTTTGCTTGGATGGAGAGGGGTGTGTGAGTGTGTAGAGAAACTAGCCTACTGTACAAAGGTCAAATTTACATTTATTGCTCCTCCCACTTTTGCTTCTGGCATGGTGCCCTGCAGAAGGTCGCCCAGAAGCAAATATGAACTTTGGGCTGAAAAAGGTTTCCCACCTCTACTTGAAAGGATGAAGAAAAAAAATTACTGTGTCCATTTCCATTTTGCCCTCTCAGGGTGGAGGGAAAGGACAGAAGGACCTTTTAGTCCTCATTCTTCTTGTCTGCTTAGACTCTCCAAATGAGGCTCCAGAAGGAAAGGAGAGGCTGGTTTGCTGGCTGACTGCCAAACATGGTTTTCAGTTCAGATGGCACACCAAAACCTAATTAAGTTCTCTTAACCATTGTATAACATAATATCTGAACTGAATTTCCATATCCTTGCCATTCAGTCAGATTACTCGTAGGATGGGAATAATTTATGTCAGAAGTCCCATCTTGATAGATGATGTATGGCCCCTATATCACCAGAAAGCCCAATGTGGGACCCAGAGGGTAGCCATAAGTGGTCCATGGCCCCAGATTTGTATGCTGTCCTCTGATTGGCCATGTAGATCCCCTCCAGCAATCAGAGAACACCACTCCTCTTCAACAGAGAAGGCCAGTTCTACAATATACCCCAATGCAGAGAAGAGGTGGTCCGGTAACCTCCTGGTTGGATTACTATAATGTGCACTACATGGAGCTGCCCTTGAAAACAGTTTGGAAGCTGCAGCAGGTTCACAACAGGCCTGCCAGAACGTTGACTGGTTTAACCAAGTGGAACCACATTACACCAGTTCTAAAGAGCCTGCACTGGCTATATGTTACTGAGCCCAATTCAAGATATTACTATTGACATAAAAGGTTCTAAACAACTTAAGACTCAGGTATCTGAAATAATAATTACTATTCAGGATACCTGAAAGACCATCTACTCTTATTCTTATATACCCAGTCGATCACTGTGCTCTGCAGGCAAGGGCCTCCTGCAGATAACATCTTATCAGGTCAGCTCTGCACAACATAGGAAGCAGACCTTTAGTCCACACCTACCCTTTGGAATTACCTCCCTTTAAATATTAGACAGGTGCTATCTCTATTATCTTTTCAGCACCTACTGAACACCCACCTCTTTCAACAAGCTTTTTAATTAGAGACCTTATCCCAGTCTGCATCTGTTGTGGAATTGCTTTTTAATATGTTTTTAAAGATTTTTTAAAATATGTTTTTAAGATGTTTTGTTTTTAAGATGTTTTGTTTTTGAAATGTTTTAAGATGTTTTTAAGGTTTGCCACCCTGGGCTCCTTCTGGGAGGAAGGGTGGGATAGATGTTTTAACAACAACAGCAGCAACATTTAAGCAGAAATATATTGTATCTCATTATAGAGGGGAAGACTTTGACTAGATGACCTATGTGCCTGTACTGGGTACAGTTCTGGTCGCCTCACCTCAAAAATGATATTGTAGAGTTGGATAAGCTTGAGAAAAGGGCAACCAAAATGATCAAGGGGGTGCAGTGACTCCCCTATGAGGAAAAGTTGCAGAATTTGGAGCTTTTGAGTTTAGAGAAAAGGTGAGTCAGAAGTGTATAAAATTTTGCATGGCATAGAGAGAGTGAAGAGAGAAATGGTTTTCTCCCTCTCTCATAACACTAGAATTCGTGGACATCCAATGAAGCTGAATGTTGGAAGATTCAGGACAGACAAAAGAAAGTACTTCACACAGCGCATACTTAAACTATGGAATTCACAACCACAGGAGGCAGTGATGGCCACCAACTTGGATTACTTTAAAAAGGGATTAAATCAGAAGAAGGCTAGGACTGGGGAGGGCAGCTGTGAGAGAACTAGAAAAGGTCCTCAAATGCAAAGATGTATCACTGAACACTAAAGTCAGGATCATTCAGACCATGGTATTCCTGATCTCTATGTATGGATGTGAAAGTTGGACAGTGAAAAAAGCTGATAAGAGGAAAATCAACTCATTTGAAATGTGGTGTTGGAGGAGAGCTTTGCAGATACCATAGACTGCAAAAAAGACAAACCGTTGGGTGTTAGAACAAATTAAACCAGAACTATCACTAGAAGCTAAAATGATGAAACTGAGGTTATCATATTTTGGACACATAATGAGAAGACATGATTCCCTAGAAAAGACCATAATGCTGGGAAAAACAGAAGGGAGTAGAAAAAGAGGAAGGCCAAACAAGAGATGGATTGATTCCATAAAGGAAGCCACAGACCTGAACTTACAAGATCTGAACAGGGTGGTTCATGACAGATGCTACTGGAGGTCGCTGATTCATAGGTTCGCCATAAGTCGTAATCGACTTGAAGGCACATAACAAAAGACAAATACAACAAAGGATAAGGTTATCAATGACTATTAGCCACAATGGCTATGCTCTGCCTCCAAAGTTGGAGGCAGCATGCTTCTGAATACCAGTTGCTGGAAACTGCCAAAGGGAATAGTGCTCTTATACTCAGGCTCTTCTTGTGGGCTTCTTCCAGGCATCTGATTGGCCAAGGTGAGAACAGGATGCTGGACTAGATGGGTGTTTGGCTTGATCCAGCAGGCTCTTCATATGCTCTTGTGCCTGTTTAGTCTTCTCAATAGTAGAGCATCCACCTTGCATGCAAAAGGTCCCAGGTTCAATGCCCAACATCTTCAGGTAGGGCAGGGAAAAACTCCGGCCTGAAATCCAGGAGAGCTGCTGCCAGTGAGTGCAAGTAATACTGAGCTAGATGGGCCAATGGTCTGACTCAGCATAAGGCAGCTTCTTATGCTCCTATGCCTCACAAGTTGCATTTACAGCTCCCAGGATTCCCTGGGTAGAGAGAGTGGTGATTAAGGAGCACACTAGACAATGGGTTATATCCAACTGCCCTATTCAAAGTAGATTAATAATGAGAAGACGTGATTCACTAGAAAAGACAATAATGCTGGAAAAACAGAAGGGAGTAGAAAAAGAGGAAGGCCAAAAAAGAGATGGATTGATTCCATAAACGAAGCCACAGACCTGAACTTACAAGATCTGAACAGGGTGGTCACAACAGATGCTATTGGAGCTTGCTGATTCACAGGGTCGCCATAAGTCGTAATCGACTTGAAGGCACATAACAGCAAAAGTTAATCATGACTATTAACTTCATAGGGTCTACTCTGGTAGGATTAGCATTGAATACCATCCATTATGTGGACTCCCTATGGTTTTGTTTTGTCTTTCCTGTTACAAATTACAGCCATAGGAGCCCCTAAACCAGAGCAGCCCTGTGGCCCTGGAGGAGAGGGTTTAATCCTTTATCCCATTGCCATTTTCTTGCTGAATCACCTCACCCAAATGAAATACGTTTTCAGGAAGTGGGTCCATTTGGGAAGAAGCCTCACTGCATTCAACTCAGCTCAAAGCTACAAAAGAAGTAGTGAAATGATGTTGCACAGGGAGGTACAGTGAGTGGTCAAGGATTCCGTCCCCCCGTCCCCTCCCCTGGTCAAGCCTGGCCTATGGGCTGCCACCAGGGGACTGAGAAGTAACAGTGTAATTCTAACTGTGTCTACTCAGAAATAAATCCTGCTACAGTGGTTCCCAACCTTTATGAGTACGGGACCTCCTTTGTAAGCTCAACAAAATTTGTGACCACCCCCTGTGCCACTAATTGTAATTTTAGTCTCTGTTGATTGAAAAAATGGTGCTTGGCAAAATCACATCTCCAAATATCCCTTTCCAGAAAAAGCTCCCTTGCAGACAGGGAGGTGTTGCTTTCTTTCCTTAACGCAAAGGTCCAATCAAATTGGCATCCCCCTTCACACCCACACACATAGTTTGAAGATGTACAGTCCTGTCTCCCAACACCAGTGGGTGACAGTGTTGAGCTGCTGAGCTTTTTTTATTTATTTTAAAAATCGATAAGCAGCAATGTGGTGGTGATGGGGATGCTAGAATGTGAACTGCGGACAAAAGGGTATATGGATTAAGTTGGGAGGTTAGTGCTTTTAAGCCTTGGGATGATAATCAGAACTGATACTTGGTTAGTGTGCATGTGGGGAATGACAGCGGAGCAGAAGATAGATCAGTGTATGCACACACACAAACACACCTCCCCCTCCTGCAAGCATCTGCAAGCGTGCATGCATTCAGGCACATGGGAGGGAAGCTCTCAACTGCCACAGCAGAAGAGAGAGATTGGGGGGGTAGAGTGTAGGTGTAAGAAACGGGGGACGCTGGCACACACACTTAGCCTCAGAGATGGGGGGGGCGAGCAAGTCCTGGGCTTTCTTACTGCTCCTTGGCTCCATCTGGGCTGAAGGTGAGATCTGGACAGCCTCATAAATAAGAATAATTTTTAAAAGAAGGTGGCAGTGAAGCAGGAGCCAAGAAAGGCGGGTAGGCCGGCTACCAGGAAGGAAGGGAGAAAGCAGCCTTGTTTTTTTTTGCTTCACGAAAAGCCCTCTCCTCTTGTTCTGAGCAAGGGCGTCATCAGCAGCGGCAGTGCAAAGAGATGGGAGTCCGAGTCAGCAATAGTAATCCCCTCTTCTTCCTGGTAGCTCCACCCTCAGCCTCCTTTGGGGTCTGCCACGTGTTTTATAGGCAGATGTCTGCCCTTGGCATGCCTGAGAGATGCTCTGCCACTTCAGCAAAACTCCTCCCTCTTGTTTGGAGCAAGGGGGAGGTGTCATCTGCAGGGGCAGTGGGGAGTGATGATTTTTTAAAAAATTAATAAATAATTCATTTCTTTACTGTTCACAGCCCCCTTGGATTACCTTGCGGCCCACTTGGGGGTCATGTCCCCCAGCTTAGGAACCACTGTCCTATTGAATTCAGTGGAGCGTGATTAGAACTGCAGCCTAAATCAGAACAAGTGGACAAGCCAGGAGTCAGTACAGAAGAATAACCAAGAGTACAGGAACATGCTAGAGCTTAGGAAGAAAGATTGTGTTGCTCAAACCTAGTTCAGCTTTTTTATACTTCTTCCTGTTCAGGAGGCTCCAGTGGCCAACCTAGATGGGCGGAGTCAGTCAGGGGCCTGGAAGTACATCACTGAAATGCAGACACCTGCAGTTCAAAGGATTACCACATGGGGGAGCTGCACACAGATGCAGCAGCTCTTGACACTCTCATGTATCCTTGTACATATTAAAATAACACCACCACCTGCTTTTAAGAAGGAATGTGGTCTATGAGTGAACGATAAATACAACTGCTTTCATCAGGTCTAGTTTGGCTCTGAGTCTTGTAAATTAGCTCTTCCTCCTCCAGGGTACTGACAGTTTGAGTCATCATGAGTTCAGAGTGCATTTTTATGTCCTTTTGTATTTTACCCCAGGCCGTGTGAAGCTAAGCAAATTCCGTTAACTGTCTTGTTCATTTTCTGGTAGACCTGAACTTTGGAATTGGATTTTGGATTGGATGTACTGCCTTCAAGTTGATTCCGACTTATGGTGACCCTATGAATAGTGTTTTCATGAGGCTGAGAGGTAGCGACTGGCCCAAGGTCACCCAGTGAGCTTCATGGCTATGTGGGGATTCGAGCCCTGGTCTCTCAGGTCGTAGTCCAACACCTTAACCACTACACCACTTAGCTGCCATTAATATAACAGCTTCAACCATACCTGTACTGGGATAGTCTGACCTCAGTTATCCATGCTCTAATAGCCTCCCATATAGACTTCTGTAATGCTCTCTACATGGAGCTATCCTTGAAAATTGTCTGGAAGCTGCAACTGGTGCAGAATTCCACTGCTTGGATGTTGTGTGGGGCAGTGAAAAAGGATCATATCACCTTGATCCTTAAAACATTGCACTGGCTTCCAGTGAACTACCAAGCCCAATTCCAGGGATTTGTTCTAGGGTACAAAGTCCTGAATGATTTGGGACCCAGGTACTTGAAGAAGTGCCTTCCCCAGTTGTTTCCAACCTTGACTTTGCAATCAGTGGGAGAGGCTTGTGGTGGGGATCAGGCAAAGAGGGTGGTCACAGGAGACAGGACATTTTTGGTGGTGGCATATCATGTTCCACACTTTTAGGTGAAAGTGTTGTATGCATAGAATATTAGAATGAATAAGGTAAGTGGTGAGTGATGGGGGGATGAGTGAGATAGAATGTTGGTGTATTTATTTATTTATTTATTATTTCAATTTATATACCGCCCTTAGCAGAATAGCTCTCAGGGCGGTGAACAAACAAGATAAAATACAATATATCATAGTAAAAAATCACAAAAACATGTACAAACAAACAACAGAAAGCACAACAAAAACGAAATACAACACAAATTAAGAAGGATACATGTTAAAAGTAGAAAGATTAAGAAAATTAAAAGATTAAAATGCCTGGGAGCATAAAAAGGTCTTTACCTGGCGCCGGAAAGATAGAAGTGTAGGCGCCAGGCGTACCTCTTTGAGGAGGCTGTTCCACAACTCAGGGGCCACCACAGAAAAGGCCCTAGATCTAGTAACCACCCTCCGGGCTTCCCGATGAGCTGGTACCCGGAGAAGGGCCTTAGATTCTGAACGAAGTGAACGGGTAGGTTCATAGCGAGAGAGGCATTCCACAAGGTATTGAGGTCCCACACCGTGTAGGCTGGTTTGTGATTGGTTGAGCGTCTGAGGGTTGGATGTTTAAATTGGAGTGCTTGACAATTGACAGACAGGGAAGAGTTTGTGAAGAGTTAGGGTTCAGTATAGCTAGGGCTGGACATTTGAAGAGATAGGGCACAGACTTGAGAGGGATAGGGTTGGAAGGGTGGTTAGGAGTGGACAATAAGGCAGGGTTGTACTTAAGAGTTAAGGAACTTAGTGAGTGTACTTTATATGAACTGAAGAACAACAGTGTGTAACCACACGTTTGAGGAACTGAGTTGAAAGTATCCTTGTTTTATTCATATCTTCCGTTAAATAAATCTGTTGGTTTAAAAAGACATGCCTGGTTTTTGGCCAGCTAGCACAAAGAATACAAGTGTTGGCAAAACATAAACAAAGGTGGAAACTGTATCAAATGGTGGCAGCAGAGTTTACCCTAGAAAGTAACTGTATCAGGTTACAGGGGATCAACCCAGGGCTGTGATCTTTTAGAGACATAGGGATGCATAGGGTTGAGGCTTGACTGTATATCTGGAGGTTAGCAAACGCTGAAGGGAATAAGGCAAAGTCCCTCATGGCAGCATTGTTATAGAGTGTGTGATTTATAAAATGCACCTCCCTCTGCTAAAGGCACAGTAATAGCAAGTGGGAGTGCACCATGACATCCCACCTTTGGAACTCCCTTCCGAGTGAAATCAGATTGTCCCCACCACCACCACTCTGTCTGTGTTCAAGTGCAATTTGAAAACTCACCTATTTGTCCAGGCTTTTGGAGTATTTTCGGGGTTAGGAAGGTATTATCTGCAGCTGTTTTTATTGATGAGGATCTGGCTTGATAGTTTATGTTTTATAGCCACCCTATGCTTCCTTTAGGAGGAAAGGTGGGATATAAAAACAGTAAATACATAAATAAATCTGTGTGCTTTAATGTCAGTCTAATATTTTTAAAAAACAAAGAGCCTTGTGGCACCTTAGAGATTGACATTTATTATGGCATAAAATACAGCAACATTCAAGTGTCCCCAAAGTGAGATCGTTTGCCATTTATTCAACTTCAGCTTTGCAAATGAATGTCCATCTATAGTGGATGCCATCTACTAATAAACTGAAAGTCAAGAGAAGAGTTTGGGGGGGGCAGGGGGCAACTGGGGGAAGGGACAAGAGTCCAGAAATCAAGTCCAGTGTAAAATGGTGGAAAGTTGGCTATGTATAGCCTGGAGAATATAAGTCAAAGGGGAGACATGACAGAGGTCTTCAAATATCTGAATGCTTCTCATGCAGAAGATGGAGCAGACTTGCTCTCTGTTGCTCCAGAGGGCAGGAGTGAAATGGGCTGAAACTGCAGGGAAGCAGATTTAAACACCGTGTGGCAAGAGTGATTTGATAGTGGAACAGACTCCCTTGGGAGGCAGTGGGATCTCCTTTGCTGGATGTATACAGGCAGATGCTGGGCAACCATATGTCAGGGATACTACAATTGTAAGTTTTCTGCATTGAGCAGGGAATGATCTAGATGACCTCCAAGGTTGCCTCCAAATCCAAAATTCTATGATTCTGATGCAATTCTTTGATAAAGAAGAATTTCTTATATACTGTCTTATCCCTTATATACCCAGTCGATCACTGCGCTCTGCAGGCGAGGGCCTCCTGCAGATACCATCTTATCAGGAGGTGCATTCCGCACAACATAGGAAACGGACCTTTAGTGTGGCGGCACCTACCCTGTGGAATTCCCTCCCCTTAAATATTAGACAGGCACCATCTCTGTTATCTTTTCGGTGCCTATTGAAGACCTTCCTCTTTCAATAAGCCTTTTAAGTAGAGACCTATCCCAGTCTGTGTCTGTGCTGGAATTGCTTTTAATATGTTCTTAAACCTTTTAAAAAATGTTTTTAATCTTAGACGATGTTTTGAAAGCTTTTTTTAAGAAACATTTTTAAAGATGTTTTGTTTTAGTGTGTTTTAAAGTTTGTTTTTATGATGTTTTAAAGTTTTTAGTGCTTTTGTTTGCCGCCCTGGACTCCTGCTGCCGGGAGGAAGGGTGGGATATAAATCAAATAACAAACAAAGGATGTAGATTTATGATTACATTTATTTTGATTTTCTGATTACATTGATATCCTACTTTTCCTTCACAGAGCTCAAAATGGTGTTCTCCCCCTCCCAATTTTACCCTCACAACAATCCTGTGAGGTAGGTTAGGCTGAGAGACAGCGACTGGCCCAAGGTCACCCAGTGAAGTTCATGGCAGAGTGGGGATTTGAACCCTGGTCTCCCAGGTCCCAGTCCGACACTCTAACCATTATGCCACACTGGCTATCAACAATGAAGAGCAAAGGAATAATGTAATAAGGAGGCGAAGAAGAAGAGGAGGAATGAAAAAACAACTATGTAGAATGCTTAATACAAGGGTAGCCAATGTGGTGCCCTCCAGATGATGTGAACTACAACTCCATGCTGGCTGGGGCTGACGGGGGTTGCAGTTCTTGACATCTGGAGGGCACCACATTGGCTACTCCTGGCTTAGCTGCACTATTCCAAGATTGCAAAGTGGATATAAATACTGCTTTTGTCTGCAGATCAAGTTGCTGTTATAAAAAGCTGGAAGTGTGGAAAGAAGTGAGCCCCTAATGCAGGGGCAAGACCTTGGATAGGTGTGCTCCTGCAGCTGGGGGCTGATGCTGTTTTCTGAGCATTGTGCTATTGATAATCTAACCCTGCATAACTTTCCACCCCCGCAAAGACTATGGTACAATGAGTGTTGTACATTTTCCTATCCTCCTGTAGCTGCCTATGGAGTATTCTGTGCAGCCTCAGATGTTCTGAATTAATTTGCACTTTGTTAGACAGCATGCATGAATGTGTTACAACAGAAAAGACTTTTTTGTCACTCACTGCAGTGTCTGCTTCCATTTGCTGCATGACTGCCATTCTGAATTTTTTAAAAATCCTGATAAGGAAACACAGAATAGACCATTTGGTATTCACTCATTTGCAATACAGAACTATTTACCCTTTTAGTGCAAGCCATAGCGCTAATACAGATCTGGAAGAACTGAAACTTCATAGCACAATCCTACACATGTTTACTCAGAAGTAAGGGTAGAGACACATTCACTGTTCTGCCGGTTCCAGTGCATCTCCACCTTTCTTTTCTGAAAACGGGGCACACAATGCTAGTCAAATCCCATCCCTTTTTACTGTAAAACCTGCTGGGAGCAGCTTGAGTGCTTTTTTTATAAAAAAATCAGCTTCAAAGAGATTTTGCAACTGATCAGCAGATCAACCTGTTCCCCTCCAGGTGTGGCTAATGGAAACACTTTGATCTGGCAACTGGTCTCAGTCTCACTGTATTCAATGGAGCTTTACACCCAAGGAAGCATGCATACGTCCACAGCCTTAATTACCCATAAACAGCTATTGTGCCTCTACAGATGATCACTCATTGTAATACATTGTTAGATGCATGTGAGAGGAGGCAGTCCTTGAGAAGCTCATTATCAGTGGCGCCATTGGGGTAGGATTTTAAGCAGAAGACCAGGGCCCCACTCAGCAGAATGAGCAAGAAAGCGCCTAAATACGTTCTGCTACGAAGGCCCTCCTCCGGGTTCCAACTCACAGGGAGGCCCGGAGGGTGATGACAAGATCTAGGGCTTTCTCAGTGGTGGCCCCCGAACTATGGAACAATCTCCCCGAGGAAGTATGCCTGGCGCCGACTCTGCTCTCCTTCCGGCGCCAGGTCAAAACCTTCCTATTCTCTGAAGCATTTTAAGTTACACTGATTTACTTTTTAAAATGTTTATTGTATTGGATTGATGATTGTATTTTAGTATTATTTTGTTATTCATTGTATTTTTATGCTATTTTATGTTCACCGCCCAGAGAGCTATTGCTAGTCGGGCGGTATATAAATTTAATAAATAAATAAATAAATAAATAAATAAATAAATATAACAAGACTGGATGATCACATTTTGAAGAAAATGAAGTAATATCAAGCAAGGAAGGGGAACCTCTGGCATCCAGACTGAATGTGGCCCTTCAGGCCTCCCTGTCTGGCCCTTAGCACTCTCTCAAGCCATGCCTGCTCTCTCCAGGCCAGGCCTCCTTCACCTATTGCATTACCTCTTTAACTGCTTCTGCCTGCCTGGAATACTTCCTTGAACTGTGATGATACCTTTTGCTTGCCTGGATGGAGGAAGAACAGATATAAGTTGGTCTGGTAGTGATGTACAGTAGAAACCTTTGGTTTTTGCATGGCTGGAATGTGGCTTCAGCTGCCAGTCCAGTTGGCTATTGGTATTAGTATTAATAGTAATAATAGTAATAGTAATAATAGTAATGATAATAAAGAATCACTTCCTATGTAGCATCTCAAAACAATTTCACATTACAATTAAAACATATCAAACCACTGCATATATAAAAATAGTTGTGTGTGTGTGTGTGTGTGATTACACACACACACACACACACACACACACAGAGAGAGAGAGAGAGAGAGAGAGAGAGAGAGAGAGAGAGAGAGAGATTCAAGGTGTTACTATTGGTATATAAAGCCATTAACAGCTGGGGTCCAGTTTACTTGCAGGACCACCTTACCTCAAGTGCCCATTTGAGCACTTTGACCTGCGGAACAGATACTGTTGTGTGGCAGCACCAACTGTTTGGAACTCCCTACCTATTGACATAAAAGACAATAGGGACAGCAACTGTCTGATACGTAACAGGAGGGAGTTTCAAAGAGGAGGTGCTACCACACTACAGGCCCTGTTCCAGCACTGTGCACAACAGAACTTCTGATCAGATGGCATCTGCAGGAGGCCCACGTCTGCAAAATGCAGTGAGGGTATATAAAGGATGATATGCTGTTTTAGGTATCCTGGTCCCACACTGTATAAGGCTCTATCTATCTTGTGCTTTGCTTCAGGCATCACAATGTCTTTGGGAAAAGTTCAGCAGCCCCCACCTACCCAACAATACTCCCCCTTGGCTCTACCTTTTGTATTATTAGTTTGCCTCTTAGAGTTTTCCATAGACTGAGAAAAAATGTACCCCTCACACACAGTATTAAGAGTTGCGGTGAGAGGTAACTATTCTGTTTCTTTTCCATTTCAATAGAAAGCATGTTTGCTAAGATAACACTTTTGGGCATTGCTTACCTTGTGCAAAGTGGAATTTACTGTTTAAAACAGTGCCATGCATTTGTCTTCATTGTCTGAGTGAGTTTTATGATGATCCCTACATCCAAAAAATGGCTCTCACGCCAAGAGGGGGAGAGGCCTCTCACAGCGTGCCTAAGTGTCATAAACGCACAGTTATGCCTTAGTAATTGTATCACTGTTGATGGACGCTGCAGCTGTCATATGACCTCATAGTTCTGGTTTCTCTCTCCAAGCCCCTTGCATGAAGAACTGCGTGGAATCAGGGGGAGTTAGCAGAAGGCACAATGATACAAGTTTGGAGGTTGCTTAAAGGGGAAACACAAGTCTGCAAGATTCAAGTCTAGTTCTTAGGGCCAGACTAAATGTAATCAGGAGGCAGCTATGTTTGTTTGTGTGTCTGCAGGGCCAGCCCTACCACTGGGCAAAGTGAGGTAGCCCCCTCAGATGGCTGATACTGTGAGGTGGGAAGTAACTGTTCGAGAAGGGAACCATGTATATGCCATGGACGGCCTACCTTGTGCCATCTAAGCTGGCCTGACAGCTCTTGTGGAAGGATGCTGCCCAGTTGCCAGTGCTGAGATAAGATTCAAGCGCCAGCCTAGCTGGCTTCTCTACATGACATTGAGGCCACCATTGTGTCCTTTGCCTGAGTAGGGATGGACGGAGCTCTCCATTTCAGCTCCTTCAGTTTCTCATTTCCCCATCCTCAAATTAAACTCTCCACAGTTCTGCAACAGTTTGCAATTAAAAAAAAACCCTCAGGAAAATTCATCTGCATTTTAGTGCCAATTTTTCACAATAAACACTGTTTTTACTAATGTACACATTTTTGCAAGCCATTTCCCCATATATACTGCATTTTTGTATGTTATTTTAACAAATATATTCATTTTTATGCACACTTTCCCTTAACATTTTAATTTTTGTAAACATTGCTTTGGATGGAGAAATGCATTGCAGAATTCAGATCAGTAGATCAGTGCAAGTTTTGAAGAATGGCTGTTTCAGTTATTTTGGAAAGTATGAATTTGATAGATATATCTTTAAATGCAAACCGAATTGACTTTCTTCCCCATTCTTGTGCCTGAGGCAGCAAAATGTCTTGGGTCAGTCCTGATCCTTCTATTCCATTCACATACAAAGTATGGGGTGGGGAGACTAATTTTTACAGCAAAGGGGAGATGTGGACAAGGGGAACCTAACACATAAACATATACTTCACCTCTCCATGCTGTCCTCTCAGTTTCTTCTCTCTCCAGCCTGGCTCAGTTTCGATTTCAAAGCCAGGCTGTGGGGAAACCACCTGAAACAATGGACTTTGGGGAGCTTTTAAACAACAGCAGCCGCAGTTAAACACTCTTGCCAGCACACAGACAGAATGCAAATGCTCCAGTCCTGAATCACAGGAAATTTCAATAAGAACAAATCAAAGGGAAAATGTTATTGCAGAGGACTGCAGAGACAGGGGTAGGGGTAAATCTGCAAAAATATGATTCAGTTATGGGGATGATGAGCTCATCAATGGGAAATACAAAATTTCTTTTACTGATGGCTACTGCCTGCATGTATTGAATATGAGAGAGAGAGAGAGAGAGAGAGAGAGAGAGACTATTATGGGGGAAGACAACACCCACCAGTGTTTCAATCCAACTTTACATGTGATTGCCTCATGAAAGTACATTCATTATTCAGCAGTAAGTCTGAATGCTTGCAACAATTTTCAGAGTTCTATTTTTCTGATGCTTTATAGACCATGCAAGGACATAGCAGAGATCTCAAAATTTGATGGTTTCAGAAATATTTCTTGCCCTAGTCAAGAGTTAATCATTTGATAGGCACCAGTGTTCAAGTAGCATGGCCTTGTGCCCTACTTTACAGGAGACAGTCCTCTATGTGAAGGGCTATCTAATCCAACTGCAGTTTAAAGGTAAATAACCCTATGAAGGAGAGCAAGTGAGCGAGCAGGGGCCTTGAAGAGTTGCCCATCAATGGTTAGCACCTGGACAGCAGACTGAGCAGGTGTATAGGTCACCTGGTCATAGTCTTCCCCATTCTACTGTGATAGATTGTATTTCTATTACAGTAATTATTTCTAAATGTGTATCTATACATAGATATTAGCATGTGCAAATTTCACACAAATTTGCATCCTCTTTTTTGGTGATGCCATGTCTTCCTTTTCCCCCCTGCAATGCTTAAATGGTCATCCCCAACCGCACATCTGCTATTCGTGGGACATGAAGCAGTGCTTTCCCCAGGTTTAGAGAGGATGGGCAGGATCATGTAGAGAAAGCAGTCCTTAAAGTATCCTTGGCCTCAAGCCATTTAGGGGTTCAAAGGCAATAATCAGCACTTTGGAGTAGGGTAGGAAACAAATCAGGACTAATTAAACTGGCACAGCAGCAGTGAAGTTGCATTATTGGGGAAGGGCTCTAGGTCAGTGGCAGATCATCTGCTTTGCATACAGAAGACCCCAGGTTCAGTCCACAGCATCTCCAGGTAGGCCTGGGGCAAGATTCCCTGCCTGAAACCCCGGAGAACTGCTGGCAGTTGGTGCTGCCAGTAATGAGCTATTTTTTATTATTTATTTATCACAATTTATATACCACTTGAATGTAAAGACCTCTAAGCAGTTTACAAAAAGCATTAAAATTATCAATAAAACAGTTAAAACAAGTAATTAAAATGTATTTAAAACAATTAAAACAGCTAACTAAAAAGAATAAAACAGATCAACACAGATGATTTATTATTACAGTTATGTCCCACCTTTCCTTCAAGGAGCTCAAGGTGGCATACAAACCCACAGAGGGGGTCAGAGGATGAGGAGAATAATAAAGAAGAGTCTGACTTAGGGTTGCCAGGCTCAGGGCCTGAGAACAATTCTGTATATTTAAGAGAAGATAAAATTCAGCCAAGTGCAGGTTTTCTTGCAACATTGTAATGGGAAAAACCACAAGGTGGAATTCTCCCTTCCCCCTGCACAACTTTTAAAGATACAGAAGACCTCTTGGAGGCCGGGCCTGGCAACCAAGAAGTCTTCTGTATCATTAAAAGTTGTGCAGGGGGGAGGGAGAATTTCACTTTGTGGTTTTTCCCATTACAGTGTTGCAAGAAAACCTGCAATTGGCTGAATTTTATCTTCTCTTAAAGATACAGAATCATTCTCAGGCCCTGAGCCTGGCAACCCGTGTCTGGATATTTCTTTCATTTTTCTTTGAAAATGAAATGCTTCCTATTTCATGCTAGCAGTTTAAATGGTAACACTTCTTTGCAATATTGTTTTGCATTTTTAATTAAAGCTAATGGGTGCATTTCAGCGGGCTGAAGATCTTTTGTTAAAACTCATTGTGTTTTACAAGTTGAAGATATGAAGTCAGGAGTAAGCACCACTGAGTTCAAGGCAACCCTGCCCAGGTTTGCAGTTATCCTGATACTAATAAATGGGATATTTATGTACTGCTTCTTTTCATGGTGTGTGTCTAATAATGCATCAACACAGCTATCTGCATTTTTGTAATTTTGGGGGGAGTGTGCCTATGGAGGCTGTCATGATCAGCTCCTGCACATCAGTTTACTACTCGGCCACTGTTGATTTGTGATTTTCCCCTGACTTTGAATGCAGTTACAGCACCAACCTGTCTAGTGAGAAATGGGAAAATGCAATTGATGCACCAGGTCAAAGGTTGGCTTTGGATTTGAGGAGGCTCTGAACAAAGTACTCTCTGGTGGACCCCCTTTTATGTCATGGTTCCCCTCCTTGTGAGCTTACCTGCTGCTGCTGAACAGCGGTAGTAGTGCCGAGACTGAGTAGTGCTATGAGCCATCCACAGTTTTAATTATCTGTGATGCTCCCAGTGTGTGTGTGGAAGGATTCTGTGTTTGGAAGGACTCTGTGTGCCGCTGCAGCTGTGGCCACTTACTCTACAACTCTGCCATCCTGTTTTTTCTCTGCTCCAGGTATATGAAGGAGAGGGGCTGCACTTGGAGTTGCCTTGGAGAAGATGACCATGGAAGATTCTTTGTTCTTACTGCTTTGTTTTGTTTTTGTTTTCTGATAACTGTTATGATATGATGTGGGAATTACTTTATTTTATATCTAGTTACTGTATTGTATACATTGTATATTTTCTGATAGTTGTTGTTGTTGCTTTTTTAATGATGTTACTTGATTTTGAATTGTATTGCTTATACTGATGTACCTGTAAGCCACCTTGAGGGCCTTCTGGCCAAAAGGCGGGGTACAAACAAACAAACAAATAAACAAACAAATAAACAAACAAACAAACAAACAAATTGTTATTCCAGGACATTGTGGGAAATCAAAATCGGAGGCCCTCCATTTCTCCCACTATACACATTTTTATATGCAACTTTGCTTAATATACACATTTTGCAAGCAATTTCCCCTAATACAATACATTTTTGTATGTGGTTTTCACTAATATATGTTTAAGCATGCTTTCCCTGAATATACACCTTTTTGTAATCATATGGTTGGAAAATTGCATATCAAAATTTGGAGAAGCGCAAATTTCAAAGGATGGCTGTGTTTTGGTTCACATATTATTTCAAGAACTGTGAATTAACTTTAAAGCTGAACCAAATTTCTCCCTCATCCCTAATTGGGATCTGGAAGGCACCAGGTTCCCTGTCCGTGACTTAATGGGCTGATTTCAAATAGGAGACCTTTGCAAATTTAGAAGGCTTACTTCTAAGTTATAGTATTAAGGATTTTGCCAGTGATGGTGTTGGACAATGTCAGACTGTTATGTGAAATATCAACATACTGCTATATTAAGTGCCCCATTTTGAATTACACACTTATTTCCTTTTCCAGCTGGCTGTAAGGAGGACCCAGGATCCAAAGATCCATGCAACAAATTCCACACACCCAAGAGCATTTGGATTTGTATGATTCTTACATGGCAGCCCTGCTTGCCAGATGGTAAACCACTTTGGAAAATAGAGGAGAGTTTCTACAACAAGTTATGAGGTGTTACAGGAAGTAGGGCCTGCTGTTCAGAGAAGAAAGTCAAAAACAACACAGGACCCATGCAAGACCCCGACTAGAGCTGCTTTTTGGATCCCATCTCATGTTATTAAGGCTACAATCTGAAAATGAGATTAATTCATACATTCTTCCTCCCTCCTTGTATTTCAGCTATTGCTGAGTTCACATATTTTCATCATTTCTGTGCTTTGATTTAAATTAAAATTTCCAGTGTATTTTATTTTTGGTCTGACTCTGGTCCCTTTCTGATTTGGGGGAGTAAAGCCCCAACGCATGTTACAAGTGACCTGAACCGGGGGGGGGGGGACATAAAGGAAATCTATTATTCCCTCTGCTGATTCCTCCTCAAAAGTATTTGTTGTTTTTGCAGGCTTTGCTCCTCTCTTTTCTCCCTTCTCTTCCTGTCTTTGTTCTCAGTTAGTGATGGCTCCCTGAGTAAAAGCTACATGGCTGCTTCAGTATGTATGATTTACCTCTTTGTATTAATAAACCATAAGTTTCTTTATTCTTTCAATTACCAGTCTTAATAGACAAGTGATTTCTGCAGTCCATCCCAATATTAATCTACCAAAAACTCTTAACACTGATTATCACCACTAGCTCAATGAAGTAAGCTCAACAGAGCAAAATTTGGGAACCTGTTTTTATTTATTTTTTTATTTGATTTATATCCCACTCTTTCTCCCAGTAGGAGCCCTGTTTTTACAATCCTTAGCACTCTGACCTGGGAGAAAGCTGCACTGAACACAGTGGGTTTTCTGAGTAGCATACAAAGGATGGTTTTGTAAGTACAGGCTCTTCTTTGTACCCTGAAGTAGGGATGGAAATATCTGTCAATTTCAATTCTCTCAGTTTCTAATTTTTCCAATCTTAAATTCAGTTCTTCACATTTTTTAAAATAAAAATGCATTTTTGAAAAGAAAAACCTCATGAAAAGTCTTCAGCGTTTTAGTGCAAATTTCTCCTAATAAACACATTTTTGTATGCAGTTTTGACTAATGTACAGATTTTTGCAAGCAATTTCTCCTAATATAATTAATTTTGTATGTTATTTTCACAAATATATTAATTTTTATGCATACTCCCCTAATATATGCATATTTGTAAACTTTGGTTGGTTGGAGAAGTGTATTGCAAAATTCAGATGTGAATTATGAAGGTTGGCTGTTTCAATTTTCATATTGTTTTGGAAAATGCAAATTTGAGAGATTCGGCTTTAAATGCAAACTGAATCCAATTTCTCCCCCATTCCTACCCTGAAGTATGTATTGCTGTCTAACAAGTCTATAGGCCTGTTTTAATTGTGTGTCCCCAATATGGAACTCTGTAAATGCAAGCTTCAAACAGAATGTGTAGCTATGTCCCAAGGAGGGAAATTACTGGGATCCCCAACTTTGGGGCCCGCAGGCACACTTGAAAATTCAAGAAACTTTCTTGGACACCATAAGACACCCATTTTGCAGGGGGGGGGGAAACTGGCAGTACTCAGAATCCCCCTCCCAAACAAGCAAAACACCTATGCGCCCTACCAAAAAAATAACCCCCAAACAAGCATCAACAAAGGTTTTATTTATTATTTATTTATTTATTACATTTATACCCCACCTTTCTTTCCATGATAGAAACCCAAGGTGACTTACATATGGTTCCCAGGCCGTTTCCCATCCAGGCACTGACCAGACCTGACCCTACTTAACTTCAGCAGGCAGCTGGCCTTATGTGCCTTCAGACTATAGCCTGGGACCAGGTTGAGATGTAGTTGTCTGTCATATATATGTTGAAAATTTAAATTAAAATAATTTTTAAACATCCATTTTACAATTAGGAAGGGCTGGGGGCCTTGGTGAGTACCAAGAGGAGTGACTGAGGGCGTTGCAATGCCCACAGGTGCTACATTGGAGATCCTAGTACCACTGAATCTGCCTCCAGTTGGAGTGTTCATTAATTGCCTTAAGAAGTGAAAGAACCATGATTCTCAAGGAATCAAATGGACAGAATGCGTGTGATGCGAGCTGCTTTGACCACTCTAAATCGAGGGGAACAGGCAGCCCACACATTTTTAAAGCATAAAAGCACCACAATCGGTTTTAGGTCGTCTCCTGGCTAGGACCTTCAGTGTAATATCCCCTTTTGGATGAATGTTGCCATAGTTCAGCAAATAGGAGTGGGGTGGGTGGGGTTAAGGGGGGGCATTAGAGATTCCCTAAACTTTTAATATGTGAGCAGACCATATTTCTTCACACTAACAAAATCATGTCAATTATGAAGTGGTCCTTCTCGCAGACACTTATTTCAACAGCTGGAAAGATGTTATTCAGACTTAGAGTGTATTAAATGCTGACATTGTTGGCAGTTTATCAAGGACTTTTGCATTTTATACTTTTCAGACTTGGACTGGGGATTAAATTAAGTTGCCGAGCTCCCTTGAAATTTACCTAATCCGAGCAGAAGGTCCCACTCCTACCTGAAGGGACTCTCAGTAGTATAGTGGCAAATTCTGAAGTGCAAGGTCCCTTCACGATAGTCACAGTCATGGCCCCTACACTCTTTTTTTACTGCTGGTCTGAGAATGAGATCCCTGTTAATGCCTTCTCCCACAAGAGAAGAGCCAATCTGTATCAAATGGGAGAGTGTTAGCTACCGAAAAGAGTTTTCTCAGTGGCTGACTCACCTCCTTTTACTCTGATTGGCTTCAATCAGCAGGAAATGAGTTGGAAGCATGTTGGAAGACTCTTATCAGTGGCAAAAACATTCCCCTTTCATGCTGATTGGCTTATAGGATGCTGGAGACATACAGGGGGACCCTGCTGGGACCCTGCACCCAAAAAAGTAAGGGGTCTAAGACCCCCTGAGACCCTGGATTACTACACAGCTGAGGACACTACCTGATAGATTCCACTTGCAAATTTAGCATAGCCCAGAACAGTAACTTGCATAACATAAATATGGTACTCACTACAACTTTACTGCAAAGCTAGTTTCCTGCCTTTGGCAGAGTGAATAAAACCATTCAACTCACCCATTCTCAGATCAGAACATTAAAGGCATGATGTAAACCAGGGACGGAGAACCTGCAGGCCTCCATATGTTGTTAAAACCACAATTCCCATAGTCTCTGATGATTGCCTATGCTAGCTGAGGGTGATGGGAGTTGGAATCCAATGGCCTCTGAGGGCCACAGGTTCCCTGCCCCTGCTTTAAAGTCAGGGGACCAACAAACAAGCCAACTGCTTTCCATCTCATTCTGGCTTTGGACAGAAGTGCCACCCAGTGAGAATTTTGATCAATTTAGCCCAAATGTATTGCTTCATTTATTAAACTATGTATGCCATACCCTTCCACAAACACTCAAGACAACATACAATAAAAAATAAATAAAAACCATGTAAGCAATTAAAGTCATAAAAGAATAGCCATTTTTAAACAAAATCATGAGACACCACTCATAGCAACCCAAAAAAGAAATTATTTAATGAAACAGTGGCCTCCTACAGTTCTATCTATGCTGCTCTATCTAGCCTGCTATTGTCTCATCTGACTGACAGTGACTCACCAAGGTTTCAGGCAGAGGATCTTTCTCATCACCTGCTTCCAGATCCTTTTAAATGGAGAGGCTGCTGATTAAACCTGGTCCTTCTGCATGCAAGACATGTACTCTGCTACTGAGCTATGGCCCCTCCGTTTGACCACCCTAAGCAGGGCTTGGCCCAAGATATTTTGCTGCCTGAGGCAAAGATGGTGTTGTTCTATGCATGAAGTCCCACTCAGTTCAGTGGGGCTTACTCCTTGCTGGGTGTATATAGGATTAAAGCTACATTATGGAAAGGTATTGTGCTATGTGCATGTTCAGAGACACATAATGTTTTTAGATGTATTGTTGGAATCAGCAGCCGGCGTCCTTGACAACAACAAAAAAGGAGAACTTTCTGTATTTGCTCCTCTTGGTTCCCTTTCAGAATTCTCCAGGTCCCCTTTCTAAGGTAGGCTCAGAGGGTTGTGACAAGGGAGAAGGCCTTTTTAGTTGTGGCCCCCAATCAATGGAATGCGCTCCCCAGTGAGGTCAACCTGGCACCTTCCGTGACATCTTTTCAGTGCCTGGTAAGGACTTACCTTTTTTCCTAGACTGAGATTGTTTTGCTATTAGTATGCTGCCAAAGCTTCCTGTGTTATGAGGGTGGTGGTTGTTTTATTGTTTTGTTCTTATGGTATGATGTGTTTTTTTAAAACGATGTTGTAAGTTGCTTGGAGACCTTCAGGTAACAAGCAACTAACAAATCTAAACAACAACAATAATTCCAGTACTTCCACCACTCCCCTCCCAAAAAACTCTATTCCCAGATATCAGAATAACTGAAAACAGAAGATGGCAGTCCTAAACATGTTTCCTCAGAGGTAAGTCCCATTGAGCTCAGTGGAACTGACTCACTAACAAGTATGCTTAGGATTGCAGCCAGGCCAGGGGTCAGCATGGCACATCCTTGGGCAGTTGCCAGGGCTCTAGTCAGGGGCAGATGGTACCTATTGGGACTGGTGGGGTAGAAGGGAGAGAGTCAAACAGTAGGTGGAGCCAGAGCCAAGGGCAGGTGGAGCCACCCTGATTGGTTGCAGGTAAGAAGGCAGACTGAGGTTGGTGGGGCAGAAATCCCTTTGCTCTTATGGACCAGTCTTCACTGGCCCCAGTACCCTGGCAAGGCCTACTGTGGATATCTGTCCTCCCCCACTGCACCCTGAAAGATAGCAAGATGGTCCCCAGTGGGATTCTGGAACATGCCATTTTCAATTTTCACATAGTGCTGGATATAACCTCTCTTCAAGGCACTGTGGGAAATTAAAATGGTTGCCCCAGACTTCCAGTGGGAGCTGTTCAGTGCTGCCACCACCAAGGAAGATCACTAGCATGACCCACCAATATTGAAGAGAAGCCAATAGGCCGGTTGGGCTCTTTCCAATGGCCTCCTCAAAACTGGAGCCAACCCTGATCCCAGACTTAGGCTACAATCCAATATGTGTCTACTCAGAAGTAAGCTCCATTGGGTTCAATGGGACTTACTCCCAGGTGTGTATTGGATTGCAGCCTTAGCCTACAATCTGAACTCCACTTACCTGTGAGTAAGACCCATTTAATTTAATACAACTTACTTCTGAGTAGACATGGTTAGGATTGTGGTTAGTCTTGGAAGGCATGAGTGCCTGCTTAAAGGTAAGATGATAATTCCAAAAATGGCCACACACTGTTCCTCTCTTATCCTCCTGGCGCAGCTAATTAGTGCCACTTGCCAAGATTTTTTTGACAGGTATGCCAAAACCTGAAGTGTGTTATCTCATAGAAAACATAACTGAATTTTGTCAACTAGTTTTGTGGCTCAGTCCTAATCAGCATTGCCCCTGGCCAACTTAACTCCAGTTGTTAGGAGCTGCCAAAGTGAATGTGTCTTGCAGTGCCGCTGGAAAATAGCCAAGCTTGGATTTTGGCAAATCTCCAGGGTAAGAGAGTTCCACAGCTGTGGGGGAAGCCTTCTGCTGTTAGTGAGGTGGTTGCATGTTATAGTCAAGAGGATGCTGCTGGCTGGTGTTAAAGACTGCAATCAAAGGGAAGGAGGGAGGCTTCAGTTGAGGGTGTGCAGAGCCCAAGACAAAGTGAACAGATGTAATAGTAAAACGTTGATACCGATTTTCTTTTCCTTACATTCATGAGTAACGTAATTCATGAGGCAGTAAGCACAAGGGACAAAGGACCCACTATGGTGAGCTGTATATATATTTAAATCATAGTAATTCTAAATTTACGTCCATACATACAAATTAGCATATGCAAATTATATGCAAATCTGTATGATATTTCACCCTCTTTTTTTGGTGATGCATAAGTAGCCACGCTACCATTCAGTCAGTTCCTCACTATTTGTCCCCTGCTTGATCCTCAAGGCTTTTATCCTAGGCCCTGACGTTGCTTTGATCTAGCAACCATTGTTCTAATGTGGCAGTGGGGAATCTCCAGCCTGAGGGCCTAAGCTGTTTTGGACAAACCAGGGCCAACTTTCCTGGGCATAGAAAAGTTCAAGTTGCAGCTTGAAACATCAAACCATGGCTGAAAGGAAAAAGAATTGCAAGTCCACTTAAATCCCACTCCCAGGTCTTCCTTTGCATCTATGGGTCCAAAGGAAAAAACCTTCCTTTGTAGACATGACTTGCAAGGCATGTCTGCAAAGGAAGGAAGGAGGAAAAAGTTGTATCCTGATGTCATGGTAACACAAGATGATTGACAGGTGGGTGGCCCATGGGGAGTGAGGTGGGACAGCTCAGGATCCCTTCTTTTTTATTTTACCATTTCTTACCTGCCCTTCACCACAGAGTCCCAGGGCATAGTTACAACAATAAAAGCCTCCTGGCTGAAATCCTGGTGAGCCCCTGACAATCAGTGTAAGCACTAGTGAGCTAGAAGATAGACGAATGGTCTGACTGGTGGAATAATAATAATAATAATAATATATTGAAAAGGTTCTGTATTGAACTCAATGATAATAATATAAAGATACAAAATACAATGAAGTCCAAAAGAAACAGAGTTTATAAAGTAGTCATGTAATGGCACACTAGCAGATACAAATCTGTTTTGGCAAAATGTCTTCCTCATATCTTGTTATACATATATTGTCCTTGGCAAGAGTAATAATAAGTTCTTTTGCACGCAGAGAATTCCTCTTACAAATGATATATGCAGCTGTTTCCATATGGTGATTTGTTTTGCAGTGTCACATCACTATAACAATTAATGTACAAAACTGCTTCCAATAGATGGTTTCTGGCTGTAAATACAAGTTATTACATTATTGAAATATTCTTATAACAAAGTTGTAACAACTAATATCAATAAAAAAACTTACCCAGTTAAGAGTTTTAAACAAGAATATCTTTCAGACGCTCCTCTAAGAAAAAGGCTTGTTGCAAATGAGATCTGAGGAAGACATTTGGTCGAAACAGATTTGTACCTGCTAGTGTGCCCTTATACACAACTACTTTGTAAACTCTATTTCTTTTGGATTTCATTGTATTTTATATCTTTATATTATTTTTGCTGAGTTCAATGCAGAACCGTTTTTATATATTGTGGGTCTTTATTTTTCTTATTGTACTTCTAATTGGACCCTCATACACTGTAGATTTATTTTGACTCAGTACAAGGCAGCTTCCTATGTTTCTGTGACTATGGTGGAAAACCAGGGGTTGGTCGTTTGCTGCAATGTGTGAAGTGGATCTAAGCAAACAGCAGATCTGCCACCTTCCTGCCTTCCTTCCACAGTTGGCTGTTCCAACTGAACAATCCTTCGGAGTCTACACGAGGTCCCAAAGCAATCACTGCCCCTAAAGATAATCCTGTGGATCTGAGATGCAGAATTGAGGATTATAAGAAAGCAATACTTTTTAGATGTAGCATCAAGAACAAAATGTATAATCCTAATGGAGAGGCTTAATTTAAGATACAAGGATTTGTTTTACAAGTTGGGAGATAAGGTGCAAGACTTACAAACCACCAAAAGAGAATATTAAAATCATCCAGAGATTCCTGTTACAAAACACAAGCAACTGCAAGATGGTTTGAAAAAGATTAATGTAAAAATAACAATGAAGGGCCAAGGATTCTCCAAGGTGAATCCTCTCGCTGAAACAGACAGCTGTTTCTTTAGAAAGCCATTTCTTTGTGTACTTTTAATAAAAATAAATATTTGCACTGTATTCTGTAATCCTAAAAGGAGTAAAGTAAGGATGTTTGAAACATAGCTATTATGTGTAAGGCCTTCAATACAGCAGGCATTCAAAAGACCTTTAAAATGAGTGCTAGAACAATGTTTTAGTTATGGGCTTGAAGTTCAACAAGGAGGGTGCCTATCTAATCTCTGCTGGGAGGAGTTCCACAGGCTTGGGCTCACTACATGGAATGCACGGCTTCTATACATTATAAGCCATGTTCTAAATGTCACCCCGGCCAATAATCTGGCCACTGCATTCTGGACCAACATCTGAATGGTTTTCAAAGGCAACCCCAAGTAGAGTCCATTGCAGTAATCAAGTCTGGAAGTGACCAGAGTGTGGAATACTCTATGTCACCTGCAAAAGGGGCCATAGTGGGGAATATGCACTTCTAACCAATGATAATGTTGGTTCTAGTACCCCAAGCCACACACCTGCTCCTTCCAGGGGATTGCAATTCCATCCAGAGTAACCCGTTTCCCCACCTCTCATACCTGAGAACTCAGGACACCAATGTCTTATCTGCATTCAGGCTTAATTCATTGGCCCATATCCGGCCCATCATTGTCTCCAAGCACCAGTCTAGCCCCTAATGGAGCTGGGTATTATGTGCATCTTGGTGACACCTCACTACAAATATCCTGATAACTGCTCCCAATAGCTTCAGGTAGATGTTAAATAACACAGAGAACAAGATGGATCCCACACCACAGGATAATTCTCATGGCACTGACTCTGGAAATGATCTTGAAGACACGAGTGGAGCCACCATAATATGGTACCCCCAACCCCTACCTCATAGAGCTGATCAAGGAGGATACCATGGTCAATGGTATCAAAAGCTACAGAAAGGTCAAGGAGAATGAGCATGAGGTACTGCATTGCAGTGGTTCCACTTCTACTTGGCAGGTCGCCTCCAGAAGGTGGTGCTTGGGGAACATTGCTCGGCACCCTGGACTCTCCAGTATGGGGTTCCGCAGGGGTCAGTTCTGTCCCCCATGCTGTTCAACATCTACATGAAACCGTTGGGTGCGGTCATCTGGAGCTTTGGAGTGCGTTGCCATCAGTATGCTGATGACACGCAGCTCTATTTCTCCTTTTCATCTTCTTCAGGTGAGGCTGTCAATGTGCTGAACCGGTGCCTGGCTGCGACAATGAGCCATGAAGCTCACTGGGTGACCTTGGGCCAGCCACTGCCTGTCAGCCTCAGAGGAAGGCAATAGTAAACCACCTCTGAATACCGCTTACCATGAAAACCCTATTTGTAGGGTCTCTATAAGTCGACTTGAAGGCAGTCCATTTCCATTTTCATGCTTTGTATTTTTAAATCTATGAAATCTGCCTTGGGACCCACATTCCGGGTGAGATAATAATAAAATTATTATTATTAATAGGGCACCCAATCCTGCAGCTGGGGTAACCACTCCCAGCCCAAACCTCACCAGGGAATGTATTGGTACAATGACACAATAAGCTCCCACCCTCATCAATGGGATATTTCCAACATGCTCTGTGGCAAAATCCATGTTGAGGGTATGCTGGCCACATGGGCTTGGCCATCAATGTACTGGGACAGCCCCAGGGTAGTCATGGAGGCCATGAAGTCCTGAGATGGCCCATTTGAGGCAGCCTCAGCATGGATGTCAGAGTCCCCCAACACTACTGTGAAGGGGTTCTCCAACACTTCCTTTGAGACTGTCGGCCATGACACTTCTAGTGCAGCAGAATGGGTGATACACTGACAACAATTCTGTCCCTCTGGCCCAACACCACAAACAGTCCCTCAAACCCACAGAAAAAATGGAAATGGACTGCCTTCAAGTTGATTCCGACGTATGGCGACCCTACAAATAGGGTTTTCATGGTAAGCGGTATTCAGAGGCGGTGTACCATTGCCTTCCTCTGAGGCTGAGAGGCAGTGACTGGCCCAAGGTCACCCAGTGAGCTTCATGGCTATGTGGAGATTCGAACCCTGGTCTTCCAGGTCGTAGTCCAACACTAACCATTACGCCACACTGGTTCTCAACAAACCAGAGAGGGTTTGCATTTATTCAACTGGTGAAGCCCATCCCTCTCCTGTTGAGAGAGAAGCCATATTTGTTGAATTTCAAATAGCTGTTAAAGAACAGTGAATGGATCCTTGTTGAATTTCATTTGGCTGTTAAAGGCACCAGATCCCTGCCAGGAAAAAAGTGTCAAACGTATTCCTGTCTTTAAAGATTTGTGGCTGGGACAGCATGCAGAGTAGTTTTACTTTCTGTTGCTAATTATTTAGAAAAGTGGCAACAAACCGGAGAAAAAGACTTCCGGGTAGCTTGTGACAGCAAGTCACCCCTAAGAGACTTTTGATCCTCTGTAAGAAAAACTAAAATAGAGCCATAAATCACTCGTCTTCAGCTATGCTTTAAAACAACACAGAACACCCTTGCCATAATTGTTCCTTTTCCTTCAAAGAGCCTTGGGAATTGTAGTTTGCAAGAACTGTCTACTGGGGACCCCTAGTGTCTTCCTTACAGATAAACATTTTTTACAAGGTTCCAGCAGTAGTTATGCTTGCTTAAGCTTATAGTGTTGTAAGACTGGACATTTGGACATATTATAATGATATGGACTATTGGATATATTACTGTATATTTATAACAAAGTTTTTGTTGCACCTATATATTGATGAATTGATTTCTTTACTGTTCTTTTGAACTCAGGGGTGTAGTCATCCAGGGTCTCGGGACCCTTTACATTTTTGGGAGCAGAGACCCAGCAGGGCCCCTATGTCTCCAGCATCCCATCAGGCAATCAGCATGAAAGGGGAGTGTGTTAGCCACTGAGAAGAGTCTTCTAGTCCTTTCCTGCTGATTGGAGCCAATCAGAGTGAAAGAAGGTGAGTCAGCCACTCAGAAGACTATTCTCAGTAGGCAACACTCTCCCGTTTCATGCTTATTGGTTCCTAGGGATGTTTGTTCTTGTGGGAGAATGCATGAACAAGGATCTCATTTTTAACCCAGCAGCAAAAAAAAGAGGGGGGTGGCTGTGACCAATATGAAGAGACCATGCACTTCTGAATTTGCTATGCTACTGTTAGAGCTGCTTTGTGTATTGGCTCAAAAATCCTTTTTGGAATTTGTCAAGTGGGAGGCTCAGGCCCAGGGGTCAAATGAGGCCTTCCAGTCCTCTCTGTCTAGCCCTTGGATCACTTGCCAGGTCACCCCCCCTCCCCTCACTGATACTGCTTCACATCCTCTTTCTGTATTTTTGCCTGGCTGGAATGCACCCTTGAAGTCTAATAATGCTGCCTGCTTTCAGTCATCATTATTACATTTATAACCTGCTCTTCTTCCAATGAACAAAAGGTGGCATACATGGTTCTCTCCCCCACCACCATTTTATTCCCTCACAACAACCCTGTGAGGTAAAGACAGTGAATGGAAGATAGAGAGGGGTGTGTGAGTGTGTGCAGAAAGTAGCCTACTCTACATAGGTAACATTTACATTCATTGCTTCACCCACTTTTGCCTTTGGACCCGCCCAGCACTGGCACATGGCTCCCAAAAGGTTGTCCAGATGGGAATGCAGGCCTTGGTCTGAAAGAAGTTCCCTACCTCTGCTGTACATTAACAGAACTGCGGGGTGTGGGTGGCTGTCTCTCTGGGAACCTGATGAAGGAACAATGGGCTAACTGTTGGAGCCTTGGGTGGGGAACCATTTTCAGGATGAGGGCCACATTACCCTGGTGAAAAGTTGAGGGGGGTGATGCAATTGGGCAGTATGAGACCTGAAAGTGAGTAGAACCAGGTTCACACACAATCAGGGCCAGAAGGTTCCAACAGTAGGTACTGGGTCTCCTCTTCTAGGGTGTGGACCCCAGCTAGGGTTGCCAGGTTGAATCCCTGATCCTGATCCTGTATCTTTAGGAGAAAAGAAAGTCAGCCAAGTGCAAGTGTTCTTGCAACCCTGTAATGGGAAAAACCACAAGGTGGAATTCTTCCTCCCCTCTGCACAACTTTTAAAGATACAAAAGACCTCTTAGAGGCTGGGCCTGGCAACCAAGAGGTCTTCTGTATTTTTAAAAGTTGTGCAGGGGGGAGGGAGAATTCCACCTTGTGGTTTTTCCCATTACAGAGTTGCAAGAACATCTGCACTTGGCTGACTTTCTCTTCTCCTAAAGATACAGGATCAGGATCAGGGATTCAACCTGGCAACCCTAGCCCCAGCAGATACCATCCAGTGCTGACCCCCTGGCTCTGCATAGAATTGCAGTCTTAGCTTTTATTCTTAAAGCAGTGGCCATAAGAAACAAAGTAGCATTTTTAATTTTTCTTTTCTCAGGTAAGAAGCACTCAGATTTACATAACTGCTATGAGTTAGGGTTGCCTAGGCTAGGATTCTTTCTCTCACACACAAAAAGCCCATTCCTGTTCCTTTAACGCATATTTGATTTGCAGACATCAGGAAGCAAAACTTTCCATGGTACAGCCACTGAACAGGATCAGCTGCCAATTGCAGCTAAAGCAAACCACTGTTAAAGGGACAGCTACAAGGGCATATTCAAAATCTGGCAATCCTAATAATCATTTGCATCCTGGTTGGGGGGTGCCAATGTGCATCGTGACTTCAACAGCTTAGGAACAACCACCTAAGATGCATCTTTCAAGAAAAGAAGAGTTAATTAGCAAGTTTATAATTTGAGGAGGGTATAACATATTTATATACAGAACCCTGATCCAGATCTCTACAGAAACATCTGTGCACTTGAATGTACACCTGGGCAGCACTGCTGCATTTCCCCTGGGTAATAGAGGCTCTTTAACTTTTAAGCAATGAAATGTAAATATTTTTAACCCACTCTTCCTCCAAAGTTGCATATGTAATACCCCCCTCCATTTTATCTTCACAATGACCTTGTGAGTTGGGTTAGATTGAGAGATTATGACTGGCCCAAGGTCTCCCATGGAGTTGTATGGCTGAATGGGGGTGTGAACCAGGCTATCCCTGGTCCTAGTCTTACATCAGTGATGGGCATCCTGTGCCCCTATAGATGTTAAGACTCCAGCTCCCATAATCTCCAGCCACCATGGACAATGGTCAGGGTGTCATCCACATCTGGAAGGTCAAAGGCTCTCCACTCCATCCCACACAATTACTGACCTTCCTCCAGGGTTGATTGGACTGTGCAAGGAGTGAATAAAGGACCTAGTACTTGGAAGAGGCTTGAAAAGGGCCTAGAGGCAGAAACAAAGTTTATGTGTAAAAAATTAAATTAGGAATGATGAGCCCCAAACATAAAGGGTGCATGGGCATGCACAGAGTGCACCTGCCAGTGAGGAACCTCTGTATTTAATAAGATGACTCCACAATACAACAGTATTCCTTTTTTTTTTTTTTTTTTTACATTTTATGATTCCTAGTCATGGTGATTGATAATAAATGTTGATTATGTATTGACACTTTTTGACTTTATTTGATTTATATTCTTAAGAATTTGGGTTGACAACTTTATAAGCTCATCAAGGGGTCAATGAACTCAGAAGGTTGGAAAACCCTGCTCTAAGCTATATCACCTCTCAGTGCAAAATGGCTAAACGTCCAAAATAAAGCTAGACACCTTTTGGCCTGTTTTCCGATTAAGAGAGGCTGACATAACTAATCAGCAAATCACCCTTCAGGGCCTTTCACCCATTAATCTGTTTTATGAAGACACAGCCACCACCCCTCTGGGTTTTCTCCCATTACTGTTTCTGCAGCCTGAGCTCGGCAGCATCTCCCTGTGTTCATCTCTTTTGTTGCATCAGTGAAAACACAAAGGTTTTGCCAACAATAGCAGCAAAATATTTTCTGAATACTAAGTCATGTTGTATGGCACAAATTACTGGGTTTATGGGATAAAAGAATTATGTGGTTCTATCTCTAGCAGAGTAAAAATAGCAAAAACTGAATGAGCGATCACCAGCCGCACCTCCACCCTCTCACAGTCTAGCAGAATAAAGTAAACAAGCTTTCTCCAGAAAAATATATAAAATTAGTTCACTCATGACCTCTTCATTATGTAGTGATACAGGTACAGCTTAGGAAGTCAGAAAGAAGAAATATAGGTCACTTCAGTCCCTAGTTTTTCAGTTTCTGGCAAGTGGCCTC
This sequence comes from Rhineura floridana, assembly GCF_030035675.1. Lineage (NCBI taxonomy): Eukaryota > Metazoa > Chordata > Lepidosauria > Squamata > Rhineuridae > Rhineura > Rhineura floridana. Next base: position 184,313,034 of record NC_084483.1, on the reverse strand, counting down.
ACACCTGCTTGTGTATGTGGTAATGGAAAATTTAAAAAAGGCAACACAGCAAGAAAGAAAAAGGGAGGGGAGAAACAACAAACAAAAGTGAAGTTATGTCACAGCAACCTATACAGTCTCCCTTTTCCCTTCTCCCTTTGAATGGAAATGGACTGCCTTCAAGTTGATTCCGACTTATGGTGACCCTACGAATAGGGTTTTCATGGTAATTGGTATTCAGAGCTAGTTTACCATTGCCTTCATCTGAGGATGAGAGGCAGTGACTGGCCCAAGGTCACCCAGTGCACTTCATGGCTGTGTGGGGATTCGAACCCTGGTCTCCCAGGTAGTAGTCCAACACCTTAACTCAAAGTCCTGCCCCCTAGTGATGGCATATGAGATTGCCTATTTCCAGTATAAATCACAGTACTAGGGCATCCTAACCCTTCCCCAAAGCAGTATTATTAAACAAGTGGGACCTGCAATAAATTGTTGTTGTTGTTAGTCACTCTCCTCATAAAGTGACAGAAAGCAAGTTACAACTATATAACGTTAAAAGCAATTGTAACAAATACATTAAAAACAACAAGAACAACACAACAATCTGCAATTCTTAACAGCCTGGAACCCTGAACAGGAGCACTCTACACTGCAATAGGGTTCCAGCCACCCAGACACACCTGCTTCAGAATATTCCATTCCATTTAGGGTTGCCACGGTCAGGGCCTGAGACTGATCCTGTATCTTTAGGAGAAGAGAAAGTCAGCCAAGTGCAGGTGTTCTGGCAACATTGTAATGGGAAAAACCACAAGGTGGAATTCTCCCTTCCCCCTGAACCTGGCAACCCTTATTCTGTTCACCCTTCTCTCTCCGGTTTCCACTCCCCTACCCCAACAGGTAATCAGCAATCTGTGGCAACTGAACATGTTTAGTCCTCCTTGTTCAACTGTTTTTATACAGTATTGTTGTTCTACCCCCTTAGGTTCTACCCCATGAAATGTTTTTGTACTTTACAAGAATTGCCTTTTCCCAAAGCCTGCCGACACTTTCTTCTTGTTTCTCAGTTGCTCTGTTTTGGCTTTTGTCCTGTTAGCACTCATCAGCTGAGTATGCTATTAGAGGGAGAAAGCTCAGTATTTCATCATGCTGTAGACAGAACCCAGAACAGAGCTATGCTGATAGAAGTGGACTTGATTCTCAGTAGGGCAGCTATCAATTTGAGATGCTCTCCAACTCTGAGGCCCCATCTATACACTTAAGCAGTTCCCAGAGTGATTTTAATCCCTCTTCCCAGGGTACTCTGACAATTATAGCTCTGTGAGGGGAATAGTGTCTCCTAGAACTCTCAGCACCCTTAACAAACTACAGTTCCCAGGACTCTTTGGGGGAAGCCATGACTGTTTAAAAAGAGGCATGCTGCTGCTTTGAATACTGTGTACATGGGGCCTTACCTTATGAAACAGGATATATAATGAGGACATGTCCAAGATATAAACCTCCCATTGCTGTTCCTAGAGCTACCAGGTTTGTTTGTTTTGCAGGCAAATTTTTCTTCACATGGAGATACCTTTCAGTTTGTTACTCAGATGTCATAGGAATGCTGCCCAAAGAAACTGGCCACTTCATAGGAATTTTAATCTTACTTGATGTGAACTCTGCAATGTAGACTACTCTTATAGCCCAAAACTATGTATATTTACTGAGAAAGAAGTCCCATCTAAATGTGCATGGTATCTGAGAAGAGCTATGGCTTTCTTTGGTGAAGTGGCTTGCCACAGTCAGCCCAATGAGCAATAAAGCTGAGCCAGAATTTAAACAAGGGTTGCATAGATCCCCAAAAAAACATTCTGTTTCACCCATAGTTTTTAAAAATTCTGCATAGTAATTCTAAGACAGTCAGCAGTTGGAGCAGTTAGAGTTAGCCTAGGACTAGAGACGTGGGTGCAAATTCTCACTTGGCTATGAAACTTGCTGTGTGACCCTGGTCTAGTCACTCTTCTGTAAACTACCTACCTTACAGAGTTGTTATCAGAGAGAAAAAAAGAGAGCCAGTGTGGCATAGTGGTTAAGGTGTTGGACTATGAATCCCCACACAGCCATGAAGCTCACTGGGTGACCTTGGGCTAGTCACTGCCTCTCAGTCTCAGAGGAAGGCAATGGTAAACCCCCTTTGAATACCACTTACCATGAAGACCCATCACCATAAGTTGGGATCGACTTGAAGTCAATCCATTTCCATTTTCCATCAGAAAACAAAGGTCTAGGAGGTTAAATTTACATCCTGAGTTTCTTGAAGGATTGGTGTGCTATAAATGTAACAAATAATGTGTTGGAAGTGGGGCAAGAGCAACTCTTGTTCTTTTGTTTATGTTCCAGAAGGGAGCTAGAGTTAGGGTCCTCCAGATGGATAGGCTTGACTACCTTTACCTGTGATGCTCTGACTGACTTCCTTCCGGCTGTTAGACTGATAAGCCTTAAGGGAAGCTTACCTGCCCCTCCTCGTTCTGCCCTTTCCTCTCTTCTCTTCTCCAACTATCCAAGAGAGAAGAGACACCTTTGTCTATGCTCTCTCGCTCTCTCTCCTGAGTCTTGAGAGCAACTCCCAAGCCTGGGTATTGCATCTCTAACTTAGTTAGTTAGAACTAGGTATGCCTTTTTATCTACTCTGTATTTCTATAAATAAACTAGCTTTTCTTATTTTACTAAGTCTGAAGTCTCAGTGATCTCACTGCAGGGTAAAAGCCTGCTTTCTTAGGTAAACACACACACACACACTGGCACACATGCATTTCAGACCACTGTTATTCTCTGCTTAACAAATATACAGATTTACACAACAACATAATGGATGGGATTGTAAACAGAAGTCACAATATTAATTCAATTGAGGTTGTATTTCTCATTTTCAATAACATTTGATATTCTCAGAATAGATGCATTATGAAAGACTTTAAAACATAATATTGGACTGATTGTGGATTACCGCCTAATAGGGTTGTGGTATTCTTTAGTAAAACGAGCAATTGAAAGGTGATCTGGGGCTGAAAATTTTGCAGTCCTTAATTTTTCTGCTGAAATGTTTGTTTCATATGTTCACTAATAACAATGCACGGATGCCAACTGCAAATAAATATTAGGCACTCTCTGCAGTTTTTAGCTTTGTTTACTGAATACAAGTAAAATAAACATGCTAAAGTAGATCACTCTCTGCATCAGAATGCAGACTTAAAATCTTTCTATGAAAATTACTGAAATTTGTAAAGGAAAATTTTCTAAGTCAACATTTTCCAGAAAACCCACATCATTGGTGATCTTTCTAGTTTCCCACCAAACCCTGAATTAAACTGCATGCCAACACTAGGTTTTGCCTGACAGGGTATGTGGTTTTTTAAAGTGGCACAGCAGACAGAAATTCAGCAGGTGAGGCTTTTCCATCACTGAAATTGTGTGCTGGGAAAGCTGCCCCTGTTGAATTTCTACCTGCAAGGCAGCTCTTAAAGGCATAGAAGCTCTGTCAGGGTAAAAGCAACAACTAAAAGTTGAGCAGCCTTCTGGTTTCTGTTGTGGTCTTAGAAATCCTAAAGGAAGGTTTTTTATTGCGGTCTTGGAAATCCTTAAGGTTGGCAACGTTTGAACGGGAAGGTGAGGTGCTGCAGAGGTCCTTTTAATACTCCTTTTGCAGATCAAGCCTATGTTAAAGGCAGAGGAGCAGACCAGGCAGGGACTTTTGCCTGATCACTTGGCTACTCTAGAATACACACACAGAGCCTGGTTGGCATGCGCTTCCTTTCCCCAGAGAAGCAGGCACTATGTATGGAGAAATATTTCTGTGTGTGTGTGTTTAAAAAAGCTTATCGTGGAGAGCTTGCTGTTGGGTAAAAGCAGCTACACTTGTGATTATGTGAAGCAATCTCTTATTCATGGGGCGGAGAAGAAAATGTTTTCATGCCGTGGGGAAAAAAATCCGGAGCTGAGTCGAGTGCGCATACAAGCTGAGTGGTGTATGTGCGCTTGTGGGAGTGAGGCCTTAACACCTGGTGGTCAGGACCTATTAATCCTGTCAGTAATTCACGCGCAGCGCCACAGATTGGATGCCTCAGATCACGTAGGAGCCGGAGGAGCGACGAAGGCCGCAGGAAGCGGAAGGCCGAGCTGCACGTACTGAAGGAGGCTTCCCAGCACAAGTGCCTCACGTGCCACATCTCTCGTCTCTCACCTCCCTCCTTCCCTTTAAGGGACTCCCGGAAGCCAGGCTTCCGACCCTACACGTTACAAAAGTGAGTGAGAGAGAATATGAGTGTGTGTGTGTGTGTGAGTGAGTGAGTGAGTGAGTGAGTGAGAGAGAGAGCGCGAGTGAGTGAGTGAGTGAGTGAGTGAGTGTGAATGAATGAATGAATGAATGAATGGCGTTGTCATGTTAGCACATTTACAGACGCTCTTGTCAGTCTAAGATATTTTTCTGACTGAGGCAAAACCCCTAAGCTAGGGAGCATAGTACCGAAAACTTCATTCAGTCCCAAATTCTATGAGAGGGAGAAAAACTTCTACCCGCTTTCTTCACGCCATGCATAATCTTACATACTTCTAACATGCCCCCTCTTACTTTCCTTTTTCTATAATAAAAAGCCCCAAATGTTGTAACCTTTCCTTATAATAGAAGTTGCCAGTCCTTTGATCCTTTTGGTTGCTTCTTTCTAAACCTTTTTCAGCTCTACAGTAGCCCTTCTGAGGTAAGGCGACCAGAACTGTAGATGGTATTCCAAATGGGGCTGCACCGTGGATTTATATGACATTATGATATTGGCAGTTTTATTTTCAATACTTTTCCTAACAAATTCCTAGTATGGAATTTACCTTTTTTGCAGCTGCTGCAAACTGGGTCCACCCCATCTTCATTGAGCTATCTGCTGCAACCCCAGGGTCACGTTCCTGGTTAGTCAGCAACACCAGTTCAGATCCCATGAACAGGACAGAATTAGGATTTTTTTTTTGCTCCATTTGCCATCACATATTGCTCAGATTGAATTTCATTTGCCATTTTTCTGCCCACTCATCCAGTTTGGAGCTTTTTGCAAATATTTTTTTTAATTACCTTGAATAATTTAATATCATCAGCAAACTTGGCTACCTCGTTGCTTACCCTTAGCTCAGTCTAATCGTGTATGAACTAATTTAAAAGTGCAGGTCCCAATAATGATCCATGGGAGACTCCACTTTCTGCATCCTGCTGTGAGAACTGTCCATTTATTCCTCTATTCTCTTGATTCCCGTCTGTTTCCAGTTAAGACGACCTTTCCTCTTATTCCATGGCTAAGCTTACTTTTTGAAGTACTTATCAAAAGCTTTTTGAAAAGTCTAAGTATACAGTGTCAACTATGTCACTTCTATGTGTTTGTTTTCACTTTCAAATAACTCTTTAGTTATTAAGACAGGACTTACCATTGCAGAAGCTATGCTGGATGTTCTATATGTTCGGTAATTCTATCTTTAATAATGTTCTCATCCATTTTCCAAAAAGAGATGTTAAGATAACTGGCCTGTAATTTTCCAGATACCATCTGGATACCATTGGCTGCATTTCCGTCCTTGAGTCCTTGTTAGAAGATCCAGAATTTCATATTTGACTTCTTTAAGAACTCTTTGGTGGATGCGTGACCTAATAATTTCAGTTTTTATTTTGTCAGTAAGGCCTAGAACTACTTGCCTTGGTCCCTCAGACTCCCTTTCTTAGAAAGTTGGTTCAGCGCAGGGATCTGTTCCACATCTTCTGCTGTGAAGACAGGTGCAAAGAATTCATTCAGCTTCTCCTTTTCCTCCTTCAGTATACCTTTGACTCACTTGCTGTCCAAAGATCCAACTGCCTCCTTGGCCCATCTCCTGCTTCTAATGTATTTAAATATTATTTTGTTGCTGGTTTTATGTTTTTAGCAATTTTCTCCTCAAATTCTTTTCCCCCATCTCTTATTGTCTGCTTGTATTTCTTTTGCCAAAGTTTGTGTATCTTTTTGTTCTCATTTGGACAAACTTCTATTTTCTAAGAAATCCTTCTTGCCTCTGCTCATTAACCTTAAGGTTCATTGTCTCTGCCCATTAACCACACTGGCATCCTCTTGGCCCTGGTGGTGCCTTTCCTGATCTGTGATATACAATCTAGCTGAGCATCTATTATGAAAGACCCCAAAGCATTCTGGAGAAATCTGACACTTTTCACTTTCCCTTACAACTTTATTTTTATAAATAAAAAAATCTGGGGGTAGCACACATGTCTGCCGTGAATCTAGGTCTCCTCAGTCTGTGTCCACACTGTATTGAATAGAAGAGAGCAATCCAAATGGTGTAATTTCTCCTATTGCTGCAGAAAAGTGATGAGGAAAGCCTTGCTAAGTGAAATTAATCCTTGGCTGTTGCAGTTTTCAACACACTAGGAAGGAAGCTTCATTGGACATAATGGGACTTATTTCTGAGTACTGTAAACATGTAAGATTGTGCTGTAAGTAATATAGCCACTATAAATACCTCTCAGTTCGGTGCTTCTTGTATGTACAAAGACACAGGGTACTAGACTGTCACTATTTTGCAAGAGGGATTCAAGTGCACATAGTAAATTTAGCTTTGTGCAATTAACGTGGATTAAAGCACTTTGTCACTCTAGCTCAACAAACCCACTTTTAAAAAGAAAAGGACATTTTGCAGTTTGGAAAGCAATGGGGAAATGCATTGAAAAATGTGAGATGAATGAACGATTAACGAGAAGATGTGTAAACATCCCACAAGCAAACCAGGATGAATGCTAATTGTCGTATAACAGCCCTGCAAATAAATCAGAATGAATGCTCAATAAAAGCCGGACGTAATCTAACTTTCTTATAAGCTTTGTGCAAGAATAGGGTTGTAGTCATCCAGGGTTGCGGGGGTGGTTACTTTTGGGGGAGCAGGGTCTCAGCCAGGTTCCTGTGTATGAGCCAATCAGCATGAAAGAATCTTTGTCCTTTTGTGCTGATTGGAGCCAATCAGAGTGAAAGCAGGTGAATCAGCCACTGAGAAGACTTCTCTCAGTAGCTAACAAAACAGGTGGCTGTCCCTAAGAGGAGAGATAGAAGAATATATACTTTAGAACCATAAGTAATGAGTTGTTGTGCTGTAATGTTACTCAGCTTGTACCCAAGCCTAAGCACATACAACTGAAATGACCACATATTGCTTCTCTTGACTCCCTTTCCTCGCTTGTTTTTCTTTTCTGTTGTTTATTAGATTGTATGATTATTTGGGGCAAGGAGCTGTCCTTTTGTGCTATGTAAAACATCACACAACCACTCTCCATGTTTTTAAGGTGTTGCATTAAAAATATAATAAAACATATTTAAACATATGAATCAAGGGTACCATAGTAGTTGATCAACATAATGGATTCTTCTAACCAATTAATCAATTAAATGTTGCTACCTTTTTTAAAGTGGTCCTTTCATAGCATTCACTGCAACCTGGCACTCAAAAATTTAGCACGTGTACAGTAGGGCCCCGCTTTACAGCGCTTCGCTTTACAGCATTCCGCTAATACAGCGGTTGTGAATTGTAGAAAGGCCCCGCTTTACAGCGCTTGTTCCGCTTTTACGGCAGTTTTTTGCTGCCGGGCGCCATTTTGGTCAATGTAAGTCAATGGGATCCGCTTTACAGCGGGGGTCCAGAACGTAACCCACTGTATGAGTAGGGCCCTACTGTATGCAGCTTTATCCCATCACTGTCTCCATACAAGGAAACACTTTACTTTCTAAGTTTGCAAGGTGTCAGGATACAGTTAAAGAATATAAGAACAGGATCATTAAAAAAAAGAAGTGCGACCATATTTTTGGAACTCTTTATGAAGTTAGTGAGCTTCTTGGGGGAGTATAGGTGAGGCTCAGAGCCCTGTGATGCTACGTCAAATTCAGTAACCAGAAAATTATAATTGTTATTAAAATAATTTATTAAAACTCACTTGTGTACATCAATGTGCTTAATTTACACACTTTATTGTGTTCCACAAGTGTGTGTGTGTGTGAGAGAGGGAGAGGTGGCTTCAGAGAAGGACTGGCAGAACCTTTGGGGGCGCAGGTGATTGGCGTACAACTTTTTTGTGTGTGGCAGGTATTGGTGAATTGAAGGTTGAATTGAATAAAGTCTGTGAAAAGTGCTCAAATGCTGGTGCTGGGTTCATTCACTGCAGGGGTTCTGAGAATGGGGAGCCACACATGCCAAAGACTCTACTTCCAGAATGTTTTAATGGCACATATGAGGATGGCACCAATAGCAACCATCTCATGCTTCTTAATGAAAAAGAACACCAGTTCTTTCGCTATATAAATGACGTGTATGAAGATGAAGCAATACAGGAACAATGTAAACTGGTCCTGAGGTAACAGGAAGTGATGGGCTCCACCAGAAGGCTGTGGAGAGAGGAAAAGAAATGGTATGAATCATGTTTCAAATGCCGCAGGTCACAAAAGGCTGGCAGAAGAAATGTGTTCTCATGCTCCTTTGCAAACGACAGTAGCTTATTCTCACATTACATTTCCATAGTAAAATACTTCACCTGTACTGTTCATGATGCCATGTCAGTCAGCTGCCTAATATGCATAATTTATTCCAGTAACAGAATTGGTTTTCTTTGGGTGCTGAATTTGGATTTATGTTCAAGCTTGTATTATTCTGATTCATAGTTTCAGATCATGTGTTTATTGAGCTGAACCCATCCACTGATTCTCCTTGGCAAATGCACTTCTGTGTTTGTTCTACATCTAGTTCTTCTCTGATAGCAGTATCCTCATTCTGCGGTCACATCCGTGCTATACATTTAAAGCACTCATATACCACTTTAACAGTCATGGAGAATCCTAGGAATGGTAGTTTAAGAGTTCTGGGAACTGTAAGACTGTGAAGTCAGCACTCTTAAATAACAACAGATTCCAGATTTCTTTCTGGGAAGCCATGACTGTTAAAGTGGTATAAGAGTGCTTTAAATGTATGGTGTGGATGTGACCTGAGTCCTTGTTTCTCTGTTGATGAGCACTTCTGTTGTTCCCTGTCTGCACACACAGACCTTAAGGCCCACCCCATGCTGTTGGAATGTAGATATGAAAAGAAGGATGTCTCCAGATGGCTCTTCTATTCCAGGGGAGTCTCCAAACTATTTCCTCCCCATTTTGGACCATTTACCTGTAATTTTCCCAATAAACAACATAGACCCCAAGAACATCGGCTACCTACTGCCTTGTTTTCACCATCTAGTTTTGTCTAGAGACATAGCTTGGATTCTAAGTTAACATACACACCATGCATTTAAAGCACATGACTTCTCCCAAAGAATCCAGGAAACAGTAGTTTACTACGCACAGAGCTATAGTTCCCAGGATTCTTTATTTATTACATTTATACCCCGCCTTTCTTTTCATCATAGAAACCCAAAGCAGCTTACATATGGCTCCCAGGAGGTCTCCCATCCAGGCACTGACCAGACCTGACCCTGTTTAGCTTCAGCAGGGAGGTGGCCTTATGTGCCTTCAGACCATAGCCTTTCTTTAGAGACAGTTATGCACTTTAAATGTGTTTAAATTGTATAGTGTGTATGCAGCCCAAGTTAGTTCACAGAATGAAAGTTTCCTCATACCCCCCTACTCCAATGACTGCAGCTAACTGTGTCCTCTGGAGAGATCTGGGGGCTGTCCTAATCAGTGTATAATAACACCTGCTCTCTGGAAAAAAAATAGCTATTGTCTGTCTTCAGTTGCTGAGAAGTATTACAAATCTTCCTGAGAGCTTTCCAAACCAAGGATGTCTTTCCATCTGTTCAAGTTCAGGACACCTCTCTAACTGATTACATAAGAACTTAAGAAGAGCTTGCTGGATCAGGCCAGTGGCCCATCTAGTCCAGCATCCTGTTCTCACAGTGGCCAACCAGGTGCCTGGGGGAAGCCCACAAGCAGGACCTGAGTGCAAGAACACTCTCCCCTCCTGAGGCTTCCGGCAACTGGTTTTCAGAAGCATGCTGCCTCTGACTAGGGTGGCAGAGCACAGCCATCACGGCTAGTAGCCATTGATAGCCCTGTCCTCCATGAATTTGTCTAATCTTCTTTTAAAGCCATTCAAGCTGGTGGCCGTTACTGCATCCTGTGGGAGAAAATTCCATAGTTTAACTACGCGCTGAGTAAAGAAGTACTTTTGTCTCGAATCTTCCAACATTCAGCTTCTTTGAATGTCCATGAGTTCTAGTATTATGAGAAAGGGAGAAGAACTTTGCTCTATCCACTTTCTCAATGCCATGCATAATTTTATACACTTCTATCATGTCTCCTCTGACCCGCCTTTTCTCTAAACTAAAAAGCCCCAAATGCTGCAACCTTTCCTCATAAGGGAGTCGCTCCATCCCCTTGATCATTCTGGTTGCCCTCTTCTGAACCTTTTCCAACTCTATAATATCCTTTTTGAGATGAGGCGACCAGAACTGTACACAGTATTCCAAATGCGGCCGCACTATAGATTTATACAACGGCATGATGATATCGGCTGTTTTATTTTCAATACCTTTCCTAATTATCCCTAGCATGGAATTTGCCTTTTTCACAGCTGCTGCACACTGGGTCGACATTTTCATCGTGCTGTCCACTACAACCCCGAGGTCTCTCTCCTGGTCGGTCACCCCCAGTTCAGACCCCATGAGCGTATATTTGAAATTAAGATTTTTTGCTCCAATATGCATAATTTTACACTTTATATTGAATTGCATTTGCATTTTTCCGCCCATTCACTCAGTTTGGAGAGGTCTTTTTGGAGCTCTTCGCAATCCCTTTTTGTTTTAACAACCCTGAACAATTTAGTGTCAACAGCAAACTTGGCCACTTCACTGCTTACTCCTAATTCTAGGTCATGATTATTTCAAGGATGGTCCCCTCTACCAGCTGAGCCATTTGATATTAGTCATATTTGGAAAGTTAATTAAATCAGGCTACTGGCTGTTTGCTGACAACAGGAAATGTCTTAGCCTTTGCAGTTTTCTCTGTGGGGTGCTGAAAATTCTTTGTCAGATATATCTCCCCGCTTGCTCTCACCACACTACAGTCTCCAGATTCTCTCAGGAGAAGGAATGACTATTAAACCAATTTAAGCCCATAAGGCAGGGGTGGGTAACCTGTGGCCCTCCAGTTGTTATTGGACTTCAGCTCCCATCAGCCCCAGCCAGCTTGGCCAATGGACTCAGGGATGCTCGAAGTTGTAGTCCAGCAAGATGTGGACAGCTACAAATTCTACAGTACACCTCTGTCACAAAGACTACAACAAAATGGCCCTGATCTTTTATTTGTTTTTCTTCCTGTACTTTTCTCATCTCCATGTACCTTACCTGTGTCAATGATAGGGCCTGCTGGCGCATGGCTTCCATCTTCTCCTCATGCTGCCACTGTTTCTCGTTGTCTTCGTATCGGTACCTGGTCATGGTGAGCTCCATGTCAAGGCGCATCTTCTCCAGCTGAGTTGCCAGGGCATGGGCCTGCTTGTTGTTTGGCTGCTCCATTGGGACCCAGTTGCCCATCTCCCCCTCTGTGTGGGCCAGGGCATGATGCAGATCGTGTATTTCCACCTGTGGCTTCATCAAAATGTATGCCTCTTCATCTGGGATGTCTAGTGGGTCTGTCACATCGTTTGGGGTACAGGGTGGCTCAGTCAGATCATCCGGGGCCGATGTTGGCTCTGTCACATTGTCGGCAGCAGATGGGGCATTTTCTGGGTTGTCTTCCTGGTACAAAAAGGGCATGTAACATGCTGTAAATGTACAGGAGCATTGTGCAAACAGCTAGAGTGGCCACTTGCACCTTGCCAAAAAAATGGGGGAATGCATTAACCCTCCACCAAAAACTTTGCATGTGCTAATTTTTATGTCTAGATTCAGTGTTTCTCATTAGAATCTATATTTATACGTCTTGGTTCATTGTTCATTTGTTCTGTTTTATGATTTTATAATTTTATGATATTTTAATTATTTTCTTGTACTCTGTCATATTGTTGGGAATGGGCTAGTGTTTTAGAAATGCTCTTACAGAAATGCTTGTATAAATAAATATGATAGATACAAATTTAGAAATAATTAGTATAATTTAAATAGAAATACATTACTTCAAACCATAGCGGGGAAGACTGTGACCAGGTGACCTGTGTGCCCATTCAGTATCTATCATATATTTATACAAGCATTTCTGTAAGAGTATTTCTAAAACCCATTCCCTACTGAGACTGAGTGTCCAGGTGCTAACTGTTGATGGGCAACTTCAAGCCTCCTCCTTCTGTTCCTCCTTCTTCTTCTGCTTTATCTTTAAACCAGACTCGGACCAGGCAGCCCTCAAACAGAGGACACCTTCAGATAGAGGACTGTCCTCTGATAGCCCTTCAAATTAGGGATGGGTGAGAATTTTGATTCAGTTTGCATTTTCAAGCTGAATCTATTAAATTTGCACCTTCCTAAACAGTATGAGAACAAAAGCACAGCCGTCCCTCAAAATCCCCACTTACCTGAATTTTGCAATGTAGTTTACCAACCAACCAAAGTTTACAAAATTGCATATATTAGGAGAAAGTGCATAAAAATAAATATATGAGTGAAAATAACATACAAAAATGCATTATATGATGAGAAATGGCTTGCAAAAATATGTACATTAGCAGTAGTGTACAGTAGTCACTAATTCAGACATGCAGGATTCCTTCATTATAGTCACAGCCACATCCTTTCCTTTTTTGCTGCTGGGTTAAGAATGAGATCCTTGGAGACATCCCTAGGATGTCAATCAGCATGAAAGGGGAAACTGTTAGCTACTGAGAAGAGTCTTCTCAGTGGCTGATTCACCTCCTTTCACTCCAATCAGCAGGAAAGGACAAGGAAGCATGTTAAAAGACTTCTCACTGACTAATACACTCCCCTTTCATGCTGATTGGGTCATAGGATGCTGGAGACACAGGGACCCTGCTCCTCTAAAAATAAGGGGTCTAAGACACACACCCCAAGACCCTGGATGACTATACTCCTGTACATTAGTCAAAACCACCTACAGAAATGTGTTTATTAGGAGGAACCTAGACTAAAATGCTGGAGAATTTTAATGATTTTAAAAATTGCAAATTGCTGGAGAAATATAGAGAACTGAATATTGGAAAAATGAGAAAATGAGAGAACCAAAATTGACATCTTTCTATTCCTACTTCAATAGAAGACTGGCCACCATACAGGCATCACCCTGGTTAGTTTTAAATGAAAGCTAGGGTTTTTAGCTTAGCTAGGATAGATGGAGTTACTCTTTACAGTCCTGGCATAGCTCTGTTGAATAGGAAGACTTAAAAAATTAGTGTTGATTATATAAAATAAAGATAATTTAACAAATAAAAAAGATAATATACAAATAATAAAATTAAAATGTAACATTAAAAGTGAAACAGCTTAGAAATGGGATAATTCATAACACAGAGAAAAAATATGCCACCTTTCCACAGCAAGCTGTGCCCAAAGTGGCTCACAACAAATATTCAAAATACAAAGCATATGGGTAGGGGAGAGAAATCAGTTTATAGAACATAATAACAATAAATTCAAATAGGACAAAAAGCAACTATTTAACAAACATAAAATAAATTCAGTATTACAAGAGAAATCATCTAGATTTAATTACATAAAGACAAAGCAAAAAGGAGAAAGAAGCTAACAATAGAGTCTGCACTCCCAGGAGGCTCAGCAGTCTAACTTAGAAACAGTTCAGAAGGGAGGGGTCTTCTCACCAGGCTAAATGACTTACAGCTGGCTGCCTCTTCTCTCCTCCAGAGGAACCCAACAGCAGCAAAACGGTTGCACATTATTATAAAAACTATTATTCCTTTCCCCCTTCTTTTTAAAAAACTTTTAAAAAAACAGGTCAAAGTTGCTGCAAGTGGCTAGGAAGCACTTTCAAAACAGGTCCAGAAATGTTCCTGGGAATGATGCTATTTGATGCTGTTATGTGATGACTTAACACTACTTTTTGGAGCATTGCACAGAACAAGAGATGGGCTATGGGGGCAGCAGTAATTCTCTGTGCAATGCTCCTGGAAACTTGCTCTCTACCCGCATTCTCTACACCATGCAAAATTCTATACACTTCTGTCATGTCCATCACTTTTAATCTTTCCCTCTAAGAGGGTTCTCTATATTTCCTCAGCAATTTACAGTTTTTTACAAAAATCCTCATGAACATGTCTCAGCATTTTAATGTGAATTTTGCCTAATAAACACATTTTTGTATACAGTTCTAATGTACCCTTTTTTGCAATTATTTTCCCCTAATATAATGCATTTTTGTATGTTCTTTTTATTAATATGTACAGTTGTAGGCACATCTTCCCCTAATATATGCATGTATGTGCACTTTGTGTGGTTGGAGAACTGCATCACAACATTTGGAGAAGAGCGAATTTTAAAGGACAGCTGTATTGTGGTTCATGTATTGGTTCAAGAAGGATGAATTATGTAGTTTCTCATTAAAATGCAAACAAAATTAAATTTGCCCCTCATCACTTTCCCTTATCAGAACATCCGCATGCCACTCTTGATCTTTGGCAGGGTTTTTGTCCTCGCCCACTGAAGCCTCTAGAATTTTGCTGATTAATGAAAAAACATATGCCTTTGGTTTTCAGCTGATCTTTAAAAAAAACCAAAAAGTGCAGGATTCAATGTGGTAAAATTTGAATGGAGAAGGTCCATCTGTGGAGGGTGCTTATTGGGTAGTGGCTGTGACGTCACAAGTCCACCAGCGTCCTTCAACACCCTTCCTAGAACCAATCTTGCAATTTTTTAAAAATGTTGCTTTAAAAAAAATAAGATGGATGAAAATATAAATGAATAAACATACATATTGTGCTTTAAATGTTAGAAAAGAAGGCAGCTCTCATGAAGCATTGTGGAAGGGGCCAGACTTTGATTTATTGGTATCTGCATCTGTCATGTGTATCTCACAGCTGTCAAGTAGCCCAGCTCTCACTGCACGGGTGAAGAACTCATTACTTCTCTTTAAATATTACACCTTTATCCTTTGTTGCTTTTGAAGTTAAAGCTTTGAGTTCACAACTTACTTAGCTTGGAAACTGTATCAGGTTGACCTACAGGCTGCATACTGAAAATCAATTTAGGCAGCTGATGCAAAGCTACCTATTTTTTTCTGCCAAAATTGGGAACAGAAGACTATGATCTGAGGGGCACAGGATACTGGGTTCCTCCAGATGTGCTTTTTGTTGCATATTCATAATGATTTGTGCTCATGACGCTATCAGGGCAGCCATATGCAATCCCACTTTCAGTCCAGTTTGTGGCTGTAAACCTTGATTGCTTCCCTTGCAATCAGTGCATTTCCCATTAACTTGCTGCTGAAATCTCATAACTTTTCATATCACAAATGTTCTGATTTATTTTTGTCCCATTTTTGTTGCAATAATGACAGCAATAATGTGGTAGCATCGGGGAAGCATCACAGAACAAACTAAAGCAGGATAGATCCATCACTAATAACAGTGCCGGATTTAGACTTGGTGAGGCCCTAAGCTATATAAAGCTTGGAGGCCCTTTGTTAAAAAATTACACCATATATTCAGTACACATAAAATTTTAAAAGCCCCCCCCCCCAAAAAAATTCTGAAATTTGTTGAGGCCCCTGCAGATTGTGAGGCCCTAAACTGTAGCTTGTTAGCTTATGCCTAAATCCGGCACTGCTAATAGACTATTATTGTGTCAAGAACATGTTGCAGAGTACACCCTCAATAAACACCAGTCTAGAGGGGCCCATTGTTAAAGCTGAGTAAGTTCCATTTTGGTCAGTGCTTGGCTGGAAGACTCGCTGAGCCCCATGTAAACTACTTGTGAGTTTTCAGAAGTAATAGCAAGACAGAGGATAATTAAGAAACAATTATTCTTACCATAAGAAATTTAGGCTTAAGGCAGTAGGAGTGTGAATAACAAGACAGGACACCACACTAGGCAGCCTTTTGGTTTCACTAGGCTCTCACTCCCATGATGCACTTATAGAACCCAAGACAATATCAATTGCATAACAAGCAAAACCAGACTTACAGAGCCAACTGTCAGACTGATGTCATAGATGCCTCACTGTGACATCATACCCTACCTGTTGCTACAACTGGCTCATACCTTAGTGACAGAGCACCTGATTTCCATGACTCAGTCTCAGTATAAGGCAACTCTGAATACTGAGCAAATGGCAACAGGAATTGGGTTTTTGGTGAAAAAGCATGTTTCTAGTGCTTATTGCTATGTAGACTGGTATATAAATATAGACTCTGTGTCTGCAAAGGAGTCTAATATTTATACGGTGCTGATCTGTGTTCTATATTGCTCATCTTTTCTGTTATCACAATCTACAACAGTGATGAAAATGAGCAGGTGTACTCAGGTACTGGATGACCACTGTATGATAACCAGAAAATTAGAGATGCTACCTGATTAAAGAAATCTTAGTCAATTATTTATTTATTTATTTATTACAATATTTGATTTATATCCCACTCTTCCTCCCAGCAGGAGCCCAGGGTGTCAAACAAAAGCACTAAAAACACTTTAAAACATCATAAAAACAGACTTTAAAATACATTAAAGCAAAACATCTTTGAAAACATTTTTTTAAAAAGCTTCCGACATCTTTAAAAAAAGGTTAAAAACATAGTCTTTTTAAAAAAAGGTTTAGAACATATTAAAAAGCAATTCCAACACAGACTTAATTGCATGTTTTAGTTGCATATCAATAAAAACAATAGTTCTGTAGCAACAAGTGCACTTCTTTTTTCTCCCCCTTCCTGAGATGATACATATGTTCAGTTGTTTTATATTTATTTAAAACATTTTTATCCTGCTCTTCAGGGGGGAAAAAGCTCCCAGAATGCTTACAAATGTCAATGATAAAACAATCCCTACCCTCAGACCTACAATCCAAAAGACACGACACAAAAGGAAAAATAGATTGGGAGGCAGGAGGAAAAAGCAAACCCTGGCAACCATTTATTAGTTACAGAAGTTTTGCAATGACCTACTTGAATGAAAAGAGTTCAAGGAGAGGAGGAGCCAGCAGAGTTGATGGAGAGACTCTGCAGTCCCATGTCTCCCCTATAGCCTATGCAGCATTATCTATGAAAATGCATTCCCTCCTGTCTGAGAAATTACTTCAGTGGGAGGTAATAGGTACAACATGATCTCCAGATCGATGGAGAATTTGTGTTTTAAATGAGCTAGCTTCGCAAGACCTCCAGCTGAAAGGAAGGAGAGAGTAAGAGAGTTAAGTGAGCTGTGTGTTAGTGGAAGGCAAAGTTGTCTCTTGGGGATGCTCCAGACATCCTTTTTATTATGCATTCATGATGGTTTGTGCTCATGATGGTATCAGGCATTTACACAGGATCCCACTTTCAATACTTTTTGAACCTGCAAAAGTTTCAGGATGGGCACACAACTTTGTTTCCCATAGCTTCCTGCTGAAATCCTGTAACTTTTCATACCACAAATATTCTGGGGTTTCTGTTTTCTGTGTCTTGCTTTTAACGTGCTAGAGTGCCACCCTGGTCTCCTTCAGGGAGAAATGGCAGGATATAAATTTAATAAATATAAATGTGAGTGCCCCTCCAGATGGCAATAATGCAGTAACATTGAAGCATTGCAGAACAACTAATAAAGGAGAATGATGCGTGGATGGTCCAGTTTAAATCACAACGCACAGCTATTGCTTCAGTGACATATTGCAGAATACACCTGGGGAAAAATACCAGTTCTGGATGCCCCCCCCCGCCGTTGTCAAAGCCACCACCCTAAGTCTTCGAAACTCTGTTGTCCAAAAGAAATATATCTAGAGGCTCCCTGTAGAACTTTTTTTGCTGCTGGGAGAAATTGTTGTTGTTATGTGCCTTCAAGTCGACTACAACTTATGGCGACCCTATGAATCTGTGACCTGCATCTGTCATGAACCACCCTGTTCAGATCTTGTAAGTTCAGGTCTGTGGCTTCCTTTATGGAATCAATCCATCTCTTGTTTGGCCTTCCTCTTTTTCTACTCCCTTCTGTTTTTCCCAGCATTATGGTCTTTTCTAGGGAATCATGTCTTCTCATGATGTGTCCAAAGTATGATAGCCTGAGTTTCATCATTTTAGCTTCTAATGATAGTTCTGGTTTAATTTGTTTTAACACCTAATTATTTGTCTTTTTTGCGGTCCATGGGATGAGCAAAGCTCTCCTCCAACACCACATTTCAAATGAGTTGATTTTCCTCTTATCAGCTTTTTTCACTGTCCAACTTTCACATCCATACATAGAGATCGGAAATACCGTGGTCTGAATGATCCTGACTTTAGTGTTCAGTGATACATCTTTGCATTTGAGGACCTTTTCTAGTTCTCTCACAGCTGTCCTCCACATTCCTAGCCTTCTTCTGATTTCTTGACTGTTGCCTCCATTTTGGTTAATGACTGTGCCAAGGTATTGATAATCCTTGACAAGTCCAGTGTCCTCATTGTCAACGTTAAAGTTACTTAAATCTTCTGTTGTCATTACTTTAGTCTTCTTGATGTTCAGCTGTAGTCCTGCTTTTGTGCTTTCCTCTTTAACTTTCAACAGCATTCCTTTCAAATCACTACTGGTTTCTGCTAGTAGTATGGTATCATCTACATATCTTAAATTATTGATATTTCTCCCTCCAATTTTCACACTCTTTAATCTTCATAATTAGTTTTAAAGGTAGTTCCTTGTTCCCATCATGAAACAAGATAATAACTTTTTATGTTGAACTAAATATCTGGAGTCCACAAAAACTGCTTGTTGTAGGTCTGTCACTTGAGTAAAGATGTCTTTTAATCAATTATGAGGTTTAATTCTGTATAAACTTGCATAAGAACAAAAGTAGTTCTGAAGAAAGAAGGGTTTTTTGGTTGTATGCATTCCTGTGTCTTAACAGATACTGTCTCAGAAGAGGCATTGCCCTGTGTCAGAATGGAACTAGAGCAATACCTCATCTAAGAAAGTGCCAGCCAGCTGCCCACGGATTGATAAGCATTTACATTACAAATATCTAACTCTTTAATTGGGGCACTTTTTTAATTGATCAAAAACTTTTAATCAATTTTTCTAATCAGTTAATTGATTAAACATTACAGACTTAATATCTCCTTTTTGAATCTTACCAAGGTCTGTTGTCCATTTTTACTATTCTTGGGGTTAAGGCAGGGAAGGGAAACCTGGTGCCCTCCTGATATTTTGGACTACGGCTCCTTTCATTCCTGATCACTGGCCATGCGGGCTGGAGCTGATAGGAATTGGAATCAAACAACATCTGGAAGGCCACAGGTTCTCCATCCTTGGTTAAACTCAGTGAATATATTATTTCTCAGTTACTTCAGTCTTTTTGACGTCCAGCTGTAGTCCTACTTTTGTGCTTTCCTCTTTAACTTTCATCAGCATTCATTTCAAATTACTGGTTTCTGCTAGTAGTAGGGTAGCAGGGTATCGCCTTATATACCCAGTTGATCACTGCGCTCTGCAGGTGAGGGCCTCCTGCAGATACCATCTTATCAAGAGGTTCGTTCAGCATAATATACGAAACGGACCTTTAGTGTGGCAGCATTTACCCTGTGGAATTCCCTCCCTTTGAATATTAGGCAGGCACCATCTCTGCTATCTTTTCGGCGCCTTTTGAAGACTTTCCTCTTTCAACAAGCCTTTTAAGTTGAGACCTATCCCAGTCTGCATCTCTGCCAGTATTGTTTAATATGTTTTTTAATAATGTTTTTAACCCTTTTTAAAATTGTTTTTTAAAAATGTTTTTAATGCTGTTTTGTTTTAATGTATTTTAAGATCTGTCTTTATGATGCTTGAAAGTGTTTTAGTGCTTTGTTTGCTGCCCTGGGCTCCTGCTGAGACGAAGGGCGGGATACAAATTAATTAATTAAATAAATAATAGTATGGTATCATCTGCATATCTTAAATTATTGGTATTTCTCCCTCCAATTTTCACACCTCCTTCATCTTGGTCCAATCCTGCTTTCCATATGATATGTTCTGCGTATAGTTTAAATAAATAGGGTGACAAAATACACCTCTGTCTCACACCCTTTCCGATTGGGAAACAATTGGTTTCTCCATATTCTGTCCTTACAGTAGCCTCTTGTCCAGAGTATAGGTTGTGCATCAGGACAACCAGATACTGTGGCACCCCCATTTCTTTTAAAGCATTCCATAGTTTTTCATGATCTACACAGTCAAAGGCTTAGCTGTAATCTATAAAGCACAGGGTGATTTTCTTCTGAAATTCCTTGCTCTGTTCCATTATCCAATGTATGTTTGCGATATGATCTCTGGTGCCTCTTTCTTTTCTAAATCTAGCTTGGACGTCTGGCATTTCTCACTCCATATATGGTAACAGCCTTTGTTGTAGTATCTTGAGTATTACTTTAATTGCATGGGATATTAAGGCAATAGTTTGATAACTACTGCATTCCCTGGGATCCTCTTTCTGTGGAATTGGGATGTATATTGAACGTTTCCAGTATGTGGGCCATAGTTTAGTTTTCCATATTTCTTGACAGATTTTAGTCAAAATTTGGACAGATTCAGTCTCAGAAGCTTGCAGCAGCTCTATTGGTATGCCATCTGTTCTGGTGATTTGTTTCTTCCAAGTATTTTAAGAGCAGCTTTCACCTCACATTCTAGAATTTCTGGTTCTTCATCATATGGTTCCTCCGTGAATGAGTCTGTCATCCCGTCATCTCTTTTATAGAGTTCTTCAGTGTATTGCTTTCATCTTCCTTTTATTTCATCTCGGTCAGTCAGTGTCTTCCCCTGTTGATTATTCAACATCCCTACTCTTGGTTTAAATTTCCCTTTCATTTCTCTAATCTTTTGGAATAGGGCTCTTGTTCTTCCCTTTTTGTTGTCCTCTTGTATTTCTATACAATAACTGTTGTAATAGTTTTCTTTATCCCTGCGTACTAGTCAGTGTATTATTGCATTTAGGTTTCTGACTGTGTTTCTATCTCCTTTTGCTTTTGCTTTCCTTCTCTCTTTAACCATTTTAAGAGTTTCTTCAGTCATCCATTGAGGTCTTTCTTTTTAACTAGAGGTATTGTCTTTTTGCATTCTTCCCTGATAATGTCTCTGACGTCACTCTAGCTCTTCTGGTTCTCTGTCAGCTACGTTTAAAACCTCAAACCTGTTCCTTATTTGATCTTTATATTCTTCTGGGATGTTATTTAAATTGTATTTTGGCATTATGATTGCTTTGTTCCTCTTTAGCTTTACTCTGATTTTTGATACGACCAGTTCATGATCTGTACTGCAGTCTGTTCCTGGTCTTGTTTTTGCATAAAGTATGGAACTTTTCCATCTTCTGCTACTAATTTTATAAATTTGATTCCTATATTGACCATTTGGTGATGTCCACGTGTACAGTTGTCTTTTTGGTTGCTCAAAAATGTGTTTGAAATAAACAAATTATTGGCTTCACAGAATTCAGTAAGTCTTTCTCCTGCTTAATTTCTGTCTCCTAAGCCCCATTTCCCCACAATTCCTAGTTCTTCTCTGTTCCCTACTGTTGCATTCCAGTCCCCCATGATTATCAGAACATTTCTTGTTTTGGTGTGTGATCAATTTCCTCCTGTACTTCTGCCTAAAATCTCTCCAATTCCTCTTCTTCTGCGTTTGCTGTTGGAGCATAGTCTTGGATGATGTTTATGTCAATATGTTTCCAGAGCTTGGAAAAGTTACTGTTTTGAACTACAACTCCCATCAGCCCCAGCCAGTGTGGCCACTGGATTGGGCTGATGGGAGTTGTAGTTCAAAAAAGTAACTTTTCCAAGCTCTGATTACGTTTCCCATTTAATCTCATTGATATCACTCGCTCAGACCTTGCATTGTAGCTCCTAATTGTTTTTGCTACATTACTTCTCACTATTAAGCAACCCTATTTCTTCTTAATTTCTCATTTCCTGCATAAAATATTTTGCAGTTGCCTGATTGAAAATGTCCCATTCCCGTCCAATTTTATTCACTCACCCCAAGTAATGTAATGTTGATACGTTCCATTTTTTCTTGACAATTTCTTTCCCTGGTTCATGCTTCTCACATTCCATGTTCCTATTGTGTGCGTCATACAACTCTGGACTCTCCTTTCGCATCTGTGCGTATCAGCCTCTGGGCTTCCTTTTGGCTTTGACCCAGCTGCATCATTAGTCACAGTGCTACTCGTATTTGTCCTTTGTTCTTCCCCAGTAGCCTGGTGAGTGCCTTCTGACTTGGGGGTCTCATCTTCCAGCACTATCTCGTGTTGCATTTTGGATACTCTGTTCATAGGGTTTTCTTGGTAAAGAGGTATTCAGAGGTGGTTTACCATTGCCTTCCTCTGAGTTTGGATGCATCTTAGTCTGGTGTCTCAGCTTTGACCATTCTGCCTTGGGTGCTCCTGCTGGGAGTCTAGCCTCTTGGTCTAGACTCCTGATGGCATTGCTCTCAGCTTCTTCAACACTCTCAAACCCCCTCACCATGTTAAGGTGTGCATCCTAAAGGGGGGCTGGGATAAATAGGGAGCATATAACAGGAGTCATATGACTTAAGGTAACTTTTTTTTTTTGCTGGGGAGAATGCAATTTTCCCTTCTCTAATCTCTTAACTTTGTGCAGGACCACCACCAGTTTTGGCAGGGCCCTTGATGCTCCCTCCACCATGGTGCCCCCTCCAGTGTTGTGGCTCCTTTCTCTGTTACCTTGCCATGGTCAGGCAGGCAAAGTAATAGTAAAAAAAGAAACAAAAACAAAAACAGAGTCCAGTCAGCAAGCTAGGGTGGCCACTTAGGCATGACCAATAAGGAGGGCACAGATTTGCATAAAATCCACAAGTGCTAGTTTCTGTCTAGATGTAAATTTAGAAAGACTTGCCAGCCTTTTTGGGCCTGCGGGGATATTTGCAAATCAGAGAAACTGTTGTGGGCACCACACACATACCACAACCAAGATGCTACCATAAGCACAAAAATCATTAACAGTTCTGCCAAGACCCTCAGCAATTTTTAAGTGATCTGTGGGGGAAAACGTTTGGGAACCACAGGTTTAATGGAAAGAAACACACAAACCTTGGCCATCTAAAAACAACAATAAAGTAAGTTTGAAACCACATATCTGTTGAAATTCTAAAGTCCTCTGAGAAAAAAATCAGAAATATTGAAGAAAACTGAAGGGATGGGGAAGAAATTCAATTCAGTTTGCATTTAAAGCCAAATCTATCAAATCTGCACTTTCCAAAACAATGTGAGAACCAAAACACAGCCATCCAACAAAATTCACACTTATCTGAATTTTGTAATGCAGCTCTCCAGCCAAGCAATGTTTACAAAAATGCACGTATTAGGGGAAAGTGTGCATAAAAATTAGGAATGGGTGAGAATTTTGATTCAGTTCACATTTCAAGCAGAATTTATCAGATTTGCAATTTCTGAAACAATATGAGAACCGAAACACAGCCATCCTTCGAAATTTGCATTTATTAGAATTTTGGGATGCAGTTCGCCAACTAAACAACATTTACAAAAATGCATATATTAGGGGAAAGTGTGCATAAAAATGAATACATGAGTGAAAATAACATGCAAAAAGGCATGCAAAAATGTGTATCTTTGTCAAAACTGCCTACGAAAAGGTGTTTATTTGGAGAAATTCACACTCAAATGGTGGAGAATTTTCATGAGGATTTTTAAAAAAAAACAACACCGCAAATCGCTTTAGAAATGTAGAGAACTGAATTTAACATTGGAGAATTTAACACTGAACTAACATTGAATTTAACACTGAATTTAACATTGGAGAAATGAGAAACTGAGAGAACTGAAACAGACAGATCTTTCCATCCCTAATAAAAATTAATATATTATTGAAAATAACACAGGAAAATGCATTATATTAGGAAAAGTTGCTTGACAAGAAGTGTTCATTAATCAAAACTGCATCTTTTGGAACAATGACCACTGCTTCCTCTTTCTTAGCCCAGCCTCCTCCTTTCCCCTTCTCTTTGTGAACTGCGGGCACAAGGTGACCAGCTGTATGTGTAATAGGCAGAGTCTGTGTCTTGAATGGAATTATTGCCTTATCCATTCTTTACAGAAGGACTGTCAGGAAGACAAAAGGCCCCTTCTCAAGAGATGCAGCTGAGAGCTTGCTGAATGTCTCTCCTTACTTCATATTTATCTGGTTTTCTCTCCTCCTCCTCTGTGAGTTAACAATGTGTTGCTCTATTTCCAAGTCATGAGTGAGCAACTTTTCTTTCTCTCGCTTCAGCAAACTATTTCTTTATTTTTATCTGTCCCAATTATGCCATGCTTTCCTCACGAAAGAAAGAAAATGTTATTGGATGTTGAATGCTGTAATGGAGAATCTCTGTCTTTCTGTGTGGTCCATGGACTGTGACTAAAGGGCTATGACTACAGATATGTGGATATCTACACCACTCTTTTAGGTACTTAAAAAAAATAAACTTGAAAAATGCATTCCAAATTTGCTATAGGCATTTGTGGAGAAAGGAGTGCTTACTAAGGAGCATAGATATAGGAAGTTAACTTATACCAAATCAGATCTAGCAGTGTAATTGACTAAACACTGTAATCCTAAGTACATACTGTTAACATGAGAAGGGGAGGGATACGAATAGACTGTGGCTGCACTCCTATACACACTTACCTGGGATGGGAGTAAGCCTATTGAATATGGTGGGATTAACATTCCCAGTAGGCATGTGCTGTGAAATAATAAATAAATGGGAACTTGATACTCCATCATGGCAGGGCTGAGGAATGTGTGGCTCTCCAGAAGTTGTTGGATTACAGTTCCCATCTTCCCTGACCATTGGCCATGCTGGCTGGGGCTGATGGGAATCGAAGAACATCTGGAAGGTCAAAGGCTCCCTATCGCTAATTCATGGCACCTCCTGCACCCGATGCACTCAAATAATGCTCATAGCAGAGCATGTATTACTTCTGAAGTACAGTTGTGGTACTTTGTGAATGTCGAAAGCATCTGTAGACTCTCAATTAAACTTCTAAAGATCATATTTGAGCTGGGAAGTGAACCAGGACTTGAGTCCTATGCTCTAATATTACTATCCAGTCAGGGCCAGCCCTAGGATATATACCACCCCTGCGGAGGTAGCGATTTCAGCGCCGTCTCTCCTCATGTTAAGTTTTACAGTGCTGCTAAGTTGTGTGGCTAGTTCAGAATTGCAAAACCTAGCGGTGCAAGACCTAACCTACTGCTCTGAGGCTTTCCTAGCAATGTCCATGAAAAGGACCCAGAGTTACCTCTTAATAATTTTGCCCTAGTTCACTGCAGATAATATGCTCCACAAACATTGAACCACCAAGCTCAATTCAGTGCCCTCTTCAGCATAGTCCCTGGGACAAACATCCAACTTGCCCACCCTTAAATGCCAGACCTCTATCTGCTGAACTGACTCTACAGTACTACACAGCTCAAAAACGAAAACACAAGGCAGAGACACTAGGACATTTTAACAAAGTATAATATACTACAGGCAATACAGAGCAGAGGTTCAAAGTTATAAGGAAGAGGCATTCTGCATGTATCCACTGATGACCCAACTCATTAAAGGAAGGAAGCCAATAGCCAGGACATGGACTCCTCATTCAGACTGTGGAAAAAAGAAAAAGAATTGCATTAGATTGCATGAGCAGGCTTCCAAAGACAAGAGAGCCAAATCTAGTCCCTTTAAAGTTGTCATTCAATGGTAAAACCCACCAAAGCCCAAACTCAGTGATCAGCAGTGAGATGTTTACAGGCTCAAAAAATTCATGAGCTGAAGTTGCAACAGCATCGGTGGAATGTCACTAATAAAATAACTCCTATTCATAGTGTTGACAAGCTCATGGGTTTTTTGATGGTGTGTTTGATGTTTTAACATTTGCCATACAGCAGTGGGCAACGACCCCGTGGTCCTCCAAATATTGCTGGATTGCTCCAGAATAGAGAATTGTAAACTTGCAGGGAGCGACAGTGCCATCACACTACCTCCACTGATCTTAATCTTACTCTCCCAGGGCTTAACCTTGTCCTTTTCTGCATTCCATAATCCCTAGCAGAAACATACATTTTATTATTTATTTATTTATTATTTATTAAACTTCTATCCTGCCCTTCTTCCCAGAAGGAACCCAGGGCAGCAAACAAAGAAGAAAACATGAAAAACATCTTAAAACATCTCAAAGCCAAAACCAAAAATATTTTAAAACATCATAAAAAGCAATTCCAACACTGATGCAAAGTGGGACACTGTGATGTTCCTATATTAGTGTAAATAGGGTAAGTGCTGTTTGTTTAGAAGATACATGGTAAGTAGAATGAAAGAGGAAGGGGGAGTGAATGGGCAGTAGAATGCTGGATGATTGGCTGAATGTTTAAAATGGCTGACAGTATAAAAGGAAGAATGTCAGGTAAATCTAGGTGAATGTGGTGTGGACGTGAGGTGGACGTTGGTGGACGTTGGTGGACTTGAGAGGGTTGTTTTGGTGGGTTTTGAGAGGAGATTGTGTGGAGAGTTGGTGGATGTGAGGAGAGGGTGGAGTTCGGATTAATACTAAGACCAGTACCTCAGGAATAGATGTAACCATATGCTTAAGTGCCTTTTAAAGAAATCTTGTTATCTCTGTTATATAATAAAATACTTATTTGGTTTACCAAAGGCCTGATCCTTGGCTGGGGTTTCACAGACCAGAAGGGAGGGTAAGGTAAATACCAAGGCTGAAGGATAACAAATGGTGGCAGCGGTGAAGAGAATAACACCACAAGCAGTCTGAGTAAATCAAAGGGATTGGGACAGCTTTAGCACTCAGTCACAGAGGTAACCAGATAGAGAGACTCAGGCAGAGTCTCTGGGACTACTGGTTATAGGATGTGACTGGTGGTGCTGCCTAGCAGGGGGATCTGTTGAGATCTGTGCTAGAGCGGGGAGAGAAACCATAAGAAAGGACAGTCCGGACTGGTGGAGTCCCTGGTGGTGCCTAGAGACAGGCAGTAACCACGAGCAGGTAGGAACCTGACAGGGAGAGCCAGGGAAGGGCGTCACAGACACGGCCTCTACTTAAAAGGGTTGTTGAAAGAGGAAGGTCTTCCCTAGGTGCTGAAAAGAGAACAGAAACGGTACCTGTCTAATATTTAAGGGAAGGGAATTCCAAAGGGGAAGTGACACAACACTAAAGGTCCGTTTCCTGTATTGTTCAGAACTAACCTCCTGATAAGATGGTATCTGCAGGAGGCCCTCACCTACAGAGTGCAATGATCGACTGGGTATAAATTACAACTTATACAAAATGCGGCGGCTCGATTACTTACGAATAGCTGCCGCCGGGATCACATCACACCTGTGTTGTTCGATCTACACTGGCTTCCAGTTGTGTTGGTATTAACCTTTAAATCCCTATACGGTTTCGGTCCAGTTTATCTGAAGGAGCGCCTTCAACGCCACCAATTATGCCGCTCGACACGATCAGCCACACAGGGCCTTCTCTCAATCGCGCCGACTAAAACAGCTAGATTGGCGGGAACTAGAGAGAGGGCATTCTCAGTGGCGGCCCCCACCTTTTGGAACTCCCTCCCACAAGATCTACGGCACGCCTCTTCCCTAAATGTATTCTGTAAAGCCTTAAAGACCTGGCTCTTTCAACAGGCCTTCGGGATTTCCGGGGAGGGTTAATCGCTATGGTTGGAATGCCTCGTACCCTGTATTAGTATTGTTCTTGCTGCTGCATTGTTTATTTTGTATTATTGTATTTTTTGTATTGTGTTTTAATTGCCTACTTGTACGTCGCCTAGAGTGGCCATTGGCCAGATAGGCGACACATAAATTAAATTTATTATTATTATTATTATTAAGACAGTATTTCAGATATCCTGGAACCAAGCTACATCCAGTACCTTGAACTTGCCCTGGCAATATTATCAGTATTAGTTTACCACACTTTGCTGGTAAGACTCCTAAAGCAATATACATCATTAAAAATACAAAAGCAATATAATAAAATACTTCAAATTACAATAAAAACAATTTCATAGCTCTAAGACACAATAGGAAAAGGGGGCCTGTCCAGACTAGGGATGGGATCCGTTGGCCAGTGCCAGTTCAAAAGCATTTGACCTAACAAGCCAGTATCAATTCAAGTTCATTCTTTGTCTGCTAGCTACTGATTTTACCGATCCGTTCTTTTCTCTTGCAAAAAATATTGATATTTTGAAAGAAAATTTCAATAAATGAAAGGAAATATCAGTAATATTATTGTTCTTAATATTGATACTTTAGAGGTGGATTGTTTTGGATTTTTTTTATTAGCCCCCCAAAAATGCTACATAAAAATCTGATCCACAGCGACAGAGAATAACCAAATTAATGGAAAATTCTGTACCAAATGTGAACTGGGCAGAATTCTAGCACATCCCTAGTCCAGATGTCCTTTTCATTGCACGTTCATGATGACTTGTGGTCATGATGCTGTCGGTGTGGTTACACACAATCCTGCTTTCAATACTGTTTGCACCTGCAAAGGTTTTGGGGCGGTCATACTCCAATTAGTGCAAATTCCATAATTTCCTGCTGAAATCCCTTGTTATACCACAAATATTCTTGTTTATTTTTGTCCCTCTCCTTGGTTGTGCTACAGCCCCACCGGGCAGCAATAATGTGGTAGCACTGGAGAAGCATCCCAGAACTAATAATACCAATTACCATGAAAACCTTATTCATAGGGTCACCATAAGTCAAAATTGACTTGAAGGCAGTCCATTCCATTCCATTCAATGCACTATCATTGTGTCAAGAACACATTGCAAAATATACCTGCAATAAAACACCAGCCTGGAAGGTGTCAAAATACATTATTTGCCTTCTATAGTAAGAGAGGAGCCAGAGTGAAAGCGCCTCTGTGATGCCCCTGTAAATGTTGTACAGTAATTATGGTAAGTGTTGGTTTTGTAGGGTAAATGTGGTAAGTAGAGTGAGTGAGAGAGGGGAGTACATGGGTTGGAATGTTGAGGAATGCTGAGTTGTGATTGGCTGAGTGTCTGTGTGGTTGAAGATATAAATGAGAGAATGACAGTTGGGTTGGAGGTTGTTGTCGGTTCTGGGTTTTGGAGGGGTGGATTTGTATTTAGGCAGGTAGTGAGGCAAGTTTTAGGACTAAGATATGTAAAGAGAAAACTATTATATGTAACCACACACATGTTGACTGAAGTTAAAGTAATATTGTTTATTCCTTGTGTTAATAAATAGTTTTGGTTTAACAACATGCCTGATCCTTGGTTGGGATATTACTGATCAAAACCAAAGCTGGAAACAGTATCAATGGTGGCAGCGGTGAAGGGATAGTGTAACAGCAGCCGGTATGCAAAGCAACCCAGGGCTGTAATCTTTAAAGACAGAAAGATATAGGGGGGTTGTGGCCTATAAATGTACCCAGACACTATGTAGCAAACTGGGGAGGAGACAAGGGCACAGTCTCAGGGCAGTATTGCATTACAGAGTGTCTGGTGGTGGCACCTAGTAGTGGGATCGTGAGAGACCTGTGCTGGGGCCCGTGTGAGAGATCCATTAAGAGACCAGACCCAGAGTAGGGGCCTGACAGCCACCAACATGCCCAAGAGAACAAGAAAAATGGGTGCAGTCCAGTGGTCACTGCCACTTCCCTTCTTGCCCCCTCCCCCTGCATTTTACCTCCTTGGGCGGCCCCTGCTGTTGGCGCAGCTGCTCCATCTTCTCCTCATGCTGCCGCTGCCGCTCATTTTCTTCATGCTCGTATTTCAGCCTTGTCAGCTCAAACTCCATTCGTCTCTTCTCCAGCTCGGTCTCGATGGCTAAGTCCAACCTGCTGCTTGACCACTCTGACTCTGCTCCGCTCACCACGATGCGGGGCACCTGGAGACCCAGGTGTTCAGTCACCCCATCATTCTTCTGTTCCGGTGGCGGCAGTGGCTTTCCTACCTCCAAGTTTTTCTCCAGTTGCTGCTCAAGCTTTGGGCTTTCTGGAGGCCCACCAGGCTCACAGGGGGGCTTCTTTTCGTTCATCTCTGGCACGTAGACTTCCATGGCCAGCTGGAGCTCTATCCTCACCTTCCCCACATAACCAAAGGCCTCAGAAGATGTTTCGGCTTCTGCCTTGCCCCCGGTAGCCTTTGGACCCACCACTCGGAGACTCCCTTGCCGCAGTCGCAGCTGCTGCATCTTCTCCTCGTGCTGCCTCTGCTTCTCTTTGTCCTCGTACATTTTCCGCTCGTGCTGCCGCTGCCGCTCATTCTCCTCGGAGATGTGCTTCAGCTTGGCCAGTTCAAATTCCATACGCATCTTCTCCAGCTCAATTTCCGTGATGGGGTCCAGTTTCCCCCCCAGCGGCTCCTCTTCTCCTTGGGCTGGTGGCCTGGATGGCGAGTGCTGGCGAATATGTTCCATCTTCTCCTCGTGTTGCCGCTGCTTGTCATTCTCCTCATGTTGGTGCTTCAGCACAGTCAGCTCAAAGTCTAACCGCATCTTCTCCATCTCACTATCGGCTCCATGGGCCGGCCTGGCATTCTTCTGCTCCCGTTCCTTAGCCTGGTCCTTCTTATCATCCTCTTTTTGGTTATTCTTCTCCTCTTTGGGAACCGCTTCTAGTTGCAGAGGGCTGTTTATGGCTTCTAGCTGCCGCCTGGTCTCTAAGGGTGTTCGCTGGTCTCCATTTGCCAGAGCATCAGCCACAATAGCAGGGATGGCTGAAGACCCTGAACCATCGACAGTGGCATCCTAAAACATATTGGGATGGGGGAGGAAGAATTCAGGCACACATTTCTGAAGAAGATCTCATGAACAAATCAGGGGTGAGGGGTGAGGAAAATTAAGGGAAAAAATCCAAACAGCTTTCATGAAGCGGTTCCCAAACATTTTTCCCTACAGACCACTTGAAAATTGCGGAGGGTCTTGGCAGACCACTTAATGATTTGTCTGCCTATTGCAGCAATTGTAATGTGCTGTGCTAGATGCTGTATGATTTTTAGATGTATTTTTAATGCTCCTTTTATTTCTTATATGTTGCATTTTAAAGTTTTACAATTTGAATTCCATAAAATACAACTAGAATTCCATATAATAAAATACAATGTAAGAAATAAAAGGAGCAATAAAAATACAACTAACAATCAATAAGAATATCTAATGTGATGGATGTGCTTCTTGGGTCCGCCTCGCTCACCTTCTGGGCAAAATGCCAGTTCTAAGAATGACAGAGGAGTCACTCACTGCACCTGCTATTTTCAGTCACTGCTCCCACCATTTTTCACAGACGTGCTGAGGACCACCTGAATGAAGCTTGCGGGCCATTGATGGTCCGCAGACCACAGTTTGGAAACTCCTGCTTTAATGTGAAGGCTGAAATGGTTGTGTTGCACAAAAGAAGTTGTCTGGCTATAATTAAAAGGACGTTAATAGCATTGCTGCATGGAGAAAATTATTACGAGGGAAAGTGTGTCAGAATAGTGAAATGGTTAACGACTTGAATGACTTTAAAGGATTAGACAAATTCATGGAGATTAAGCTATTGATGGCTAATGGTCATGACTGCTATATAACACATGTAGTTCCACAATCACAGGCAGAATGGAATACCAGATGCTGGGGAACATCAGCAAGCGAGGGCTATTACCCTGATGTCCTGCTAGTGAGCTTTCTAAGGCATATGATTGGCAACTGTAGGAAACAGGATGCTGGGCTGGACCAGGCCTTTGCTCTGATCCAGCAGAGCTCTTATTTTCTTAGCTTAGGCTAATATATTTTCAGTGCAATTAAAGACGACAGGTGGCCGAGAAGAAGGCAGAGAAGGAGAAAAGGCATTTAGGTTTCAACAGTCAAAGGTCAACAAATGTCAAGAAGAACAAGGAATGAGAGGAGGCCCCTTGACATGGACAGGAAGATGTCCTCATTGACAAGAACAGTCTCCATAAAGGTGGCCACTTCTGCACTATTACAAAACAGGGAATGAATCACCAAAAAAGAGAAGACACCGACCTGTATAAAATTTGAACATATTAACGTATGTATCTATATAAAAATTTAGCAATAATTACTCTAGCTTACGTAGAAATAAAAATCTCACCATACATACTGGGGAAGGCTTGTGGTCAGGTAACCTGTATGCCTGCTCAGTCTGCTGTCCAGGTGCTAAACTGCTGATGGGCAACTTAAGACCCCTCCTCCTCTCTCTTCTTAGGTTTTTTGTTGTTGTTAAACTGGACTGGATAGTCCTTCAGAGGACTCAGACAGGGGACTGTCTGTATGGATGTGAAAGTTGGACAGTGAAAAAAGTAGATAAGAGAAAAACCAACTCATTTGAAATGTGGTATTGGAGGAGACCTTTGCAGACACCATGGACAGCGAAAAAGACAAATAATTGGGTGTTAGAAGAAATTAAACCAGAACTATCACTAGAAGCTAAATTGATGAAACTGAGGTTATACTTTGGACACATCACAAGAAGACATGATTCACTAGAAAAGGCAATAATGCTGGGAAAAATAGAAGGGAGTAGAAAAAGAGGAAGACCAAACGAGATGGATTCATTCTATAAAGGAAGCCACAGAACTGAACTTACAGATCTGAACAGGTTGGTTTATGACAGATGCTATTGGAGGTCGCTGATTCACAGGGTCGCCATAAGTCGTAATCGACTTGAAGGCATAGAACAACAACAAATCCTTTCAAATAGAGGACTGTAAAGTAGGAACTGTGGCTGCCTAGCCATAGCACAGGTAAGTATGCGCCCTATACACTGGTTTGTGTGCAGCTTGTCACAGTGCCCTTCGAATGGAAAGAGTGCAAGCACCATAAATCAGCATTCCTGAGTATGTTTCTAGGGTGCCTTTAGGTAAAACACTGTGGCTGAATTTTATTTCACATTTATTTACTTATAACATTTATACCCCACCTTTCCTGCATGGAGCTTAAGGCAACATTCAAGCTTCTCCATCCCACCCTTTTTACCTTCTCAATGACTCTGTGAGGTAGGTTAAGGTGACAGATAGTGATCGGCCCATGAAGCTCACTTCATGGCTCAGCCAGAGACCCAGATTCAAATCACTACTCAGCCACCCGCGTGTTCTTGGGCCAGTTACAATTTCTTAGCCTAGCCTATTCCACAAGGTTGTTGTGAGGATAAAATTGGGGGGCAGGGGTAAAGAACTAAGTATGCTGTTTGGAGGAAAAGTAAGATATAAATGTAATAAAAATAAAATAAAAGACAAAGAAATAAAGAGTGCTGGATCTTACCATGGGGAACTTGGGCTCAGAGAGACAAAAATTTGAACAACGGTGCACTCAGAGACACAATTTGTCAGTCAGCCTCTTCTCTTTCAGTCGGATACCAGCGGCCCCAGTTTGCAAACCAGACTATTCAAATTCACATTCTAGGCCAACTGCCTTGATGATGTCACAGGATTCCACTCTTGGCTTCTTTCACACACACCCAGCAACTCCATCAGGAAACATTCAGTTGCTAACAATTTGACCTGGTCTGCTTAAGCTGCTCAGTGGCAAAGCATAAAGGGCTAGGGATGGGTGAATCTGTCCATTTTGGTTTCTCTATCTTTCATTTTTCCAATCATAAGTTTAGTTCTTCACATCCGTTTGAAAAAGTCCTCATGAAAATTCATCAGCATTTTAGTATGAATTTTTCTTAATATACACATTTTGTATGCAGTAATTCTCCTTAACATGTTATTTTCACTAGTGTAGACATTTTTATGCACACCTTACCAAGTATATGCATTTTTGCACACTTTTTGCACTTGCCTGAAGTACTGCTTTGCAAAATTTGGAGAAGTGCAAATCTCTAAGGATGGCTGCATTTCAGTTTGCAAATTGTTTTGGAAAGTGAGAATTAGGTAGATTCACATTTAAGCTTGAATTGAAATTTCTCTCCCATCCCTACAAAAGGCTCCAGGCTGAATTCCTGGCATCTCCAGCTAAAAGCCCTTGGAAAAATCCCTTCCTAGGGTCCAGCAGAGCTGCTGCCAGCCACAGGATGCTGGATTACAGGGGCCAATGATCTCATTCAGTGTTAAACAGCCATACAGGGTTGTATCCAAGGGTTGTATCATATGGTGTCAAGATCTGTTAAAAAACAGGTGGCTCAGGGTGGATAAAAACCAGTGCTTTTTTAAAGAAAAAATTGGTTTTTTATTTAAATCAGATTTTTAAATGTTTAAATCAGATTTTTTAAAAATACCCTCTATTTGACACTGGTTAGGCCTCATCTTGAATACTGCCTCCAGTTCTGGACTCTGCACTTTAAGATGAATGCAGACCAACTGGAACAGGTTCAGATGAAGACAATGAGGATGATCAGGGGACTGGAAACAAAGCCCTATGAGGAGAGACTGGAAGAAGTCAGCACGTTTAGACTGAGGAGAGACATGATACTACTCTTTAATTACTTGAAAGCTTACCACCCAGAGGAGGGACAGGATCTCTTTTCGATCATCCCAAAGTGCAGGACATAGAATAATGGGCACAAGGTGTAGGAAGCCAGGTTTCGACTGAACATCAGGAAAACCTTCCTGACTGTTAGAGCAGTACAACAATAGAACAAATTACCTAGGGAGGTGGTGGGCTCTCCAACATTGGAGGCATTCAAGAAGCAGCTGGACAGCCACCTGTCGGGTATGCTTTAATTTGGATTCCTGCATTGAGCAGGGGTTGTACTTGATGGCCTTATAGGCCCCTTCCTACTCTACAATTCTGTGATTCTATGATCTATGATTAATAAAACAATAAATTTCTCTTGCAAACATGCTAAACCTACAGCTTCATAAAAATACATTAATGGCTCTATCACACTCATACATAGTGAGTTACTTACCAATCATACAAGGACATTCATTTCAATTTTTCATCTTATGAAAATGGCTCTGACTGCCCAGTCTAACTACAAGCTCTTGCTTCTTGGAAGTTCTGGACTTTCTGTTTCTGGCTAAAGTTTCACGTGCAAAGACATAGGCTGGACGGGAATGGGATTGTTGTTGTTCTGAGCTGGGCAATACAAGGCAAAGGAATTAGGCCAGAGACAATATAGAAAAGGGCAGGTTTCAGCTGTCTAAATAATACAGGGCATCAGAAGTGGCTGAATCCTGCCAGCAAGCTACAATTGCCCAAGTGGTTTAGCAATCAATCCCTCTTCCTAGGGAACTCTAGGAATTGTAGGTCTGTGAGGGCAATAGGGGCCTCCTAACAACTCTCACCACCCTTAATGAACTACAGTTCCCAGGATTCTTTGGGGGGAAAGTGGTATCATAGCACTCTAAATGTATAGTGTGGATGTGGCCTAACCACAAATTTTATGCAAGTTAAAAGCAAGCCCAGTAACTCTTAAAACTGTCAGATGCTCAGAAAATACCAGGAAAAGCCTAACAGCCATGACAGTAATATAACAAAGGCCTAGTTGTAACAAAGCACTTGACCAAGTCAGGCCCGTCTCAGCTCTCTGAATAATGCACACTATACCATATTGACACCAACTGTGCAATCCTTTACGTATCTCCTCTCAGGATGAATTTTTATTGTTTTTCACCGGCACTCAGGTATGTGTGTATAGGGTTGCAGGTTCCTAAGAGAGTTTCAAGGATTACCATTCCATTCTGATTTGTTTAGCTCACTCTGAATATATCTGCATAGATTTTTTAAAAAATTGTGTAAGCAAAGAAAGAGCAAAGGAAGATTTTCCCCAGCCTAACTCTGAAATTCAAACCTGTTCCAGTCCCATTGGGAGCATTAAGGAGCCTCAGAAAATCTTTCCCCAATTCCCCCACAAGCCCCTGCCTCTGGAAAGTACCTCCTGGAAAGTACCTCCTATACCTTGCGTGGATGCCTTTTTCTTGCCCACTTAACCTGGCCTACAAGGCCTCTCTCCATGGTGTCTGGGACACTGCATGCAATTTCCCCAGAGCCCTGAGTATATGGATATCAGTTACTCTGGAAACTGCATAGCCCAGGGCTCTTTGCACCTTGGATGTTACTGAGAAACTATGTTTCCCAGTGTCCCTGGCACCAGGATTACTACCATTGCGGGGTTCCTAGTGCATGGGGGAGAGGAAGGAACACCAAGTCAGATTTATGTGGAAAAGAACTTTTGGGGGAAAATTATTTTCAATTCAGAATTCAGCCACACATTAGAAGCAGGGCAAATTCATATTCCAAAGTAGATAATGCTGAATTTTGGCAACAGAGAGGATATGAAATACATTACAATTATTCCAGCATAAATTCAGTAGAATATTTATGTTTCCAAAATGACATTTAAATTGTATTGTCAATTAAACATGCATCTACAGAAGCTAGAAGCTTCTCCATAATTGTGTATCAATACACAAAACCTCCATAACCCTAAGTATTAATACACAAAGAAATAACAGTTTTCTGCAGGGAGAAGGGAACGGAAATAATGTCAGCGAATAAGAAAATTAAAGCCAGCATTCTCATCTCTTTTAGTTCCCATGATAGTGGCTTTCGGACAATGAAGGCATATTGTTGCTGTTATTGTCTGGTGGATTCTTGCACTGTAGGCCTGAGAAGATATATTGAAGAAATGTACAGTGAACAAAATGAAATACGGGCAGGGAGAGAAATCAGCTATGGCAACCCTCCCCAACCTTGTGCTCTCCAGGTGCAGTCTGACTACAACTCCCATCACCCCTAACCGGCATGGCCAATGGTCAACGTTAATGGGAGTTATAGTTCAACAACCTCTGGAGGGCATCAGCTTGAGGAAAACTGATCTGTAGGCTCATTTAAAATAAGGAAACATGGTTTGCTGAAACACCTTGGACAGTACCTTGAAAGTTCAGACTAAAATCCGGAGCGGATTCCACTGCCCTACTGACATGGAGCCACCAGCCGCCACTGGAGATAGGAATGCAGCCCTAAAATATCAAATTGTGAAGCCAGAAGCCAAGATCTGTATGGTAAACCACAGCATTTTCATTAATTCTAGGGCTCTTCCAGTTGACCTATTGTCTATTGAGCATTCACCCTGATTTGTTTGAACAAAATTTACACATTCTTTTGAGCATTCATTCTGATTTGTTTGCATAGATGTCATATGCCATCACCAGACTTCGCTAGTATCCCACACTTTTCAGGGCACCTTCCTGTCATTTTTCTTGCTACATAAATTCTGTGTTGCTTTCTGGAAGTGGGTTTGTGCCGAATCCATTTTAATTCCATAACCTAAATTTGCTGGTGTATGTATGTTTGAATCATTCCCACAAAGTAGTGACAGCCTGGGAGTAGCCTTGTATGTAGTAGGAGTGCCCAAGCAAGGAATTTTACTGTTCCAAATGTGACATACTTATCAGTGCCTTTTAGCAGGAACAGCAATGCATCTTGGGAAGATAATCCCAGCTGACATTCAAATATACAGTGAACCAGATCTTGTCATCATCCATATAAAATACAGCATATCATTTACCAGAGAATAAATGTTGCTAAAGGTGTTTCGCGTTGTGCAGCAATTCTGTAACAAGTGCAACCAAATCCAGGGGGAAGCGCCATCGTTCAGTGGTAGAGCATTTGCTTTGCATGCAGAAGGCCCAAGGGTCAATTTCTGACACCTCCAGATAGGGCTGGGAGAGACTCTTGTCTGAAACTTCGGAGAGCTGCTGCCGTTACAGTATAGGCCCTACTGAGCCAGAGAGACCTTTGGTCTGACTCAATGCAAGTCCACTTCCTACGTTCCAGTGTGAGATTAACTGTTGTAGTTCATCTCTGCCTTCAAGTTTTGAGGGGCTCCTGAGCAAGATGTCCAGAGTGAGCCATTTTCTCAAGTGCACCCATCTGTTCCTCCCTGTGGTTATAGTTTGCTTGTGCTCTCTCTTGGGCACAATCCACACAACCACCTATGAGAGAGCAAGGTGAGTGGAGACTGCTCCCCCTTCTTCCTCTTGTCACTGTTCACTCCTTGCTTGGAGAGGACAGGTAATCAGGAAGGACAGCAAAGAGGAGGAGCTTGGCCTGGGGGCTCTGCGTGCCAACCCCCAAGCTGGCCCTGTAACCAACTCGACTACTTCAGTTGTTGGCATGGTGCAGAAGCGGCTGGTGCCTGTTGGGATTGGTACGGAGGAAGGCCAACAGTAGGTGGTGCCAGAGCCAATGGTGGGCAGAGCCAACTAATTATATTTTGTTCCCATCCTCCTCACTGCTACAAGGGCAACACTGAGGCTAAGGAGGAGGAAGTTGACAGTGAGGGCCATCTCCTGAGCTGGTTGTAAGTGAGAAGGCAAGGAGGTGGAGGCTGGCTCAGAGCAGTATGAAGTTAATGGGGCAATGACCGCTGTACTGGCTGGGCTGGTGGCAGTTGTAGTCCAAAATGTTCAGAGGACACCAGGCTAAGGATGGCTGGCATAGAAGAGGTGTGGGGAACCTGTGGCCCTCTAGATGTTGTTGAACAACAACCCCCACCATCCCTGGCTTGTTGGGGTTGACTGGAGTTGTAGTTCAGCAACATCTGGAGAGCCAAAGGTTCATTCCCCACACCTGGCATAAAAGTTATTTCCCCCCCCAAAATGTATTTATTAAATTTATATCCCGCCCTTCCTCCCAGAAGCTAACCAGGAGGAGTTAAACAAGGTGTGTGGTAGGAGGGATTGAATGGTATTATGATCACTGTGGTTGGGGCAAGGAGGCATATCCTTATTAGGCCATATCTTTAACCTCCTATATTACTATTCCTGATTTAAAATAAAATAAAATGGTCCTTCAATTAAATGTAACATATCAGGCATATAGACAATCTACAAAGGACTCTTAGCAACACTGTTGTGGTCACAGGAAAATTATGACATCATCCCAATGTGGAACTTTTTGACATCACTGTGGCAGTTCAGGAAAGTGGTTGTGGCTGGTGTTTGAACAGTGTGTGTCTGCTTCAAACTGGGGCAGCTGGTTTCAGTTCTTCTATATGGGGCAGGTGGGGAAATAGGGGCTTCTGCCTTGGAATCCAATATTGATGTGCCCTCTCTTCCCAGGACAAAATCTGCTATGGTAAGAAATCCCAGTAAGTTTTTCTGTTGCGGGCTGCGTAAAGATCATAGTGCAGTTGTGGGGAACCTTTGGCCCTCCAAATGTTGCTGAAACACAATTCCCCATCATCTCCGGCCATTAGCTACGCTTGCTAAGGCTGATGGGAGTTGTGGTTCAGCAACATCTGGAAGCCAAAGGTTCCCCATACCCACTGTTTCTAACACTTAGAGGGGATGTTACAGAGTGACGGTATACATCAGGGATGGGCAACTTGCCACCCTCTACCTAATTTCAAAAGCCCTCTGCAAGTGATCGGTTCAGACTTCTGGCAAGAGCAATTTGTCCACACACCCCATCAGCCCACTCGGCAGAGAGGAAGAGGGAAGGCCCCATCCACTGTCTGTGTGTCGCCTCTTTCAGATATCCCTGAAAGAATGCGGCCCTTGATGGAAAATATCCTGCTCTGCCCTTACCTTTCTTGGGCCTGTCTCAACTTTGCAAATTTGTTTTTAGGGCATTATTGTAGTTTCAGTGGTTGTGGTTTTATTGCAGCTTTTACTATGTATAAAACTCTTGGAGCAACAATTTGTCAGAAAAGCACTCGAAAGCATTCGGCCTGATTGTATGTGGAGAGATTAGACAACCAGCTGTTTAATGAGCTTTCATCCTGATTTGTTTGGAAGAGGATTAGACAATGTTGCATCAATGTTGGGATGGAGAAGCTGCAAGGCCAGCACAAGACAATGTGCCCCCTGAGGCCACGCTAACGCCTCTTTCTTCCCTCCTCCCCCCACTACCTCTGCCTCCTCCTCCTCCTCCCCCCACCTTACCATTGCCCCGCCTCCCTCCAGCTGTCATGGACAGAGACGGGGAAGCAGTGCAGGCACTCCATGCCTCATTCCAAAGGAAGGGGTCCTTCTTCAGAGCAAAGCATTGCGAGCAAGGTCACCCGGAGATTGCCTGCGCCACTGCCATTTGCTACAACGCCAGTAAATTACTGTTTAAAGTTATTTTAACATTTGATAGGTAACTTTTAAAGTCTTATTCTAATTTTAAACAGTAATGTGTCGCTTTAATGGAAAGCAGTAGAGGCACTCTTTTGGCAACCTTGTCCACAATGCCTCACTCTGAGGATGGCTGCCATGGGGGGGGGGAGCAATCGGTAGGTGGGTAGAAGAGAGAAGTAAACAGCAGTAATGGCAGTGACAGTTCCATCAGCCAGCCATAGCCACGGTGGTGGTGGGCAGCCCTGCAGGCAGTGGGTGGGGAAGGCATGCTCCCCCTCCCAAAATGGGTGCCTGAGTCACATGGCTCAAGGTGCCTCATGCTAGGGCTAGCCCTGGGAACCTGTAGCCTTCTAGATGTTGCCTGACCAAAACTCACATCATCCCCTTCCCCTTCTGATTTATCCCAGGAAGCATCCAGAGAACCCCACTCCTCATCAGATTTCTCCAACTTTGAGACAGAATCTGTGCATCACACAGACAAGGAGATTCAAGCAGATCTGGATCACACCAGCAATTTGGAAGAGTCTGAATATTCTTATCAAGGAGGCAGTGTAGAGGTCAAGGAGATGCAAGCCGGGATTGAGTTTGATGTGCAGATAATTAAAGATTCTAAAAAGCGTCTGGGAACGATTGTAAGTGGCAATGAATGTGTCATGGCATGGAGCAGGGACGTTTTGCTCAGGGAATTCAAATTAACACCTTATAGGAGGTGTTAGCCACAGCTTATTTGTTGTGGCTAAAAGAGGGGTTCATGCTCCCCATTTCAGTGGGGAGCTGGTGATTGCAAACATCCAGCGGGCGCCTCTTCGGATGACACTGTGCCTGCAGCCAATGAGAATGGCAGGTCAGTGAGATACATGACACCACCACAGAGGAAGATCGGGTGTATGAGAGCTGCCCCGACCTATAGTTTAATTCAATAGCACTGCTGTGGGCTGCAACTCTATGCACACTTACTATAGAGGCCTTATGTGATGAGGGTGGGGGAGCAGGGTTGCCTTGAATGGGTACGTTTCCTGCTACTGCAGGTGTCAGCCATGAATTCCTTGCCAGCCGCACATTCAGCAAGTGTGAGAAAGGGAGGTGTTGCACATGCATATTGCTTCTCTATGCAGCTGGGGGTCCTGGGCCAATCAGGATCCTCTTATGCATGAAGGAGCTCTGTGTACATCCATTGGCGCTCACATAAGGTCCCATCTCATGTTCGTGAACATGTGACTGGCAGAAGCATGGTGGGTATGTATCTTGACAGCAGGAAGTGTAGCTGCTGGGCAGATCAGTATCGGGCGGCAGTGCTGACCTGTGTGGCTCTGCCAGCCAGTAAACGTGTAGGATTGCTCTGTAAATTCATAAAAGGAACAAAAATCCACCAATGGCTAGGGATGGGATCCATTGGTTGTTGCCGGTTGCCACTTCAAAAGCATTCTGTCAACTTAACAGGCTAGTATTGATTCAAATTCATTCTTTGTCCCCTGTCCGCTGATTTTATTAATCCATTTTCCCCTCCCGAAATTAATATTGATATTTTTTATGGAAATGGTATTTTGAAAGGAAATATTGATATTTTGAAAGGAAATATTGATAAATGAAAGGAAATAAAATTATTGTTCACAATATCAGTATTTTAGAGGTGGACTTTTTTTTTAGAGAAATGTTTTCAAAAATTGCTGCAGAAAATCGCTACATAAAAATCCGATCAACGATAGAGAATAAGTGAATTAACGGAAAATTTGGTACTAAATATGAATTGGGTGGAATTCTAGCTCAGCCTTGCCAGTGGCACAATGATATATTTATCTGATAGATTGTTTCCCTTACTTATTTAAAAAATCCCTTTTGATCCCAGTTGGCAGGCTTTGGTACTGAGGCAGCTAATGCAGGGGCAGTGAACCTTTTTCAGCCTGAGAGCCACATTCCCTTTTGAGAAACCTTCTCGAGGCCTCATGCCAGTGGTGGGCAGGGCCAGAGGCAAAAGTAGGTGGAGCAAGATGTAAAACATGCCTTTGTATAGTAGGTTCATTTCTATATGTACCCACACACTCCTCTCTATCCTCCATCCAGGCAACCAAGAGGCCTTTTCAGAGCTGAAGGACATATTTCAGCCAGGCCAAAGCACTCAAGGAGGGGGCAAAGCAGTGGCCACATAGAGAGACGTGGAGGGGCACATTGAACCCCTGGCCTGAGATGCCCCATCCCTGTAATAACAGAATACCTATAAATATAGATATAATGTACATTAAAAACCAGCCAGCAATCTCTTGAAAATCACACATCAAAACACAACGGAAATAGCAAATGCAACCTAGAATGTATATATTCAACCCAATCCAACCCCACAAGCTTCCAAATGGCTAGTGGAATAAGGAAGGCTTTTACAATAACCCAGAAACTCTGATAGAACTAGCCATTCCTGTAGCCTCTTGCATTGGCTGTTGGGGAATAAGAGTGGGAAAGGGCTATTGCTGGTCAACCCCTGCTTACAGAGTTCATGAGAGATTTGGTTGGCTGCTGTGTGAAAAGCAGATGCTGGATTAGATGGACCTTCAGCAGAGCTCTTCTTAAATTCATAGGTTATTGAGAGAGAGCCGCTACAGAACATAAGGTCTTCTTGGGAGATACCAACCTTACCATTGATATCCATGGTATGGCAGACGGTAGAGACTGGTGGCTCTGATATCAGTGGGGCAGTGAATCCGCTCCGGGTTTTAGTCCAAGCTTTTCAGGAACACCTTGTCACCTCCTTAAAAGCTCGGACTCAAACCTTAATTCACTGTCCCAATGGCATTGGAGCCACCAGTTTCCACTGATGGCAGATATCAACTATATCATTATTTACCATGGAGGCATCCATGTATAGTAGTCATACAGAATGGGGTTAAATGTACCGTGGGAATGCGATTGCTTTCCCCTCTCCTTTCTTATTACAGGACACTGCAAGGGACACCCCAGCCTCTTCATACATCCCTGATGATATGACGGAGACCTTAGACAATAAGAGTCAAGCAGAGCGGATGGCAATCAGCACCCAAAGAGGGACCAGTGTTTTGCAGCCGGCATACTCCAGGATAGGGGAGGCCAGCAGCCTGGAGCCAATCGGTCAGCTGCACAGTAGTCGGCAGATCACAGCAGCTGATCTTGACCTGGAGAAGATGAGGCTGGATGGTGCAATGACCAGACTGAGGTACCGGCACGAAGATAATGAAAAGAGGCGGCAGCATGAGGAAAAAATGGAACAGCTACATCAACAGACAACTCCTCGATCAGTAAGAGAGAGAGAGAGAGAGAGAGAGAGAGAGAGGGAGAAATAATGGGTAAACATAAGCTTTTCATAAAATGGGAAACCAGGCTCTGCATTACTTAACCTACAGCCTCTTGGGCATTGTTCAAGATGCTGGCTTTGAACTGCCAAAACCTCCATCTACTTAGTCCCAGCATAGCTAGGTGCCATCTACACTACAAACATAAGCTGATGCTATACCACTTTAGTGTTCATGGGTTGGATCCAGACTTAGTCATGCTTTGAATGGACTCATTGTACCTAATGTATTCTATTGTAAACCGCTTTGAGATCTTTTAGATAGTAAGCGGTCTATAAATGGAAATAATAATAATAATAATAATAATAATAATAATAATAAATGGGACTTAGTCATTAAGTGCTAATCTGACTTAGTGTAGACCCACTGAAGTTCATGGACGTGACTAACTTAGATTCATTGGTTTCAATGGGTCTACTCTGAATAAGGCTTAGCTGAATACCACACGTAGTCCCATTCATTTCAATGGTTCATGACTAACTTGCCCCATTGATTTCAGTGGCCTGACTCTAAGCATGACTAACTCTGGATCCAGCCACAGGGCTTTCTCTAAAACAGGGATGGAGAAGGCTTAGCAAGGATGAACAAACCTGCAGGTTCCCGGAGCGAAGATTGTGGCTGCTGTGCTCCTCCCCTGCTCCTGCTGCCACAGTGCTACCCGGGGCTAAGCCATGGTTTGGCTTAGTGTTACATCTGAACCTGGCTCATGGTGCTAAAACCAACGTTTTTTCTTGCTTTACTGCTTGTAGTTGACTTGGGGGAGACAAACCAAGTCCCAGGGTTTGGGCATATCACTAAACCATGGCTTAACCCTGAATAGTGCAGCAGCAGCAGGACCAGAGGAGGAGTACAGCGGCCTTGATCTTCAATCCAGGAATCCACATGTTTGCTTGTTCATGCTGTGCCATTGTTTGGCTTAATGTTATGTGTAAACTGAGCCAATAACAG
This sequence comes from Rhineura floridana, assembly GCF_030035675.1. Taxonomy (NCBI): domain Eukaryota; kingdom Metazoa; phylum Chordata; class Lepidosauria; order Squamata; family Rhineuridae; genus Rhineura; species Rhineura floridana. The sequence goes on along the minus strand of NC_084483.1, from coordinate 184,268,680 downwards.
TAAATGACTGTTAAACTAGTTTCAGTCTGTGGTGTAGATGTGTACCCAGGAGACCTATGAACAATTTGAAATGGCTTTCAGATATTTGGATGCCAGGAGCTTAAAACAGCTAGGGCTAGGACCATCCAGTTTTGGAGAGGTCAGATGACTTCCTGTGGCTGTGGAGGTCACAGTTTGGTGGCTGTTGCTGCTATTGGTTGTTCACCATGAAGCAGTGGCAGCTGGTGGCTCCATGTCAGTGGGGCAGTGGAATCCACTCTGGGTTTTGGTCCAAACTTTCAAGGAGCTGTCATCTTGGACAGCTCCTTGAAAGGTCAGACAAAAACCTGGAGCGGGTTCCATTGCCCCACTGTCATGGAGCCACAAGCTCTCACTGCTATGAAGAAAACAGCAGGAGAAGACTTATCTCTTTGCTAAGGGAGGAATGAGGAGGACGTTCTGTTGCTGTTGCTATAGTTGTATCAAAATGGATGTTACTGCAGCAGCTGCTGCTGCTAATGAGGATGGGTACCAGAATTCTAACTCAAGAAACCAACAAAATGTATATACTGGCTTGTTATTTTCAGTCAATAGAATTGGTATCAGTAACCTGAAAGGAGTAAATACCACTACCAAGTTATGCGATGGTCCAGCTGTACACCAAGGAATTTAGAAGAAACCCTCCAATACATAATTAACATATCACATAATATACAGCGAACAGCAGCTTCAGGGGCAAATACCAGCCAGGGTGGTTTTCCACAAAAAACTGGCACAGGATCCCAGTCTGGATTGGGAGCATGTTCCAGATCTGGCCCTGGTGACTGCATTTTGTCCAAAAGCACAACTGCCAGGCTTAGTTCGTCAGTCTGTTTAGCTCAGGATTGTTTACCCTGATGGGCAACGTTTATCCAGTGTTTCAGACTAGACTATTTCCCAACCCTAGCGGGAGATTGCACCTAGGACTTTCTGTGTGCAAAACATGTGCTCTGCCAGTGAGCTACAGTCCATTTCCAATGACCCTCCCATTCTCTGGGCAATATTCAGCTAAATTGTTTTGCTAGCAGAATGCCTTCAACAAGCACAAGGGGATTTCCCCCCTCCTCCCCCTGCACATGTTCTGCGTTATCTCCAAATCTGCTCTGGAGTCCTGGGGGAACCCCTAGAACAGCTTTAGGGGGAGAGGGGGGAGGAGAGGGAGGGAACATTCCATTGCACAAGGAAAAATCTTTGCACTGATGGAACGTTTGCCCAACGTAGTCAACTCTGGGTTGTGACCTAGTAGTCGCATGGTGGTGTGTTGATACATACTGGAAAGACTAAGGGAGACTTCCTCCTTCTTTGACAACTATCTATATAAAGCAGCCAACATGCTACCCTTCAGATGGTTTGGACTACACAGTTGTGCATTATTCTCTGTGTTGGTCTTCATGGATCATAATATCAGCCCAGATAACATTGATTCACTATAGTGAATAGCTAGCAACTATAACATTGATACCTCAATATCCCGTTGAAAGCAGTGCGTTAAGGCACATCTGACTCTTTATAGGATTGAATTGCTGATCTGGTGATGACAAGGCTGGGAAAACTCATCCATCTGAGCGTCTGAAAGTTTTCTCCTCATAGAAACAGCTCTGTCTACAGTAAGCTCCTGACAGAGCTTGGAAATGTTACTTTTTTGAACTACAACTCCCATCAGCCCGATCCAGTGGCCATGCTGGCTGGGGCTGATGGGAGTTGTAGTTCAAAAAAAGTAACGTTTCCAAGCTCTGGCCCCTAATCATTTGATGCTGGCCGAAGACCTTCCAATGAACCTTTTAAGTAGAGATCTTTCCCAATCTGAATCTGTATTAGAACTGTTTTTAAGATGTTATTGTTTTATCGCTTGTTGTTTGCCACCCTGGGCTCCTTTGGGAGGAAGGATGGGGTATAAATGTAATAAATAAAAAAGATAACAATAAACTCCCGTTGGCCTCAGTGAGCAGCACAGCTGTGAGAGCAGAGGCAGATAGGAGCTGTAGTCTAAAACGTCTGGAGGGCACTAGGTTCGTGAAGGCTGAAGGTACCATGATGCTTCCAAAACACACGTCATTGTTGTGGGTCCTGCTGTTGTATCTAGAGAACATGTTTTTGCTGTCCTCGCCTAGAACAGGTGATGCAGGAAGAGTGGAGGGAAAGTCTGCCTGTGCAAATGCTGCTCGTTGTGCTCAAGGTGCACTTTATCTTCCCCCACCCCCATTTCTTTCCCCCACAGATTGGAGAAGAGCTCCACGAATTGCTTCAGCCCCAGAACCAGTACGCCCTGTCTTTTTTCTGCTTCATCTTTATCCATGTTATTTACACAGCCAGGGAGCTGGCTTTCTATTTTATTATGAAACACGACATATTCTGCTTTGCCATTTTGCTGTATTTCATTTTCAAGAAGATTTTCCTGGATTACAGAAATAGGAAAAACTAATCATGAAACAGCAGCAGAGTCTAGACAGCTGAGAAAAGAAGACAAGCAGCTCCCTGATGTTTATATACCTCCGTTCGGTCATCTTTTCTTCCCTCCTCTTTATAACTCCCCCTTTTGAATGTGTGAGACAAATGAAAGATTTGGCGTGGCTGCCAAAGGGCCTGGCAATTCTCTCTTTTGAGTGCCACGGTTGAATGTTGTTGTTTTCTTTGCTATTCAGTTGAAGGCTCTTTCCATTGCAGCCATCCCATCTGAGCCTGCCACAGTCACAAATGTTAATAAATTGACAGAATTAAAAAAAAACACCATTGCATTTGCACATTTATTCTTTGAGAAAGGGGCATAGAAAGCAGGGATCCTGGAAACAATTTTTGCGGGGGAGGGCTGAAGGCGGTCCACCATTAAATTAAACATTAACTTCAAGGGAACCCAACTGTAATGACAAGATATATAGTTCTTGAATGTTCTGGAATAGTAGAGGAACCAGAAGCTCACAGGAGCTAGGCCTTGTTAATCTCTGTCTGCTGCCCATTGCTGGGTCTTAAAGTTGCACCATTGATCTATCTAGCTCAGTATTATCTACTCAGATTGGCAGCAGCTCTTCAGGGTTTTAGGCAGTGTCTGTCCCAGCCATACCTGGAGATGCTGACCTTCTGCATGCAGAGCAGGTGCTCTGTCACTGGGCTGCAGCTCTTCCCTCAATAACAAGAACGTACAGGCAAGAATATGCTGTATCACAATATTCAGGATACGGAAGTCTAGAGATCCGGTGAACAGATCGAATGAAACTGTAGCTTCAGACCATTAATCATATTGCCCTGTTAAGGGACAGGGGAGAAATTGTATTCTTTTCACATTTAAAGGCGATTCTACCAAATCCACACTTTCCGAAACACTATGAGAACTGAAACCCAGCCATCCTTTGAAATGTGCACTTTGAATTTTGCAGTACAGTTCTCCATCCACACAACGAGTGCAAAAATGCATTAACTTGGATAAGGTATGCATATAAATACATATATTAGGGGAAAGAACATGCAGAAATGTATTATTGTAGGGGAAATTGCTTTGCAAAAAACGTGTGTATTAGGACACATTTGCACTAAAATTCTTGCAAATTGTCATGCGGACTTTTTTTAAAAAAAAGCAAACTGATGTGGAAATGTGGCAAAGTTAAGATTGGAAAAATGAGAATCTGAGAGAAATTGAAATTGACAGATTTGCCCATCTCTACCCATAGTACTGGGGTTTCTCAAACACAGGTGGGAAAGTATTACAAGAACACATGGTTTTGGATTACTTTTTCTTTAAGTAGCTTCATTTTCTTCTGGGTGTTTATAATCCCCTGTTGTTATAATGCGAGAGGGTGAGGAGGGAACCCCCCAGAAAGCTTCTCTATGATCTAGATAGCTCCAGATCAGGTTGCTTAAGATCAGGTTGAAAAATAAGTAAATCTCGTGACTTGAACATGAGCGCCGCAGGAAGAATTCTGCCTGCAGATTCATCATCGGCCATGAACATCACGTATCTGTCAAGAAACTCCACCCTTTACAAACCAAAGGCAGCAGCAACTCTTTAAGAAAGAACAAGAGGAAGAGGAAATGTGGTGGGATGATTTGTAGCACTGACGAGCTGAGTGAAGACTGCTCTCAAAGACAGTGAAGGAAAAGGGGGACCTCTAGATTTTTATTGCTGCCTCCAGAGTGAGTTTGCCAGGACCAGGATGCAAAGGTAAGTGGTATGGCTGTTCTTGGGGAAAAAGGCCACGGAGGAAAGGAGTAGCATCCTGGAGACAGCATTTGGGTTACCTGTTTGTCAGCCGAAGATCTTTAAGAATCAATGCTGTGTATTGGAGAAGAGTAGTGGTACCCATTGGGCAGGATTTGGGGACAGGATAAGCAGGAAGGCCCCCAACTGCAGCAGATCTAGCTTACCACATTTTGAATGTACTGTATGTTGCCATCTAAACTTCCCACCCCCTGGTCAGACCATTAATCCCAGTGCCTGAAACTACCAGGCTGACTGAGAAGATGTGCTGGAAGGTCCTTTGTCCAAATCTGACTTCTGCCGTGAATTCAGCAGCCAGCCTTAGGTGAGGCATGCTTTTCTGAGTCTCAGTCTTCCTATCTGTAATATGTTAATGCTGTATTTTAAAATGGTTGTAACCTGCCCTAGGACCTTTGGGTGAAAGGCAGATAATAAATGATTTTGATCATGATGATGATGATGATAGTGGCTTACCTTACAGGGTCGATATGAGGATATTAAGTCAATGTATAGCAGTGATATATAAATGCTGCGTTTTAATTAATTAATTCATTTATTTATGACATTTAGTTTTGTAATGAACTCAACTGTTATGTTACATCTGTTGTGAACCCATACTGAGGGCAGGAAGGGGGTATGTAAATAAACATGACTTGAATATTATTATCATTATTGTTATGATTGTTGTTAGGAATGCTAAGGGCAGATAAATCTAGGTTGTCCATTCTGGGTTTAGCTGATTCATAACACTCTGTTATTCTATTGGCATTTCTACCTTTCACTTAAACAGAGGCTCAGTGCTCTTACAGCTGCATGAGAGACAGGTGATTTCCCCCCCCCAACAGGAAGATGAAATTATAGGGGAAGCTTCACCTGTTGATTTTCTGCCTCTAATGTTAAGGCACAGAACCTCTGTCCATGAAATGTGGAGAGCCTACAGATGTTGCTAGCACCAAAGCTGTCTAAGTATGCCCTCTTCTGGCATTGATGGAGTACGGCATTATGACAGAGTACTGCATTAGACCTATGCAAATACTAGTCACTAGATATACTAATGAACGTGTGAGAGGGCAGGGAGGTAGGCTGGGACATTCCTGCTGGCCCTGCTCCTGACCTCCACATTTTAAAGGTCCCCTTTGCATAGGCCCTGTGTATGTGCATCAAAGTGTGCATAAGCTCCCTATGCGTGACCTATACCTTTAATGTTTGTAGCATACAAGTTGCATGCAGAGTTGTACATGCATAAGACCATGTGCAAATTGGAAGGGGGAGTTGAGGGCTGAAGTACGTAGGTGCAACCCCCCCTATACACGCACACAATGCTTTCATTTCTGTACTTGATGACCAGGGCAGGCACCAGGTGTTACTGGGCCCTTAGGCACCAGCCTGCCCGGGTGTGCAGCTCCTGCCTGTTCCACCTACCACTCTCCTGTGTCCTACTGCTATGCGTGCTGCGCATGCAGGGCTGCCATCAACCAAGATCACGGCAGAGGCTTCTCTAAGGGTCTGATGCCCCCGTCGCCATCTTGGTTGATGGCACGCATGCACGGTACGCGACGTGCACATACATGGTGGTAGGGGCATTAGCCCCTTAAAGAAGCCTCCACTGCCATCTTGGTTGATGGTAGTCTGCGTGTGTAGCGCGTGCAGCAGCAGAAGACAGGAAAGAAAGTTAAGTGGAGCGAGTGAATGGGTGCATGGCCTGGAAGCTCCCTCCCTGCGATCCGCGGCAGGGACTCTGCTGCAGATTGGGGCAGGGGAGACCTACTCTCCCACCCTAATGAGGGGCCCTTCAGGGACCCTTGGCCAGAGCCTGACCTGGCTACCCTTTGGCGCTGGCCCTGTTGATGACCATTCTCATGGGGCTATTTTATCATGGTCAGGTGAATGGGGAAGGGCCAAGACAGTGTCAGAGTATTTGTTTTGCATGCGGAACGCCCAAGTTCAGTTCCTGGCATCTCCAGGTATGGCTGGGAGAGAGTCCTGCCTGAAGCCCTGGAGAGCTGCTACCAGCCGGTGTAGACAATACTAAGCCAGATGGACCAATGGTTTGACTCACTATAAGGTAGATTAAAGTTCCTATGTTGGGGTTCATTTTTTAAAAAGTCATCTGTATTTTGCTTGTTTTCAAATAGGGATATCAATTAGGAAAAGGGTTTTGGTCAAATCACTGTCCTGTTTATTTCAATTATTTTTATTGAGCAGTGTGCTTAATGAGCAGTGTGGTGTAGTGGTTAGAGTTTTGGACTAAGACCTGGGAAACCAGGGTTCGAATCCACACACAGCCATGAAGCTCACTGGGTTACCTTGGCCCAGTCACTGCCTCTCAATCTCAGAGGAAGGCAATGGTAAACCACCTCTGAATACCGCTTACCATGAAAACCCTATTCATAGGGTCGCCATAAGTCGGAATCGACTTGAAGGCAGTCCATTTCCATTTCAATGAGCATAGAATCATAGAATAGTAAAATTGGTGCCAGTAAGGACTTAAAGACATAAGCATCAGAGGGTTATAAGTAGGTTTCTTGGGGTGGCCACTATGAAGCAAGATGGCTGCTGTTGTGCACTCATTAGAATGCCTGAAAGAACTCCTCCATCACCAGATGGATGGCTCCATCACTCTGTCCGGAGATGGACCCAGAGAAGGGTCTTCTCTGTAGTGGTGCCCCAGTGGTGGAACTTTCTCCTCTTGGAGACATGGACGGTTGTAACAATGATGGGGCTCTACCGTATGCTAAAAGCATATGTGTTTTCTCTAGCTTTTGGAGACTAGGTTATGTTTAGGTCAATTTGAGCCTGTTTTGTGATATTTTGTGGAGTTGTTTATTGATACTGTTGAACTTTTTTATTATTATTATCTGACTTGTTTTTATGATATTTTATTATTTTTGCAATGGAAGCTGCTTTGAGGTCACCTGATGATGAAAAGTGGCATACAAATGTACTAAATAAATAAATAAAACTATACAATTCAAGAAATGGGGGGGGGAGAGAGACCAAGACTGGGACCGAGACCGAGACCTAGGAGCAGGGCTGGCCCAAGAGAGAAACGACAAGATGGCACCTTCCCTCATTTCAAGTACAAAACATGACATTTCCTCTTCTGCACTTGATCACAGGTGATTGGCTTAGAGGGCACAAGGCACACCATATGGCCCACACAGTTCTGCCCACCCCTCAGCATTTGCCACCTGAGGAGACTGCCTCACTCTCTTTCATGGAAGGGTCAGCTCTGATGGTAGGACTGGATCTGCCTGGTAGGTGACTGGACTGGCTTGGCAACCATGAACCAAGCATGTCAGAAAGCTACCACAAAGATATACGATGGGGATCGCCAATATGGCGCCCTCCAAATGTCATTGGACTACAGTTCCCATCATCCCTGTCCATTGGCCATGCTGGATGGGGCTGATGTAGTTTAATAACATCTAGGGGGCATCTCTCTGGCTACCCTTGTAACTGGCGGTCGGCATCTGGCTGGCCACTGTGAAAACAGGATGATGAACTAGATGTTCTTATGAGGCACATGTTGGTGGCAACATCCTGTCCTCACAATTCCATGCCCACAACATTCAGCCATATGTTTGTACCTCTGGTAGGCCTGACAGCAAGGGATGCGGGGAGAGATTTGATTCAGTTCACATTTAAAGGTGAATCTACCTGATCTGCAATTTCAGAAAGTATCTGTGAACCGAAACGCAGCCATATTTTGAAATTCACATTTCTCTGAATTGCAGTGAAGTTCTCCAGCTGAGAAATGCATACAGAAATGCATACACTCTGATAAAATGCCATATATACGTGAAAATAACATACAAAAATGCACTCTATTAGGGAAAACTGCTTTGCAAAAATGTGTATTAATAGGCAAAATTGCATACAGACATATTGGGGAAAACCTGCACTAAAATGCTGATGTTTTATGAGGCCTTTAAAGAAAAATTCACACACTGATATGGAAATGTGGAGAACTGAATTTTAGACTAGAAAAATGAGAAACAGAGTAAAATTGAAACTGACACATTTGCCGATCCCTATTGACAGCTGCCCAGGAAAGATCTCCTAGTCTGCTCCTGTGCCTTTAACAGAGTTTGGATAGGCAGCAATCAAATGGTGAAGCTGTTCATATCCTGGAGCTGAACATAGCCATCTGCTAATGGATGCCAATCACACTGCTATTAAAGGGACACCAATACTCACCCCCCTCCAAGTTATCAAGACCAGAGGAATCTCCCCCATACCCTCCAACTGTTCCTGTTTAGCAGAAATAGTTCCCATTTTTCTGGTGCTTGTGCCTGGTAAAGCAATGTCCCTGTTCAAGGTTAAAGAGGGGGGGAGCAAGAAGGTGGGGTAAAAGCATTAGTGGCTGCTGCAGAGGGGTGGCAGTGATGACCTGACCTCCTTTCACTGACGTCACTGTGCCTTACCGGGAGGGGGAGTGGCAAGGCGGCGGGGAAGTTGGTGCATTGGAAGTGCCAATCCAGTGCGCCTGCCAGTGCACTTGCACGACACCGACCTCCCAGCCGCCTTGCCCCTCCTCCTCTACTCCCTCCTGGTAGAGTGCAGCGACACCGGTGGTGGAAGGTTAGGTCAGTGACAACATGCTACTGGGGAAAAGGGAGCTACACTGACTGCTATTGGGGAAAAGGGCGCCAGACTGGTTCTGCAGGTTCCAAGCCATTTCCACCAAGAATAGTAATTATGCCATGTGGCTGACTTTCCTGGAAATCCATAGCGAAAGAACAGCACAATATGTAAAAGTCATAATAAAAATAGTCTGGGGAAAAGTGGGATAAAGGGGCAGAATGTGGCAGTATTATAGACGTGATTCATGGTAGCACTGCAGGTGGTAGTGTTACTACAGGCCGTGCCATGCATCATGCGCAAGCATGAAGCAGCAGTGCTGGACAAAAGAGTAATGTGGGTGAGACATGTGTTCTTTCTGTTCCTGATAACAGATTTGGTTGTAATTTTTATTGTGATAATCTTTTGTTAGCTGCTTTGGGAACCCCTCACAGGCTATAAAGCAGAGTATAAGTATTCGAAATGAATAAATAAATAACCCAGGAGCTGGACCTGTTTTGCATGATAATTGGGAAGGGGGTCCCAATTTTCCTCTGAGAAACATTGCGGGAAGGTTATATATATATATATATTGGAGGAAAATTGGGACCCCCTTCCCAACTATCATGCAAAACGCTAGAGTAGGTATGGGGAACTTTTAACCCTCCAGATGTTACTGGACTACAACTACCATCATCCCTAGCCATCAGCCATGTTTGCTAGGGCTGATGGGACTGTAGTTCAGCACCACCTGCAGGGCTGAAGGTTCCCCACTTCTTGACTAGAGCAATAAACATAAAGGCAGCATTTTCTGCCGAGAACTCTTTCTGTAATGACTTGTTTGCTGAAGAACACTTGTGCATTGTGGAGGATTCTGCACCTCTAAAATGCACCCCCATGCTCTCAGTATTTTGTGGGAATGATTCAATCAATACCAGGATGTTAGGTTTGCACATTTAAAGTGGATTAAAGTGCTCTCTTCCCTTACCGTGACAAATCCACTTGAAAAAAACAACCCAGGCTTCTTGCAGTTTGGAAAGTGACAGGGAAGAATATTGGAAAGTGTGGAATGAATGAACGACTAACAGGAAGACATGTCAACGTCCTGCAAGCGAGTCAGGATGAATGCACGACAAATGCTCAGTGTTGTATAACTTACCCACAAACAAATCAGAAAAAATGCTCAATGAAGACTGGACATAGTCTAACCTCTGTGTCAGCTTTGTGCAAGTGAATCAGGATGAATGTTCCATAAACGGGTTATCCAGAGGAGCCCCTTGCTTCCAGTGGAAGGGGCAGAGCAAGCCTGTTGGCTCTCATTGCTTTCCTTCAGGAATAGAGTGTATGCAGACGTCCAGTACTGTACTGGTTAGGAAGCTACCTTTCAGGGGGACCTTTCTGCCATTTCTTCTCTTGTAATTGATATATTCCTGATCAGCGCCCAGGGAACCTCAAGGTCCCAGGCAGATATTTCCAAATACTGTATCTGGAGCTGTATATTCTTGTCCAAAAGTGACCTTTTTGTAACTGCACTGGGGTTGAGTGTTGCTCCCTCTCCCTCCAGAGAGGGATGGAGTATCGCTCAGTGGTAGAGCACATGTTGTGCATGCAGGAGGTCCCAGGCTCAGTCCCTGCTATCTCCACTTAGAGCAGACACCATCAGTATGGTGCCCCCTCCAGATGTTGTTGGTCTCCGACTCCCATCAGCCCTAGCCGCCATGGCCCGTGCCCACAGACAATGGGAGTCACGCATAAGAACATTAGAAGAGCCTGCTGGATCAGGCCAGTGGCCCATCTAGTCCAACATCCTGTTCTCACAGTAGACAACCAGATGTCCGTGGAAAGCCTGCAAGCAGAATCTGGGCACAAAAGCACTCCCCCCTTCGGCAGTTTCCAGCAACTGGTATTAGGAAGCATACCTCCTCCATGGAGGCAGAGCATAGCCATCATGGCTAGTAGCCATCGATAGCCATATCCTCCATGAATCTGTGTAATCCTCTTCTAAAGCCATCCAAGTTGTGGCTACCCTTGGGTTCAAGGAAGGATGAGGTGGCAGGTGCCTGAGTGCCTGGAGAGCGGCTGTCAGTCATAGACAATACTCAGCTGCACAGATAGTCTGATGTGGTCTAAAGCAGCTTTTGTGTGCACCTCTCCTCTCCCCTCTCCTCTGCTTCACACTTGTGCTTGGAGCCATTGCGCATATAATATAATATAACAAGCAGGCAGGTCATTTCAGAGGTGCATCCTCTACTGCACTTCCATGGTAATATGCAAAGCAGCTCCTAGAGCATGAGCTGCCTTTGCTCAGGATCCTTTTGCGCGAAGGTATGAGTGACTTGCACTTCTCCCCTCCCCCTTGCCTCCTGAGCATGTGCAAAGGCAGAGAGGGGAGATACATGAACATTTTAACCTGTCCTTGGGAGGGTGCACATCTCCCACAGGTGCATCCTCAGCCTCTCCACGTAGGGCTGGGAAAAGCTCATGCCTGAAACCTTGGAGAGGCACCAGTGTAGGCAGTACTGCGCTATAGTGAACGATGGACTGACTTGGTCGAAGGGAGTTTCCTGTGTCCCTTCGGCTCATCTTCCTCTGTTGCAGTTAAGTCCAGATGTGTGGGGAAAGGACGCACAAGTGGGGAGAGCACTGTTGCGCTCAGGTCCTGCTTGCAGGCTTCCCAGAGGCATCTGTTTGGCCACTGTGAGAACTGGATGCTGGATTAGTCCAGCAGAGCTTTTATGTTCTTACACATGGTCCCTTTCTCACGCTTTCTGTGGAAGATTTTGTGACTCTGTCTCCGGAATGTACTCAAGTGGAAGAGGCTTTCCCTGCAGGGGCTGCTGATCAGATGCACCTCAACCAACTCAGCTCCTTCCTGAGCTTCTCCAGAGGACAGAGGCCTGCTTCACAGTTGACATTTTACCTCCAGGAACATCTAGGGTTATGTTCCAGACCCCCGCCGAAAAGCGAAAACTGCCAAAAAGCGGAACTCATTGAATAGAATGGCGCCCGACGCCCAAAAACCGCCGTAAAAGCGGAACAAGCACCGTATGAGTGGGGCTTTAGTCTAATTGCGTCTAATTGAGACTGCAGCATTAGTGACATGCCGTAAAGCGAAGCGCCGTAAAGCAGGGCCTTACTGTATTTCACTGGTGATGATTGCTGCACCTCGAAAAGGCTGCTGAAAAGCTGGAAAGGGTGCAGAAAAGGGCAACTTGAGGCTTTAAAAAAAGGCAAAAGGAGGGAGGTAATAAAGGTGTATTAAATGTTGTATAGTGTGGAGGAAGTGGATAGATTGTTTCCCTTCCTCTGATAAGACTAGAACCTGGGGCCATCCAATGGCGCTTAGACTCAGGACATACAAAAGATTCACACAGCACATCGCTACAAAATATGGAATTTGCTTCCTCAAGTTGCGGCAATGGCTGCCAAGTTGGATATGACTTTTAAAAGGAATTAGACAGGATAAAGCTATCAATGGCTATATGCTACCTTCAGGTTCAGCGGCAGCATGCTTCTGAATATCAGTTGCTAGGAAACGTGAATGGAGGGAAGACTATTGCCCTCACGTCCTGCTTGTGGGATTCCTAGAGGCATCAGTTTGGCTGGGCCATTGTGGGAAATAGGAAGCTGGACTGGACAGGCCAGTGTGCCTGCCTTGTCCAGAAGAGCTCTACTTATATCTCATGGTGGCTGGTAGCGCCATGTTAGCAGGGCAGTGGAATCCACTGATGCACCTTGGAGAGCTCTGTGAAATTTCAGACTAAAACCTGGAGGGGATTCCACTGCCCTGCTGTCATGGAGCCACCAGCCACAATGGCTTACATCCTTATGACATGAGCACCCTCTTTCCTTACTTCCCGGCTTTGTGTAAAAAGGAGGCAGGATACAATGGTGAAACTTGTGCTTAGCTCTCACAGCAAGATGCGTGAGTTTCTATCCAAATTGGGCAAAATGCTGAAGTTTTCTCCTTCAAGCTATGTCTGGGAAAATTGCTGTGTCCTCTATTGTCTCTTCCTGGTAATGTGTGAAAAGCCAAATTTTTCTCCAAGATAATTTTTCATCTATTCAATATTCCAGGGGTGATCCTACAGCACCTAGGGCTGACTTGCACACGTGACTGGCCTCTACTGGTTAGCACAACAGCGTCCTTCCTGAGCCACAAAGCTGGGTATAAATTTGTTTTTAAAACCTTTCACATTGTCTCAAGCACAGTGCTTCGGTATGAGTTGGCCGACACACAAGGGATCAAGGGTTGCATATATATATATGGAGCAACCAGTTGCAAAGCATTTTAACATCGAGGGTCACAGCCTGTCGGGCTTTTCCATTACAGCGATAGAGATGCCAGCAGATCCAGCAGCACTGACCAAAAGGGAGAACTTTTGGATTTACTCTCTGGACACATTGGCACCACATGGCCTGAACCTGGAGGACAGTACCACCACTACTTAGCTTCTGCAAATGAAGCCCCTCTGAGCATTCCATCCTCAAAGCTCTATAACTGCCACCTTGGTAACAGCATTTGTATGTTGGCAGCTGATGAAGGCGGAAGCTGAAACGTTTTGTTAATATAATAAAAACCTCTGTTTGGTTAATCACAATTACGTTTTTATATATATTTTAGGTGATTAACGGAATCCTTATAGGGATCCAGAGCAAGCTTGAGTGAAGTCCTGTTTGTTGCTTTCTAAACTGTCTTTTATATATATATATATATATAAATGCATATATATATATATATGCATTTGTGAACCAGCGCATCCCAAGAGGTGGCAGAGATCCAGGGATAAAATTCACTAATAGGCAAAAAACCTTGCAGTTTAAGAACATACCTATAGCCCACAGCTATTCTATCAAACTTTAAAAAGCAGGGAAATTGGGTAGCTATAGTGAATGCACCAGGGGAGCAGGAGACCTGACCTCTCTGAGATATTGGACTGCCCTACAAATTTGTCAGAATGCAAACACCATTTGGGTTGGTCTTTCACAGTCCAATCCACTCGCTGTGTAGATTGCAAGAATTTGGTAACATGTGCCTCTGAACCTATGGTGAGTGGTGGCAACACCTGCCATCTCCAAAGATAGAGAATTATATCTGTGTATGTTTGTTGGTGTTCTTCTTACTTTGATTCTTTCCTGCGTTACTAATGTTTCTACAGAGAATCTAAACCCGGAAAATCTTATTTCCCTCATTATTCATCCTAGAAATCTGCGTCAAATGTATTGTATTAATTTCAAAGCCTTTTTATTGGTCAGTGTCATATGATGGTGAAGACAGCCTTTTGTATTTCAAATTGGAGGTTATGTTCTATTTCTATTTTGGGTGCATTAACAGTTGAATCTCAAACTGCAGTTTGATGTAAAATCAGACTGATTACAATATTATTACAATATGTTGCTACTTCAGCAATGACTCTTAGCTGTGGGGAAAAAGAGGGTGCATATTTTCAGCCTCCTATGTTTAAACCACTTCATTTAAGGCAAGGTGGGCACTGTCAATTAAAAACATAGAGCACACCTAGAATTTTGCTAGAATATATTTCTCCTCCCACTGTTTTATCTTGTGCAAATTGAGACACTCTTGAGGTCCACTGGAGACTATTCTGCAGAAGTCAGTGCCATTATTCCACAATTATGTTTGGAGATTTTTTAGTGCAAATGTTGCTCTACACATATTCACAGAAATAGAAACAAAAGAAAATGATTTCCTATAGGAAACTTCACTAAAATTGGAAAGGAAATCAGACATATTTAAAGTGACCATCTGAACTATATCAACTGTCTTAATAATGTTGCTTCCTCCCTGCTAAAACAAGATCAGAACAGCACATTTCTCTATTATTTGGGCTGATTGCACGTGTTGCCACCACTCACCATATGCTCAGAGGCACATGTTACCAAATTCTTGCAAGCTACACAGCAAGCGGATTGGACTGTGAAAGACCAACCCAAATTGTGTTTGCATTCTGACAAATTTGTAGGGCAGTCCAATATCTTGGAGAGGAGGTCAGATCTCCTGCTCCCCTGGTGCATTCAGTATAGCTGCCTAATTTCCCTGCTTTTTAAAGTTTGATAGAAATATCTGTTGGCTATAGGTATGTTCTTAAACCGCAAGGTTTTTTGCTTATTAGTGAATTTCCCTGCTTTTTAATCCGGGAGGTAAGAAATGGGATCCTGTCCAAGTTTGCTGAGAATGGATTGATCATTTGCATGCTTATTGAGTTCAGTGGGATTTACTCCCCTGCAATCATGCTTAGGATAGGGGAAACTGACCACAGGGGATGAGGGGAGGAAACACAGAGGGGAGGACTGGGATGGGAGCAGGCAGGACGGGGAGGGAGGGGAGAAAGAGGTTTGATCATTTGCATGTTTATTGAATTCAGTGTGATTTACTCCTGTGCAATCATGCTTAGGATAGGTAAAACTGACCAGGGGGAGGGAGGGAGGGCTGGAGTGGGCAGGGGAGGAGGAAGAAGGGGGAGGGGAGGAGGAAGGTAGAGGAGTGGGGAAGGAGGGAAAAAAGCAGGTCTGATCATTTGCTTGCTTATTGAGTTCAATGGGATTTACTCCTTTGCAATCATGGTTAGGATAGGAAAAACTGACCATGGGGGAGGAGAAGGGGGAGGGGGAAGGACCGTATTGGAAGGGGCAAAGGAAGGGGGAGGGGAGGGCAGGTTCGATCATTTGCAGGCTTATAGAGTTCAATGGTATTTACTTCTGTGCAATCATGCTTAAGATTGGTAAAACTGACCATGGGGAGGGGGAAGGGGGAGGAGGGGATTGGAAGGGGTTGGGGATGGGGAGGGAGGGGCAAGAGGGATGGAATAGGAGGGAGGAGAAGGGAGAGTGGGTTTGATTGTTTGCATACTTTTTGTGTTCAATGGGATTTATTTCTGTGCAATCATGTTTGAAAATGGAAATGGATTGCCTTCAAGTCAATCATGTTGACCCTATGAATAGGGTTTTCATGGTAAACGGTATTCAGAGGTGGTTTTACCATTGCCTTCCTCTGAGGCTGAGAGGCAGTGACTGGCCCAAGGTCACCCAGTGAGCTTCATGGCTGTGTAAGGATTCGAACCCTGGTATCCCAGGATGTAGTCCAACACTGACCTGGGGGAGGGGCAGGGAGAGGGAGGACATTGGGTGGGTGGGTGGGTAGTGGGCAGAAGGGAAGCCCCTTTTCTTTATTTCTTTATTTCTTTATTATTTGATTTATATCCCGCCCTTCCTCCCAGCAGTATCCCAGGACAACAAACAGAAACAATAAAAACACTTTAAAACATCATAAAAAGACCTTAAAATACATTAAAACAAAACAAAAACATTTTAAAAAAAGCTTTAAAAACATCTTTTTTTAAAAAAAGTGTTAAAAACATTATTAAAGAAAACATATTAAAAGCAATTCTAACACAGATGCAGACTGGGATAGGTCTCAACTTAAAAGGCTTGTTAAAAGAGGAAAAGTCTTCAAAAGGCACAAAAAAGATAGAGAGCAAAAGGAAAAACATTGTGAACGGTATAATTGCTTTTCAGCGTTTCCCCCACCTTTTTATTCTACAGCAGGCACATGTAGCCTCCCACCCAAATACCATACCATATATCTTTATTACGGTCAATAACCCGTCAAAAGGGATAAACAACAATCAGGTTACAAACCAAGAAGGATAAAAGATCATTAAAAATTAATTAAAGGCAAACAACAACTAAAACTTTAAGAAAACAAGGATAAGCGTTTACATTGCGCTGCATAAAAGAATTTTGCTACTGGTACCAAATGATCACTAATAGCACCAGATAAAAGCCAGGCCAATTGAAGTTCGGGAGATATATTGGGTCGTTTGTTAAGAAAGGGCAATATGTATAGGTCCCTTTCCGCTAGATATAGCGGACAGGAAAAAAGAACGTGAGAAAGCGATTCAATCAAGCCTTCCTTGCACGGGCACGTACGTTGCACTAGGGGTATGCCCTGAAATCTGCCCTCCAATAGAGCTGAATCTAAGCAGTTAAAACGAGCCTTAGAAAATGCTAAGCGATATTTGGGATTCGTTAGGGCCTCGAGGTAGGGAGCATGCTTTAATAAATTAAAGCTCAAATTATGATAAAGGGGGGAACAAACTTTAGCTGCTTGTTGTAATGTGGTTTGTCTATCAATGTCTTTGAGCCGAGACCAGATATACTGTCTGGCCTTACAAAAATCTAGGGAAGAAAGAAATTCTATAGACAAACCTAACCTAAAGAGTTTATCTGAAAAGGATTTCATCCAAGTGGATTGGTACCCGTCTTCCCATAGGAGCGACAGATATCCAATAGGACAAGTATACGAGATTTTAGTCCAATAGTTGAAGGCAAGAATCCACGCTTGGCATTCAACCGAGCATAGACCAGCTTCTAATCTTAGGGCCGCACTTGGGACGCAGTTTGGGACTCCAAAAATTTGATGTAAGAAAATGGAGAGGACTGCTTCTATAAGACATTAAATGCGTGGACCCAAAGCGGAGCCCCATAAAGAAGTTGGGCTAGAATTTTTGCTCTGAAGACTTGGATAGCTGCCGGAATAAACTGCCCCCTTTGTGGTAATAATATCGTACAATGCTCTTCAGTGTAGTGCGAGCCGTCGCAACTGCCGCACGGATGTGGGGCATCCAAGAGAGAGAATAGTGAAAAGTGATACCCAAATATTTGTATGCTTTTACTTGCTCGATACAATGGCCACTAATTTTCCAACTGGTTGTTCGGAAGGATTTTGCAAATACTAAAATTTTTGTTTTAGCAAAATTTATTGTAAGTAAATTATCCGAACAATAGGACATAAAAATTCTAATTAAACGTAGCAGGCCAATTTTAGAAAAGGAAAGCAGAGCCGCATCATCCGCGTAAAGCAAAATAGGGCAACTACTTCCTCTGATTTTAGGTGAATGAAGATCAGACGAGCGGCAGTTGGGGGCCAGATCATTCATAAAAAGGTTAAAGAGGAGGGGAGCCAGAACACATCCCTGTCTGACTCCTTTCGAGATGTGGATTAAGTTGGATAGACCCCCATTTCACCCACAGCGAACTCGGAGGGAGGTGTTCAGATGGAGGTTATGCAACAAAAACAGCAGCCTTTTGTTGATGGTTGTGTTAGCCAATTTGGACCAGAGAATGTCTCTCGGGATGGAATCGAAGGCAGACCTCAGGTCGATGAAAGCAACGTAAAGGCCACTGCCCACTCGATTCCTGTACTTTTCCACTAGATGTTTTAAAAGTAGGCAGTGGTCCACGATGGATCTGCCGTTCCTGAAGCCCGCCTGTTCCCATCCCAAGACTTTTTCCTCCTCCATCCACTCAGACAGTTTCCTCTTTAGGTAGCTGGTATATAACTTTCCAACTACCGAAAGCAGGCTAATGGGCCTATAGCTAGAGGGCTCTTTCCTTGGACCTTTTTTATATATGGGCACAACTATGGCTTCTTGCCATGCCCGCGGAAACTGTCCAACGTTATTAATCAATGTAAAAAAGTTGGCAAGGGCCGGAGCCCACCATTCTGGATGTGCTTTCAGAAGTTCCGGGGGGATGTTATCACCACCCAGAGCTTTGGCCGGTCTTAAGTTGTTGATCAAATGAATTATTTCCTGCTGCGTGACCGGCAGCCAGACTGGAAGATTTTCATGATCAACGTGACACGAGAGCTGTAAGGGAGAGTGACAGGAGTCCTTCTGAAAGTCCGCAAAAAATTGTTCCCACACCCCTGACGAGATGTTACAAGGCGCAAAGTTAGTGGGTTTAATAGAGCCATTGACTAAACGCCAAAAGCCTTTGGAATTTTTGGCTTGGGCTGCCTGCCTCAGAGATTCCCACTCCTTCAGTAATGCAAGCCTTTTTTTATTAATTATAAGAGCCTTATATTTCCTTTTGATGTTGTAGTAAGCATCGGGCAGGGAGATGGCGTTTTGCTGCTGGTAACATAAATAAATTTCTTTTAATTGTCTTTTCAGGGTTAAACATTCTAAGTCGTACCAAGTATGTGAGCCTGAGCAGGTCTTTGTGTGGGTAGCAGTGGTACATGAGACTAGTATCGGTTGAAGAGTCCTCCTTACTAAAGAGTCATAAACAGTTAGAGACTCAGGGAGATTAGTGGAATTAATAAGAGACTCTTGGGTGGACATAGCGTAGGACGATGCTATAAAATCCGCAATTTTAGAAGCGACTTTCAGAACCCAAATGGACCGTTTAGATTTGAAATACGCATGATTAACAACCGGGTTATATACTGTCTCTAAACGACATTTCACATTTAACTGAACTAAGAGGGAAATAGGTAAATGGTCGCTGTCTAATCTCTTACCGACCATAAAGCTTGTTATTGAGTTCAGTAGGTGGGAGGAAATGATCGCATAATCTATCACACTACTTCCCCTATTTGATATGTAGGTGAATTCCGCCCAGGGATCAAGAGGACTTAGGCCGTTAAGAATAATTAAATTACGACTGCCCACCATTCGAGTTAAACAGATACCCTGAAAATTAACACACTGATCCTTAGAAATCCTCTCCTGCTCTGGGACCAGGTGAGTGTTTGCTTCCCCCCCCCCAGAGCGTGGAGGCAAGGAGGCTCTCGTTGTTCTGACCTATTCTAGCATTAAAATCTCCCAAGATTATTACTGAGGCTTTAGGGAATCGAGCCTCCAGTTCTGTAATATAAAGCTCCAAAGCCTCCCATACTTGTCCAGTGAGGGCCCTATCTTTAGCAGGAGGTATATAAACATTAATTAAAATAAAAGATACTGGTCCAAAAGTCAGAGTAACCGCCATAGCGTAATTATGACATGGCGAGATATCACTGATATGCACGGAAAGTGCCGTGGAAATGAAAATTGCCATACCACCCTTAGGGCGGCCTTTGGCTTTCGATGATGGAAAGACTGCTAGGCAAACTATGGGGACAAAGCCATCCATAGCTAAGTCTCCAGTAGACCAGGTTTCCTGCAAACAGATTACATCATACTGGTTTAGATACTCGATAAAATCTGGCGTATTATGTTTGGCAGACCATCCTGCTATATTCCAGGAGAGTAGATGAAGCGGACGTGGCGCCGGCGTGGATGTCAGGGAGTTGTGCAAAGGCTGTAATGGGCCAGAAGGAGGGAATGCCTGATTCCGTAGAGGTCAGTGCAAAACTTCAATATGGTTTAAAAGGCCCAGTTCATCCAAAAAAACTGACCCCGAAGATGGATGCAGTCCCAGGGTTTTGACATAGTTCGGGGGTGGTTTAGGAGCGGGGGTCGCCATCGCAGAGGAAGGAAAAATTGTCTCTTTCCCAATGGGGCTTGCCGTCTGGTTCGTATCCATGAGGCGTTGAATTAAGTACTGAAGTTTTTGAATAATCAGCTCTCTCCCCGGCTCGGATAAATGGGAATATAATTCCTCCAAGTGAGCCTCTTCCGGCTCCAACTCGCAGAGCAAGGTGGAAAGCGAAGGAGACAAGGGGGGGGGGATGCAACGGATTGACGTTGGGAGAGTTCCTTGGCAAGAGAGGGGCCAGAGATAGTCGGAGATCCTGCCTCTACAAGAGATGTGCCTCTTGAACAGGCAAGGTGAGGCCATAAAGGAGTTGGACCAGTCGAATTAGTATAATAACGCTGGATGTATAGGCCTTTGATATAGAAGTCCGCCCTTGCTCGATATATCTGGGTAGCTAATACCGATGAATGAAAAGTAACAATTAAACGCCATGCACCCGATCTGGTAGATATATTAACCAAGGATTTGATGCAATTAGTAGGCCGCAGTGGATGTAAAAGTTGAGCAAAGCAATTGTCCAAAAAGGGCACACTTGGAAAGGCGGGCCAACCTCTTGTATTCATAGAGTTGTAAGATATAACCAGTTTTCCAGACTGGAGAATAAGATTCCACGGTTGTGGCTGGATGTTAGCACAAGGAGTCCTTTTATTCAAATGAAGGGCCGCTGAAGAAAAGCTCTCATCCTCCGAGTTGATTGTAGATTCGGTATGTAACTCCACGTTGGAAGACACAGAGGAAGCGGACTGCTGGTGACTTTTGTTAGCCGACAAGGACCTAGCATGCCTCCCACCCAAATTTAAACCAAAGCTGTCCCTGGCCACATCCACACCAGGCCTTTATTTCCCTTTGTACAGTCATGGCTTCTCTCAAAGAATCCTGGGAAGTGTAGTTAGTGAAGGGTGCTGAGAGTTGCTAGGAGAGGCCCTGTTCCCCTCACAGACCTTCAATCAGAGTGGCTGACTGTTAAACCCCTCTGGCCACTGAAGCTCTGTCAGTGGAATAGCAGTCTACTCTCAGCACCCTTCACAAATGACACTTCCCAGGATTCTCTGAGGGAAGCCATGACTGTCTCGAGTGAAATCAAAGTCTGGTGTGGGTGGGGCCCCCTAATTAAGCAAGCCAAGCAGCTGTGAGGCTTTTAGAACACTGACAGTTGGTTCTTACTGAACATGCCCCGCGTTATCATAGGGTTCCAGCCAAAATTTCTTAAATTAATTAAAAATCAGCCAGGCATTTTTTTAACTTTTAAACAGCAGAAGATGAAGGTCAGATTATGGGGCAAGGTCAGTATTAGGATTACAGGGACTCTGTGAACATGGCTGATTTTTAATGAATTTCAACAGATTATGAGAACTCTCAGAGAAAAAAGTCCAAGAGGGCTCTGAGGGTTTTTTCTCTCTTTTTAGACTTTGAACTCTCAATTCTCTCTGACTGTTTTGTGTATCGCCATGAAAATTGACAGGGTTGTTAAGTAAGCATTTCTGAGTTCAGTACTATACGTTTTGTAAGGTTTTGTTTTGAAATGAGCTTATGGGAAGCATCAGCATGGCTTGGGGGGTATTTTCAATTTAACATTGCGGAATGTGAAAAATCCCCGCCGGCTATAGTATACAGCCACTCTCGTGGCTCTATAATAAGCACGTCCAAGTTATCCGCAATAGCAAGGAAAGTCTCCTGTTCTGTCAGTCTCCTCTGCTTGGATAAATGCTTCTTCAGAATAATACTGGAAAAGAAATAGCCAACATGATGCCCTCCAGATGTTTTGGACTACAAGTCCCAGCCAACATGACCAATGGTCAAGGATAATGGGGGTGCAGTCAAGAAGCATCTGAAGGGCACCAGGCTAGCCACCTAAGTCTTAAAAGTATACAGAGGACTTCTGACGGAAACTGATTAGTATCCATTTTACCACAAGGTGGCAAACTTTCCCAACAAAAATCGATTCACAGTTCCTCCAGTTGTGTGATTAATTTTCATCATAACCTTTATCTTTAATTTAGAAGGAGCCCTGCAGCCGGTGTGCTTGGCAGGTATTTGCATGAACACCCTGCAAATGTTTGAAAAATAATTTTTCTTTAAATAAAAGTTATGTAGATCCTCAAAACATCCAGGGAGTAACATTATTAATAAATAACATAGAGTCGTCATTGCACAAAGTGCTTTTCAGAGTGACAAAAGGTGATGGTGGTGGGGAAACAGCCCTCTGCCCCAAGAAGCATACAATCTAAAGAGATCGAGGGCAACGTAGGAGTTCCGGGAGGGAAGAGCAGACAGAAAGGGGAGAGCTGTTAAAGGGAGGAGGTGAGTTTTGGACAGATGAGGATGGTAGAGCTGCATGAGTGGAATTCATGGGCAGAGGAAATAAAACCAAAAAGATGGGTTGAGGATTAAACAGCATATCAAAAGAGGATTTTAATTTCTCCCCTTTATCCTGGGCAGAGATTACTGGGTGCTCCAATGAGGATGCCATCTAGAGCAAAGACAAAGTGGTTGTGGTGGGGAAATCATATACAGATCTCCTAAATTAGACTTGGTTGCAAAAATGTGACGTGTTTCCCTAATTCATCCCCTCCTACACACACTCGTAGAATGATAGATGGTGTTGGAATTGCGCATTTCAGGAATGGCAAGGGAGTAAAAGAGTTCAAAAAATAAAAAAGAGGGGCAACCAAGATGATCAAGGGGAGGGAGCGACTCCCCTATGAGAGAAGGTTGCAGCATCTGAGGCTTTTTAGTTTAGAGAAAAGGTGAATCAGAAGTGACATGATACATGGATGTTTTGGGGATCTACATAACTTTTATTTTTATTTTTTTAAAGAAGATTGATTTTTCAAACTATGTAATCTGAGATTTGTACTTTGGATAGTTTTTTATTCTCTCTGTCTCTGTCTCTCTCTGTCTCTGTCTCTCTCTCTCTCTCTCTCTCTCACACACACACACACACACATATTTAAGAAGTCTGCAAGACAGTCTACAGCCAAACCACTCTTGAGTTTCATTTCAAGTAGCAGATGGGCAAAAATGATAAATTGCATTTGAAGCTGAACACGGACCCGTCCAGACAGTGGGTGAGATGAAAGGTACTGGCTGCCAGAAACATAATGCTATTCAGCCCAAAGGCTTTTTCTCTGCTTTTTGAATGGAGTGCAGATCTCCCTGTCAAAACCAAAGGCATGTGATGCTCCCTTACTCTGAGCAGGACCATGGGTCCATCCAGGTCAGTACTGTCTATTCTGATGAGCAATGGCTCTCCCAAGGGACTTGCCCGCCAGCTACTGCCTGCTCCTTTCTGACTTTTTAATCCCAGGGAGTTTATGCGTTCAAAGCTGGTTTTCTGCCACTGAGTTACATCATGATCCAGTCTGCAAGGAAAATAGGAAGCTGCCTTATACTAAGTCAGACCACAGGTTGATCTAGCTCAGTATTGTCTACACTGACTGGCAGTGGCTCTTCAGGGTTTCAGGCAGGGGACATTCTCAGCCCTACCTGGGAATGCCAGGGATTGAACCTGGGACCATACAAATCTGCATACAAAGCAGATTGTTCTACTACTTAACCACGGCCCTTCCCCAAGGACTCTACAAGCGTAGAACTTTTAAATGCCCTATTGACTGTAGCAGGATTTTGAAAAATGGAAATGGACTGCCTT
Source organism: Rhineura floridana (assembly GCF_030035675.1). Classification (NCBI taxonomy): domain Eukaryota; kingdom Metazoa; phylum Chordata; class Lepidosauria; order Squamata; family Rhineuridae; genus Rhineura; species Rhineura floridana. The sequence goes on along the minus strand of NC_084483.1, from coordinate 184,244,981 downwards.
CAAGATCTCAAAGTTTTCACTTTCAATCACTGGCATCTCCAGTTAAAAGGGTTAGGTAGCAGGTGATGGGGAACACCTTATTATTATTATTTATTATCATTATTTTTACCCCGGCCTTTTTCCAAAACTGGAACTCATGGCGGCTTCCAGATAAAAGCACACATATAATTAAAAACATACAAAGGTCTAGATTAAAATCAAATTAAACAATTTACAGTATTAAAACCATTCATACATACAATTAAAATAATTCAAACTCAGTTTAAAATAATACAATTAGGCAATACCTGGAATACAATTACCCTAATACCTGGAAAGCCACTGCTAGTCAGAACAGACAATACTGGATTGAAATGGAAATGGACTGCCTTCAAGTCGATCCCGACTTATGGCGACCCTATGAATAGGGATTTCATGGTAAGCGGTATTCAGAGGGGGTTTACCATTGCCTCCCTCTGAGGCTTGTCCTCCCCAGCTGGCTAGGGCCTGCTCAGCTTGCCACAGCTGCACAAGCCAGCCCCTTCCTTGTCCTCAACTGCCATCTGGGGGGCAACTGGGCTCCTTGGGACTATGCCGCTTGCCCACGGCTGCACAGGTGGCAGGGCATGTAACCCCTGAGCCACTCCCTGTGGGGGTAATCTTTAGCTGGCCCTTGACACCCAGGAGACACGAGCAGGGATTTGAACTCACAGACTCTGGCCTCCCAGCCAGGCTCTCCTCCCCACTGTGCTATACCAGCTGTTAGTGTGTGTTTAATTCCTCTCCCTGAAATCTGTGGGCTGAATCCTCTGCACATTAACTTGAGATTAAGCCCCATGGAAACTAATGGCTCTTACTTCTGCGTAAACATGCCTGGGAATCGGCTGCAGAAGAGCTTGACTGGATCATTCTCCAAGTCCCGTGATTATATATTGCTATTGCCTTCAGAGTAAAAATAAGATGACTGAGACATTCGAGAATTTCGGCCTCCTCCTTTTGCAGTTTCCACAAGTGTCTGAATAACTTGCTTTTGCCACTGGCTGCCAGCCCTGTTTCATACTGTGAGCAAATGAACTAAAAAGGCAGCTTCTTTCTAGCCTCCATAAAAATAGCATTCTCAGAATTTTTTTCCATCTTAAAATGATATATGAGATAAAGATTCTCTCTCTCTCCTCACCCCCCTTTAATAAGCACCAAGAAGGATGTTATAATTAATTACTAGCTTGATCTGCAATGCAGATTAGGACTGGCTCCAAATCAGATTTTCATACTGATATAGTTGGAATCAGTGTCAGTGGTTGGGAACTGGTGTATGATCACTTTTAGCTTTTTCTTACATTTTATTGTATGTGATTTTTATATTTTACATCTTTGCATTTGTTGTAAGTCACACTGAGGCCGTTCTGGTATCAGGCAATGAGTAAATACAGAAATAAGAATTATTTATTTTAAATAATGAAAGTAAATCCCAACATTAAAAAATTGAGACCTAATTCCAGATACTGTCTCATGAATGGGTCATTCATTGGTGATCACTCGTGGCTGAGTAAGACTGTCTTCCAAGATAAGGTCTTTAACAGTGGGCCCGTAAGTGACTGTGGAGGCCAATTCTGGATCCACACAGCCTCTCACAGCCTCTCCAAATGGAAGATGGTCACGATGAGGGTTTGTGTGACGTGCCTTCTGCTTAGCTCGTTTGTCCTGTTCGCCCTGTATTCGTGCTTCTTCAAAGTCCACAGCACCTTTGATAATAGCCAACCTCCATTTGGGACGTTCATGGGCCGAGACTTCCCAGTTGTTGATGTTCATGTTACATTTTTTTAGATTTGCTTTAAGAACATCTTTAAACTTCTTTTGCTATCCACCAATGTTCCGTTTTCCATCCTTAAGTTGGGAGTAAAGTAGCTGCTTTGGAAGACGGTGGTTAGGCATTTGAACAACATGGCTGGTCCAGCGAAGTTGATGTTGAAGGATCATTGTTTCAACACTGGTAGTCTTTGCTTCTTCCAAAACGCTAACATTAGTCCGTCTGTCTTCCCAAGTAATTTGCAGAATTTTCCATAGGCAGCGTTGGTGGAATCTTTCAAGAAGTTGGGAGTGGCATTTATAAATGGTCCATGTTTCACAGGCATACAGTAAGGTCGGTAGTACAATGGCTTTGTAAATAAGCATTTTGGTCTCCCTGCGAATATCCCGATCCTCGAACACTCTACGGTTCATTTGGGAGAATGTGGCACTCGCAGAGCTCAGACGATGTTGAATTTCAGCATCGATGTCAGCTTTTACAGATGGCTGCCGAGATAGGGGAAGTGATCAATGTTCTCCAACATCACACCATTAAGCTGGATTGATGGTATTTCTGAATGGGTATTTCTGTGCCCACACTTGTATTATGGAACATAAGGAATCTTGGAACCATAGAATAGTGGAGTTGGAAGGGGCCTGTAAGGCCATCAAGTCCAACCCCCTGCTCAGTGCAGAAATCCAAGTTACAGCATACCCGACAGGTGGCTGTCCAGCTACCTCTTGAATACCTCCAGTATTGGAGAGCCCACCCCTCCCTAGGTAATTGGTTCTATTGTTGTACTGCTCTAACAGTTAGGAAGTCTTTCCTGATGTTCAGTTGAAATCTGATTTCCTGTAAATTGAGCCCATTATTCCGTGTCCTGCCTGCTGGGACGATCAAGAAGAGATCCTGGTCCTCCTCTGTATGACAATCTTTCAAGTACTTGAAGAGTGCTATCATCTCTTCCCTCAGTCTTCTCTTCTGCAGGCTAAACATGCCCAGTTCTTTCAGTCTCTCCTCATAGGGCTTTGTTTCCAGACCCCTGATCATCCTTGTTGCCCTCCTCTGAACCTGTTCCAGTTTCTCTGAATCCTTCTTAAATTGTGGTGTTCAGAATGGGAAGCAGTCCTCAAGGTGAGGCCTAACCAGTGCCAAATATAGGGGAACATGTACTTCATGCAATTTGGAAATGATACTTCTGTTCATGCAGCCTAAAATAGTACTTGCTTTTTTTGCAGCCACATCACACTGTTCGCTCATATTCAGCTTGTGATCAACAATTCCAATATCCTTCTCGCATATAATATTGCTGAGCCAAGTATCCTCCACCTTATTGTAAGGCAATTGTAAAGCCCATCTTAAAGAAGTCCTCCTTGGATCCCCAAGTTTTGAATAACTTTCGCCCAATTTCGAATCTACCATTCCTGGGCAAGATCATTGAGTGAGTGGTGGCTAATCAGTTGTCGACACACTTGGATGAAACGGATTATTTGGATCCATACCAATCGGGTTTCAGGACTGGACATGGAACTGAAACAGCATTGGTCGCTCTGGTTGATGATATGAGGAGGGCATTAGATAGGGGAGAATTCACCTTTCTTGTCCTCCTCGATGTCTCAGCGGCTTTTGATACTGTTGACCACAGTATCCTTTTACATCGCCTGGAGGAATCGGGAATAGGAGGCACTGTACTACGGTGGTTCCATTCCTTTCTTTCCGACAGGCATCAACAGGTAGCATTGGGGGAGGAGGTTTCAGACCCTTGGCCTCTCAATTGTGGTGTGCCACAGGGCTCTATCCTCTCTCCCATGCTATTTCATATCTATATGAAGCCGCTGGGGACAATCATCAGGAGATTTGGGCTGCAGTGTCACCAATATGCGGATGACACTCAGCTCTATCTCTCGTTTAAATCTTCACCAGAGTCTGCTGTGGAGACCATGTCCAAATGCCTGGAATCCGTGAGTGGATGGATGGGAAGGAACAGGCTGAAGTTGAATCCTGATAAGACTGAGGTGCTACTCGTGGGAGACAAGAGAAGGTTGGGAGATGTTGACCTGGTGTTCGATGGGGTGAAATTGCCCCTGAAAGACCAGGTCCGCAGCCTTGGGGTTGTTCTTGATTCCAAGCTGTCCATGGAGGCTCAGATTTCGGCAGTGAGCCGGGCAGCTTGGTATCAATTGCACCTCATTCGTAGACTGCAGCCCTACCTTCCTGCTCATCAGCTCCCACCGTTGGTACATGCCCTGGTCACCTCTCAGTTGTGCCGGGCGGCACTGTATCAACTCCATCTGATACGGAGGCTGCGCCCCTACCTTCCCAACCATCTGCTCCCACCGGTAGTACATGCCCTGGTCACCTCTCGCCTAGACTACTGTAATGCGCTCTACGTGGGGTTACCCTTGAAAACGGTCCGGAAATTACAACTTATACAGAATGCTGCGGCTCGACTGCTTACAAACTGTCGCTGCCGGGAACACATCACCCCAGTGTTGTTCGACCTACACTGGCTTCCAGTTATTTTCCGGGCCCAATTCAAGGTGTTGGTATTAACCTTTAAATCCCTATACGGTCTCGGCCCAGTTTATCTGATGGAGCGCCTCCAGCGCCACCAACCATGCCGCCCAACAAGATCAGCCACACAGGACCTTCTCTCAATCCCGCCAACTAAAACAGCTAGGTTGGCGGGGACAAGAGAGAGGGCATTTTCAGTGGTGGCCCCCACTCTCTGGAACTCCCTCCCGTATGACCTTCGACATGCCCCTTCCCTGAATGTATTCCGCCAAGCTTTGAAGACCTGGCTCTTCAGACAGGCCTTTGGGACTTACGGGGAGGGTTAAATTTTTACGACAAATAGCCTACTGCTCTGTACTGGAACTGTTTTATTGTTTTATTGTTATATTGTATTTTATGATGTATTTTATTATGATGTAATGTATTGTTGTTAAATTGTACGTCGCCCAGAGTGGCCATTGGCCATATAGGTGACCCACAAATTAGATTATTATTTTATTATTAATTATTTTATAACTGTGCATTTGGAGTTTTTTTTCCTAGGTGTAGAACTTTGCATTTATCCCTGTTAAATTTCATTCTGTTCTTTTCAGTCCAGCCTATCTAGATCCCTTTGAATGTTGTTTCTGGCTTCCAGGTTATTAGCTATCTCTCCCAATCAGCGACTTCCAATAGCATCTGTCATGAACCACCCTGTTCAGATCTTGTAAGTTCAGGTCTGTGGCTTCCTTTACGGAATCCATCCAACTCTTGTTTGGTCTTCCTGTTTTTCTACTCCCTTCTGTTTTCCCCAGCATAATTGTCTTTTCTAGTGAATCATATCTTCTCATTATGTGACCAAAGTATGATAACCTCAGTTTCATCATTTTAGCTTCTAATGATCGTTCTGGTTTAATTTGTTCTACCGCCCAATTATTTGTCTTTTTTGCAGTCCATGGTTTCTGCAAAGCTCTCCTCCAACACCACATTTCAAATGAGTTGATTTTTCTGTTATCTGCTTTTTTCACTGTCCAACTTTCACATCCATACATAGAGATCAGGAATACCATGGCCTGAATGATCGTGACTTTAGTGTTCAGTGATACATCTTTGCATTTGAGGACCTTTTCTAGTTCTCTCATAGCTGCCCTACCCAGTCCTAAGCCTCCTTCTGATTTCTTGACTATTGTCTCCATTTTGTTAATGATTGTGCCAAGGTATTGGTAAAATGAAAACAAAAGGGAATCATACAGAACAAAACCACAGCAAAATACAGCAATAGAACAAAACATAATTACAATATATATCTAAAATTCACATGAATATTACAAAAAAGCATTCTCGCATCTAACGACGCAAATCAGGAATTCAGGAAATGCAAGACTGTTAGTTGTCTTGCATTGTATTTTTGATATGGCTGTAAACCACTTGAGGGGGTTTCTTTAAATTAAAAAACTATTCTGCTCCATTTTTTGTTGCAGCCAGCCAGCAGCTATGTTCTCCCTCTCCACCAGCAAGTTGGCCTGCACCATGGATATCCTGTTGGCCAGGATCTCATGCCTGGGTGCAGAATGATGGCCCTTTTGCTCTCACCAGTCTGTTCTCGTGAAAGTCTTGAACCTTTCAAGATTCATGGGCAGCCATGAAGTTTAAATCCAATCCCTGGGAAGGTGGGAGGGGAGGAAAGCACTCTTCATTTAATAGCCCAGCTGAATCTCCTTCCACAACCCTCCACCCTCTGATTTGAGGCTCCAGGGAAGTCGGTGCTGCGTGGGCGCACGAGCAGAGCTAATCCAGTGTTCCACTCAGTGGGCCTGCACAGCACCAATCTCCCCACCCTTCCCGGTAAGCGGCAACAATGCTGCTGTTGGGAGTCTAGATACAGGCAGGTGCACCTCTCCAGCTTGCATGCTTGCAAATAACTCAAATATTACGAAATGCTGTAAGTCTTCAGTGATCTTCCTTCCAAAGGAAATGAAACGAAACCCAGGCAATTATTGTATCTGTGACTTCTCACTGTTCAGGGATGTGGGGCACGTGGAACCCTCCATAGCAGAGGAAGGGTAGCCTTTTTCAGTGCAAGGGTCACATGGGCAAACAAACCCCTGGGACCACATGCAGAACCATGGTTGTGACTCTTTTCCTTCACCAGGAGGCTACATTCCAGCCGGACAAAAGTCAGAGGTTTCTCTCTCCCCCACTCCCAAATCCCTCTATTCCCCATCCAGGCAAGCCAGAGACATCATCACAGTTCAAACAAGGACACACTACAAGCAAAGGCACTTCAGGATGGCTCAGAGCAGGCAAAAGCACCTCAGGAAAAAGCACCTGAGGTCAGGACTAGTGTGGAGCGTACCCTGGTCGGGGGCATGCAGAGAGGCCAGGAGGGTTGCATTCACACCCTGGGCCTAAGACTCCCCTCTTTCTGCTCTATAGTTTGCAGTGATGTCCAAATCAGGTCAATTATAGTTAATGCGAGCCTCAGTTTGCACCCTAACCAGAACTGGAAACCTGTTTTGAATCTATACTTCTGTTTTCCTCCAGGGCAGATTTACAGCAGTAAAGTGGCATGGAGGGTACAAAAGGGTTAAACATCCCCTTTTCCCCCCAGTGGTGCAATGACTCCAATCAAATTTCAAAGTCTCCTGAGACTACTTTGCAAGAAAAGAAAAAATGCCAGGAGCTTTGAGCATGGTTCTTCTGTGACTTGGATGAGTCATTGGTGTTCTAGGATGAGAGGACAGTTCCACAGTGACAGCAGGCTCTGCCCCTGATCTACACATGCATCCAGAGGTTTGCCGGGAGTTCCTTACAGACTTAGGCTCAGTACACACTACACACCGTGAATTTAAAGCAGATCTCCCCCCACAAAAGAATTCTGGAAGATGTAGTTTGTTAAAGGTCCTGGAAACTGTAGCTCTGTGAGGGATAAAGTACAGTTCCCAAGATTCTTGGAGGGAGATGTGCTTTAAATGTATGGTGTGTGTACGGTACACAGCGTCATATTAGACGTGTAGGACAGAAGCAGAGCCTGTAACGCCTGTCACTGTCACTCACATTAATTATACCCAAATATACACCCGAAAAAAGCTAATATTGCTAATTAGGAGCTCTGTGTGTTTCTCTTCCTCTGGTCATATAAAGTTCACCAATTTTATCAGGATCATCAAAACTGAAACAAGAAGCCGCCATTATTTTTCCCATGAGAATCTTTAGTTTTGTGGTTGCTCGAGGAAGTTGACTTCAGCAATTTAAGCCGAAGTGGTGGCTTTCTATTTTGTTATTATTTATTATTTAGAAAGGAGACCTAGCCAGCAACACCAAAATGCAGCTCAAGCGAGCTGAAGAGCGTAAACTTTATCTGCTCTCATTGTGGCCAGCAGGAAACCTATGTGAACCATATTATTCAGGTTAATGATGCGTCATACTGATAACATAACCTTTTGTGGTGTTGCATTCTCATAGATGTCTGGTTGCAAGGTATACGACGTTAGGCGTGGAGACTGGTTAAATAACTTCACAATGAACTTTTGTGTTTCAGATGATAGAAGGTAATAACACGGAGATTGTTTTTCATGTTACACAACGTTTGGGCTAGCCTGCCTCTTAATAAGGGATAATGGGCAAATCTATACTAAAAAGCACATTTTCATTGCCTTCGCTGGTTCTGAAGGTCACACCTTTGAATGCTTGTTTGAAAATTATTTGTTCATTAGGCTAGTATATGTCTACCCTGATTTAGGAATGGAGGAGAATTTCTTTTGGACTGCATTTTTAAAAGAACTGATGTGATTCACATACCCGAAATTGACACAGATCAAAATGAAGTTATCCTTTGGATTTTGAACTTCTCCAAATTTTGGAAGCAGTTCTCACCTAAAAAATAAATGTACAAAATATACATTAAAATGCATGTGTTAGGGCACGGCTTCCCAATCTGTGGTCCACACCAGCAGTGGTCCGTGAGATTCATTCATGTGGTCTGTGGCATGTCTGTAAAAATGCATTTAAAAATCATGCAGCATCTAGCACAGAGCATGATAATTCCTGCAACAGACAGGAAAATCATTAAGAGATCTGCCAAGACCCCTAGCTATTTTCAATCTCTGCAAAAAAAAAAAAAAAAGGTTTGGGACTACTATAAAGTAAAATACATTTTGAAACATGTATATTAAAATAAAATACTATTTAAATATGTATTTTGTGATCAGTTTGTGATTAAATACTTATTTAAGTACTTTTAAAATACAGATTTCCATACAATTTTTTTTTCATATCCCCAAACATTTTCTCCCACAGATCACTTGAAAATTGCTAAGGGTCTTGTCAGATTTTTCTGCCCGTTGTAGCAATTGTAATACGCTGTGCTAGGTGCTGTTTGATTTTTAAATGTAGTTTTACAGACATGCCACAGACCACCTCAATGAAGTTTGTGGTCTACTGGTGGTTCACTGACCACAGTTTGGGAACCCCTTATATACATCACAGATTGAAGTGGTAACAGGATGCAATGGACTTATGAATGAATACATGCAAAAGTGACACAGACCAGAAATGAACAGATTCATCCCTTGCTACTCTAGCAAGTAGCAGCTCTCCAGAGTCTCAGGCAAAGGATTCCTCTTCATTGCTCTTTTTGTTTTATTTTATTTTATTTTATTTTATTTTAAGGGAGATGCCAGAGATTGAACTTAGGACCTTCTACATACAAAGCCACAGAATTGTGATCCCTCCTTGTAATGTCATAAAAGTGCAGAGGCTTCTGGGATTGCTCTTGTGGTTTGCTTTGAGCAGCTTACATGAACCAAATGATGTTCAAGTGGTTTCGTGTTGGATGAAATTCATCCTTGATTTTTGCAGAGCAAATCCTTGTCACTTGGTACTTTTTGTAGCTGCTGCCATTGCCGTTTTTATTTGTTAGACTTATTAGTCGCTTGTTACCTAAAAGGTCTCCAAGCGACTTACATTAAAAACGCAAACATAAGTACACAGTAGCATTAAAAATTATTATAAAACACCAACATTCTCATACAAACACCTACAATTCACACACACACACACACAGAGCAATGGGAAGCTTTGGCAGGGTTCCATATGCTGACAGCAATAATGTTGATTAGTAATATTTCTAATTGCTAATGATTATTTATTTATTTACTTATTTATTCATTTATCTGACTTATCTCCCAGTAGGAGCCCAGGGCAGCAAACAAAAGCACTAAAAACACTTTAAAACATCATAAAAACATATTTTAGTCATATTTTAATTAATATATTTTAATTAAAACAAAACATCTTTAAAAACATTTTTAAAGCTTAAATTCCAACACAGATGCAGACTGGCAATTAACAATACATCTCCCTGCATGTGGAAATGTAATGTGAAAGGGGAAGATGAAGATGTGGCAGGGGAAGGTAGGGAAGGGCATCTGCCCTGTATGCAGAAGATCCTAGGTTCAAGGATTCCCTGCCTAAAACCCTGGGAAGCCACTACCAGCCAGTGTGGACAATACTGAGCTAGATAGACCAATGGTCCGCCTCAGCATAAAAAAGCTTCCTATGACTGCCTGCCTGCCTGCCTCTGTCTTTGAATCTGGTTTAGCAACAGCCCCATGTGAGTGCTCTTAACCACAAGGCAAGATGAGTCAGGAGATTCTGCTTTTACTAGCAGTTGACAACTCTGGCCAGATTCGCACATGAGCCCCGATCAGAATCTTTGGGTGACTGTAGCACCTATTGCTTCTGACCCCCTCCCCCCCCACCGCACCTCAGTTCCTTTCTCAACAGAATAACTACTTGAACATTTGCTCTTCTTGGGCAGTGCCTGATGTACAGAAGAACAAGGAAGGAGCTGCATTTTGCTGTGACTTCCTTGCTCCTCTGTGCTGCTGTTGTTGGAAGACTGATGAGTGTTGATGCTGAGATGGGGCTGGGACAGAACAGTGCTAGCAGTTCTTGGGACCGATGGCTGCTACAGGAATTCAGGGCCTTCCTGCCATGGAAAACAAAAGTGGGAAACTGATGAGCTATGGGCCAAACCCAGCGCACCAGATACTTTGGATCAGCCCACCCATCTGCTTGATAGCAGTCCAAACAGGACAACAAGAGCACAGCTACTTCAAGCAGTACCTAAAGGGGGAGGTGGTTGGAGAGTTGCAAGCATCGGAGGCAACTGGGGACGAGGAAAGCTGGCAACATCAAGAGTCTCTTCCTGAAGGTGCTTAGGAAAGGAGCAGCTCCCTCTCCGGGAAACAGCTGAACAGTGGCAATCAGTTGACTAGTAGCAGAAGAGATCACAGCAAGGGGAGTTTTAAACATTCCCTCCGTGGTCTCCATGCCCCCCTTCCCAGCTGTTTGGGAAACTGGCTGAGCAACAGCGAAGATATGTGTGCGTACTATGTGCATGTGAAAGAGTATGGAGTAGCCACCACTGGCATGCAGTTCCCAGGGGTTTGCAAAGAGAGAGTGTGGTCCTTGGGCCAAACAGGTTCTCCATCCCTGATATAAAGGCTCTGTTCCTAGTTCCTAGTTAAACTGGAGACCCTTTACGAAATGCAGCTGGCTGCAGCTTGACACATTTAAAAGTCTGTGTGCAGGGTGGTGGTTGGCAGCAGCAGGCTCCACACCAACCCCACCTGAAGAACGGCTGCAGTAGGCCTCCCTGTGTAGTGAGAGATTGTGTGTGTGTGTGAAGAAATCAGGGGGTTGAACTAAACTTAATTACTATTGTTGCAGCAGTGGTGGCTGGTGGCTCCATGTCAGTGGGCAGTGGAATCCACTCTGGGTTTTGGTCTGAAGGAACCACCAGCCACCATATCATAGGATACCTGAAGATGCAAACAAAATCTCTCAGCCAAGGCTCTCCATCTGTAATATGCAAGGTGTTGTGATTTTTTAGTGTGCACTTGGACACAAAATGTGCACTTTGAAAAATGGGGAGGGAGAATTAAACACGTTAGGTGCATGTGTTTATTAAGCACTTAAAGAACAGAAAATGTTAGGGACAGCATGTACACAAATTAAATAAGGGTCAGATGTACTCATTTTCCATATTTAAAACAAACTGCCCAAACCATATTAAAACACCTTTGTTTGGGCCAAAACGTTGACCTTCATAGGCAGGTATCACTTTGTCACACCCTAGTAAATGCCCTTAAAATATCCCTCCCTTTTTGTGTCTATTAGTTACTAAGCTAAGGCAGATTCATAAATGAATTATCACTGTACAGTAGATAAGAACTACTAACTCCTGTGGAGAAACCACCACTGATACAGGGTGTAAGCAAGGAGCAAAGCATTGCTTTGCGTTCGTTCAGGTTTTTAAAAATTACTTGTGTGGGGTGTCTGATGGAGAATTTGTGCAGTTGGAAAATCTGCTTTAACGTCCCCATCCATATTATGGGGCTAATAACTATGAACCTATTTTTACAGGGTTGTTGGAAGGATCACTGAGGCACTGTTTGTGATCTGCTTTAAGTATTTTGTGTGTGTGGGAGGGAGTGCTACAGATTGTAATTATTATGAAGTTAGGGATTGGCCATCTTGGGTTAAAGATAATCTACCTTTAAAAACCAACAAAGCCGAGGCTGACTATTAATGTGTGCTAGATTTGGAGATAGGTTTCTAAAAACCTGTTCCCACAAATCAGGATTGGCCAACCACAGAGACATCAACAGGACTGCCCCCACCTCCAGGTCCACCCTGGAGTCATGCGTTATTAGCTCTGAAACAGAGCACAGCCAACAGTCATTTTCCTGGCTCTGGAGAGAAAGTGACACAATAGGTAGGGTGGAGCCGCACACCTACACAATCTTTTTACTCTTCCATACAATTTACACTGGTTATGGGAGTTATTTATCTGGCAAGTCTCTTCTGAGCTTCAAGTGGTTACCTGTTGTGAGGGAAGCTGTTCAGATCAAGAGCATCGCAATTAGGCTGCCACTCTTTGGGCAATACTCCAATGACTCAGTCATCCAGGCACTTCAGTCGTAACACGCCCATACATGCTTTGCATGGCCCAGCGCAAGGCCTCATGACCAGCTCATGTCCAGGGAACCTCTTTCAGCCTGAGGGCTGAATTCTATTCCAGGCAACCTTCTGGGAGCCACATGCCAGGGGTGGGCAGGGCCAGAAGCAGACGTGGGTGGAGCAAAAAATGTTAATTGGCTTGCCCATCCCTCTCTATCCTCCATCCAGGCAGTAGGTAGCAGCCAGTTCAGAAGTGCAAGGTCCCGTCATGAGAGGCACAGCTACACACCCTCTTTTTTGCTCCTAGGTTGAGAATGAGATCCTTGTTAATGCCTTCTCCCACAACAACAGACATCTCTAGGAGACAATCAGCATGAAAGGGGGGAGTGTTAGCTACTGAAAAGAGTCTTCTCAGTGGCTGACTCACCTCCTTTCACTCTGATCAGCTCTAATCAGCAGGAAAGAACAAGGAAGCATGTTAGAAGACTATTCTCAGTGACTAACACACTCCCTTTTCATGTTGATTGGTTTGTATGAGGCTGGAGACATTGGGACCCTGCTTCCAAAAAAGTAGGGAGACTGAGACCCCCCAAGACCCTGGACGACTACACCCCCGCATCCAGGCAAGCAAGAAGCATGACCAGAGTTCAAGAACACATTCTAGCCAGGCAAAAACACTCAAGGAGAATGCAAAGAAAGGCCGGCAAGAGGTGTGGCTGGGGAGGGGTGGGGTGGCCTGGAGAAACTCCTGAGGGCCAGACAGAGAGGCCTGGAGGGCTGCAATTGGCCCCTGGGCCTGCAATTCTCTGTCCCTGCTGTATTCCTTTGGAACCTCAAGGCTGAGCTACAGTGGGGCTGTTAGATAATTTTAGACTCCAGGCTCAATGGTCTTATGGGGTGTCAGCAGGGCCAGACCCTGACATGTCGGGGCCCTTGGGCACAAGCCTGCCCCGGGCCCCAGCACTCCCCTTCTGCGATTCGCTGCAGGATCACTGCCAGACATCACACAGAGAGAGCTTTGGAGCCCTTGCCATTCCCTTGGTCAACCTACCTTTCTCGGCTGTTGTGTGGTTGCACGTGCAGCGCTGGCCTTAACCAAGATGGCGGCTGAGGTTTCCCTCATGGCAGGGATGCACGTGTGCATGCGTGCCATCAGCCAAGATGGCGGTAGAGGCTTTAGCCCCTTAGGAAAACCTCATCCACCATTTTGGTTAAGGGCAGCGCTGCACGCACAACAGCAAAACAACCAAGAAAGGTAGGTTGACCAAGGGAATGGTGGGGACTCTGGAGCTCTTGTCATGCGATTCGCACCCTTTGGAGCCGGCCCTGGGCCACATCAGAGGCACTTTAGATGCTAACGTGTATTACTTCACTTATTTCAAAATGTGATAAGCCAACCAGTGTTTGAGGGCCTTCCTCCTACTTCTGTTAAGTGGGGCCCTGGACTTCTGCCCCCCCCATTAGGGCTGCCCCTCCCATTATGCAGAGTGAGGCAGCTGCCTCAGGCTGCAGAGGCAGGGAGGTGTGGGAAGATAGAGCTATGAATGCCATGTAGCCTGCCCTGCACACCCTAAGTTAGCCTTCTGCCTGCGGGTGCAGTGGAGGATGCTGTTCTGTCACCAGTGTTGAAGTAAGAGAGCCAGTATGGTGTAGTGGTTAGAGTGCTGGACTAGAATCTGGAAGTCCAGGGTTCAAATCCCCGCTCAGCCATGAAGCTCGCTGGGTGTCCATGGGCCAGTTGCAGTCTCTCAACCTAACCAACCTATCTTACAGGTTTGTTGTGAGGATAAAATGGGGAAGCAGAGAACTGTGTACACCACCTTCAGCTCATTGGAAGAAAGGAGGGATATAACTGTAATAATAAATGAATAGCCAACTGGCAGTTCAGCTGGCTTCTGTATATGCAATTGCGGGGGGGGGGAGGTGACATATTATCCTTTGCAGGGCCAGTGCCAGGCATGCTGGGCCCTTTGGCACCAGCCTACCCCGGGCCCTGGAACATGCATGCACACACGTCCCACCTACCTAACTTGCCTTGCTCTCCCCTGCCACGATCCGTGGCAGGGGCATCAGCACCTTAGGGAAACCTTGGACACCGTCTTGGTTAATGGCAGCCCTGTGCACACCGCACATGCAGCCGCAAAAGACAGGAGAGATAGGTAAGTGGAGTGTGGGAATGGGTGGGCGGCTCGGAAGCTCCCTCCCTGCGATCCACGGCAGCAATCCTGCCACAGATCATGGAAGGGGAGTGCTACTCTCCTACCCTATTGAGGGGCCCCTCAGGGGCCATTGGCCAGGGCCAAACCTAGTCGTCCTTTGGCACCAGCTCTGATCCTTTGCCTCAGTCTACAAAATTACTTTGGTTGGCCCTGCACAGATTCAGAAGGGGCCAGCATGGTGGGGCTCAGCTGCTCTCCTGACATCAGCAGCTGCAAGTCCCAGTGCAAGCCCCAGTGCAGCCCACCTGGCACACACGCCAGGGCACCCTGTACCATCAACCTTGACATTGCCCTACCATGCCCCGGTAAGAGACAGTGATGCCGCTACCAGGAGGGCAACAGCACAGCACTGCTCTATCCTGCCTGCTGCTCCTGCCCAGATGGCACTGCTGCTTGGTCACAGTATGGGGTTGCCCTGAAGAATGTAATTGTAACTTCAGCTGCTGCAAAACATGACAGCATGCTTCCTGACAGTGTATGCATGCAGAGGCTTTGAAATTGTGTGCTGGGTAACCCTGGGATTCCTTGGAAGCTTTCAGGGGTTCCTCAACGAATGCATGACACCCAAGGGGGTGGGGAGGTCTCAAACCATTAGTAAGTCTTACTTCCACCAGCCACCAGCATTCTGGTACCTCTGCAAACCAGGCAGATTAGACTGTACTAAAGGTGTCCCTCCTTGGCTGCAGTTCCACCTAGAATATAATCAGCTGACCTCGCCAGTCAATGAGGTCATATGTAGGAATGGGTGAAAAATTGGTAAAAGCAAAATGTACATCAGACTACCCCACAGTTCGCAAGTTTCCATCTTTGCAGTCTGATCTTGTTTGCGACGAGCTTCTGCGGCTTTCCTGATACCAGATTTTCTTTCTTTTTTTTAAAAAAGCAGTAAATAGAACAACATTGTTATTCATGACTTCTTCCATCTGAACTGCTGAAATGTGTATTCTCTTTAACTTCTATGCCAGTGAAGTGATGATGGTAGTCATTAACATTCATTGTTTGATTAATCTGTCTTCCCCTTGCATCTCTGTGACTTTAGTAAAGAACTATGAGTTTGGCTAGCCTGTTGCCTCTGGCACACAAGGAGTGTCTTGCCACCAGCACACTGAAAAACTGGCCAAGGTGTGTGTGTGTGTGGAAAGGAAACAAGTAAGATGGTTAACTTCAAACAGGCTAACTGTAAGTTCAAGAGCTCAGCAGGCAGCAGCACTCAAGGAGTGAATATAAGTTGGGTTCACTTTTAAGCTTTCAAAATTACATCACACTTAGGGTTGCCAGGTTCAGGGCTTGACACTGATCCTGTATCTTTAGGTGAGGAGAAAGTCAGCCAAGTGCAGGTGTTCTTGCAACTCTGTAATGGGAAAAACCACAAGGTGGAATTCTCCCTTTCCCCTGCACAACTTTTAAAGATACAGAAGACCCCTTGGTTGCCTTTTAAATAGAGGCCTTATTCTAGTCTGCATCTGTGCTGGAATTTTTAAGATGTTTTAATTTAAAAAAATGTTTTTGAATGTTTAATTTTTAAGATGCTTTTAAGATGTTTTGTTTTTAATATGGTTTTGGATATTTTTCATGTTGTGTCCCTTGTTTGCTGCCTTGGAAGGGCAGGAAAGAAACTGAATAAACAAACGAACAAACTTGGAGCTGACTAGCAACTAGAAGCAACTTATGAGACTTAGGGCTTATCTACATGGGAGCATAACATCATGCTAAAGATGCTGTTTTTACCTCCGTTTTCTGTTTGCACTGTCCACAGTAAGGGCTCAATGCCAGCTGCAAAAACGGTGTTTTCTAGTCACACTTGAGGGGAAAAATCAATCATGCAGTTTCCTAAAGACCACACCCTCTAATTTAATATTCCCACTCCCTCTTGTTACCTGGCAACCGAGCATGCTCAGTTTGTTCTACCAGTAAGTTTCATTAAAAAGAAAAAACACCGGAAGTGCAGTTATTTGTATTTTCACTGTTACAATACAGGTGAAATACAAATCTTGGTTTGAGCAGTGTTATGCTTTTGTGCAAAATGAATGGCGTGTGTGTGAAGGCATCTCCTAGGTTGAGAATGAGATCCTTGTTAATGCTCACAACAACAGACATCTCTAGGAGACAATCAGCATGAAAGGGGGGAGTGTTAGCTACTGAAAAGAGTCTTCTCAGTGGCTGACTCACCTCCTTTCACTCTGATCAGCTCTAATCAGCAGGAAAGAACAAGGAAGCATGTTAGAAGACTATTCTCAGTGACTAACACATTCCCTTTTCATGCTAATTGGTTTGTACGATGCTGGAGACATAGGGACCCTGCTCCCAATAAAGCAGGGGGACTAAGATCCCACAAGACCCTGGACGACTATACCCCTGTTGCTGGCTTTTTGTTTTATACTGGATTTTTACAGTGCTGCACTGTCTTGTTTTATGTTTGTTTCTATTTTGTGTTTTTATTAAGTTTTTATATTGATTGTGTATTTTTATTATGTTTGTAACCTGCCCCATGCTCTGTTTTTAACAGTGGAAAGGCAGGATATAAATCCTCTAAATAAATAAATAAATGAATTTGGAAAGCTAGAGTCTAGGCTCAAAATGTAAGTTTTAAAAAAAGATTCCTCACATCCTCCCTCAGTTTTTGGTGGTAATTACTAGGCACAAAAACAAAACAGCTGGACAATGCAACGATTAATGTGCTTAATTTACATAATTAGCAAATAATTTGCATAATATGCCAATTAGCCAACCAAGTTTTGTGGAACTGGAATGTGACAACTCTAGTTATCAGAGAGGCCAAGGCAGTGCAAACAGGAATTGAGCAGGAAGAGCAAATAGTCTGTTGCATGTTGTGGATTTTTGAGGGGACATTTAGAGCGACCTTTTGTGGGCCCCATAAGAGATCCTGGTGGGCACGCTGTTGTCTGCAGGTGCCAAGTTGGCAATCCCTGTTTTAGACTCTGGACTTGGTGGTTTTAATGAGGGCCTCCTCTTTAGACTGTAATATATATAATTTCACTTATTTGAACATGTAGGAAGCCAGCCTTGCTGCATTTAGGGAACTTCTTGCTCATTCTGCTAAGCCGGGCTGTGGACCCTTCATAGCTGAGACAGGGCCCTGCATAGTATTCCTTACCCTATCAAGAGTCTTTACAGAAGAAAAAGAGGATTGATTGTGGGGGAAGTTGCTAATGGAGATTGTTGTGCCCCTGATCAACTTGTCAGCTCACCCACCTGACTGTGCCTTGCTAATATTTATTTTTTTATTTTTTTATTAAATTTATTAGTCGCCCATCTGGCTGGTTGTCCAGCCACTCTGGGCGACGTACAAGATAAAACAATACATTAAAACATTAAAATTTAAAACCATAATCAGTAAAAAACCTAACCCACCCCAAAAGCCTGCCTGAAGAGCCAGGTCTTCAAGGCCCAGCGAAAGCTTATCATAGAAGGGGCATGGCGGAGATCATTTGGGAGAGAGTTCCACAGGGTGGGGGCCACTATTGAAAAAGCCCTCTCTCTAGTCCTCACCAGTCTAGCTGTTTTAACCGGTGGGATTGAGAGAAGGTCTTCTGAGGCTGATCTTGTTGAGCAGCATCCCTGACGATGCTGGAGGCGCTCCTTCAGATAGACTGGGCTAAAACCGTATAGGGTTTTAAAGGTCAAAACCAACACCTTGAATTGGGCCCGGTAAACAACCGGTAGCCAGTGCAACTCCTTCAGCACTGGAGTGATGTGATCTTGCCGGCGGCTGCCTTTAATCAGACGAGCCGCTGCATTCTGTACCAGTTGCAGCTTCCGGACCGTTTTCAAGGGTAACCCCACGTAGAGCGCATTACAGTAGTCTAGGCGAGAGGTGACCAGGGCATGTACTACCGGTGGGAGCAGATGGTTGGGAAGGTAGGGGCGCAGCCTCCGTATCAGATGGAGTTGATACAGTGCCGCCCGGCTCACAGCCGAGACTTGAGCCTCCATGGTCAGCTGGGAGTCAAGAATGACCCCCAGGCTGCGGACCTGGTCTTTCAGGGGCAATCGTACCCCATTGAGCACCAGGTCCACATCCCCCAGCCTTCCCTTGTCTCCCACAAACAGTACCTCGGTTTTGTCAGGGTTCAGCTTCAGCTTATTCCTTCCCATCCAGCCACTCACCGACTCCAGGCACTTGGACAGGGTTTCTACAGCCAACCTGGGTGAAGATTTAAATGAGAGATAGAGCTGCGTGTCATCCGCATACTGATGACATTGCAGCCCAAATCTCCTGATGATTGCCCCCAGCGGCTTTATATAGATGTTGAACAGCATCGGGGAGAGGATGGAACCCTGTGGCACCCCACAAGTGAGAGGCCAAGGAAGTTCACCTCCCACAGATGAGTTGGTCTCTCAGTATAGCATTAGCAAAAAACAATCCGGCAGCTTAATTAGCTGCGCATAGCCCCTGAAGCAAAATGACAACCTTCACTGTCATTGATGTATTAATTCCAGCTGCGCATATGCCAGAGTGGCCTTGTTTGATATGTCTACCAAACATTCCTTTTGTGGAAGCTGAGGTTTTAGTCTTTATTTCAAGCAGAGTGAATAAACAATGGACCAGTGGAGGCCCCAATGTCAGCAGGGCAGTGAATCCGCTCTGGGTTTTAGTCCCAACTTTGCATGTTGGACAACTCCTTGAAAGTTTGGATGGAAACCTGCAGCCGATTCCACTGGAATGGACATTAACAGGGCTGGCCCAAGACATGTTGCTGCCTGAGGCAAAGGACAAGCTGGCACCTCCCTCCCCCTGCCCCACATCCTTCTATGAACAAAAGACCAGACTCTGGCAGTTTGACTCTTTCTTTAACATCCTCCAATGCACCTGAGAGCAGCAGGCTAGCTTTGAGTGTGTAGGCCAGGCTCTGTTTGCTCATGGCAGCTTGAGATGGAGCAGCAAATAGCCCACCGCCACCACCAAGTCAAGGTGCAGAGCACCCACAGCCAGTCAATTATTTTGGCACATGAAGCAGAAAATCCCACAAGTAGTTCTGCCCCATCCGTCGGTAGGATAATAGGAAGCTGCCTTACACTGAGTCAGACCATTGGTCTATCTAGCTCAGTATTGTCTACACTGACTGGCAGCAGCTCTCCAGAGTTTCAGGCAGGATTCCCTCCCAGTCCTACCTGGAAATGCCGGGGATTGAACCTGGGACCTTCTGCATAGCAGATGCCCTACCACTGAGCTATAGCCCTTCCCTGAAATACACCAATAATAACTTAAATAATTAACAGGTTGTTGCCCTTTCATCACGGCCAAAATCAGCTGCCTGAAGTGGCCATCTCACCCCGCCTAATGCAAGGGGCAACCAACATGGCATCTGTGGATGAAACTGTGCCCTTGAGGGCTTCCCCTGGCACCAACAAAATGTCTGAGCCCCCCCACTCACTGCCCCTTTGAAGTGGTATATCCCATACAAGCTGCCCTGCATCATGAGCTGGTGAAGGTGCTTACGCTTTCCTCCCTTGGGACGTACATAGTACTGAAGGAGGAAGTTGGAAGAGTGGTGCTCTTTCAGAAGGTCCCAGGTTCACACAGCAGCATCTCCAGGTAGGGCTGGGAAAGACTCCTTGCCTGAAGCCCTGGAGAACCATTGCCAGTCAGCGTAGACAATGCTGAGCCACGTGGCCCAATGGTATAAGGCAGCCTCTTATGGCCCTATCCCACCCAGCTTCCTGGTTACTTCCTAATGCTACTTGTGTGGAATGCAGTGGCAGGGCCACTCTGGAGCTGGCTGCCGCTCTGCCACAACCGGGCCTGCCCAAGACTTTCTGCTGCTAGAACTGAAATACATGATCTCTCTCTCTCTCTCTTTATGTTCAGAAGGTGACCATGCTGGCAGTTGAATCAGTGCTGGCAATGCAGCAGCATCCTCTGCTGCACATGAGGACACCAGGCTAGCTTAGGGGACGCAGGGCAGGTTGTGTGGTGTATACAGCTCTGGCCTCCAGCACTGCTGCCGCCCTGGTATCTGCTGCCTGATCTCTCCACCATCGCTGTCTCTGCCTAATGGTAGGGCTGGCTCTGTGCAGCGATGTCCAGGACAGATACTTTCCTTTGTCCAGTGGATGTCTCCCTTGGCTTTTCCCTTCTCTTACCACATTGATCCAGCCATCCTCCACTCCACCTCCCTCCTTCTGTTTCATCCTGGAGTTAATGCAACCACTCTCTGGTTAGATTCTCATTAATTACACCTAGGCTTCCAAGCGGCAGAAGATATATCAGTACTGATGTCAAGGCTGCTTGGAGTGTGCATACATGCGTATGTATGTATTAGGGTTGCCAGGCTCAGGGCCTGAGACTGATCCTGTATCTTTAGGAGAAGAGAAAGACAGCCAAGTGCAGGTGTTCTTGCAACGCTGTAATGGGAAAAACCACAAGGTGGAATTCTCCCTTCCCCCTGCACAACTTTTAAAGATACAAAAGACCTCTTGGAGGCTGGGCCTGGCAACAAAGAGGTCTTCTGTATCTTTAAAAGTTGTGCAGGGGGAAGGGAGAATCCCACCTTATGGTTTTTCCCATTACAGAGTTGAAAGAACACCTGCACTTGGCTGACTTTCTCTTCTCCTAAAGATACAGGATCAGTGTCAGGCCCTGAACCTGGCAACCCTAGTATGTATGTATGTTATTTACCACCAATCTTCCACTGGGCTTCCGAGTCACCATCTCTCCATTAAATCCATGACTGGATGGCTTTCTCCTTGCCAATGTCTTCCTGTCCATCTGCCCTGGCCATCTGGCCATGTTTTGTTGCAAAGAATGGTATGGCAGTGTTCAGTACCAGCTGTGCCACCCATTGCCTCAGCTGCGTGCAGGATGTGGTGCAAGCTGAAGTCACCATCATGTGAGGCTATTGGCCTTGCAGCTGTACAGAAGAGGCTGCACTGCCCTTCTTGCCTCCAAGAGATGTGTTGTTTAATTCTATCAACAATGCAAAAGGGGAGAAGGATGCTCATGGCAACACTGGAGCCATTCATGCAATCAAGTTGGAGATTGTTGGATGAGCAGGAGAGAAATACCCAAGTCAGAGCCAAGTTCTGGACATGCTCATATGGCAACTGCCTGCACACATAAAACCACACAGTATGCTTCTGGTGCAGTTTTGCATGAGCCTGAATTTGAAAAGCCTTTAACAGCCGCATAGCAAGTGGCCAGTGCACCTTTTCCCACTGTGATCTTTCAGTGACAGCAAAATCGGTTACAGTTTTCTCCCTCTTACAGTCTAGGATGCTTTTATTTGGGCAACCCTAGTGATGGGTCAGGTTCTGCTCAGCAGTGCAGTTTTATGTGTTTCTGCTCAGATGTTAAATCCTAATAACTATCGCTATTGTTGATTTTAATTGTTTTGAATTCTGTGATTCCTGTTTCCATGACAATTTTAATGTATGTTTTCTGTTTTCTGTATCACTTAGAGGTTTTATGGAGAAAAAATTAATTTTGTTAAATTAAAATTAAAAAGAGGGTTTACTTATTTGTCATATTGTAAATTTGTTTTTAAATGTTAGTCACCCAGAAGTATTTTGCATTAGGCAATATAATAATAATAATAATAATAATAATAATAATAAGTAGTAGTAGTAGTAGTAATCGTAATAGTTAAGAGTTAATAATATTAGCTCTACCAGTTATGGGGCTGCAAAACCCTGTTCCTTTAGATTTTGTTTTTCTTCTTCTGGAATAACATCCAAAAGTGCTCTGACCTATCAGAAATAAGTGTGTGGTGGTCAGGGAGGAATGTCTCCTGCCAACATACCAGTTGCGGGAATCACAAGTAAGGAGAGTGCTGTTGCGCTCAGGTCCTGCTTGCAGGCTTTCCACGGGCATCTGATTGGCCACTGTGAGAACAGGATGTTAGACTAGAGGGGCCTTTGGCCTAATCCAGCAGAGCTCTTCTTATGTTCCTAGTTCTTCCACTGCCTCCTTCCCATTTCCTTATTCCTGTTCCTTGACATGGTTACTCCCCATGCAATGTTCAATTACGAGATTCCTAACAAAGAAATGGGGGAGAGAAGAGGACGAGAGGAGGAAAGTACGAGTGAAATAATGTATGCAATAGGGTTGCCAAGTCAGAAGCATCCCAAACCCTGAGATTTTGGGGGCAGGCCAGAGTGATGTCATGGGGTGGGTCCAAGTGCCCTCACGGGGCAGGTCCAAGTGACATCACGGGATGGGTCTGAGTGATGTCACAAGGCTGTTTTTGGCACTATCCCTCCTAAAGGGTTTTGTTGTACCTCTGCAAGACTTCTGATACCTGGTGTCAGGAAAGGGCTAAATAAGCCATGGCACTCACCCTGATAATTGAGGGAATGATATGACAGGCTTTGCACCATGTGACCCACAAATCTGAATACAGCTCAGAAGACATAACAGCTGGTATAGCACAGCAGGGAGGAGGAGTAATAGTAATGAAAGGAAATGGACTGCCTTCAAGTCGATCCCGGCTTATGACTACCCTATGAATAGGGTGTTCGTGGTAAGTGGTATTCAGAGGGGGTTTACCATTGCCTCCCTCTGAGGCTAGTCCTCCCCAGCTGGCTAGGGCCTGCTCAGCTTGCCACAGCTGCACAAGACAGCCCCTTCCTGGTTGCAACTGCCAGCTGGGGGGCAACTGGGCTCCTTGGGACTATGCAGCTTGCCCACGACTGCACAGGTGGCAGGGCACGTAACCCCCGAGCCACTCACTGTGGGGGTGATCTTTAGCTGGCCCTTGATGCCCAGGAGACACGAGCAGGGATTTGAACTCACAGACTCTGGCCTCCCAGCCAGGCTCTCCTCCCCACTGTGCTATACCAGCTGTCAATTAGAAGAATGAACTCATTAATGGACTTAACCATTGCATGGGACTGCTCTCAGAAAACAGAATGCCAGTTTCATAAGAAGCAGCCTCCTGAGATCCTTTCCCATTCCTCTGGAGAGGAGCTTATCTGCTTGGTCAGATGCTGCACAAGTCAGCCAGAGAGAGCTTATGACCTGCCTGGAGTAGTCTAGTGCAGTGGTTCCCAAACTTTGCTCCCATGGACCTCTTGAACATTCCAAAAGGTCTTGGTGGATCTCTTAACCATTTTTCTGCCTGTTTTAGCAATGGTAATTCCATAGAATTCCAACTGTAATACAATAAAATATAATACTTATTTATTTATATAAATATTTGTATACCACTCTTTTGTTAAAAACATGAACACGGTTTACAATATGTTAAAAAAACAATAACCATAGGAAAAAACATTAAAATACAATAAAAACAAAGGTCAGCTGTTATGAAAAAGCATCTTCT
Source organism: Rhineura floridana (assembly GCF_030035675.1). Taxonomy (NCBI): domain Eukaryota; kingdom Metazoa; phylum Chordata; class Lepidosauria; order Squamata; family Rhineuridae; genus Rhineura; species Rhineura floridana. The sequence goes on along the minus strand of NC_084483.1, from coordinate 184,221,255 downwards.
TAATTGCCTGCAGAAGCCTGGCAGAACAGAAAGGTTTTCAGCAGGCACTTAAAAAGTGAAAATAGAAGGCACCTGCTGAATCTCTGTTGGGAGAGCATTCCAGAGAACTGAGCCAATGACACTGAAGGCTCAATTTTGTGTCAATGTTAAATGAGCCTTGCCAACGGGACAACCAGAGCTACTCCTGCAGATAATCTTAGTGGGATATCAGGTGGTCCCTAAGATACCCTGGACCTAAGTTGTTGAGGGCTTTGTAAATTAATACAAGGACCTTGAATTTGGCTTGGTAGTGGATGGGCAACCAGTGAAGATGTTTTAAGAGTGGTGTCACATGTTGTTGGCCATGAGCTCCCATCAGCAATCTGGCTGCTGCATTTTGCACCAGCTGGAGCTTCCGAACCAGGGCGAAGAGCAGCCCACATACAGCGCATTGCAGTAATCCGGCCTCGAGGTTACCAATGCATGGACTACAGAGGTCAGGCTATCCCTGTCCAGGAACGGCCATAGCTGATGAACCAAACAAAGCTGGTAAAAACTGGTAAAAGGCACTCCTAGCCACAGAGGATACTTGGGCCTCTAGTGACAAAGATGAATCCAGGAGTACCTCTAGGCTATGGCCTAGTCCTTCGTAAGAAATATGTAATAGAATTAAATACAATAAAAGAAATAAAAGAAGCAATACAGATACAATTAAAATCAATATTCAACAAAGTGGATGTATCACCTCTGGTCTTCAGCTACAAATCCACAGATGCGCAGACCATGTGGATGAAGTCTGCGGACCACTGGTGGTCCATAGAACACCATTTGGGAATTTCTGGTCTAGTGGGAAAGGTGGCCACTAATGCATCACCAAGAAAGAAGACAAAAGAAAACACAAATTTCCATAAGAGGTACATATGTCCATTTATATGTATAGATTGACATGCAGAAATTATTACTATAACTTGAAAAGAAATATAATAATCTCACCATAATGGGGAAGCCGGTGCCCAGTCTGCCTGCTCAACCTGCTATGCAGGTGCTGACAGCTGATGGGCAACTCTTCAAGGCCCCTCCCTTCTCTCTCTCTCCCCCTCCCTCTTAGGGTTCTTTATCTTTAAAGTGGACTTGGACTGGACAGCCCTTTAAATAGAGGACTGCCCTCCATAAAGTGTAACTCACGGCTACCGGGCTAGAAGGATATGTGGAATGTGGTTATAATTGTTTTATTTATTTTTATTTTTTATAATTTATATATTCCACCCTTTGTCAAAAGACCACTGGGCTTTTTCTAGTATAGAATATACTAAACAATAAATAACATATTTATACAATACAAAAATTATATATTTTATATTATAATATATTATATATGATTATACATATATCTAAAATCTATATTATTAACTGCCCCCTCTTTCTTATTGTTTTAGACTTCAGGTGCCATCAGTCCTACTTAGCATGGCCAATGGTCAGGGATTATGGCATTTGTAGTCTTCCTTGGTCACAGGTGCACAAAAATCCCTTTTACAAATATTTAGCAGGGTAAATATTGTGACTGTTGTATATACCTGCAGCTCGTGGTCTATTTCCTGCAGCCTTTGATACCTCCCGCAGCTGCCCTCAAGTTTTTCTTTCTTCCTGCTTGTTTCTTCTTTCTTTTTCTTTTTCCTGACTTTTTAAAGTGTCCCTCCATCATCACCACCTTTCTATGAAGTTTCACTCAGCATTGGTGTTGGACCTGCCTGCTGCAAGCATGCAGCCCATGACTGATTATCCCTGAGGGAGCTTATATCAACAGCAAAAAGGTTGCACACCCCTGGTTTATATAATTTTGTATAATAAAGTAAACTATGGTTTTTTCTCAGTTAAATACTTTTATGCTACCTTTCAGGGCAAGAATTCCTTTCAAGCGGGACTCACAAGTAAAACCATAAAAACATGCAATACAATTAACTAAGGATGCAATCCAACTTGTCTTTCCGCCGGGCTGGGGGGAGTTGGATGCCGTGGGCCCCCAGCATGCTCCTAGCGCCACCGGCTTCTGCTGGCAACAGCCCTCCGCCACAGCTGAGCTGTGGCACCACCAGGGACTGAGGGGGAGGGGGGAGAGAAAGTGTTAACCCCCTCCTGTGCACCATGGACCTAATCCTGCTTTGGTGCCTCATGTAGTTTGACCCACACAGAATTCCTGTCTGAAGTAAGGTGAGTGACCACAAGGACAGGGCCTTCTTAGTTATGGTGCCAACCTCTTTATTCTCCTCTGTCGACTTTTAGAAAGAACTTGGAAGATGCTGCCTTTTCTGCTTTTAATATGACCTAATACTATTCCTGTTTCTGACTTCTGGTTTGCTCATGCTGATTTTGTTTTATTTATTGCTGTTTTAAGTTTACATTCTAGTATGATTTTATATTGGTTAGTTGACTCCTTTAACTTAGAGGAGGGGTATAAACACTTTAAAAGGCTATCTGTCTATCTGGGCATTACTAATTTGTGGCTATTAATAGAATTAAATTGAATTTATTATTATTATTATTATTATTATTATTATTATTATTATTATTATTATCTTTATTTATACCCTGCCATTTTTCCAAAATTGGAACTCATGGCGGCTTCCAGATAAAAAATACATATAATTAAAAACATACAAAGTCTACATTAAAATAAGATTAAACTATTTCCAATATTAAAACCATACACACATATAGCTAAAAAAGTTCAAACTAGTTTAAAAATGATATAATAGACATTAGCAATGCAGCACCCTTCATGCCCTATCCTTAGCCTTCAATTCCAAAGGCTTGTTGGAATAGGAAGGTCTTTGCTTGTCGGCGGAAGGACTGCAAAGAGGGGGTCATTCTTACCTCCCTAGGAAGGGAATTCCAAAGCCTAGGGGCAGCCACCGAGAAGGCCCTCTCACGCGTCCCCACTAGTCGTACTTGAGAAGATGTGGGTATTGAGAGAAGGGCCTCTCCTGAGGATCTCAGGGCCCGGGCAGGCTCATACAGGGAGATACGGTTTCTATCTTGCCCTTTCTCCCAAAGGAACCCAGGACGGCAAACACCAAAGTAGTAAAACAATGCAATTAAAAAGAAAAGAAAAAGATTTTTAAAGCATTTAAAAACAATAAAAAACTTCCAGAAATATTAAGATCATCCAAAACCGTATAAAACAGTCTCTCTTACCCTCACAACTAATAATTTCAATATAACAGTATATTCAGTATATATATCAAAGGTCTGGCTTAACAGGAATGTTTTTAAACTCCTATTGAATGTTAATAATGAGAGAGACAGATGCACCCCACCAGGGAGGGTATTCTACAAATGGGGAACCACCACCGAGAAGCCCCTGTTACAGGTCAATTCCAGCTGGTTAGTACCCAGCACCACCACCACCAATGTGCCTCTCCTGCTGATCATAGGGCCTGGGATGGGTATGATTCAATAGTTCGTGTAAGTAAAATAGATTTGGGAAAGTCCTCATGAGAATTCATCAGCGTTTTTGTGCCAGTTTCTCCTGCATATACACATTTTTCTATGCAATTCTGCCTAATAATGCACATATCTGCAAACCAATTTTGCTTAATATAATGTAGTTGTGTGTGTTATTTACATGAATATATGTATTTTTGTGCACATTACTTGACTGGAGAACTGCATTGTACAATTTGGAAAAGTGCACATTTTAAAGGATGGGTGTGTTTCATTTTGCATATTGTTTCAGAAAGTACAAATTAGGTAGGTTCACCTTGAAATGCAACCTGAATCCAATTTCTCCCCCGACCATACAGCTGATGAGTATGCACTGAACTTATGCAGGAAAAAAAACCTCTACCCATCCATCCAAGTCTAACTTGAATGTCAGAGATGTAGGGCTGTACATATGTGCATGTTCTATATGTAGAACAACCAGGTCACAAAGGGTCAAACGGCATGTTGCATAAAGTCTGTGTCTGTGTTGGAATTGTTTTTTAATATGTTCTTAAACCTTTTTTAAAGTGTTTTTAATCTTAGACAATGTTTTGAATGCTTTTTTTAAGAAACGTTTTTAAAGATGTTTTGTTTTAATGTGTTTTAAAGTTTGTTTTTATGATGTTTTAGGGTTTTTAGTGCTTTTGTTTTATGCCCTGGGCTCCTGCTGGTGTGGAAAATGATTTTCCACTTTGTTATAAGTTGTAGGCGCCCACATCACCCTGACAGAAATTCCTTGAAGCAGCTTGTGTGGAGAATTCTGTAGTCTCAGGGAAAATGTGTGACAAGGTCATGTAGTAAGATCAGTGCTTAATTTGCTGAGGCATTGCATTCCTATGTTAGAGTAGGCGCCTATTCCCCCATCAACACCACACCATACAAGGAAAATGGAAACTAGACAAGGGTCTTCCATGAGAAGAGAACAAAACTTCACGTATGGATTTCTTGTAAATGGGCTAATTTCGGGGAAATGGGAGTGTGCATAAGTTTAACTTTCGATACGTAAGAATGCAAACTGATAAAGAGGCTGGCTGCATCCAGCATAGGCAGAACCAGTTAGGCTGTTTCTCCTCTTGCAAGAGCAATAAACCTGGCTTTGTTTTAAGACTTGTTTCGTCGCTTTCATGTTTATTGGAATCTTGTGATGTGGGAGCGAGCCTTAGCCCCAATAAAATTTATTGGGGCGTAATTGGTAACAATTTTGGCGAGCCGAGCCAGGAATGCGTCTTTTTGTGACCCTCTGCGCTCCATTTGGGACCGCGGGGAGTCGGGAAGAGCACGCTCCGGACTGTGTTTGTCCGCCCCGAGCCGCGCGGGACCGTGTGGCGCGCCGAGGTATCACCGGGACCACTCCATAAGAAAGCGAAACAAGCATCCAGTCAGAAGGCAACCGGTTGAAACTTCAGTGGTGAGTCGCCCTGCAAGGGGCTGAAGCAACCTGAGAGAAAGTGTGTGAATGGTGTGAGGTTGAGACGAGGCTCAGCTTCGAAGTGAGAGGGGACCTGCCAGTAGCGCATTTCTCACACCCCGCGAGGGGCTGAGCCGCAAAAGCAGGGAAGCGCCTGTTGTACGTCACTTGTCTGTGTTCCTAGGTTTCGTCTTAGACACCCACCCGGCAAACAGAGAGGTTGCCGCAACATGGGGAGGGGTGCATCGAAGCAGGTGGTTACAAGGACTGGGGACAAGGCGCTAGTTAAAAAGAAAAAGGGGCGGGGATTCACTCCGTTGGAATGTGTGTTAAACAACTTTTTGGATTTTGAGATTGCTGTTATATCATCAGCAGGTCCTAGACCTGAGAGGGAGAAGTTGACACGGTTTTGTAGAGTAGACTGGGTTGGATTGGACATTGGATGGCCCCCACAGGGGACATTCCAACAAAAGAGCGTTGAAATGCTGGTGAACACCCTATATGGCATGTTGCCCGAGGCTGCAGACTCATGGCACTATGCGTTGGGATGGAGCACCATAAGTAGGGACCCTCCGTTAGAATGTGCGCTGGAAATGGCCTTGGCTCAATGTTCTTTAAAGGAAATTAGAGCTATGAAACAAAAGGGCTTGGAGACTATGGACCGGAAAAGTGTAATTCCTGTGTTGGAAGTAGAAGATGAAGCCGTTCAGGCATCAGCCCCTCCTCCTTATGTCTCAGTCTCAAGATTAGGATCGCCAGCAGGCTTCTCAAAGACGGATCCTGCAATTATATCTGAGCAGGGTGATCTCTTGCCAGTGGGATCCTCAACACCAGCGCTTTTAAGCACCCCTGAACAGGATGGCCCCTCATTGGATAAAAGCACTTTAGAAAAGATTGATTTAGTTGGCCAGAAGGTGAGTGATTTACTGGACCAGTATGCGTCTTTGGTCCTTGAGGCAGGCAGCCCTGAACACTCACCCGGTTTAATGGCGCAGAGGCTTGAACAAATACAGGTGGCCAGACAAAGGGAAACGCCCCGTCGAAGCGAAGTACCCATGACTCTGAGGAGTGGCATCACACTGCCCCCAACAGCCCAAATGTTTCCAATGCGGCAAGTCCTTGATGGCCATGGGGAATTAGCTTATTTACATGTTCCCTTTACAACTTCTGATTTATTTAATTGGAAAAATCAGATGCCATCCTTAAGAGAGGACCCAGATAAACATTATCACTTGTGGTCCTCTATTTTTGCAACTCACCACCCAACTTGGTCAGACATACAGACCCTGATGAATACCGTCTTGAGTGATGAGGAAAAGACTGTAGTTTTAAGTCAGGCAAGGAAGGTGGCAGCAGAAGAGCAGAAAGCAGCTAGAGGTGCTCCAGACTTGGCGCCTGATGTCGTTCTCCCTATGAATGAGGTTCCAGATTGGGGCATGCAGCCGGGGCGATGTGCAGACCTGGACAGGTTTAAAAGACTCATTTTAGCTGGAATTAAGAACGCCATTCCTAAGCCTACCAGTATGGCAAAGCTGTATGAAATAAGACAGGAGCCCCAGGAAACTCCTTCAGCCTTCTTGGAGAGGCTGACCAGTACAATGAGAAAATACACTCCCCTTGACCCTCAGGCGGAGGAAAACCAACATCTTTTAGTAACCCTGTTCATAGGACAAAGTTGCAATGACATTCGTAGAAAGCTACAGAAAGTGGAAGGAGTGATGGGCATGGGATTAGGACAAGTCGTGGAGATTGCATATAAAGTATATGTGAATAGGAATGAGACAGCCACAAAGGAAGAGGGCCGAATGATGAAAAAGCAATGCAGTCTCATTGCAGCGGCAATAACACAGGGAACAGGGAGTAGTGTGGACCAACGACCTCGAAGACGTTTGGGGAAAGATCAATGTGCAAAGTGTTTGAAGAGAGGCCACTGGGCCAAAGATTGCAGATCTGGAAAGAAAGAGAATGGGGATGACCAGGCAAGGAAGGTAGCCTATGAAACAGTTTCCCCTTCTGATCCTAGGCCACCATATGTAAGGATTGCCCGAATGGAGCAAGAGGATTCAGAATGAAGGTGGACGGGGTTTGAGGGGGGCCCACAGGAGGAACCAAAAATAAACTTAAAGGTAAATGGGAAGACCTTATCCGGATTGGTGGACACTGGAGCGTCTTTCTCAATGCTACCTCGGGCCGATCCCCGTCATGATCCACCCCTCAGTAAGCATACGGCTACTGTAATGGGAATAGAAGGAAAGAAACAAGTAGTACCCTTGTCAGCCCCTACGATAGTAGGCCTGAAGAGGGGGGACAAAATGACATATATACAACACCGGTTCCTGATGTCTGATCAGTGTCCACTTCCAATTTTTGGCCGGGATCTCCTTAGTAAGTTACAAATTCGTATTGAGTTTCTCGGTGATCAACTTCAAGTTTCAGTGCCCAAGCAACAAGAATGTGCCTTTCAAATGGCCTTGACATGTCACCCAGAAGTTGAGCGGAGGACTGAACTACCTGCTTTGTTATCTGTACATCCTGATGTCTGGGCTCGGAAGGACAACCCCGCCCGGGCAAAGAATGCAGTTCCAGTGCAAGTTTGGTTGAAACCAGGAGTGGCACCAACACCTGTGAAACAGTTTCCTTTACGACTGGAAGTTCGGAAAAGTTTGAACAAAATGATAGAGACGTTTCTTGGGTATGGATGGTTACACCAGACAACTAGTCCACATAACACTCCTGTGTTTGGGGTGCCAAACGAAGGCTGGCCTGGGCAGTGGAGGCTTGTGCAGGACCTACGCATAATCAACGAAAAAGTGCTAGAAGATGTACCTGTTGTTCCTAATCCTCATACTCTCCTCACCCATGTGCCAGCCACCGCAGTAATATTTACAGTGCTGGATCTAAAGGATGCCTTCTTTTCGATACCCCTTCACAAGGATAGTCAAGACCTTTTTGCCTTCCAGTGGGAGGACCCCGAAGTGCCCCGAGCCAATCAGCTGACGTGGTCCGTGTTGCCCCAGGGGTTCATCAGCTCCCCGTCTGAATTCACAAAAGCCTTACAACAGGACATGGAAAAATGGTATCAGTCCCACCCCATCTCAACTCTTCTGATTTACGTGGATGATCTTCTCCTGTGCAGCCCCACGACGCAGGTATGCGAACAAGAAGGAGAACAATTGTTAAATCACCTGCATGACTGTGGATATCGTGTGTCAAGAGAGAAGGTACAGTGGTGCCAACCAGAGGTGAGATACCTGGGCTATTTGGTCTCGGACAAAGGTCGAACTCTTTCTCCAGAGAGGAAATTGGCCATATGTACAGTCCCTTCACCACATGACATGAGGTCCCTCAGATCCTTTTTGGGCTTAACGGGATTTTGTAGACAATGGATTCCCGGTTATAGTGAATATGTGGCACCTCTATATGAGTTACTAAAGAAGGACTGTCCCTGGCATTGGACTAAAGAATGTGAGAATTCCTTCTTGAAGATCAAGAGAGCCTTACAACAGGCCCCGGCTTTGGCCTTACCTGATGGCAAGAAACCATATCGGCTATACATTTCAGAACGAAAAGGAATGGCAATGGGAGTCCTGACTCAGAAGGTGGGACCGAACCAAGTACCAGTGGTCTATTATTCCTCGAAGCTGGACCCTGTAGCACAAGGATGGCCGGCGTGTGAGGATAGTAGCAGCGACTTCAGTAGTTCTAAAGAAAGCTGAGAAGATCATGATGGGCACGCCGGTAGATGTGTTTGGTCCCCATGACCTTCGCAGGATCCTTGGAGAAGCCGCTTCCAAGGTTCTTAGTCCCAGCCGCCAGACCCAGTATGAACAGCAGCTCCTGGCAAGGCCAGACCTTACCCTCAAGACATGTAACATTCTCAATCCAGCAACTTTGCTCCCAGAACCAGGAGAATTGCAACACGATTGTCTAGTAACTTTGGATATGTGTTTTCGGCCTAGAATGGACTTAACTGACCAATAGAAGGGAGACACCTATTTATTGATGGAAGTTCGCGAGTCATAGAAGGAAAACGGTACGCCGGATTTGCTGTGTGCGAGAATTTGGCAGTTCTACAGATAGTACGGTTGTCACCAGGATATTCGGCTCAAATGGCAGAGCTGGCTGCAGTGATTGCCGCCTTACAGTTGTTAAAGGGGCAACAAGGAACAATATACACGGATTCGAAGTACGTGTTCCAAACGGCACATGCCTTTGCCATGATCTGGAAAGAAAGAGGATTTATAAAGAGAGGAGGAAAACAGATTGAACACCAGGAATTGATAAGTCAGTTTTTGGATGCAGTTCAAGGGCCGGAGAAGGTGGCAATTGTTCATGTGCTTGCCCATGGAAGGGAAAAGAATCCGGATTGGCGGAGAGCCAACCAACATGCAGACTCGATGGCAAAAGAAGCAGCGATAGATGGGATTCTGGAGAAGCAACAGGTTGTGGCCTTGGCCCTAAATTTACCTCAAGTAACTCCAACATACTCCCCAAAGGAGCAACAGAGAGCGCAAGAACAGGGAGCTAAGTGTCTTCCAAGTGGATGGTGGCAAGTAAAGACTGGACAGCTTATTGTTCCCCGTACTCTCCTTCGGGAAGTAGTACAAGGAATGCACCAGCAGACTCACCTAGGGGGAAATGCATTAGGAGATTTATTAGTTCGTCAGATCATTGCCCCTGGATTGTATGAAGAAACAAAGAGAGCAGTTGTTAATTGTCCCACCTGTGCCGCGACCAACCCAGCTCCAAAGCTCCCTGCGCCTTTAGGAGGAAGGCCATGGGCTTATTACCCGTTTCAGAGGTTACAAATAGATTTTGCAGAGTTACCACGAACTCAAGGATATAAGTATCTTCTAGTAGTCATAGACCAATTTACAGGATGGCCAGAAGCTTTCCCAACTCGGAATGCAACAGCATCAGTGGTGGCAAAGACATTGCTGAAGGAGATCTTTCCCCGATATTCATTACCAGAGACATTCGAATCTGACCAAGGTCCACACTTTGTCAGTATCATAATTCAAAGTGTCGGTTCAGCGCTGGGATTTGAATGGAAGTTGCATACCCCTTGGAGGCCCCAATCCTCTGGACAGGTGGAACGCGCTAACAAAACCGTCAAGACTTTGTTGACCAAAATTTGCCATGAGACCTCTCTGAACTGGGTACAACCCTTGCCCTTAGCTTTGACTATTATGTGAAATACCCCAAGAGGAAAAAGTAAATTGACCCCTTTTGAGTCCCTTTTCGGGCGCCCACCCATTGAGCCTAGGCCCCAGACAGGGATCCACCAGACACATGGGGACATTGGGTCAAAACAATTAAGAGAATATGTAGTTGCTTTGCAGGATGCTCTGCTTTCTCTTCACAGACACGTTCGGGACTATCAGAGGTTGCCGCTGGCTTTGGCAATTCATCAATATCGTCCTGGCGATTGGGTTCGAGTGAAAAAGTGGAAAAAGGAGCCTTTACAGCCATCGTGGGGCCCACCTCAGCAGATTGCGTTGGTAACGGAAGCTGCAGTTAAGCTGTTCGGAAGTAGCAAGTGGACGCATGTGTCCTGGTTGAAAGGAGCAAACCCATCTGTAACTATTGAGGAACCTGAGAAGAGGGTAGCCAAGGACCCTCCACCTGGCAGGGTGAAGGAACAGACATCCGAAGACAAGTGGTTATCGGAAACAGTACCGGGTTTCAACCTGAAGATCAAGCTGAAGAAACAGAGGGACTGAAATTGTATGGGAGGGTCTCCAATTCCTCAGCCAATTAGAGCTATTCCTATTCCCTTAGAGGGGGACACACGACCGTGTGTGCCTATAATCGTTACCCAGAAACGTGTTCCCCCAGGATCAAAGAAGAATCGATATAGATGGTACAAAGTTGCCATAACCAAATTGTATTTTCAGACTCCCTATTTCTTGAATGATTGGCCGAGAGAGAGAAATTAGTTAAGGTATATGGGAGGATCAAGAAAACCCTTCCCAGTTCAGGCTGTTAGTGTGCAAGTGCCGGGAGATCCTAGAAGGAAGGTTCCGATAATAGTGGTGCAATCCGTGGACACGTGTGCAAAGCATAAAGGAACACAGTTGCAAATAATCACTCGAACCTTCCTAAGTTCGGTTCTACCCCCAGACATTGATCTTAGGACTGTATACCTAAGATGAAGCAGCTGGGCATTATAGCTGTTTTAATTTTAGTTCCACTATGTATCCAGGAAGAAGAAGGCCATGGTAATTTGTTTGTAGAACTCTCATAGGCTGTGGCCAGAGAATTGAATATAACAAATTGTTGGGTTTGTGGAAGTCCCAAAGGGTATAGAGAGTGGCCATGGGGAGCAATACCTCTGGCACCTAAGTGGTTACTGAGTAATGTAAGTGAGGTACATGTGAACCATAGTGTTTGGCAAGAGGCCCATGAATGGAACCTCTATGCCCACGTGGTGGGAGGATACTGCCTCAATCAGACAGTTAAGGGAGGTAGATGGATGGGAGAGAGTAAGTGTAATTGGACTTTAAGCTGGCAACATTATTGCCTGATGAAAGGATGCCTTGTGACAAATTGTACTCAGTATAAGAATAAATGGAATCGAACAGGAATGAAATATCCAAATGGTACACGGTGTAAGTATAAACCACAAGCCGATAATAGAAACCAATGTAGGTACCGGTGCCAAGGGTTGCTTATGGAACAAGTGTTGTGTGGTCAACTTAATCTTACCACTGCAACCCGAATAATGACCCAAGGGTGGTTGTGGAAACATATAAATGGAACAACGGTGCAGGGATTCCAAAATTTCTGGACCACTTGGAATGAGACTGAGAATGACCAAGTGTGTCAGTATAAAAATGATTCTCAATTATGGAAATGTAGTCTAAAACAAGGTACCGCATCGCAATATCTGACAGGACCTTTGGGACCCCGAGATACCTATTACATTCCATATAGTAAAATATCCCCCATTCTGTACAATGTGACTGTTCCTGCATTAAAAGGGCATTATTGGATATGTGGTCTTAAGGCCTACTCAATTTTGCCTGTAAATTGGACTGGTGTATGTTATGTGGGAGACATTCAACCACACTTTTCGTTGAAAGCTGTTCAGTCCTCTTTTTATCTGCCTTTGTATGATAAAGTTCGATCCAAGCGATCAATAGATACCAAACTTACTAGCACTGGAGATGCAAATAGCTTTGGAAAAGAATGGCCATCTGAGCGAATTATCGCAACTTATGGTCCTGCTACATGGGCTCAGGATGGAATGTATGGATATTGTACCCCCATATATCTCTTAAATCGTTTAATTCGTTTGCAAGCAGTAGTGGAGATTATTACTAACCAAACTGCAAAGGCCCTAAAGTTGTTGGCAGATCAATCTACCCAGATGAGAGATGCAATTCTCCAAAATCTATTAGCCTTGGATTACCTCCTCGCACAGGAAGGCGGAGTCTGCAAGTTGCTCAATTTATCTACTTGTTGTTTAAAGATCGATGATAATGGAGAAGTTATTAAAGGATTAGCCAAAGAAATGCGGGAAATTGCTCATGTCCCAATACAAAAATGGGAAGGTTGGAATTTAGGAGATTGGAGCAGTTGGTTTAACTGGTTTGGGGGTATTAAAAGTTTAATTGTAATTGTTGTATTAATGCTTTTGGGATGCATGTTATTACCTTGCTTATTACCAATAGTTATGAATGGAATACGGAGTATTGCTGAGAGGGCGGCAACAAGAAGTAGCATGCAAATATATGGAAAAATCATGTATCAGCAATTAAATGTTGAAGAAATCTAGAGGAAGAAGCTTTGCTTATGGTGCCCATTACAAAGCTTCTTGAGGGGGGAATTGTGGAAAATGATTTTCCACTTTGTTATAAGTTGTAGGCGCCCACATCACCCTGACAGAAATTCCTTGAAGCAGCTTGTGTGGAGAATTCTGTAGTCTCAGGGAAAATGTGTGACAAGGTCATGTAGTAAGATCAGTGCTTAATTTGCTGAGGCATTGCATTCCTATGTTAGAGTAGGCGCCTATTCCCCCATCAACACCACACCATATAAGGAAAATGGAAACTAGACAAGGGTCTTCCATGAGAAGAGAACGAAACTACACGTATGGATTTCTTGTAAATGGCTGATTTCGGGGAAATGGGAGCGTGCATAAGTTTAACTTTCGATACGTAAGAATGCAAACTGATAAAGAGGCTGGCTGCGTCCAGCATAGGCAGAACCAGTTAGGCTGTTTCTCCTCTTGCAAGAGCAATAAACCTGGCTTTGTTTTACGACTTGTTTCGTCGCTTTCATGTTTATTGGAATCTTGTGATGTGGGAGCGAGCCTTAGCCCCAATAAAATTTATTGGGGTGTAATTGGTAACACTGGGAGGAAGGGCAAGATATAAATCAAACAAACAAACAAAGTAAGCCTTTTTTAAAAACAAGCAGGAAAAGTAGTCATGTGGGGCTCTGATCTCAATTGGGACTGCAGTGTGTGGGGAGGAGGAGTTTAACACTTTCCTCCCCTTCCCAATTTCCCACTAAATATTGCATCTCTCAGCTGCTATTTCCACCTCCCTCAAAAAACCAGCCAAAAAGTGCTGTTTTGTGGATAGATAGCAGCTTTCATGACATGGGAGAAAGCATGCCTATGCATTGGCGGATGAAAAATATATATAAAGCCTGGCAAAGACCCCCCTCCCGGGAAATAATGTTAAGCAGGAACCAATTCCTTTTAATCCTAGAGATTCATGGGCCCGGATTCAGAGAAGCATAAGTAGATTTCCACCCAGCACTTTCTGTTTCAACTGCTTGCACTCCCTGAAAAGCTGTTCCTGAATACTATAGAATCCTGTGGGGTATGGGATGCATGAGGATGAAGGCACTATAAGTGAAGGAGTAGGGTTGGAAAGATCTGTCTGTTTCGGTTCTCTCAGTTTCTCATTTCTCCAATGTTAAATTCAGTGTTAAATTCAATGTTAATTCAGTGTTAAATTCTCCAATGTTCAATTCAATTCTCTACATTTCAAAAGCGATTTGCAGGTTTGTTTGTTTTTAAAAATCCTCATAAAAATTCTCCACCATTTGAGTGTGAATTTCTCCAAATAAACACCTTTTTGTAGGCAGTTTTGACAAAGGTACACATTTTCGCAAGCCATTTCTCATCACATCATGCCTTTTTGCCTGTTGTTTTCACTCATGTATTCATTTTTATGCACACTTTCCCCTAATATATGCATTTTTGTAAATGTTGTTTAGTTGGCAAACTGCATCCCAAAATTCTAATAAATGCAAAATTTGAAGGACGGCTGTGTTTCGGTTCTCATATTGTTTTGGAAATTGAGAATTTGATAAATTCTGCTTGAAATGCGACCTGAATTGAAATTCTCACCCATCCCTATGCAGGAGGAATCAAGGACCTGCCCTCACTCCTACCTTGCACAAGTGCCTTCTGTGGGACTCTCTAGATTGTGCCTAAATGGAAACAAGAGCTGAAAGGGATCTCAGAAATAATGCTGTTCAACTGGGTTCACTTTAGTTGGTCATTTAGTAGAAAACGTTTGTTCTGTCAATACTTTCTCACTCTCTTTTCCCGGTAGTTATGTAGGATATTTGTATTGCATTTTAAAAACCTGTGCAAGAAAAACAAGCCATGATTCACAACATAAATGGGTGCCAAGAGCAGGGCCCAAAATCTTCCAGCAAGGTAGATCATTATGGGTGAATGTTATGCCTATTAAAAGGTGAAAGGTAACTCTTGAGTGCTGGCAGTTTGTTATTTAAAATCATTGCAAACACATTTTTAACTTTGAAACACTGGAAAGTATGCCTTGGCATGCCTATCTATATGTCATGCTGATCTGTATGTCATGCTAAACTCCTTTGAGGAATTATACAAATATGATAGATAAAATATGTAATGCTACATTTGGTACCAGTCATACCAACTGTGATGCAATGGATGCTTGCTGTATATGTGCTTGTGTTGGGCATGTTCATGAATGTTAGAAGAAAATGGGATGCATAGAGATTAGATCAATTTCTGATATTGCTGAACTGTAATTATTTAGTTCAAGTATTATAAGATGCTTATTGAAAATTGGATGGTCCAAACCTTGTGTTGGACTGTAAAAAAAAAAAAAGCAGAAATTAGTAAATTGATCAGTTTAGTTAACCAAGGAAACTGTGATATTCAAGTGGGAGTATTTTAAAGACACAGAAACTATATGAAAACTGTGTATAAAGAGCACATATTGATTGATTGCTATATTTTGTAATCCTGATATCCCAACCCCATTGCTGCTTCTATTAATAGAATCACAGGGAACTTGGAGGTCATCTAGTCCAACCACCTGCTCAATGCATAAATAGCATCCTTGCAGATGATTATCTTGCCTCTACTTAATATCTCCAGTGAAGGACAGCCCTACAGACAGCATACTCAGCTGTTCATCACAGACCAGTTCCCATTGTTTCTTATCTTGGTCATCCTCCACTGAACATGCTCTATAGTTTGTCAGTGTCCTTCCTAAAACATGGACACAGTTAGCAGTGTACTGAAGTCCAACTCTAGGACATTTTAAAGAACAGGAGCAAAGATGTCCCATAGAAGAAGATGGAGAATGAGGAAAATCAAACAGAAGCTGGATACTTTTCTTTAATGGGGTTCTTACATCATGCTAGCCATTTAAATGGTAACACTTCTTTGCAAGATAATTTGCATTTTTCATTAAAATCTGAATGTTGCCTTTCAGCTGGCTGAAGATCTTTGCTAAAGCTCAATGTGCTGTATAAGCTGAACTGATGCAATCAGAAATCAGCACCACTGAGTTCAATGGAGGTTACTCCCAAGAAACTAAGCACAGAGCTGCTGATCCTAATAAACTGGGTATTATATAGTAAGCTGATGCTATTTGGGATATGTGTGTGAGAATGTATATAACAACAGAGCGACACAGTTATGGACTCTTCTTAGGGAAGTGACCATGGTCTCTCCTTGGGAGTGTGGCTATGGTGGGTGTCATGATGATCTCCTGCACTTCAGGTCCTGCACTTCAAAACTGATCACTACACCACTGAACATGCTAGTTTTTAG